>NC_050443.1:1335505-1935505 GCF_903995425.1 Onychomys torridus
AGATCTCATCACACCACTCAACCTTGTTCTGTACACAAAACACAATTGCTCCCTAGACATTCTCTCACAACATTATCGTCAACATAAGTATTGAATTTGCTTACAGAAAATTTTGGAAATAAAATATTTATTTCCCATATTTTTTTACCTTGAAAGTTGTGCTTCTGACTCTTCTGAGTAGGCCCCAGATGCATTATGGGCCCACCTCTGGCTCTTCCAAGCCTCACACATCAGAATCCCAAGGACTATGAGGATCAAGCCGGCCATCCCCATCCTAATGAGATTCTCAATTGTTTGATCCTGTGTCTCTGAGGCTGTGTTTGTGGACAAAGAAGTCACAGAGGTTAGGGCAGGGCAACGTTTCTCCCATGATAACTGGCTGTCCACTCAGGGTACATGCCTTCCCACAACAGAGCTTGGACCCTCTGTGTCCAGTGCCATTGTTTGTAATTATCCATAGTCACCTGCCTTGGTTTTCATCATGTTGTGTAAAGGACTGATTGTCTTAGATGACCCTGAGAACAGAATAAGAGGAGTATAATGCAGGAAGTGCTTGAGAGCACTGAGTGCTTCCTAAGTGTTGCACAGACTCCATTCCTATAAATGACCATCATTATCATAATAGATACTCATGGGGTGAACCTTTCTCTGTCTCTGTCAGGTTCCCTCTTGTATTCTTATTAGAATCTTCATTCAGCTTCGCTGGGCTAAAAGAGACACCAATGATACACAATTGAAAACAGAAAATTCAGAGTAGAACAAATTGACAAGGTATTCCAGTTGATGATCTTTGATTATGCAGTCCCTGCACTGAACAACCACAAGGCACCATTCTGAGTATGGCATTTCTGGTGATCTCAGTAGGGACTCTGCAGATTTAGATGCCCAGTGTTGTGAAACGGTGCTCAAGAGGCCTTGGTGAACTAAGGAGACACATGCCAAGGGGGCACATCGGAAAGTTACTCACACAACGCAGGCATGACATCCACATGGAAAGTTTTATTATTAAAGTAGGAGGGGAGAGAAGAGAAAGAAATGGGGGGGAGAGAGATAGAGAGGGAAAGAGAGAGAAAGAGAGAAGGAAAAGTGGTGGTGCTCACAGCCTCATGAAGAGAAAGGAAGAGAGGAAGAAGGACGGTTTACCTAAGATGACATCAGGATGCTGGGCAGGTCCCCAAAGGGTGGGTCAAAATGCTAACATTCCTCCAGTTTTTGATTGTTATAGAAAGGTGAGTTATGGATAGCAAGTAGGGGTGGAATGAGGGCATTGAATTCTTGAGACTGCTTCTTGCTAATTTTGGGGCAAAGTGGGTGGGGGAAATTGGAAGTCATGCACAGCAGGGGGTGTGAGTGAAGAAGCATTCCGTTAGCTGTCATCTTGGAGATCCCTTGAGGGGGCTGAGAAGGCAGGTTGCTAGGAAAAACTAGATTGTTATCATTGGCCTCATGAGTGGGGCCAGCGATGGCAAGAGTGTTAACTGCCAGGAAGAATGGAATGGAGAAGGGTCTCAGTTGCACAGAAGAGGCAGTGTGGATGAGCCAGATAAAAGAGTAGATATGTCCTTGAGTCTAGAGTGGTGGTATCAGCAGTGATCTTTCAGTCTATTGAGCTCCTGGATATCATGATCACAGGTGAGAGTCTGAGCAATTCTAGCCCTCATCAAACATCTGAAAGGTGTGTGTGTGTGTGTGTGTGTGTGTGTGTGTGTGTGTGTGTGTGTGTGTGTACCATGGAACAGAGGAAACAGTAGGAACCACTGAGAATTTATCTGTACAATTCCCTAGTTGTTTGGATTCCTCTCATTAAGCATAGATTCCAGGATGACTCTATCTACCCCAATCCTTGTCATCTTTACAAACAACAGTAATTGAGACAAACAGGGTAGGACACAGAGTCACAAGCCTGGATCAGCTCTCCTATGGCCTCAGAAGTCTGGAAGTTCAGCAGTGGAGGATCACTGGAGGTCTTATCCCCATATCCTCTCTTGTTCAGGTGGGCACACCCAGGGCAGGATGAAATCCTCTTATTTACCCTCTTCCAAGAGAATTCCGAATCAATGAATATTCTGATCCTGTATGTCATCCTGAAGAACAAGGTTGCAGACTTCACTGAATTCTAGGTTTTGATGGACTCAACTGGATTTTGGTTTAGTCTCGGTGTGATTGGTCATTTGGTATATCCAGTTCTCTAGGCCAATTCTGTCTGGTATGACTGAGTTATGGTTTTGGATCATGTGTCCCTATTTAATATAGAAGGATAGTCTAGGATGCTACATGATTAATACAGTAGGTCTGTCTCTTCCTGTGTAGGCAATGTGTGGTGTGGCTGCACTGAGAGAGGTCGTGTGACAGAGACTTATCCTAAAGAGAAGAGAATAGGAGCGGTTCTGTGCTGAGACCTCCACAGGGCCTGACTGTGAGGACCTGGACTCTGTCTTTATTCTCTGACTTAGCATCTTCTGTGCATCAACTATATCTTTACATCATTTCCCGTCTATGATCCCCATTCCTCTTCCCAGTCATCAACGTATGGAATCCCCCATCAGGGCCTCAGCAGAGGCTATGAACCTAATTGAATCTGCTCAGACTCTCACCTGTGATCATGATATCCAGGAGCTCAATAGACTGACTGCTCAGCAGAGAGGCTGTATGCCCCATAACCTCTCATTGGCTCTCAGAGGGGTGGTTCAAAAAGCCAAGGGTGAAGTCAGCCAAGGAGAAACAACCTGCATCTGCTGGCCACAATGTTGGCCGAGGTTAGTTCACCTATTTTGTACATATCAAATCTTTCATAGTTGATGCCAGAGCAAAACTGTAGGGTCAGGGTTTTCCCAGGTTCCAGGATATGGCTTTGATGGGGAGGGATTTGGAATCAGCCCCAATGGGAAAATGATGGGCTAGCAATTGTGCAACTGGATTTTACCAAACACGTATCCCATGCCATGTTGCCCTGCACATATTATGGCTTTTATGCAGCTGTGGGGCTCTAGCTAAGAAAAACACGCTCTCCCATTAGTTACTCTCTACAGGGCACTCCCCATAAGGGAAGGACAGTGGCACAGGTCATATAGCCTCAAAAAGAAATTATTCAGTGATGGTGCTGACTCACCTGAGATGTGTATTTCCAGGGGATCACTGGGTACAGACCACAATTGTGGGGTATTTTTGTAGTAACCATAACATCTGAATGTCCCTGTGTGGTCTGGGGTCACATGATCTATAGAGAACAAGGCTTGGTACTGCCTAATACTGTGTATATACTGTGAGTTCACAGAGCTGAGGAACTTCTGATCTTCCTTGGTGAGAATGAACTTGTCATATACCTCCTGGGAGACACACTGGAGAGTCATGTTCCCTCCTGAGGTCACCACAGGGCTGGGAAGGACTGACAGGCTGGGTTTACTGTGGTAGATTCCTAGGAAAGAAGGAGGCAGACTGTTATATGGACTCACATAGCCAGTGTTCTCCTGGGCTAGGCTGTGGGAGGGGAATACTGCTGAGTGCAGAGCCTGGGGCTGAGACCCTGACTGTCCCCTCACTTGTCACAGCCATTTCTAGGATGTCATGTGGTCTGACCAGCCTGTTGAGGTGAAACTGCATCTGTGGCATTGCCAAGCATATGTCTGTATCACAGAAGGGATGGGAATTTGGACATCTTCCCCAGCTACTCTGTGGTTTGGGTGCCCCATGTCTTGTGGCTTCCCACATTATGCAGAGGATGTATTTCTGCATCCAGGTTCCCTTGACAACAGATGGTCATGGGGCTTCCTGAGGTGACCACAGAGCCTGGCTCAGCCTTGAAGGTGGATCTATTGAGAGGTCCTGGAAAAGGTAACAGCTAAGGAAGTGGGCATATTTGAAAGTGATACAGAGTAGATCACACTTAAAGTGATTCAGAATAGCAGACAACCCACTGTAGACTCATTTCTGTCCTGAACCTCCTGCATTTCTCTCTCACTGTTGTCTGTTTTGGATTCTGTGTCATGGGTCCCACTGTCTCCCGGACTCTGTATCAGTGGCCTAAAGAGACCTGACTTCTCACACTCCACACACCCAGTCCTCCATGTGCACTTGTGTCAAGCTTAACATCATTTTAGGGACAGGCAGGGCACCTCACCTGAGAACAGCAGTTCCAGGGGCTCACTAGATTCTGACCACACCTGTGGTTTGTTCCTGTAATTGCTGTAGCATCGGAACGTCCAAATCTGGTTGGGAGTCAAAGAGCTCAGAGAAAACAGGGCTTCAAACTGCCCAGAAGATTGGTTATACTGCGAGTCCATGATCCAGGAGAGCTTCTGTGGTCCTTCCTTAACCAGAATAAACCTGTCATATTGCTGCTTTGAGACACACTGGAGGGTGACATTGCTACCTGGGGCCAACACAGGACTTGGTTGTGCTGACAGTCTGGGTTTACTGTAGGCTCCTGAGAGAGAAGAAGGAATAAGGTATGTGTTCTCAGATACTACATCCTCAAGGACTGAGGGGAGGGGAAATCCTGAGAGCAAACCTACTTCTTGACAGTCAAAAATAAGACTGGGAACCCTGTGTGTCCTCTTGCTTGTCAACAGCAGCTCTAGTGGGTCACTGTCCTCTGACGCTCCAACACAGTATCTGATAGTGACAGCAATATCACCCTGCATGGTGCTGCTCAATTTTTGAGATGAAGAATTCAGCCTTGTTACCAAACTCCAGGATAATCTGTTCGCACATTGGATTTGGGCCTCTACCTTTGCCTTTTGGCTTCTATGTTCACCTCTCAAAAGATCATCGCCTTACTCCACTTGGGGACTACAGAGGCTGTTTGAGCTCTCAGGATAGGTTTAGGGAGGGTCGCTGCAAGTGAATAAGCATCTGGAACCCAGGGCATCCTTCCTCAGATTCCAAGTCTCAACCCCACAACACTGCAGCCAAAATCTCGATGAGCACACAGGCATTGTTTTTCCATCATTACTTTCCAGGCATGGCTGGGTATGAAGAGAAGGGCAGCAGAGGAAAGCTTCAGATACTCACCTGCCAGCACTGCATTCCTGAGGCCCACAGTCAGTTCTGGAAGAGAATTCAATGTGAGAGGTTTGTCCCTGAAGCCAGAGCCAGTCCTCCCCTTAGCAGAGCCTTTTGAGACCCTGGGGCTTTTTGATGTTTGATCCGGCTCATTTCTAGACAACAGATCCCTGCCCCTCTTCACATCTCACCAAAACAGAGCAGTGTTGTGAAGAAGAAAGTCATGGTATCTCTTCCTAGAGGTTGTAGGAGTCCAAAATTGGGGCAGAACTGCGGAGCCTGTTTAAAGGAACAGGAAGCAGGGTGTGGTCTTTGGAGGCAGAGCAGTCCTCATTACATGATTGTACTTCGAACCCACAGGAAGGGGAACTGCCTTTCTTAGGCACCAGCCTCTTATATCCCCAGTGCAGTGGATAGTTGACTCAGTGCTTACATGGATGTTTCCACAACCCCATTAGTGTTTGCCTTCCTTGCCTTCATCCTACAAAGGGATAGACAGGGGTAATGGCAAACAAACCTGATGTCTTCCTTAAGTATGTCCCAAAAGGTGACATTTGCATATGTCCTTAATACATCATTACAATGACGCAAATTTATCAAGCACACAGTGCTTCTTCCTGGAATTGAGTGAGGCACACGATCGTATTAGTACATCCTTTAAATATCCTAACAGTTATAGACAAGGCGTCAAAGCAGATTGGGTGCAGGCATGATCATCCCCAGCCCTGATTCCACACTCATTGTCCCCATTAGCATCTATTGTGAGAGTCAGTAGATAAGATGGTTCTGTTTACTGGGGCTGAAGGGAAGTCTCACATGCACGTCTCCATGAAGGGAGAGTGAGGGGTCAACTTCTTTCCTGAAATAGGTGAGCTGTCCTGACCCTAGAGTCACACAGAGAAATGTTCAGATTATAGTTTTTACATTTTATAGTTTTTCATGTCAGCAGCAATCTCAGGCAGAAAGCTTTAAAGTCATCAGAGTTGATCACGAAGTTGTTGTAGTTAAAGAAAAGAGAAGCACTAGCGTAACAGAGAAGAGGGGAGTGCATGGACAAGTGACAAGGGAGATAAATGGTGATGGTCAGACAAGCTGGCTAGACATGTGAAGTAGAGGGGATAGGATGGCTGTAGATACTGAGAAGCCTTGTGTGAAAGACACCAGGGAAGGAGCTACATATCAGTGGGGTGAGTTGTCAACCCTTTTAACCTCTCCGATTCTCAGTTAGGTATGAAATTGTCATTTTACTTTGTTCGACAAGCTGACTCTTTTTTTTTTTTTTTTATCTCTGCAAACACTACAGTTTCCCTTTGTCTCAGTCACAGTTCTACTGTTGTGAAGACGCCACGAGCACAGCAAGTCAGCCAAGGAAAGATGAAAGTGGGGCTTGCTTGTAGTTTCAGAGTTTCATTCATTATCCTCCTGTCAGGGAAAAGGGTGGCATGCAGGCAGATATGGTAGCTGTAAGTTCTACATCTGCATACATAGACAGCAGAAAGAGAGAGAGGCACTGGACCTGAGTTGGGATTTTGAAAACCAGAATCCAACCACACACTTCTTCATCAATGTTACACCTGTTCAATCAAGGCCATTCCTACTTCCTCTCTAATAGTGCAACTCTCTGATAACCAAAACTTCAGGTAAATGAATTTATGGAGGTCATCCTTATTCAGGCAACTACACTCCACTCCTTGGTCCCCATAAACATGTAGCCATATCACAATGCAGAAAACGCATTCAGTTCAACTTTAAAAGTCCCCATGTTTCTCCAGTCTCAAGACCGCTTCAAATTCCAAAGTCTCTTCTGAGACTCTAGGAAATCTTTTAAATTTAGCCCACTGTAAAATCAAAATAAAAAAGGAGATAACATATTTCTAACATACTAGGGCACAGAATACACATTGCCACTCCAGAAGAGGGAAAGGGGAGCACAGTGATGAAATATTAGAAGAAAGCAAGATTGCAAACCAGCAGGGAAAACTGTAAATGCTGCATCTCCATGTCTGAAGTTAAAGAGCTCTTCAGAACTCCAACTCTTTTCAGACGTGTTGACGTGCTTCTCTCTCATGGGCTGGTTCCAAACCTAGTCTACAGCTTTCCTTGCCAGGTCTCCCACAAACCTGGCATCTTCACCATCTAGAAGTTCCCAAGGCAGTGCAGGCCTTACCTCTTCAATTTCCATGCAATGGCCTCTTCAGGACTCCATGCAAGGACACCACTGACACATGTCCAGGCTCATCATCTTCCCTTAACTGTGGAGGGAGATTCAACAACCCCTTTCTTCTCTCGCTGGCTCTAAAGCTATAACACATGGCTAAAGCTGCTGTGTTCGGCTGCTTGCTAGGGCTGGCACCTGACCCCTTCATTCAAACACGTTTTACCAACTTTCTGGTTTCAATAGTTTCCTTCACTGCTTACGGATTTCTTTAATTACTTTTCACAAGTTAGAGTCTTGGCTGGATTGTTTCTTGACATAGGCTACCACCCCCTTTAACATTCCATCTAACATAAAGCTTTTCTTCAAACGTTTTATTTCCCTAAGTACTGGCTTAACTCCATTACACTTCATGGTATTATTTTACTCCTCAAACCATACATTTTATATTTTTCCTTGCTCGGCATGCCCCCTTTCACATAGGTCTGCTAAAGTGGCCACTAATAACAACACTACACAGTTAATACTAGACTCACTGAAATATCATCTGCCAATGTCAATAATTCCAAACTCTTCACTTTAGATGAGACAGATTGGGGGGGGGGTGACAAGATCAGAAAACAAACACACTCTTGGCCAAAATATCACAGGAATGGTCTTTAGTCCATGATAGACTGCAACATCTGATGAGCAAGGCCTTCCAACACAGGAAGGCAACACTGAAAACCCGCATACACGATGAACTTCAGTAATGGTCATGTTGTCTGAGTTCAGATTAATACTAGAGCTTTACAGATGTTCCTTATACCAACCAATATGTTCCTTATACCAACTTCCCTACTTAACAGTGGCTTCCCTGGAGCACTAACAAAATCAAATATTCCTTTGCCCAAAAGATTTCCCTTTCTTTGGAGATGAAACCACACATCATATTCATCATGTAAGACTGAGATGGAGCCACAGCACCCTGTGAGAGCTTCCCTTCTCAGAACCGCTGATGGTCCTTTTTGATGAGTATACAATCCTTAGTGTTTGCTACTCTATGCTCTGGCCTGGACTCCACCCATGTTTAATGCGGCCTCAACCCATGACTTACTTGTTTTACATTATTAGAGAGAGTTAGCTTCCTTTTCTATGTAGCTTCCTGAAATACACACACACACACACACACACACACACACACACACACACACACACACACACACACACACGAACCTGGAGGAAGGATTCAGCATGGAGGAGGGTAAAGACCACAGTACTCTGTTAGAAGGAGATAGTTGAAAGGAATGAGATGGTGAGGGTCAGGAGTTGGGAGTGCTGCTTGAGATGGCTCGTTTAAGAGCATCAGCAGACGCCCGGAGTCCTCTCTGAGCCTGGACTGTGCTGATGACAGGGAGACAGTGACAGCAGCAGCTCAAGTTGAGACTGCTTGAAGTTAACGTTAGAATGAGAAGGCTGAGGATGTCTCTTTACTACTGGGGTTAACTGGAGATCAAATATTGCCATCATAGGCAGCCAGTACCAGAGAAGGTGTAGAGAGAGTTCTACAAGTCATTGGTGACTCACGTGGGGGAACTGACCCCCCATCCTGGTCTGAACCTGGGCTTTTGTCACTAATTTCCATATGTAAGGAATTCCTTATTCCTCTGAGTTCGTCATTTCTGTAGGGTAGAACCTCCTACTTCAGTCTCAGTATCTGAACCTCCCAAGCTTATTCTCCCCAGTCCCTCTTACCTCTGGATGAAGATTTCTCATGAAACACTGCAGATAGTGTGAGTATTAGAGCTTGGGGCATCGAGACACGAGCTGCATTGTCTTATGAGAAACAGTGCTCAAGGAGGGCAAAGTCACCAGTGTCTATACAAGGGACAAGAGCAACATTTACCGACTCTTAGCCTCAAGTGGTAATTATGTCCCTCCTGTCTCCAGGCCAGAATAATGGTAGTGACCATTCTTTCAGAGTTAGTGTAAGGATCATATAGTCCAGTGACATGGAAACATTCAAATATATATTATAATTTTTGAGAATGAGAAATGAGATAGTGTATTGACCTGTAGGCATGTCAGTGAGGCGTTATTTGAGAATGATGTAAAAAGATATCAGATCCCATTGCTGTCCATCCACCTCAAAGAGATTAGTGAAGGGTACTAAAGGCTGGGGCTCCTGACACAGCCACTGCCGTTTCTCTGATCCCAGCAAGTGCTGGCTGATTCAGGTATAAGAAAAGGCCTACAGCTCCCAGAATCCTGGCTGTCTCAGTTGGATCAAACTAGCCCTTTTAGTCCTGCTTCACTTGGAGGTTATCCATTCCTTCTCTCACAGCTTCAGGAAGCTTCCTCAAAGTACTGGGACGTGTCAGGGATGGCTGAAGTTAAGATGACGCTGTTTCTTCCTCGAGGCAGGAACAATGAATGCTGCAGATGCTCCCATCAGCAACCTGTTTCCTTTGCCATGTTTCATGACTTCCTGGGACGTAGTGTGGAGTGGAGAGTATGGGGGACTGCAGAGCCTCTGGGCTGATTTGCAGCCTGTGAGGTTTGAGTTTTCCATATCCACTTGTAGTGACCTCCAATGTACTGTCAGACTCATTCTCTATACTGTCAGATTCATTCTCTATAGTTTACTGTAAACACCATGGATCAGGATCAGGGAGTGGTATTGATCTCCCTCACGGTCCTTCCAGACTCTGAAGAAAGTATAATAGTATCAGGACTACCTTTCTACCTGGACAGAGTCAAGGATTTTCTCTGGGTGCTGATGAGTCTCTTCCCCGCATGTAAAGATTTTCCAAATATAAGAAGAAATTGAATACAGTCTACCCAGACAGCTGAACATTTAGACACAGTAAATGTCGCATGTAACCTTAGCTATGCTGTGAGGCTTATATCACCTAATCTAGAAAAAGACAGTAAAAGAAACAAGGTATTGACCAATATCTCTCATTAACACATTTAATGTTCGCAACAAATGTCATTCACAAAGCAGTTAATGGTGGTCTCTGAAGATCACATGATCTGTGACATCATCTCCATGGACAATTTTGTAAGTATTTTATGATGTTAATGCTCTTAAAATCACTGCGTAAATGTACATTTACCAGGATATATTCTGTTGTAAGTCACAAATTCAAAATGCTGTAAAAGGATTCACTTCTGTAGTGAAGTTTGACCAATTACATTAGGTCCATCCAACCTTCAAATATCAAATATCATGGATTATAGTAAAATTATTTAAAAATACATAATGTAAACACAGTATTTTAATGAAGGGATAACACTTGTGAATGTGCCACAGCCACTTATTATGAACTGTCACAGTAAATAGAGAACAGAGAGCCAGCCTCCTGATTCAGAATAAAATCATAGACTAAGAGAACTATGTGAGCATCATATTGGATAGTGAGAAAGGAGAAAATTTGTATTAACAATTGAAGAAATAAGCAGTGTTCCTCTCTCCACACATTTCAGCCTTACATTTGAACTCTTAGACAACAAAGTAACTGAAGAAAAAGAGAAGCAAAACAAAACAAGAACGAAAAAGAACAGTTCATGAATATACTAAAAAGAAAAAGAAATAGAGCTCTAACTGTACGAAAACAAAATGATTGTGCATGTTGAAAATATCAATTATTTTATAAGTCATCCTAAGAAGGTGGTGATGTCATCTTTAAATTGGTTGCTAATTGCTTTTGCATAAATGAGCAATAAACAGAGGGCCTTGCATTGAAAATCACATCGGTTTTATCCATCATTTACCACCCTCACAACTTGACATTTTGTTGCTAGTAAGGGTGGACGATAAAACACTGTATACAGTGGTCATCAAAAGCCACACATCAGGACTTTGCTTTCAGAAAAATGATACCTTCAAAGTCGTGCCAACAGTGTGTCACCTGACAGTTCCTAACAACATTGGCTTTGTATTTCTAGAGAAATCCTGTGAAGAACATGTACTGCAGACTGTTTAGGTTGAAGGGTTGGAGGGGCACACAGAGAGTGTGGGGGCATTGTAGACACAAAGTTACATTTCATTTTGGAGTCTGGCTTACCTCATCATTTTTGTGACTGAGGCAGCTCCTCTGTTTCTAGTCCACGAGACACAGTCTCCTGCCATGGAGAGTGTGGTAGCTCCTATTAATATAAAATGACACTTGAGAGGAAGGGTGGGCTGAGAGGATGCATAGAAGTGAGAACCAAACCACACAGATGGGATGGAACGTTACCTTGTGTATTAGAAACACAGGAGAGATGGGTCAGTCAGAAAATGCCCACGGTAGATGGAGGGATAGAAATTCATATACTGAAGAAAGATCTCCTCATAACACCCAAATTGTCCTCTGCACCCCAAATCCATTTGCTCCCTGGACACTCTCTCACAACATTTCTTCAATGTAAGAACAGGATTTTCTTACAGAAAACTTGCATCACCAGGTTTATTTTCCAGACTCTGGAAACTGGAAATTTGGGTTTTGTCTCATCTACTTACTTCTGAGCTGCATGTTGCTTCCATCTCTGAATGTGCCAAGCCTCAGACAGCAGAATCCCAAGAACTATGAGGACAAAGGCAGCTCACCCACATCCAGATGAGATTTTCAACTATGTGATCCAGGACCTCTGATGTGATTGTGGACAATGAATTTACAAATTTTAGGAAAACTCAAAATTCCCCCAGGATAACTTGTCCCCTGGGGCACCTGACTTCTTTGGCTATGACTTGGAATTTCTACATTCAATGCCATGGCTTTTAATTTTCTTTATTCATTAGTCTTGGGTTTGGGTATCATCTGTGATGGTCTGATGGTCTCAGCTGATCCCGAGAACAGAATAAGATGTGTAGGATGTGTTAAGTGCTCAAGAGTCCCCAGTGTTTCTTTTGATCTCCACATTATCCTTTTCTATAAATGTCCATTATTCTCATCATACAGCATCATTAAGATCTGGAATGAAAAATTTCCCTGCTCTTTCAGGCTCCCTCTCACACTCTTAGAATCTTCAGCACACTGTGCTAAAACATGAACCAATGATACACAAGAAAAAGTAGCAAGTTCAGCCCAGAAGAAATTAACAAGACATTCTAGGCCGTGATCCCTGAGATACTGCACTGAGCAGCCAAAGGACCATCCTGAGTGTGGTGTCTCTGGAGAGGTTGTGCAGTTTCAGGTCCTCAGTCTGGGATGCTTCTCCCAAATGTTTGTTTTTGATGAGTGCTCCCTTGTCCAACTCAGACCCCATCTAAGATGTCAGCACCCTCTGGCCAGTTTGGGGTACCAAGGAATGACCAGGAATCAATAAAGCAGAACTGTCTCATAATTTCTCAGAAATTAAAATTATTTTTCCTAAGACCCAAAAACTTCGCTATTTGCAATTGATATAGGAAGCAGATATCTTTACTGTATATTATTTTTTACCCCCTTTCTACTCAGTCCTACTGTAGTAAATGTCAAACCAAGGATTGGGGCAGTATATGTATAGTGCTGCACAGTATTGGCTCTTAACAACACATCTGAAAGTTTTGTGTGAATGTGTGTGTGTGTGTGTGTGTGTGAGAGAGAGAGAGAGAGAGAGAGAGAGAGAGAGAGAGAGACAGACAGACAGACAGACAGACAGACAGAGAGAGACAGAGAGACAAAGAGAGGTTGTGTGTTTGAACCAGCAACTAGAATAGGCCATAAACCACTTGGATTTCATCTGTTCACTTCCCATATTAGCACAGCTTCCTGGCACTAAGCTTAGATCCCAGGACTGATATGTCTACCTCCGTCTTTGTCATCTTCATAAATCACTGTAACTGAGACAAACAGATAGGCCATGGAGTGACAAGCTTGTGCAGGATTCCTATGAACACAGAAGCCTGGAAGTTCAGCAGTGGAGTTTCCCTGAAAGTCTTATTTCCATAGCCCCTCTTGTTCAGATGGGCACACCAAAGGCAGCAGGAAGGAATCCTTATCTTCCACCTCCCAAGAGAAATCTGAACCAGTGCGGACTCAGCTCCTTTATATCACTCTGAAGGGCAAGGGTTCAGATTTCCCTGAATGATAGGTTTTTATTTGACTATGCTGGATTTTGGTTTAATCCAAGTGTGGTTGTTCATTTGGTATGTCCTGTTCTCTTAGGGGATTCTGTCTGGTAGGACTGAGCTATGGTTTCGGATCTAAAACAGACAGGATGGTCAGGGGTCCCTGTTTTGTATAGAAGGAGAGTCTAGCAGAGTTTGTGTTTAATGCAGTAAGGCCATCTTTTCCCCTGTGGGCACTGTGGAGCTTTGCTTCACTGAGAAAGACGGTGTGACAGAGAGCTTTTCAAAATAGGGATAGGTAAAGTGAAGTCTTCACTGTTCTGAGCTGATATCTCACCAGGGCCTGACTCTGAGTACCTGGACACTCTGTCTTTTCTCTAGCTCATGCCATCTGCTGTACTCCTTTTTATGCATCAATTTCTGCTAAGATCCCAGTTCCACATGGAAGGCATCACCTCCTTGAATCCCCATTCATAGTCTGGGCAGAGGCTAGGTACCTGACTGAATCTTCTGGGTTCCTCACCTTTGATCATGGTGTCCCGAGGCTCACTAGAGTCTGACCATACAGTGAAGAGTGTATAGGCACCACAGCCCCTGTATTATCCCCCAGAGCAGTGGCTCACAAAGCCCAGGGTGAAATTGGTCAAAGGAGGCCAGCCTGTGTTTGCTGGTCTCAATACTGGCTGAGGTTAGCCTCACCAATGTTTTGCAGAACAAATCAGTTATAGTTGATGTCAGAGCAATACTGCAGGGTGAGGCTCTTTTTGGGGTGAGGATATGGCTTTGGTGGGCCAGCAAGGAGGGCTTCTTGGATAGGCCTAGAGGGAAAGTGATAGGCTAATGATTGTGGATATTATCTTTAACAAATTCTGATCTCCTCCAATCCTGTATTACACATGTAATCAGCTGTGGAGCTCTGCCTCAGACACTGGATGCTCCCTTTGTCACTTTTTACCTGGAACTCCCCAGGGTAGTGGAGCCAAGACAAAGTACTTAGGGTATCAAAAAAGATTGACCATTGATGGGGCTGACCTCACTAGAGCTGTGTAATTTGAGTGAGTCATTGGGTGTTGACCACAACTTTGGGGTATCCCTGTAATTACCTTAATATATGAATGTCCCTCTGTTGTCTGGAGTAACTCTATCCATTAGAGAACAGGACTTGGGAGAGCCTAGTAGGAGTGACTCCTGGGAGCTAGAGAACTTCTGATTATTCTTGGTGAGAATGAATTTATATTCCCCAGTGAGACACTGGAGTGTCATGTTCCTTCCTGAAGTCACCCCAGGGTTGGCAGGCTGCATTGTTTTTTTTTTTTTTTTTTTTTTTTGTAGTAGATTCCTGGGAGAGGAGCCAACTTAATACATGAATTCACACAGCCACAGTGTTCTCCAGGGTTACTCTGTGGTAGGGGATTATTCCTGAGTGCAGAGCCTGGGGCTGAGACCCAGAATGTCCCCTCACATGTCACCACCAGTTCCAGTGTGTCTAATATGTTGCTGTGCCACAGAAGGGATGGCGAAATTGCTCTTGTTCTCTCAACCTGCTCTCGCGTTTGTGTGCCCCAGGGTATTTGGATTTCCTCTTTATGCAGAACATATATTTCTTCATCCACGGTCCCCTGACACCAGATGGCCATGAAATATCTGGAGGTAATCACAGAGCCTGGCTCAGCCATGATGATGAGTTTATGGAGGTTCCCTTCAAGGAAGGAGAGAAGGAGCTAGGTCTGTTTGTAGGTGGCACAGAGAAGGTCACACTTGGGGATGTCACTGTAAGCTGATCCAGAGAAATAGATGGTCCCTGAAGATTCATCTCTCTTCTGGACCTCCTGGGTTTCACTTTCTGCTCTTCCTTCTGTATCTTGCATCCCATTGTCTCCTGTGCTCTGTGTCAGTGCACTAAACATCCATGGCTCCTCAGATACACCACATGTCAAGGTCATCCTACATGCCTCTATTAAGTTCAATCCTATGAAAAGGCTGTTGATTTTCACCTGAGAACAGGAGCTCACTGGCTTCGTACCACACTTGTGGTCTGCTCCAGTAATTGCTGTAGCATCTGAATGTCTACCTCTGCTTGGGAGCCACAGGACCCACAGGAAAGAGGGCCTGTAACTACCCCGTAGAGTAGTTATTCTGTGATCCTAGCATCCAGAAGAGCATCAAAGGGCCTTCCTTTGTCAGAATGAACTTGTCAAATTGCTGCCAAGACACACAGTGAAGAATGGCTTTCACTTCTAGGGTCAATACAGGGCTGGGCTGGGCTGAGAAGCTGGGTTTTCTGTAGACTCCTAGGAGAAAAGGAATAATTGATTAAATGTCTTCGGGCCTCATTATACTAAAGAGCTGTGAGGTGAGTGGGGGCACTGATGATTGAAGATCCACTTCTTAATAGTGAAGCCTAAGGCTGGAAATCCTGTGTGTCCTCTTACCTGTCACCATCAGTTTTAGAGGCTCTCTGTCCTCTTACTATAGAGCATGGGTCTGAAAGTGACATAGATACTGCCCTGCATGGTCCTGTTCAGTTACTGAGATGGAGAAAATATTCATCCTTTCCCCCAGGTTCCTGCGGAATCTCTGCACCATGGATATGGGCTTCCCTTTTTGTAAACACAGTACTCTTTGGCTCTTGTGGTGCACCCCCCCAAGATCATCATGTTTGTATGCTTGGCAACCACGGAGTCTAGTTGTGCTCTGAGCATAGGCTTAGGGAGAGTCCCTGCAAAGAAATGAGCAGCTAGGACCGAGGAGAACCATCTACACATTGTAGGCAACCACCAGTTAACTCTCCAGTTATCCCCAGGATAAGCACATTTTGTTTTCCAACCTCACAGCACAGGCCTGGTTCCTGGTTCTGATGAAAAGAGGAAGCAAATACAGCTGCAGACACTTATCTTCCAGTACTGGGGTCCTGAGGCTAAGACTTGGTACAGGAAGAGAGTGCCCTGTGTTAAGTTCGTTCCTTAACTTGAGCAGATCCTAACCTTAGCATAACTTTCTGATACCTTCTGGTTTCCTAATGGGCCAGCGCTGGGCTGTGGATAAAGTCATTCCTAGACTAAAGTATTGCCTTCCCCTCTTCACAGCTCACTCAGACAGAGCAGGCTTTGAAGATAAAGGACATGGAATCTCCTACCACAACTGTGCTTATGGGCATAGCTATGAAGTCTGTCTGGATGTGCAGGAAGAATAAGTGGACTTTGGAGGCTGGACAGTCCTCATGACACTGTAGTATTTCCTCAGCCCCACAGGAAGGGGACCTGCCCTCACCAAGCAGCGGGCTCTGACTTCCCCAATCCTGTGTCTTGTTCAAGAGGTAGACTCTCGGCACTCAATTCTTCTGTGTGATGCTTCCACAACCCCATCAATGTCTGCTGCATCTGTCTCATCACACTCAGGGACAGGTAGTAGCAGACATGTATATATTTCAAAGAACAACTACAAATTCAAATGTGGTTTTCCTTTGTTCCTGTTCAAAATTTTATGAGGTATTTCCTCCTTTTCAAAAATTTTGAGGGTTCTTAAGAAGAGTCTTGCTATATACATACATACATACATACATACATACATACATACATACACACACACACACACACACACACACACACACACACACACACATATATATACTGAGTGAAATTTATGATCCTCTCCCTCATAGTCTCAAGTGATGGGTTACAAATGTGCACCACTCTTTCTAGTTGTTATTTTCCAGTGTCTTTACTTTCCATCACATTAAATTACATTTATTTATCTATTCACTTAGTTGTTTGATATGTATGTGTGTGTGTGTGTGTGTGTGTGTGTGTGTGTGTGCATTCAAGTGTGAAACAGCACATACATGGAGGTCAGAGGACAACTTGAGAAGTTAGGTTTCTCCTTGCATGTGTATCCTGTGATCAGTTTCAGGTTTTAAGGTTGGGCAGAGGCAGCTATACACTGTCATCACTTTCATTAGTCCTTGTGCTTTAGTCAAAAAAATGTATTGGGTTTAACGGCTTCCTGCACAGAACAGGGCTCCAGTTTTATTTGACTTTCTTGGGGAGCAAGTTGTTGGTTTGGCCACCCACTACATCATGGTGTCCCATTTGTATGCTTGGAGGAGGTAAAGAAGGAATAGTTAGATGGTGCCACCGTGCAGGCATAGCACCAATTGCAGGGTGGACTCTTTCTAGATGGTATAGTCTACCAGAGTACATCTTCCCTCCATCTAATGGTAGTAAATATCAGCTGTTGGTGGTCAGGTGGAATGCCTTCCTGGTCTTGGATGTTGGCCTTGACATGCTGGATGGTACCACTGGGCTCAACCTAGAGGGTGATGGTCTTGGCATTCAGGAACTTGCCTAAGATATGCATGATGGTAGTGTCTTCAGGGTAGCCTAATTGGAAAGAAGAGTATAGAAAAAAATTTTATTTCTATGTAGTTTGGGTGGTTGGGATAGATGGTAAGGATTCTATCATACACTCTACTGAGCCACACCACAGTTTTATTCTATAATGTTCAATTTCTGGTCTTTTCTCCCCTCTGTTTTCTTTTTCTTATACTTATGTGTTTTATTATTTTTGTTGTTGTTTTAAGACAATCTCTGTCTATATAATCCTGACTATTCTGGAGCTGGTTATATAGACCAGGCTGGACTGGGACTAATAAAGTTCAACCTTCATCTGCTTCCTATGTCTGGGATTAAAGGATGAGGCCACCACATCCAACAGTCCGAATCCTTGCTGACCTGAATTTATTTTTGATGTCTTCCCTGACTTGCTGGTTGTTGAAAATGTGCTCTTTAGTTCCCATGTGCCTGTGTCAGTTAACATTTCTGACTACAACATCCAGAAATGGTCCACCCTGCTACTGTTGCTGTGCCAGCATGGTGGCGTCATCCAGTCATCCATTTCCTAGCTTCTCCAAGTCTACAACTGTGACAGGACTATGTAGTGCTGTCCACAGGGCTGCACACCCCTGCACCCTTTTGTGGTTAACTACCCCAAAAAGAAGGATAGCTATGCCAACAACCTGTGCCTCAATAACAATATCAACAGCAGCAACAATTAATAATAATAATAATAAATTTAATTTGAGTTTCATTCCATTGTAGTCTGAGCTGAATCATTATATGTACACATCTTCCTAATGTAGAGGCTTGCTGTGTGAGCTTCAGTGACCTGTCCTGGAGGGTACTGTGGAGGCATTGTGGGTTGGAAGTTTTAGTGCATTTGGTCTGTAGTCTTGCTTGTGTCTGCTATTTCCTTGCTGATGTTCTGTCCAAGTGTTCTGTCCAATGTTAATGTGGCCAGGAGGGTTTGTGTTACCATGTCTCTGGGTCTGTCTCTCCCTGAGTGTCTGCTTTGCATGCTTTTGTGTGGGTGTTTATATTTTAAAGATTTAATTTTAGATTTATTTATTTTATATGTATGAGTATTTTTTCTGCATCTATGTATGAGTACCACATGGATGCCTGGTGCCTGTGGTGTTCAGAAGAATACATTGAATTCCTTGGGACTAGGGTCACTTGTGGAAATGAACCACGTTGTGAGTGCTAGGACTCAATTTCCAGTCTTATATAAGAGCAATAAGTGTTCTTAACCACTGAACCATCTCTTTAGTCCTGAATAAATATTTATAATGTCATATTCATTGAAAAGTTGACAGAGTGTTTGATGTTTTGTATCCTTAAACCAACCTTGATTTTTTTTTTTTATTAAACTCATGTTGATCTTGTCTTTCATTCTTCTCACATTCTAAGTTGTGTTACCTAATAATATTCAGTCATGGAGCTAGATGGATTTTGCATCCATCTAGCTCCAGGACTGACTGAGAAGGGCCGTGTTAAAGGACACCATTGGCCACTGACAGGGAAGACTTTACATAAAGGTGTTCTAGAGAGAAGAAGGGTTGCTGAGGAACTTATGATCTTGTTCTCAGCTGAATCTCATCAGGGCCTGAATCAGAAGGCTTGTGTTTCTGTTTCCTTGCATTTGCCTACTCCTGTCACTCAGCTGTTCAAACTCTCTTCCTCCATTAACCTGACCCTTGTTGTCATCAACTTCTGTGATAATACCTGATTGGCACCTGTTTCAACTCTAGAACTATGACTAGACATGCTGGACTCCTCATCTATCTATCCTCACCTGCTCCCTGGGTGCAGAGATATATGTGAACCATATCATTTTACTGCCCCTAGGAAGAAGTCATCCTGAGAGAGTCTAGTCTAGAGATTTGGGCCAGGGAGCACAGTGAGGTGTGTTTCTCCATCTCTTGACAGAGTTAATCTATCACAACTGATATCAGAAAGACACTGGAGGGCTAGTCTCTCAAGAATCTTTTCTGGTTCACTACTGATGAATTCCTGGATAACCCTGTTGAGAAGATGGCATAGGAGAAGTGGGTTGGGTTCATTCTGACCTTATACCTGCCCTATCTAATTATTTGATCGAGGTCTGTCTGCCTCATACACTCTTACAGAAGAGAACTCAGCACCATACAGTCACATTCCATCTGTGGCTCTTCCCAGAACAGGGATGTCAGCAACATCTTCAGGTATTGAAATAATTGTTTCAGGCTTTAGATTTCCTCACTTGTGCCAGAAGCTGCAGGGATGTAGCTGTAAGTTTTCTCTGGTCCCAAGTTCTTCAAGTCCCACCTGGCCTCACAGTCGCACAGCTGCTTATAAAATAATCACTCAGAAACTTAATATTATTTACAAACTGTATGGTCTATGGCAGGCCTCTTGATAGCTAGCTCTTATATCTTAAATTAACCCATTTCTACTAATCTGTGTTTTGCCACATGTTCTGGGTCTTACCAATCTGCTGGCATGTTATTCCTTGGGCGGCAGGCTGGTGTCTCTTTAGACTCTGTCTTTCTCTTTCCTGTCTCCTTGTATTTTCTGCCATAGGCCAAATCATCTTATTTATTAACCAATGGGAACAACATATATTCACAGCATACAGAAAGATATCCCCCAGCACAGTGGGGTTACTATGTATTGACTACACATATGTTTTTTTTTTTCTTGCATTGAGTGGAGAATCTTCATGCCCCATATAGGTTAGTATGTGTGACTCAGGATGAACAATCTGTATATCTGATGGACTTGGTTTAATTTTTGGAGTACAAGACCACCTATGTGCCCTCACAACATTCCCTAATGAGAGAACAATGCCAGTGAGTTGTTAAAGGGAGTGGAGATAATCCACTCTGGGGACAATTTTCAGGGAACAGATTCTGTTTTATTGCACATGAGCAAATGTATGTATATAGTGGAAGCCTATCAACAGCGATTGGTTAGCATATTACCTCAGATCAGATAGTGGGTGGTCATGGCACCAGTGTCTCTTTGCAAGAAAAGCCCATCAAAGGACACGTGGACCATGCAAACTTGTCCTTATAGATATGTTACTAGCCACTCATGCTACATCAGATTCAATGCTGTGACTTCTCAGATTACTCAGGAGCATGGTGTGCAATTCTGCTTATTAGGCAGCACAGTATGTCATGTAGGCTGTCTAACAGGTCATGCCTACATTTTCTCCTACACATAGAATATATTCTTCTCAATTAGCCAGAATGAAGCTTCCAAGATTATACTGTGACCCACACCAGAGGGTAATTGTCCCTTCCGAGGTTATCACAGGACAAAGTAAGGCTGATGGGCTCAGTTTCCAATAAAGTTACAGAAGGAGGAAGTGTCATCCAAGGCTGGACTGTGATGAAGACTCCTGAGAATAAAAATATTAGTGATATGACTGTATACATGATTACTCAAAAAATCAGTAACCCTCTGATATACAAAAAATAAATGGGCTGAGAAAGAAATTAGGGAAACAACACCCTTCACAATAGCCACAAACAATATAAAATACCTGGGGGTAACTCTAACCAAGCAAGTGAAAGACCTGTATGACAAGAACTTCAAGGCTTTGAAGAAATAAATTGAAGAAGATATCAGAAAATGGAAAGATCTCCCATGCTCTTGGATAGGTATGATTAACATAGTAAAAATGGCAATCTTACCAAAAGACTCAGTGCAATCCCCATCAAAATCCCAACACAATTCTTCACAGATTTCAAAAGAGCAATACTCAACTTCATATGGAAAAACAAGAAACTCGGGATAGCTAAAACAGTCCTGTACAATAAAGGAATTTCTGGAGGTGTCACCATCTCTGTTCTCAAGCTCTTCTACAGAGCTAAAAAACCAGCATGTTATTTGCATAAAAACAGACAAGTAGATCAATGGAACTGAATCAAAGACATAAATCCACACACCTATGGACAAATGATTTTTGACAAAGAAGCCAAATGTATGAAATGGAGAAAAGGAAGCATCTTCAACAAGTGGTACTGGCATAACTAGATGTTGGCATGTAGAAGACTGCAAATAGATCCATAGCAATCACCCTGCACAAAACTCAAGTCCAGAGACTTCAACATAAATCTAGTTACACTGAACCTGATGGAAGGGAAAGCAGGGAATAGCCTTGAATACATTGGCACAGGAGACAACTTCCTGAATAGAACACTGGTAGCACAGACATTAAAATCAACAACTAATAAATGGGACCTTCTGAAACTGAAAATCTTCTGTAAGGCAAAAGACAATGTTAATGGTACAAAATGGCAGTCTATAGAATGGAAAAACATCTTCACCAACCCCATATCTCACAGAGGGCTGATCTCCAAAATATATAAAGAACTCGAGAAACTAGACATCAAAATACCAAATAATTCAATTTTAAAGTGGGATCAAGAACAGAAAGGGATAATGAGGAATAACAGACCATGATAAATGAAGACCACATGAGAACAGGAATAGGCAGAGTGCTGGAGAGGTCCCCAGAAATCCATAATGATATATCCTCTGTAGTCTGCTGGCAATGGTCAAGAGAAAGCCTGATCTGACCTAGTCTGGTGATCACATGGCCAATCACCCTAACAATCGTCTTGGAACTCTCATCCAATAACTGATGGAAGTGGACGCAGAGATCCTCAGCCAGGCCCCAGGTAGAGCTCCAGGTGTCCAACTGTTGAGAAAGAGGAGGGTCTGCAAGAGCGTGAATTGTCGAATCCAAGATTGCAAAAAGCACAGGGACAAATAGCCAAATGAATGGAAGCACATGAATTATGAACCAAAGGCTGTGGAGCCCCCAGCTGGATCAGGACCTGTGGATAAGTGAGACCATTGAATAGCTTGATCTGTTTGGGAGGCACCCAGTCTGTGGGACCAGGATCTGTCCTTAGTGCATGAGCTGGCTGTTTGAAACCTTGGGCTTACACAGGGACACTTTGCTCAGTCTGGAAGGAGGTGACAGGACCTGCCTGTA
Organism: Onychomys torridus; assembly: GCF_903995425.1. Lineage (NCBI taxonomy): Eukaryota > Metazoa > Chordata > Mammalia > Rodentia > Cricetidae > Onychomys > Onychomys torridus. Next base: position 1,358,002 of record NC_050443.1, read on the forward strand.
CTGAATCCACCAGGTTTAAATGAATCCCCAGGGGAGTCTTGATCCAGAAACTTGAGAAAGCCTAGATGCCCCTCAACTGAAGAATGGATAAGGAAAATATGGTACATTTAAGTTACTCAGCGGTAAATGGAGTATTACTCAGCGATAAAAAAAAACAATGACAACATGAAATTTGCAGGCAAACGGCTGGAACTAGAAAAAAAATCATTCTGAATGAGGTAACCCAGACCCAGAAAGATAAGTATGGTATGTACTCACTCATAACTAGATATTGGGAGTGTACAAGATAACCATATAACCCACAATCCCAGAGACGCCAGGCAGCAAGGAGGCCTGAAAGAGAGATGCGTGGATTTTCTTGGGAAAGGGAAATGGAACAGATCTCCTGAGCAAACTGGGGATGGGGGATGGGAACATGAGGGATCAGTTGGGCTAGTTTGGCATGGGAAGTGGGGTGGGGTGGGGTGGAGGGGGAAAGTAATGAAAGAGATGTCTTGATGGGGTACATTTGGGGGTTAGGAAGAAACCTGGTACCAGGGAAACTCTCAGAAATACACAAGCATAACCCCAGCTAAGACTCCTAGCAACAGTGGAGAGGGTGCCTGAACTGGCCATCTACTGTAATTAGATTGTTGACTACCCTAGTCATCATCGGAGAGCCTTCATCCAGTAACTGATGGAAGTAGATACAGAGATCCACAGCCAAGTACTGGACTAAGCTCCCAGAGTCCTATCGATGAAAGGGATGAGAGATTGTATGAGCCAGGGGCCAGGGAGGTCAAGGTCATGATAAGGAAATCCACAGAGACAACAGGCCTGAGCTCCTGGGAGCTCATGGACTCTGGACCAACTGTTAGGGAGCCTGCATGGGACTGACCTATACCGTCTGCACGTGTGTGACACTGTATAGCTTGGTCATTTGTGGGGCTTCTGTCAGTAATATCAGAACTTGTTCCTGGTGCTTGAGCTGTCTTTGGGAACCTTTTCTCTATGGTGGATTGCCTCATCCAATCCTGATGCCAGGGGAGGAGTGTGGTCCCACCTCAACTTGCCCTGCCATGCTTTGTTGATTCCCACTGGAGGCCTGCCCTTTTCTGAATGGAGATGGAGGAGGAGTGGATGGGTAGGGGTGTAGATGGGAGGCAGGAGGAAACAATGGGAGGAGAAGAGGGAGGGGAAACTGGTTGGTGTGTAAACTAAATGAGAAAAATTAATTAATATTTAAAAATTACTTGTCAAGGGGGACTATCAGCTGTTCTGAAAAGTGAAACTCTCACAGGATGCTGTGGTTTCATCTCACTCTTGTGAAATGAGTATCATCTGTAGTTTCCTCTCTAAATAAAGGGAAATGTGTGACAAAAGGAATATTTGACCTTGTTGCTGTTCCAGAGAAACCACTGTTAGGGAGGGATGATAGTATAAGGGATATACTGGTAGTAACTGTGGGGGGATCTCCAGCAGTAATCTGAACCCAAACAATGTGATCATCAATTCTGTTATCTATGTGGGTTTCCAGTGTCCTGTAATATAGAACAGAGCTGATGAATATATATATATAGTGGGTCAATATAAGCATACTTCTCTGTTTATTTAATATGCAGAGGCTGCAGTAGTGTTTTCTAGTCTCTCATTGTCCTTGGAAAACAAGTGTGAGAGGAAGAGTGACTTTAGTGACAAATGCTCAATCTCTCTCTCTGTTTTTGTCTGTCTCTGCAGCCCCGCCGTGTATGTGTGTGTGTGTGTGTGTGTGTGTGTGGGTGTGTGTGGTCTGTGTGTGTGTCTGTGAAACACAGGAAACAGAGCAAGGTAGTAAGCATTTGCACTTTCACGTGTATAGTTTCCCTGTTAGTATGGCTATCTCACATTAAGTGTAGATTTCAACACTGAAATATCTACTTTATTCATATTTACAAATAATAGTTGTTAAGACAAATAGGTCATGCTATACTGGAATGAGAGTGTGGTATATGTCAGTCACCACCATCCAGAAGCCTCAAGAGTAAGCAGAGTAGGGGGAAATCCATGGAGGTCTTAACCCTATACTAGTTTGGTTGGGATGGACACACCAAGGGCAAAAAGAGGACATTTCTAGTCTAGCTGTCACCTACCAAGACAAGATTAAATACAATCTTAGCTCCTCTTTGTCACACTGAAGGGCAATGCGCAGACTTCACTGAGCTATATAGGTTTTCGTTGATAATACTGGATATTTTTTTGCCTAATTTGACCATGTTATCTCCAGGTTCTCATGGAGAATTCTGTCTGATGAGGCTGATAAATAGTTTTGGATCATAGGTAATGGGTATGGTCTGGTGTGTCTGTTTTGAAGTAGAGAGTCTAGCTGTAACTATTACAGCGTATCTACCTCTTCCGCTGAGACACTGTAGGCAAGAGCTATACTGATAGTGATGGTCTAGCAGGGATCCTTTGAATACTGGAAAGATGAGGGTAATAAGAACAGCTGGTGCCGGGCGGTGGTGGCGCACGCCTTTAATCCCAGCACTCGGGAGGCAGAGGCTGGCGGATCTCTGTGAGTTCGAGGCCAGCCTGGTCTACAGAGCTAGTCCAGGACAGGCTCCAAAGCTACAGAGAAACCATGTCTCGAAAAACAAAAACAAAAAAAAAAAGAAAGAAAGAAGAAGAAGAGCTGGCACTGGGGACCTGTTTCTGCTCAATGTCCTATATCTGCCTGTGGCCTCCCCAAGTCGCTTCTGAAGAGTACTTAGAACCTTCTAGATTCTGTTAGCAGGGAGTGTTGTGAGCATTCCTTGATAGATTCCTATTGGCCTCCACCATGAGGGTGACTATTCATCTAACTGACCTTCAGAGACATCTCTCACCCTAGTTTAGCCAGTAGCTGTTGTGAATGGAGGATGATGAATAACATCTTTGGCTCAGAAAGACCTAGCTCATCTCAAAAAACAAAACCATGAGCTTTAGGTGGTGTCTGGCATTTAATAAGAGGTAAGGGTATGAGTCTTCAAAACTCTAGCACCTGTAAGTATCCCCAAGAGCTGGTCATCTAGGAACTTTTAACTTAGTTGCAAGCTTGGAAGTACTGATTCCTCATTGGACATAATGAAAGTGTCAACTCTGTACATTGATGCAGCAGGGTCACAGACTCTGGGGTGTACCAAGGAGCTCATCTGCATTGTGAGAGAAGGTGTAATAGAGCTGCTGCCCTAAAGAATAGAAGGATGAAGGAAGAGCTCCCGTTATTGTCCTAAAATTCACCAAGGTCTGGTCAGAGTGCTTGGGATTCTGTCTCTTTTTTCTGACTGAGCCCCTCTCCTGTTCTTCTGTCTCTGTATCTGTGACTGCCTAGGATCCTTGTTCCTTCCTTGTTCCTCATCCTAGCCATCACCTCCTGAACTCTTCCCTGAGGGCCTATGCAGAGTCTAGTTACCTGATTGAATCTGCTGTGTTCCTCCCCTGTGATCAGGATGTCAAGGGGGACATTGCAGGTTGACCATTCAGAGAAGAGGGTGTATGCAGCATAGCATTTGCATTGGTCTCCAGAAGAGCTGTTCATAGAGCCCAGAGTAAAATTGGCCACTGAGAGGCCAGTCATGGCCTGTGGCCACTGTGTTGGATGAAGTCAGCTCCCCCCACCTTGCCCAGAGCACATCTGTCATCGTTGATGTCAGAGCAACACTGCAGGGTGAGGTTCTTTACAAGGTCTGGGATACTATGGCCTTGGTGAGTCAGCAGGGAGGGCTTGTTGGACAGACCTAGAGGGAAGGTGACAGGCTAGGGATTGAGGAGCTGGTTTTTATTAAACACCTATTTCCCCAATCCTGACCTGAACATGTCACTACTGCTCCCAGCTTTGGGGCACAAAAATAAGGGTCTTACTTTATTCGCTCTCTAACTTTAACTTTGCAGAGGGGCAGGACTGTGACAAAGGGCTGAGGATCTCAAACAATTTTATGTCAATGATGGAGCTGACTCATCTGAGATGTACATTTCCAAGGGCTCAGAGGATACTGACCACAATCATGCATTACCCTTCTAGTAACCATAACATTTGAATGCCCTTCTGTGTTCTTCTACCACAGGACCCATAGAGAATATGGCTTGGTATTGCCATATACTATGTATATAATGTGAGTCCAGGGAGCTGAACAACTATTGATCTTTCTTGGTAAGAATCAACTTTTCATATCCCTTCCCTGAGACACCCTGAAGAGTCATTTTCCCTCCTGAGCATATCACATGGCATGACAGGACTGACAGGTTGTGTTTGTTGGAGTAGTAGATTCATAGCAGAGGATGACAGCCTGTTGCATTGACTCACACAGCCACAATGATCTCTAGCCTATGGGAAAGGAATACTATCAAGAGCAGAGCTGGGGACTGAGACACTGACAATCTTCTCACATGTCACCTCCTGTTCCAGGGGCTCACTGTACTCTGATGACCCAGACATTTTTATCACCCTTAATGGTTATGGTCAACATTGGAGATGGGGAATTCAGCCTTTTCCCAAGGCTTGACTAGAATCTGTTTGCACCATGCATATGGGCTTCTTTTTCTGTAGTTATGGTACTCTTTGACTCCTGAGGTCCTTTCATGCTTGGTCTGCTTGGAGGTCACAGAGTCTGGCTCTGCCAAGAGGATAGGCTTAAGGGGGTTCCCTGCAAGGAAATGAGCAGCTAAATCCAAGGCCATCCATCCTCTAATTGCAAGTCCGAATCCTATGACCTCCCCCAGGATCATCACACACTTGTTTCCCATCCTCACTACCTAGGCATGGCTGCTGGGTATTATGAGAATAGCAGATGAAGGTAACTTCAGACACACTCATCCACCAGCACTAGGGTCCTGAGGCCTAGAGTTGTCATGAAAAAAGAGTTCCCTGTGAAAGGTTTGTCCTTAAAACTTGAGCAGATCCTCCCCTTTGAAAAAACTACTGAGACCCTTGTGTTTCCTTATGGGCCAGTGTTTGGCTGTGGGGCAAGTTCATTTCTTGATCACAGAATCCTCCACCACTCTTTACATCTCATCTGGACCAGGCAGGACTGTGAATGTTGAAGTCTATCATCTCCTCCCAGAGGCTGAAACTATGCTTTGGGGCAGAGCTACAGAGCCTGGCTGGAGGAACAGGAAACATAGGGTTTGGCCTTTGGAGTCTGTTCTTCAGGAAACCCACAGAAAGGGGAACTCATGCACCCATCTGTGACTTCCCCAATTTTGTGGCTAGGCCAAATGGTATACTCTCTGCAGTTAGTTTTTACATAGACAACTACCACTGCCATGAGGACCAGCCTGCAGCACCTCAGAGTTTGAGGGGGAGCAAACAGAGTAAGCAAAATAATCACTCAACTTGACTTCTCTATCTGAGGGACTAAAACTTAGTTCTCTGGAGCCAGCTAGGGGGTCAAAACTTAACTCTGTGGGGCTGGTGAAAAGGGAAAACACACACACACACACACACACACACACGCACATGCACACGCGCACACACACACACACACACACACACACACACACACACACACATCTCCCAAATGTCAGGATCTCACCTAGGGTGCTGATGAATGGCAAGCCTTCAGCAGATCAGAGAAATTGAAGAGGAGATATAGAGCACATATACTGCTGGAAAGATAAACAGACACACGAGGACTTTTCTGAGGGCCAAAGCTTAGTTCTTCGTTTTATTATTTTTACTGTTACTTGCTCTACTCTATTCCTTTTTTGTTCTGTTATTCTACCCTGCTGTCTTCCTTCTAACTTTATTTTCCCCTACAGATTATATACCCCAGCAAGATCTTTCAAGCAATATAAAAATTACAGTGTGGTTACATATTATTTTTCAAGTGAATGATTACAAGGAATATAAGTAAAAACCAACATGTTTTCCATATCCCTTACATGATTAAACTTTTATGTATTACAAGTGAAAACCAAATTACTCCCATGAACCCACATACATTTATGTCCAAGCAATTTTTTTAGTAGTTTAAACAAAGTGTGAGCAAGCAAGGCACTTTTCTCAGCCAGTTCTTTTACTAGCAGGCTGCATTTTGTAGTTACAAAGAAAGGAACAATCATATTATTACTTATCTCAAAAGGAATCTTATAAGAAGAATCACAAATCTAAACTTTTATATATGAAAAAGGATCAGTCATCTCTACTTTAAATCTTCAGGGTGCATATCCATCCATTAACAGTTTTTTTTTATATCAGGAAGTTAAGGGCAGAAATGGGTACAAGGGATTAATCATCATTCCACCTTAGCAAGAAAGGTATGTCAGCCAGCATAGCCAGGCTGTCATTGTACTTGTTTCTTAACCTCAGTGAGTCCTTTGCTCAGCTATTAAAAGTATGGCTTTAAATTGTTTTCCAAGTTTTGTTTCTTTATTGTTGTTTTTTTTTTACCTCAAAGACATTAACAAAAACATCTAAACCTATCCTTAAGTCATTGTTTAAAGCTTTGTTTTAGCTATGTTGCACACCAAAACCTGTGAACACATCTCTCAACACTAAGATTAAAAGAACTTGAGGTAGCCTGGCTTCTGGGACTCAGTTGTTTTTTCTTAACCATTAACCAAATTCACAGTCTATATGCCTCCTCAAAAGAAATTAGCTGTATGACATTTCCTTGTTCTTCTTTTCTATCCTCAGCAGACCTTTTATTTTAAATCAGGGATGGGGGCAACACCATATCTTGCTTTTACCTATATCAGTTTTCCCACTAAGCTAATCTCTATCATAATCCCTTACTATACTTATTAAAGACCCTCAATCATCAAAATCCAATTTAAACTAACACTATTATTATATAAAATCATTGCTTCAGTTAAGCAGTGCAGCTTAGGAGAAAATCATCCTCATAATAATCCACAGCTGAAAATGCCTAGTAGAATGAGATATTTCCAAGAGATGATCATACTGCATTAAAGGCAGTGGGGATCTCCCCACACCCATTCACACCATGCAAGATACCAGGGAAAAATGGCAGTGGCAAACATATAAAGGTATAATAGTAGCAAAAGACATGCAGGATCGAAGCCCTCAGGGCCATGTCTATCCAAGATTCACCCATCAGTGCCTTACATGCTGATGGGCTGATCTGCTGAAGTCAATTGCCACCAGCTGTTTCTTTGACATGGCCACCAGCAGATAATATTTTCACAACCTCACCAATGTCTCCTTCATCTGTCCTCATTACACTCAAAAAAAGGTGGTAGCAGGCATATATGAATATTTCAAAAAACAAATACAAGTTTATTTCTTATTAAGAAAAAATTTCCATTCATTTTATACACCAAAGATTCCCACTCTTCCCTTCTCCCATCCCCCCAGCTTCCCCTTCCCAACCCACCTCCTACTCCTCCCCACAAGAAGACAAGGCCTCCCATGGGAAAGCATATCCAGCAGAGGCAAGTCCAAGCCCCTCCCCTGCCTCAAGGCTGCAAGAGGTGTCCCATCATAGGTAGTGGGTTCCAAAAAACCCTTTCATGCACTAGGGATAGATTCTGATCCTACCGCCAGCCCCCCCCCCCCACCCCCACAGCAGACCAAGCTACATAACTGTCTTGACATACAGAGGGCCTAGCCCAGTCCCTTGCAGGCTCCACAGCCATTGATCCAACTTTCATGAGTTCCCTCTAGTTTGGTTTGGTTGTCCCTGCATGTTTCCCCATCATGATCATAGAATTCCTCTTTTCTCTCTTTGACTGGATTCCTGGAGCTCTGCCTGGTGTTTGGCTGTGGATCTCTGCATCTGCTTCCATCAGTCATTGGAGAAAAGATCTGTGATGACAGTCAGGGTGTTCACCAATCTTATTCTGGGGCAAGCCAGTTCAGTTCAGGCAACCTCTCCACTATTGCTAGTAGTCCAAGCTGGGGTCATCCTTGGGATTCCTGGCAGCTACACTAGCACCAGCTTTATCTCTATCCCCATGTCTCTCTCTATCATAGTATCTTTTTCATTGTTTTCCCACTTCATCCCTGTTCCAGCTTGACCATCCCATTCCCTTATGTTCCCATCCCCTGTCCCCTACCCTCCACTGCCCACCCCTAAGGCCCAGTTTACATATGGAGATCTCATCTATTTCCCCTTCCCAGGGTGATCCATGCATCTGTCTTTGGGTCTTCCTTGTTAGTTAGCTTCTCTGGAGGTGTGGGTTGTCTTCTGGTTATCCTTTGCACATACCCAAGAAATGCTCACACATACCACAGGACACATGCTCAACTATGTTCATAGCAGCATTATGTGGAATAGCCAGAACCTGGAAACAACTTAGATGACCCTCAACTGAAGAGTAGATTAAGAAAATGTGGTACATATTCACAGTGGAGTACTACTCAGCAGAGAAAAACAATGACAGCATGAAATTTGCAGGCAAATGGATGGAACTAGAAAATACCATCCTGTGTGAGGTAACCCAGACCCAGAAGGACAAACATGGTATGTACCCACTCATAAGTGGATAATAGGTATAAACCAAAGGTAATTAGGCAACAACCCACAACTCCAGAGAAGCCAACTAACAGGGAAGGCCCAAAGAGGGACACGTGGACTGCCTTGGGAAGGGGAAGTAGATGAGATCTCCATGAGTAAACTGGGGATGAGGGGAGGGCAGTGGAGAGTAGGGATGGGGCATGGGAACATAAGGGAATGGGATGGTTGAGCTGGAATAGGGAGTGAGGGGGAATGAAGTGAAAGAGACACCAAGATAGAGACATCATGGGGATAGAGAGAAACCCGGTGCTAGGGAAGTTGGCAGGAATCCCTAAGGACGAACCCAGCCTAAGTTACTAGCAATAGTGGAGAGGGTGCATGAATTGAACTGGCTTGCTCCAGAGATCAGACCAATGAATACCCTACCTGTCATTACAGAGCTTTTCTCCAGTGACTGATGGAAGCAGATGCAGAGATCCACAGCCAAACACCAGGCAGAGCTCCAGGAGTCCAGCCACAGAGAGAGGAGACGGATTCTCTGGCAAGTGCATCAGGATCATGATGGAGAAACCTGCAGAGATGACCAAATCAAACAAGTCAAAACTCATGAAAGTTGAATTAATGGCTGTGGAGCCTGTGTGGGACTGGACTAGGCCCTCTGCATTGTGAGAGAGTTGTGTAGCTTGATTTACTTGGGAGGACCCCTGGCAATAGGATCAGAATCCATCTCTGGAGCATGAGCGGACTTTGTGGAGCCCACTACCTATGATGGGACACCTCTTGCACCCTTGGACTCACCTCTACCGGATGTACCTCCCCATGGGAAGCCTTGCCTTCCTGTGGGTGGGAGTGGGGGTAGATTGGGAGGGGGAGGCTGGGAGGTCAGGAGGAGGGAAGAGGGTGATCTTTGATTAGTGTATAAAATGAATGAAAAAATTTTCTTAATTAAAAAAAGGAAAAAAGATTAAAAAAAGAACAACCAACCAGAAATAGAGATGCACATTTGTAACCCAGCACCTAAGGCTATGAGGAAATGGATTAAAAATTTTATTCTGGGCCCAAGAACTCAGCCACTTCCTGAGAATCAGAGACCAACCCCCAGCTCCCATCTGGACCAGAGGTGAGTGCCTGGGGTTATAGTCAGAGAGGCAACTGCCTCTAGGTCCCACCGCTGGACACAGGCCATCCTGGGAGGACCTGACCAACTTGGCCCCAGTTTCTGGCCAATCAGCAGGCCCTGCAGGAAGGCTCCCCTTTTCCAAGACTGCAGGCAGACACTGCAGTCTCCACACTCTGCCCCCACACCCATCTGCCGGAGACCCCAGCCACTTCCTGAGAATCAGAGACCAGCGCCCAACTTCCATCCTGCCCTGGAACTCCCATCTGGACAAGAGACCAGAGGAACTCCCATCTGGACAAGAGGAGCTCCCATCTGGACAAAATAAGGAGACCCCAGGGACTTCCTGAGACTCGGAGTCCAGCCCCCCAGCTCCTATCCGGCCAGCAGTCTCATGTGGACCAGTGCTCCCACCTGGCCCAGAGCTTCCATCTGGACCAGAGATAAGCTCCCTAAATCTGTCAGCAGAAGGTATATTACCAAACTCCTTCTATGATGCTACAATTACCCTGATTCCCAAGCCAAACAAAGATGCAACAAAGAAAGAGAACTACGGACCAATCTCCCTCATGAACATTGATTCAAAAATACTCAATAAAATTCTGGTGAACAGACTCCAATAACACACCAAAACAATTATCCACCATGATCAAGTAGGCTTCACCCCTGGGATGCAAGGGTGGTTCAACATATGAAAGTACGTCAATGTAATACACCATATAAACAAACTCAAAGAAAAAACCACATAATCATCTCACTAGATGCAGAAAAGGCATTTGACAAAATCCAACACCCCTTCAGGATAAAGGTCTTGGATCGATCAGGAATACAGGGAACATACCTAAACATAATAAATGCAATCTACAGCAAGCCAACAGCCAACTTCAAATTAAATGGAGAGAAACTCAAAGCAATACCATTAAAATCAGGAACAAGGCAAGGCTGTCCCCTCTCGCCATACTTATTCAATATAGTACTTGAAGTTCTAGCCAGAGCTATAAGACAACATAAAGAGATTAAAGGGATACAAATTGGAAAGGAAGAAGTCAAGCTCTCCCTATTTGCAGATGACATGATAGTATACATGAATGACCCAAAAAATTCAACCAAGGAACTGATACAGCTAATAAAAACCTTCAGCAACTGCTGTGGGATGTTCTGTATGTCAAATGTGTTGCTCTGATTGGTTAAAATAAATAAAGTGCTGATTGGCCAGTAGCCAGGCAGGAAGTATAGGGTAGGTGGGACAAGGAAGAGGAGGAAGCTGGGAACAGGAAGGCTGGGGGAGACACTGCCAGCCGCTGCCATGAGAAGCAACATGTAAAGACACCAGTAAGCCACAAGCCACATGGCAAAGTATAGACTAACAGAAATGGGTTAATTTAAGATAGAAAAGGTAGATAACAAGCAGCCTGCCACGGCCATACAGTTTGTAAGCAATATAAGTTTCTGTGTGCTTTCTTGGTTGGGTCTGAATGACTGTGGGACTGGCGGGTAAGAGAGATTTGTCCTGACTGTGCGTCTGGCAGAAAAACTCCAACTACAAGCAACAAAGCAGGATACAAGATCAACTCAAAAAAATCAGTAGCCCTCCTATATACAATAGACAAACAGGCTGAGAAGCAAATCAGAGATACATCACCTTTTATAATAGCCACAAATGATATAAAATACCTTAGGGTTACTCTAACTAAGCATGTGAAGGACCTATATGACAAGAACTTTAAGTCCCTGAAAAAAGAAATTGAAGAAGATGTCAGAAAATGGAAAGATCTCCCATGCTCATGGATAGGCAGGATTAACATAGTAAAAATGGCGATCTTACCAAAAGCAATCTACAGATTCAACGCAATTCCCATCAAATTACCAACACAATTCTTCACAGATCTGGAAAGAATAATACCCAACTTCATATGGGAAAACAAAAAACCCAGGATAGCTAAAAGAATCCTGTACAATAAAACAACCTCCAGAGGCGTCACGATCCCCGACCTCAAGCTCTACTATAGAGCTACCATAATATAAACAGCTTGGTTCTGGCATAAAAACTGACATGTATACCAATGGAATCGAATTGAAGACCCTGACATTAACCCGCCAGCCTACGACAATATAATTTTTGACAAAGAAGCCAAAAATGTACAATGGAAAAAAGAAAGCATCTTCAACAAATGGTGCTAGCATAACTGGATGTCAATGTGTAGAAGGCTGCAAATAGATCCATATCTGTCACCGTGCACAAAACTTAAGTCCAAGTGGATCAAAGACCTCAACATAAATCCAGTTACTCTGAACCTGATAGAAGAGAAAGTAGGAAGTAGTCTTGATCGCATTGGCACCGGTGATTACTTTCTAAATATAACACCAGTAGCACAGACACTGAGAGAAACAACCAATCAATGGGACCTGTTGAAACTGAGAAGCTTTTGTAGAGCAAAGGACATGGTCAACAAGACAAAGGGACAGCCTACAGAATGGGAAAAGGTCTTCACCAACCCCACATCTGACAGAGGGCTGATATCCAGAATATATAAAGAACTCAAGAAATTAGACATCAAAATGCCCAACAGTCCAATTAAGAAATGGGATATAGAACTAAACAGAGAATTCTCAACAGAGGAAGTTCAAATGGCTGAAAGACATTTAAGGAATTGTTCAGCATTCCTAATTATCCAGGAAATGCAAATCAAAATGACTCTGAGATACCACCTTACACCTGTCAGAATGGCTAAGATCAAAAACACAGAATACAGCTTATGCTGGAGAGGATGTGGAGCAAGGGGAACTCTCCTCCACTCCTGGTGGGAATGCAAACTTGTACAGCCACTTTGGAAATCAATGTGGCACTTCCTTAGAAAATTGGGATTACATCTCCCCCAAGACCCAGCTATAGCACTCTTGGGCATATACCCAAGGAATGCTCAATCATACCACAAGGGCATTTGCTCAGCTATGTTCGTAGCTTTGTTTGTAATAGCCGGAACCTGGAAACAACCTAGATGCCCTTCAACTGAAGAATGGATAAAGAATATATGGTACATATACACAATGGAGTACTACTCAGCAGAGAAAAACAATGACATCATGAGGTTTACAGGCAAATGGATGGATCTAGAAAAAATCACCCTGAGTGAGGTAACCCAGACTCAGAAGGACAAACACGGTATGAACTCACTCATAGGAGGATACTAGATGTAAAACAAAGATGACTAGACTGCTACACAACTTCAGGGAGGCTACCTAGAAAATGGGACACTAGGAAAGACACAGGGATCACCCAATGACAGAGAAATGGATGAGATCTACATGAACAACCTGGATGACAGTGGGAGTAATGAAGGGCAAGATTTGAGGGAAAGAAACTTATGGGAGCAGGAGATCCCAGCTGGATCAGGAACAGAAAGGGAGAACAAGGAATAACAGACCATGATAAATGAAGACCACATGAGAACAGGAATAGGCAGAGTGCTTGAGAGGTCCCCAGAAATCCACAATGATGTATCCTCTATAGACTGCTGGCAATGGTCGAGAGAAAGCCTGATCTTACCTAGTCTGGGGATCAGATGACTAAACACCCTAGCAGTCGTTTTGGAACTCTCATCCAATAACTGATGGAAGTGGATGCAGAGATCCTTAGCCAGGCCCCAGGTGGAGCTCCAGGTGTCCAACTGCTGAGAAGGAGGAGGGACTGCAAGAGTGTGAATTGTTGAATCCAAGATTGCAAAAAGCACAGGGACAAATAGCCAATCGAAAGAAAACACTTGAATTATGAAATAACGGCTGTGGAGCCCCCAGCTGGATCAGGCCCTCTGGATCAGTGAGACAATTGAATAGCTTGATGTCCTTGGGAGGCACCCAGGCTGTGGGACCAGGACCTGTCCTTGGTACATGAGCTGGCTGTTTGGAACCTTGGGCTTACACAGGGACACTTTGCTCAGCCTGGAAGGAGGGGACTGGACCTGCCTGTACTGAATCCACCAGATTTAAATGAGTCCCCAGGGGTGTCTTGGTCCTGGAGGAGATGGGAATGGAGGGGAGGGGCTGGGGGGAAGGTAGGGTTGGGGACGGGAGGGGGGAGGACAGGGGAACCCATGGCTGATGTATAAAATTAAAACACATAATAATAAAAAATAAAAATAAAATAAAATAAAGAATTGAACTTTTCTTCAAAAAAAAAAAATTCCATGCAGATGTACACTGTGAGACTCTTCACAGAAACCTGCAAACATTTTGAATATGAAGAAGTAATTAACATAAAAAAATGTGAAAAGGAACAAAGCAAATGCACATGTAAATTTTTGTTTCTTATGTGTAATACTCAGAGATTTCGGCTAACTTGTTAGTTCCCAGGGAAACAGACAAACAGGAGGACAGATGAAACAGACAAAGAATTAATTGCAGAGTCTACTACCTGACCTAGACACAGCCTTGGGATGTCAGAGCCTGGCGCCTGAGGAGGGCACTTCCCCTTCCTGTGGGGCTGCTCCAGTGCAATCAGGTCATGGGGAGTGCCCAGCCTCCAGAGGCCACACCCTGTGTCTCCTGTCCCCCCAGGCAGACTCTGTAGCTCTGCCCATGAGCACAGTTGCAGCCTCCAAGAGGAGATGCCATGACCTTCACCTTCACAGCCCTGCTCTGTCTGGGTGAGATGGGGAGATGGGGAGGGGATACTGTGGTCTAGAATTGACCTTCACCTACACATCCCAGCACTTGTCCATCAGGAAACCCCAGGGTCTCAGGAGGGTCTGCAGAGTGGGGACTGCTCAAGCTTCAGGGACAAACCTCTCACAGGGAACTCTCTTCCAGGACTGACTCTGGGCCTGGGGACCCCAGTGCTGGCAGGTGAGTGAGTGTCTGAGATGTCCTGACCTTCACTTCTCATCATTCCTGCAGCCATGCCTGGGCAGTGAGGATGGAGAACAACACATGTGTGCTGACCCTGGGCATGGCTGGAGGGTTGGGGTTAGAGACTACAATCTGATGATGGCTATCCTGAGTCCTAGAGGCTCTTTTCCTTGTAGAGGCCCTTCCTAAGCCTGTCCTCAGAGTACAGCCAGACTGTGGTTAGAAGCAGACTACAGTGACCTTTTTGTGTGAGGGGACCACAGGAGCCAAAGCATATAGACACTATAAAGAGGAAAATAAATAAATAAATTAACTAAGGCACATAGTGGTTCTACAAAATCCTAAGGACAAGGCTGAATTCTTCATCTCAAAAACAGACCACAAACATGCAGGACAATTTTGTTGTCAGTATCAGACCCATGATGGCCGGTGGTCAGAGTTCAGTGACTCCCTGGAGCTGGTGGTGACAGGTGAGAGGACACACAGGGTCCCCAGCCTCAGGTTTGACTGTCAAGAGGTGGGGTCTGTTCACAGGCCTTCCTCCATCTCACAGCCCTGGAGGATAAGGATGCCTGAGACATTTAACTGATTCCTGTTTCTCTCCTAGGAGTCTACAGAAAACCCAGCCTGTCAGCCCAGCCCAGCCCTGAGGTGACTGAAGGAGGGAATGTCAGCCTCCAGTGTGTCTCAGGGCAGCCATATCACAGGTTCGTTCTGACTAAGGAAGGGCCACAGAAGCACTCCTGGACACTGGACTCACAGTATAACTACTATACCAGACAATTCCAGGCCCTGTTCCATGTGGGCCCTGTGACCTCCAGCCAAAGGTGGACATTCAGATGCCACAGCTTTAACATAAACAGACCACGGGTGTGGTCAGAAACTAGTGACCCCCTGGAGCTCCTGGTCTCAGGTGAAGAACCCCAGCCATTTCATAGAATGATGTTGAAATGATACAGATGCTCAGGGAAGCCTGGGTATGTGTTGTATGTGAATAGTCAGGGCTCCTGAGCCCATTGACACAGGGTATGGTAGAGAGTGGAACACAAGATACCAAATTCAAGACAGAGAATGACAGCAAAGCCCAGGAGGTCCAGGACAGAGATGAATCCTTATGGGGCCTTCTGTTACTCTGGATAAGCTCATGTACCATCCACAACAGCTCGGGGAACCCTAGAGAAGATGTCAGGAGAACATGGCCCACAGAATCTACTAAGTAGGGATAATGAGGGCTCACAGAGACTGAGCAGGCAACCACAGAACCTGCGTGGGTCTGCCCTAGGCCCTCTGCACACATATTGTGGTTGTTTACCTTGGATTTTTGTTTTGTTTTTTTTTGTTGTTGTTCCATTTTTTAAAGAGTTTAACTGTATAGCCCTATCTATCCTGGAGTGTACTCTGTAGATCCAGCTGGCATTGGACTCAGTGATCTGCCTGCATCTGTCTCCTGAATGCTGAGATTAAAGGCATACACTACTGCTGCCTAACTAGCTTCGATTTTTGTTAGACTCATACCAATGGGAGTGGGGATGTCTCTGACTCTTTTTTCTGCATGTAGGATCTTTTTCCTCCACCTGGGTTGCCTTGTCCAGCCTTAATATGAGGGTTTGACTAGTCTTGTTGTATGCTGTTATACCATGTTCAGTTAATATCACTGGGATGCCTTCTTTTTTCTAAAGGGAAACAAAGGAACAGTGGATTTCAGGGAGATGGGAGGTGGGGAGGCTGTTGTCAGGATGTATTGTATGAGAGAAGAACAAAAGAAAAAGAAAAAAGATGTCATCCACCAGTGTAACTTTCTCTGTACCAGTTTCAGACAGACCCACCTTCTTCTCTCCCACTTCCTTGCAGGGACCCTCCACAAACCCACCATCAAGGCTGAGCCAGCCTCTGTGGTCACCTCAGGAAGTCCCGTGACCATCTGGTGTCAGGGGACCATGGATGTAGTAATATATGTTCTGCATAAAGAGGGAAGCCAAAAACCCTGGGGCACACAGTCCCCAGAGAAGCCTGGGAACAAGGCCAAGTTCTCCATCTCTTCTGTGACACAGCAACATGGGGGACAATATCGCTGTTACTGTTACAGCTCAGCTGGCTGGTCAGAGCGCAGTGACACCCTGGAACTGGTGTTGACAGGTAAAAGGACAGTCAGGGTCTCAGCCCCAGGCTCTGCTCTCAGAAGTAGTCCCCTCCCACAGAGTAGCCCTGGAGAACACTGTGGCTGTGTGAGCCCATGGAACAGTCTACGTCCTTCTCTCCTAGGAATCTACCACAACAAACTCAGCCTGACAGCCCTGCCCAGCCCTGTGGTGACCTCAGGAGGGAACATGACTCTCCAGTGTGTCTCACAAGAGGGATATGACAAGTTAATTCTCACCAAGGAAGATCAGAAATTCCTCAGCTCTCAGAACTCACAGAATATACACAGTATTATGCAGTATCAAGCATTGTTCTCTATAGATCACGTCACACCAGACCACAGAGGGACATTCAGATGTTACGGTTACTACAACCATACTCCACACTTGTGGTCTGTACCCAGTGAGCCCCTAGAAATGCACATCTCAGGTGAGTCAGCGCCATCATGGACCAATCCTGTCCCACTGGGTAGTTGCAGGTAGATAATGGTTGAGGAAGAGCCTGGTGACTGGGCCAGAGCCCCACTGCTGGGGAGAATCACTGACATGTGCAGGGCAGGATGGGAGGGGACAAGTGTTTGGTATAAACCAGCCCCTCAATCCCTAGCCTGTCACCTTCCCTCTAGGCCTGTCCAAGAAGCCCTCCTTGCTGACTCACCAAGGCCATATCCTGGACCCTGGGAAGAGCCTCACCCTGCAGTGTTGCTCTGACATCAACTATGACAGATTTGCTCTGTACAAGGTGGGGGGAGCTGACTCCACCCAGCATGGTGTCCAGTGGACCCAGGGTGGTTTCTCTTTGTCCAACTTCACACTGGGCCCTGTGAGCAGCTCTACTGGAGGTCAATACAGGTGCTATGGTGCACACAACCTCTCCTCTGAATGGTCAGCCTCCAGTGACCCCCTGGACATCCTGATCACAGGTGAGGAACTAGAAAGATACTCTTGGGTACCTAACCTGCACATGGGTTCTCATGGGGGAGTTAAGAAGATGATGGCTAAGATGAGGGACAGGAATCTTAGGCAGGATCAGATACATAGACAAGCAGGAGTGGGACTCAGGAAGAGAAAAGAGACAGATTCCCAGGTGCTCAGTGCAGACACAGGTGAGGTGTCAGCTCAGAACACTGAAGGCAGCCTCTCTTCATCCCTCTTCTCTTTAGGACAGCTTCCCTTCACTCCTTCCCTCTCAGTGAAGCCTAACTCCACAGTACACTCTGGAGACAATGTGACCCTGCTGTGTCGGTCAACACTCAAAGTGGACACTTTCCTTCTGTCCAAGGAGGGAGCAGCCCAACAACCCCAGCGACTAAAATCAAAGCTCCAAAACTTGGATTTCCAGGCAGAATTCTTCATAAGGGCTGTGACCTCTGACCTCTCGGGCACCTACAGGTGCTATGGATCTCAAGACTCATCTCCCTATCTGCTGACACAAGCCAGTGCGCCTGTGGAGCTCACAGTCTCAGGTGAGGTGACCCTGAACTCTCAGGGTGACTTACAATCCAAACCCTAGGACAGCCCTTGACTTGGGTGGGATTAAGGGAACAAGAGGAAGGTTAGTCAGAGTCACTTTCCCTGACAGAGAAGTGGGTGCCTGCAGGGGTCCCACAAGTAATGTCCACTCCACCCTCTATTGCAATCTAGGTTTGGAGTAGATAGCATGAGGATCATGGGGAAGTTTCATGGCAGATATTGAAAAGTTAGCAGAGGAAATTCCCTGAGTTTTTACCTCCTACCCTTCTCTTCAGTGCAGGGGGCATGCTACATACCCATGGAGCTCCTGGCTCTCAGCCCAGAAAAGTTCTCATTTCTCTGTCACTTCAGCTTATGCATGTGAGAGTAAACAGAAATCCCAACAGTAAGTTAAAAAAAACCCAGGGTTTAGTTTGCACTACAGAAGGTGGCATCCAGAGACGTTTAGGCTCAGCCTGGAGGATGTGCCAGGTGGGTGAGGTGGTGAACATGAAACCCAGACACTCACTTCCCCATCCTGCCACTAAAGTAATTGAGAACAAACATCTCAGCTACATGGAGTCAGACCCAAGGAGGTTATGTAACAACCTGATTAGAATGTGGGGTCCTCATGGACAATAGCTAGTTATGGCCTTAGTACAGCTGCTTCCAGAGATGCAGAACTGAACAAATCCTTCTGTTTCCAGAAAGCTGCTTGTCTGTTTCTAAAATGGAAGTTTGTGGCCCACACCTTTCAGGTTCTTTCAGTTCTGGCCTTGGCTTCTCTTGAAATAAGAATCCTCCAGAATCTGATTCTGCAGTGGGTCTGTCCCACAGTGGTGGTGACATGTGCAATGGTGGGGCACAGGGCCATGCCAGGGCATTCAGGATCCTTCTCTCTAGATCATGGGAGTTGGTTCTAGTATTGTCCATGAGTTGTGTGGCCTACACTATCAGGGGCACCTACAGGTGCTATGAATAACTCCACTCATCTCTACACCTATTGTCATGTGCCAATGGCCATGTGGAGCTCATGGTACAAGGTGAGATGATACAGATCTTTCTGAGCTAAAGGGTATATCATCATTGTACATTTACAATTATTGACTGAGATTGGGTTCCAAATGCTGCAGAGGGTCAGGCAGATGGATATTCACCCTCATGATGGTAGAGGCCAATTTCTAGGAATGCTCCTGACAGTCCCTGCTTGTGGAACTCAGGATTTGAGATAGTCTAAAAAAGCATCTTGGTGAGGTCACAGACAGATATAAGATATTATGCACAAACCAGTCCCCAGTGACCACTGCTGCTCATCACCCTCCACTTACCAGTATTCACAGACCTTTGCTCTCAGTGTATCTATGACCCACAGTGTATCTATAGTAGGAGGTATCCTTGGTGGAATAAGTACAAATCCTGCTATACTTTTTTTTCTGTTCAAAACAGATCCACATGTATAGCTCAAACTTGCCAGACAGAATTTATAATGAGAACCTGAACATAACAATGATCATATTAGGCAAAATAAAATCCAGCAGTCCCAGTCAACATCTATTGCTTTGTGGAGTCTGCAACATTTCTCTTCAGGGTGAAATTGAGGAACTGAGACTGTATGAGTTCAGCCTAGTTTTGAGGGGTGACAGCTAAGAATGTCTTCTGCCTGCCCTTGGTGTGCTCATCTGAACAAGAGAAGGTTTAGGGACAGGACCTCCAGGGACAATCCTCCGTTGACCCTTGAGTCTCCTAAAGTGATGGAAGAGCTGAACATCTCTCTCCTCACACTATAGTTGTCCTGTTTGTCTCAGTAACTGTTCTTTGTAAAGAGCACAAAAGTAAGGGTTAGATATGCCAGTCTTGGCATTTATACGTAGTGTGGGACAGCCATGCCTTTGGGGAAAATATTAGGTGAAAGCCCAGAGATGTACAATATACTCTTTCCTGCTTCACACACACACACACACACACACACACACACACACACACACACACACACTTCACATCTTATTTTGAGAGTCAGGACTGAAGAACACTCAGCATGACATTGCCCCACACCTTTGTCCTGCATTTCCACATGATATATGAAAAGAAAGAGATACAGGACAATCTACATCAGAAGGATGTGCTCCTTCCTGAATTGGACATGGAGAAGTTTCTTGGTCTGATATGGGGAGGAACACCAGGGAAAGTTTATGAACAAGACACAGGTTCTCAATCTTAGCAGAAACCATATCTCATTTCTGAAAGACTGTAAGTTAGTTTCTCCTTGATCACCCCTAGGTTGTCTCTGGGTACTCAGAACAGATCAGGGACCGTCTCAGATCACAGGAGAAATAGGAGGTCTAAGTGAGACAAGAGAACAAACACTCACAAAAAAATCATTTAGGAAATCATCCCAAACTGAGAATGTTGTCCACACTATCTCTTCTGAGCTAAACAGAGATACCACATTCAGAATGGCCCTGTGGCTACTCAGTGTCATGACTCAGGGGTCAATGCCTGGAATGTCTTGTCAATTTTTTCTACTCTGAATTTACTGTTTTCAGGGGTTTCTCACAGCGGTCCTGAAGATTCTAATAAGAACTCCTAGTGGGAACAGGGACTGTCTCTGAGTCTCTTACTGGCTTTGGGGACCATATTCCTCATACTTGGTCACTTTGCCCCACCTTAATACAGGGGGAGGTGCTCAGTCTTACCTCAACTATCTTAACTTCTTCAAGACTTAATGCAAAAATGCTGCTTTTTCACCATTCTGTATGATACTAACATCGGTATTTTGGTACATTAATTAGTCTGACTCAGGAGGTTCCCCGTGTCAAATTTCCTGTGACTGTTCATGACAAATGGCTGTGGGACACTGACAAATACTGACTCTTCATCAAAAACTGCCTCCATTATGTATGTTTTTAATTTTAACCTTGCTACTATCATCAAGACTATATGTTTTCAATGTTGGATGGGATTTACATGCATGGGTAAATTCTCCTTTTTCAGGAGGTGTTCTTTTCATTTTATAACACATTCTCATGGCTAACAGTAAGTAGGGTATATCTGAAGAACTCACATTTAGTAAATGTTTTTCACGTTGTTAACATTATAGAATACTTAGCAGTCTCATGAATATGATGCCACTGATTTCTTGCTCTTCAGAACTGTCTCTACAGGTTGCAGCAATGATATTTTTGTAGATTTTGCAGCTGTGTTCATGGGAGGTTTTAGCCTATAATTTGTTTCATCTAATTTCTTTTTCTTGATTTATAGTTAGGTGATGCTGTCTTTACAGCATGGATTAAGTTACAAGTTCTATTCTCTAGACCTGAATGTCCAGTTAATTAGGTAGCCTGTACTCAATTTCTCTCTCTACCTAAACAAATCCTTTTGTCTTTTGTTGTTATTTTGGTTTTTTTTCCAGACAAGGTCTTTCTGCAGAGCCTTGGCTGTCCTGGAACTCACTACAAAGACCTGGTTGTTCTTTATTTCACATATCCACCATCCCCTGCCCCTATCTCAGAAGTGTTGAGTTTAAAAGAATGTGCCACCAGAACTACCAGCTGAGCAGGTCTTAGGAGACTACATTTGTCCACTCCATCAATATACCGCCTCCCTCTGTCCTCATGGAAAATGTTACCTGTCCCTGTCATACTTTCATCTGAACCATTTAGGCCCAAAGAGGGAGAAAATTTGTCCTGGTCCAGAAACATGATACCTAAAATGAATCTAGAAATTGATACTCTGATAGTTCCTACATTGGAGGTCAATGGGAGACATACAAGGAACCGGCATGCTACATGACACCACCCAGCCCAGACTCTGTAAGGTTCTTTGTACTCTGTGCACAACACTAGTTTACAGGAAGTCATACAACATGGTGAGGGGAACAGATTGCTGATGGAGCATGAGCAGAAACTATTGTCTCTGCCTCAGGGAAGAAATGATTGTCCTGACTTCAACCATTACCAATACTTCCTAATACTTCAGACTCTTCTGTATGAAGCTGTGGGAGGAGGAATGAGCAACACCAAAGCGAACCAGAAGAGAAAAGGCTGGATGGATCCAGCAAAGATGCTCAGTATCTGTGAAATTATACACCCTCCTCCTATACCTAAGTCAGTGAACTACATTCTGGCTCAGATGGAGTCCCAAACTTTGCTTCCATATGTTGTCCTCTGAGAGGGTAGCATCAGGTTCTGACATCTCTCAGAATCATTAATCAAGAAAGTGCCCCACAGTCATGACTAATATGTAATCTGATCAAAGCACATCCTCAGGTGAGATTCCCTATTTCCCAAGTGACTTTATGTCAATATGACAAAAACTAACCAATTCACTCCCCGCCCTGATTCATATCCTCAGAAATAAGAATCTATATCTGAATCTCCCCGTGCCACTGAGCTAGTTGATTCTCACACTAACCCTGAAAGACGGGGCACTGCCTTCATTGTACCCCAAGGAGGGGTGGATATAGATTAATACCATCTTCAGTTTGAAAGTCAGCAAATGATATTCTTGTACCTTACAGAGCAGCCAGATTATTTGATCCCCTAAGCATTAGTGCTGAGGGTATTGAGACAGGATCTGCAGTGTAGTGTCAGGAACTGTGGTCCTGACAGAAAAGGAATAGAGGGAAAAGAAACAGAGTCAGGAAGTGTAGAGGCAGCGAAGGGCATAGGAGGGACTTCCTGTGCCAGAAATGAGGAAGTCAGAAGGGTAAGGAAATTGCCAAACCACAAGCCCAGGCAAGGAGGGAGGCCAGCTTCCCCAGAGTCACCTAGGGCTTGCATAATGCGTTTTTTTTCCTTTTTAAAAAAATTATTTGTAGTATTTTTTTCCTATTAAGAAAATGTTTTCATTCAATTTACACACCAATCAAAGATCTCCCTCTTCTCTCCTACCACCCCTGCAGCCTCACTCTCCCAACCTACTCCCCACTCCTCCCACAAGAAGGCAAGGGCCTCCCATGGAGAGACACATTCAGTAGATGCAATCCAAGTGCTTCCCCCAGCCTCAAGGCTGCACCACTGAGGTGAGGTTCCCCATCATAGGTAGTGTGCTTCAAAAGGCTCCAGGGATGGATTCTGATCCTACTGCCAGAGGGCACCCCCAAGCAGATCAAGCTACACAACTGTCTCTCCAAGCAGAGGGCCTAGTCCAGTCCCACACAGGCTCCACAGCCATTAATCCAACTTTCATGAGTTCCCACTTGTTTGATTTGTTCGCCTCTGCTGGTTGCCCCATCATGATCCTGATGCACTTGCCAGAGAATCCCTCTTCTCTCTCTTTGTCTGATCTCCTGGAGCTCTGCCTGGTGTTTGGTTGTGGATCTCTGCATCTGCTTCCATCAGTCATTGAAGAAAATCTCTGTAATGACAGGATACTTACTGGTCTGATCCTTGTGGTAAGTTTAGGTACCCTCTCCACTATTTCTAGAAGTCCAAGCTGAGGTCAGGCTTGGGGATTCCTGGCAACTTCCCTAGAACCAGGTTTCTCTCTATCCTCATGTCGCCCTCTATCATGGTTTCTCTTTCATTGCTTTCTCACTTCACCCCTGTTCCAGCTCAAATATCCCATTCCCTTATGTTCTCATCCCCTGTCCCCTACCCTCCACTGCCCACCCCTCATCCCCAGTTTACTCATGGAGATCCATGCATCCCTCTTTGGGTCCTCCTTTTTATCCTTTTTAGCTAGCTTCTCTAGAGTTGTGGGTTGTTGTCTGGTATATTTTGCTTTACATCTAGTATGCTTTACATCCACTTATGAGTGAGTACATACCATCTTTGTCCTTCTCAGTCTGAGTTACACCCTCTCCAACGTAAGCTGTCTGCAGTGCTTTTGATCTTAGCCATTCTGACATGTATAAAATGGCACCTCAGAGTCTTTTTGATTTTCATCTCCCTGATGACTAAGGATGCCAAGCAATTCCTTAACTGTCTTTTGACCATTGGAAATTCTTCCTTTGAGAATTCTCTATTTAGCTCTATAGCCCATTTTTTAATTTGATTGTTCATTATTTTGATGTCTAGTTTCTTGAATTCTTTACGTATACATATTTTGGAGTTTGGCCCTCTGGCAGATGTGAGGTTGATGAAAACTTTTCCCATTCTGTAGGCTGTTGTTTTTTCTTATTCACTGTGTCTTTTACTTTACAGAAGCTTCTCAGTTTCAGGGGGTCCCATTTGTTAATTGCTGCTCTCAGGGTCTGCTACTGGTGTTATATTTAGGAAATGGTCTCCTGTGCTAATGCTTTCAAGACTGTTTCCTACTTTCTCTTCTATCAGTTCAGTGTAACTGGATTTATGTTGAGGTCTTTGATCCACTTGCACTTGAGTTTTGTACATGGTGATAGGTATGGATCTATTTGCAGCCTTCTATATGTTCATGTTCAGTTATGCCAGCAACATTTGTAGAAGATGCTTTCTTTTTTCCATGGTACAGTTTTGGCTTCTTAGTCAAAAATCAGATGTTCATAGGTATGTGCGTTGATGTCAGGATCTTCAATTCGATTCTATTGGTCCACATGTCAGTATGTATGCCAATACCAAGCTGTTTTTATTACTATATCTCTATAGTAGAGCTTGAGGACAGGGATCATGATGCCTCCAGAGGTGGCTTTATTATACAGGATTCTTTTGGCTATCCTGGATTTTCTGTTTTTCCAAATGAAGTTGAATGTTGTTCTTTCCAGGTCTATGAAGAAATGTGTTGGAATTTTGATGGGGATTGCATTGAATCTGTAGATTGATTTTGATAAGGTTGCCAATAAATACAAATTTAAATATGGATTTGGTTTGTTTCTTTTCACATAATTTTTGTGGGATATACCCTCCTGTTCAAAAGTTTAGAAGGTTTCTTTTAAAAAGTATTGCTGTGTACATCTTCATGGAATGAAATTTATAATCCTCTTCCTCACAGACTTAAGTGATGGGTTGCATCACTATTTCTCATTCTTTTTGATGTTTGTTCTTTCCATTACAACTTTTAAATTACATTAATGTAATGTATTTATTCATTTTCTTTCTGTGTGTGTGTGTGTGTGTGTGCATATGCCACAACACAGGTATGGAGTTCAGAGGAAAGTTCACAAGTCAGTTTTCTCTTCGCATAGTATAGATTCTGCGGATCAGAGTCAGGTCTTAAAGCTTATCTGCAGGCATGTGTACACTGAGGCACCTCACTAGTCCAATGCTTACCATCCCCACTTTCCTTTTTCTTTCTGCTTCAGAAACACAAAAACTTACTGGTTTCCAGGAGATCCCAGACCAACCAAAGCCATAGCTTTATTTGACATTTTTGAGGCTCAGTTTGTTCATGTGGCCACCCTTCATCTTGTGGCAGTTGAGCACCCAAGGATGCAGGTGTGAGCAAGAATTGTGGCCAGCACTGTATCGTCCTGTTGCAGTTGTACTCATAGACAAGCTAACGAAGGGATGGCTGTATGATGCCACCATGAAGATGCAGTTCCAGGAGCAGGGCAGAGTCTTTCTAGATGATGTAGTTGGCCTTGATGCAGCCACCTTCCAGCTGCTGGGCTGCAAATATCAGTTGTGCTGGTCAGGTGGGGTGCCTTCCCAGTCTTGGAATTTAGCGTGACATTTGAATCAGTTTGACTGGGATCTACCTACAGTGTGATGGTCTTGCCCTTCAGGGCCTTGGTTAAGATCTGCACGTTAGTGTTTGCTTGGACACCCAGCTGAAGAGAAAAGAGCTCTTAGAAGTGTTTTATTTCCCTTCACTTTTGGTGTTAGGGAACGATGGAGGGCTTCTAGTATCCTAAAACTTTTTCTACCCCTGAGTCACACCCCAGTTCTATTCTGTAATTTTCCATTTCTGGTATTACTTTAAATTTTTCAATTGTTATTTATTTCTTACATTTATGGGTTTAATTATTTTTATTACTGTTTTCAGACAGGCTTTCTCTGTGTACCCCTGTTTGTTCTAGAGCTGGTTAGGTAAACTAGGCAACTGAAATTCTCAGAGATCCTTCTGCTTCCCAAGTGCTAGGATTAAAGCTGTGGGCTACCACACCAAGTCAGGGATTTACATTTTTAAGTGTTTGAAGCTTTAGTACCTGTGTATATTGCATTTTCTTCATGTCCACATTTCCAACCTTCCAATTATTCCTCATCCTCTCTTGTTGGATCACCGCCCCACTGACCTGATTTTATTTAATTCCTTCCCTCACCCACCGGTTGTTGAAAATGTGCCATTTAATTCCTATGGAGCTGTGAGAGGTCCCATTTCTTCTTTCATTTACTGAATGTGAGTTTCCTTCCACTGTGGTCTGAGCTGATTCTAGCTGTGAGCTCATCTTCCTAATGCTGAGACCTGCTCTGTGACTTGCAGTGATCTGTCCTAGAGAGTGCTGTGGGTTTGTTGTGGGTTGGAAGATTCTTGCATATTTTGGTGCATTTGATCTGCAGTGTTGCTCATGTCTGCTACTTCCTTACTGATGTGCTGTCTGGATGCTTTGTGCAACATTAAGGTTGTCAGAAGGGTCTACAATATCATGTGATTCTGTGTATGTAACTGAATGTATGCCAGTACATGTTTGCTTTTATGTGGGTCAATATGTCTTCATATATTAATTTTATACATTTCACATATATGAGTATTTTCCTGCATGTACTCATATGCTATGTATGTTCATCATATATGTTCCTGGTTCCTGTTGTGTTCAGAAAAGAGCATTGGATCTCCTAGGATTGGAGTTACTGGTGGTTATGTGTAGTAGGAAACTTAAAAGGTCTTATTAATGAAACCAAACCCGAGGCCAGTTATTGGGGTGAATGCTGGAAGATCAGAGAAGCAGAACAAGCCACAGCTATCTCACCTTGCTAGTTCCTCAGGTGATCCTGTTTCCTCAGGCTGGAAGCTTCTGAGTCCTCCTCCACATGAATCTCAGCTGAACTGTGTTGCTCCAAAGCTTAACTAACTACATGCTTTTCCTCCTCAGTTCCTGGTCCTCACGCCTTATATACCTTTTTCTTTCTGCCCCCACTCCCTGGGGTTAAAGGTTGGGTTTCTGGGATTAAAGGCGTGGGTCACCATGCTTAGCTGTTTCTAAAGTGGCCTTGAACACACAGAGATCCACCTGGCTCTGCCTCCCAAGTGCTGGGATTAAAGGCGTGTGCTACCACCGCCCAACTTCTGTTAGGGCTTACTCTTCCTATTTTCTAGCCACCATTTTTGGCTTTGTTCTAGTGGCTGTCTGTTCTCTGACCCCAGATATGTTTATTTCAGGGAACACACAATATTTCAGGGAACACAATACCCACCACGGTTATGAGCCATGATATATGTGGTGGGACCCATCTCTTTTCCTGTGTAAGAGTAATAAGTGCCCTTATCAACTGAGCCATCTCTCCAGTGCTTAATAAATCTTCATTATGTTATATTTGCTGATGAGTTTATATTTTTGTCCTTAAGAAGCACTTTTATTCTTGATGTTTATTACCCAAAATTATCACTGCAATTCAAGTTTATATCTAATTCTAGAATACCAAGTCTCTTCTTCTTCTTCTTCTTCTTCTTCTTCTTCTTCTTCTTCTTCTTCTTCTTCTTCTTCTTCTTCTCACTTTTAGAAATGTGTTCCTTGAGAATTTATACAATGTGATTTGATTTAACTCCCTCTTCAACACCTCCTTAATGTACTGACCTTCATACACCTAAATTTCTCTTGTTCCCCCTCCCATTCACAATTTGTGCTCCTCTTTTATTCTTGGACATCCTGATAGGGGTCACACCCTAAAGGAAAACTGACTCTCTTTATTCCTCTCCCATTGGCAATCAGATGTCAATAGCTCTCCAACTATGGGTGTGACTTTGTGCCCATTTCCCATCCCCATGCTGGATTGGGGATAGATTGAGCTTATATTGGACTTGTAGATTCTGTCCCAACCACTGTGAGCTCACATGTGCAACAGCTCTGCAGTGTCCAGAAGAGTTTTATTATAGTCATCCACCACCTCTGATTCTAACAGGTTTCAGTCTTTTCTGCAATAAATATCCCCACAAGGAAGGTATCACATGAGATAAGTTATCACTCAGCCTCAATTCAAAGGATAGGCTCAGGATGAAAACATGTCCTCTGTGTCACATGCATAAATAGAAGTTGCTGGGGTATTTTCTTCTTGTGTTCCTCAGCCCCAAAATACACTTTTCATTGTCCCCTTGCATGTCTATCTGTATATGTTATTTATTAAATCAGAAAAATGAGCAGGTAGAATAGTACTTGTCTTACATCCTCAAAGACCAGGGTTTGATCCCCAGCTCTGCATAGATGTGATGTGGTGGTTCAATTCTGTGATTTTTGCCCTCAAGAAGTAGAGTTAGGAAGATTAGGAGTTTAAGTTCAGCTTTATTGTGCAGTGAGTTTAAGGTCACCCTGCCTACATAAGGACTTGTCTCTTAAAAGAAAGAGAAAATTCCTTAGAAGTATGTGGTGAACATGATCAAATACATTTTATGCATTTATTTGTGTTCAAATAATTAATGAAAATATGTTTATCCTATAGCTCTCACATTGGGAGTATATCCCAAGCATTTCGTTATAGCCATTTCTATGTCAGCGCTTGCATGTTATGCACCCTGTGACTTGACTTGCCCAGCGTGTCATGTTGCCACAGTGTCTCTTCCCTACTGATTTCATAGCCAGCTGTTTTCTCTGACCTGAGAACAAGTGATAGGCCACTCTCAAGTAAACCAGTCAGAGTTGCACTGAGTGCTGTGAGCTCAGTCACACCATCTTCCCCACAGGCATCCTTCTCAGTGAGAAGAGGTTCTACCTCATCCTGGTGGGATGAACGCCATGTGATGAACTTGCCTCAGCTGACTGATAGCCAAACGTGGAATCTCATATGTCCTACTTGACACAGATGATTCAGATGTAGAGACATGACAGAGACATCATATTTGATGGCGGAAGAACTGTCCCAGATATTGGGTTATGCTTATTTTCCAACCTTGCTTGCATAAGCCTCCCTATTTATATCATCCTGCACACAAAGATCAATGAGCATATACCAAAATGGACTCTGCTGGGTGAGTCCTGCAGTCTTTTATGTCCATTAGATTTTTTCAACTGAGCAAAGCTCCTGTTGCCATTCAGGAAAGGATCACAGTGGATCACCCTTTGTCTGGGCAGGACCTAAGAGGGTCTAAAGTGACAGACCTGTGTTTGTGTGACTCCTGTGGCAGCCACATTGTATCCAGGGTTTCCTGGGTCTGGGCAATGAGTGATTTTATGTCCTTCTCAAAGTAGGAAAGTGGGTTCAGATCTTGATTATTGATGTTTAGTGAAATATTATTTTTTCATCTATTTGAGGGAGCACATTCCTCTTTTTTTTCTGTGACTCAAACACATACATACTCCTACTACCTCAACCAAATGCACACCTGCATTTTATTTTTTACATTCTTAAACCCCTGATATTTTGAAGAACAACTACATTGGTCCTGTCTATCATTCCTCTCATATGTCAGAGTGAGTGTGTTACTGCAAGTATTTGGTTAAGGGTTTGTATCTATACCTGATCAGGCAGAAACTGGCCATCCAATTCCATGACTGACTGAGCAGGATCATATTCTCTCATAAGGACACCACTGTGCCTGGCTGCAATGACAGAGAAGGCTTTTTAGAGCTGTGGGAGACAGAAGAAAGGTGGGTGAAGATCTCCCTACCTTGTTCTCAGCATAAATCCCACTACCACATGTCTCTGAGGAAGTGGGTCTCCATGTTCCCTCTCTGTTACCCACCGTTACCCACCACAATTACTTTGCTGTATCAATCTCTCTCCCTCCAGAGAAAGCCAAACCCTACCATGGTCATTACCTTCTGGAATCCCCCAGTGGCACCTGTGTCAACTCTGTCCAGGCTTCTGGCTAGACTTCCTGCACCCCTCGTCTCTGATAGGATATTCACCATCTCACTGAGGCAGAATGCAATGTACACCATAGCATTTTACTTCTCCCAATTGCATCTTCTCACAGAGCTCCAGAAGAATTCATACTTAGGGAGTCTAGTCTAGGGCTCTTGGCCAGGGTACACAGGGAGGTCAGTTTCGCCATCTTTGGACAAAGTTATTATGTTGTGCTGGATGTCTAAAAGACACTGAAGAGCTAGTCTCTCAAGCATCCAGGAGAGATTCTTTCTGTGTCACTAGTATGAATTCCTTGGCAATCCTATTGGGAAGATGCACTAGGAGCAGTGAGTTTGTTCTTACTTATCACTTTCCTTCTCTCATCTGTAGATGCTGATCTTGCTTCTCACACACTGGCATGGGAAAATTCAGTTCTAGTCTGTTACATTCCATCTGTGGCTCTCCTCAGAATGGAGCTCATCAAAATACCTCCAGATCTTGAATTAATTGATTCAGAGTTGGAGCTTCTTCTTCTGAGATGAGGAACCATAGGGATGTACTGAGAATTGGCCATATGTGTGATTTTTTTCAGTAAATGGAGCATCTGTGTGGTCCCATGTGGATCAGAATTATGTTGCCTGAGATGAACATGCAATGTGTCTGGTGGACTTGGTATGAGTTTAGGGTGCTCAAGAAGAAAACTCACAATGTGTTCCCCTTCCTTGACAAGAATGAAGCTTCAAAGACTGTGTTGTGACCTACACTGAAGTGCCACATTCCCTTCTTGGGCCACCACATAGTTGGGCAAGGCTGACAAGCTCAGTGTACTGCAGAGTTCCAGAAGGCGGTCACATCACCCAGGACTGGGCTCTGATGAGGTCTTCTGAGAACAGGGCATTTTTCCTGATGGGGCCTGGGTTAGTTAAGGGACCACTGAGTGCCCTTTCCTATGTCACCATGAGTTCAAGGCATCACTGCTCTCTAAGAAGACTGTACTAAAGTGATAGAAACACTGATAGAGACCTCCATAGTCCTTTCTCATGGTAAAATCGGTTTTGTTCCAGAAATGTTGTGTAGCAAGTCTTGTCCAAACCCTTGAAATGACTTCTCTACATACTGGAAGACTGTGACGCTCCAGAATTCCCTGACACCAGCTGGTCATGGATTCTATCCAGGGTATCACAGATCCTAACTGAATTCAAATGATGGGTTTGGGGGATTTCCTGTCATGAAATTGGGAGCTGGGTCCTAGGAGATTCTGCAACTGACATTTACTATCTGAGTTTTCTCCTTAATCTCCTTTTTATCTGGGTGCCATGTGAAAGTATTACCCACATTTCTAGTATGTCCTTACAGTTGAAAAACTGTCTGTGGACTGGAGAGATGACTCAACAGTTAAGTCTAATGGCCACTCTTCCATTAGACAAGGGCTCTGTTTCTAGCACACACATGTGTTCTCACAACCATTCATAATTCCCATTATTGTAGTGATATTGTGTTCCCCAAAATATTGTGCACCCTAATAAACTTATCTGGGGTCAGTGAACAGAACAGCCACTAGATATAGAGGCAAGAAAATGGTGGCACACACGCCTTTAATCCTATCACTTGGGAGGCAGAGATCCATCCGGATCTCTGTGAATTTAAAGACACACTGGAAACAGTCAGGCAAGGTGACTCATGTCTTTAATCCCAGGAAGTGAGCCTTTAATCCCAGGAAGTGGTAGCAGAAAGCAGAAAGATATATAAGCCTTGAGGACCAGGAATTAGGCTGGTTAAGCTTTTAGGCTTTTGAGCAGCACAGTTCAGCTGAGAGGCATCCAGTCTAAGGAAACAGGATCAGCTGAGGAATTGGCAAGGTGAGTTGGCTGTGGCTTGTTCTGTTTCTCTGATCTTTCAACGTTGACCCCAATACCAGGCCCTGGGCTTGTTCTTATTAATAAGAACCTTTAAGATTGGTGCTACACATTCCAGAGGATCTGATACTCATTTCTGACCTTCCCTCACAGCAGGAACACACATGTTTCACAGACCTGCATGCAGGCAAAAAAACAAACAAAACCCAAAATAATAGACATTAATTGAAATAAATTAATTTGTATAAAAAATAATCAAGAATATCCCTCAAAGATATACCCACTTGCCTTTCCCTTAGTTGATTCCAGACCCATTCAAATTATTAACCATTATAATCTATCACAGCAGGTAAGTCTATTCTCTCTCTCTCCCTTCTCTCTCTCCCCTATCTCCATTCTCTCTTTAGAGAATGTCTCTCTCTCTCCCTCTTTTTTTTGTTGTTTTGAGACAGGGTTTCTCTGTGTAGCTTTGAGCCTTTCCTAGAACTCACTCTGTAGACCAAGCTGGCCTCAAACTCACAAAAATCCAACTGTCTCTACCTCCTGAGTGCTGGGATTAAAGGCGTGCACCACCACCACCCAGTTGAGAATGTCTCTCTATTATGTAGCTCTGGCTGTGCTGGAACTTGACTGTATTGGCCTTGAACTCACAGAGATCCACCTTCCTTTGCCTCCCAAGTGCTGGAATTAAAGTAGTGTGCCACTATGTGAGGTGCCACTGTATTCTCTAGACAATGTTCTGATTCTGTTGTGAGGATATTGATGTCTCTTTGCAAGCTCCCTCTAAAGTTCTCTTCTCGAATGAATAAGCTTGGTAATAATTTAACTATTTTTTTCACCAACACTAAATATTTTAAGGAGTTGTCACAGCAACTTGATAAAATGAGTTGGTGTTGGTTGTTCTATGCCACAGCCTTTCTTTCCAGAGCTTCTTCTCCTACAAACTGTGGGCCCTGACTTCTCTGATAAGTTCAAGACAAAGAGCTTTCCTGGACACCCAAGAAAATCAAAGATGATATTTACATATGCCCTTAATACATTATTACAATGATGCACAGTTATCAAGCCCCCAGTGAGTTTTCATTGTATTGAGCAAGGCTATTAATGATACTAATACATCCTCTTTTATTTGTATTCCAAGGACCAGGCTTCATAGAAGCTGAGACACAGGCATGGGGTTGTCCACCTCCAGAACTGATTCCAAAATCACATCATTTGAGATTTCTACCCATCTTAGAAGGCAGTAGACAAAATGGTTCTGTTCCTTTGGGGTAGGGAAATGTCTCTACACTCACATATGTGTCTCCATAAAGGAAGAGTGAAGTCTCACCCACTTTCCTGGAATATATGAGCTGTCCTGATTTCTTGATATGGCACTGAAAATTTCAAATTATCTGTGGCCTTGGCTGTCATGTCAAGTTAGACTCTAATGGGAAGTTTTTACATCAGAGTTTTCTGTTACTGGGTTGTAATAGTTAAAGAGAAGCATCAGGCAATAATACAAGAGGAGAATGCATGTAAATGGGACAAGGCTGATGAATGAGCAAAGTCAGACAGAAATATTAGGGAAATGAAAATTAGAGAGGGGAATGTGGCTGTGAATATTGAGGAGCTGCATGCTGAGGACACCAGGAAAAGAGCTACTTGAATCACTAGGATTCACAAATGAGGTATGAAATTGCCCAACTGACTTTGTTCAATAATGTGACTAACTATATATCTCCATTAACACTCCAGTTCCTTCCAAAAGTCTTCATAGAAGTAAATCATCAGACCAATCAATTGAGCATGTAAAATCAAAGCTACAAAAATCCTCAAACCCTATGTAGTTGCTTCAGCAAATCCATCTTCTGCTTGTGACTACAAGATGCACAGTATAGGGAAAAATATTCTGTGTTGGTCATGGTGTTGGATTCCTGATCAAGATCTCTATTATCAATTTCCTCAGATCTGCCATTGGTTTGGATCAGCACCTTCTTCCATGTTATTCCGTACACATTCTTCTTCATTTTACATGAAGTCTGAGCAGTCCTTGATAAATGCAGAATGAGGATCTGCTCACCTTGGCTCATAGAGAACATGGATAGGATCCTTGTCTCCCTGGGGATTCTGTGTTAGCAAACATGGATTGGTACAAACATGCAGGTTGGGCACTGATGAGTAAAAATGTGTTAAAGTCTGAGGTTTGTTTCTGTATTATGAGACATATCCAGTAGGTAGCTGAAATGTTTCTTTTTATAACAAATCTAAATTGTACTAATGTACAATGTAAAAAATAAAGTGTCTTAAGGACAGGAACTCAGTGCTCAGTGTCTGACTTTTCTGAAGCAGGTGAAAGCTAAGGAAGCTCCAGATGCTCCTACAATCAGAGTCTACTCTGATCTGATTGTTGCCTTCCTGATCTGAGGCAGCTTAAAGACTCATGGAATTGGTGGGGAGGGTGCCATGTTCAGGGTCTCTCAGCGAAAGGGAAGAAATGTGCTAAGAATGCATCATAGGTCCTGTTGCTTAAGTGGCCCAGCTTCCCTTCTTCCACAGTAAGTCTGATCATAAGCAACATTGCAATTCATGCAATTCATGCAAGGACACTGCTTCCTATTACCTAATGATGTCTTCACATTGTTCTGTGTCACAGGGCCATTCCTTCAGAGAGAGAGAGAGAGAGAGAGAGAGAGAGAGAGAGAGAGAGAGAGAGAGGACTTACCTACATTATAATCTATAATATCATAATGGTTAATAACTTGAATGGGTCTGGAATCAACTAAGGGAAAAGCAAGTGGGTATATCTTTGAGGGATATTCTTGATTACTTTTTAATACAGATTAATTCATTTCAATTGATGTCTATTATTTTGGTTTTTGTTTGTTTGTCTTTTTGCCTGCCTGTAGGTCTAGATTAAAAAATAAAGGAGACCCATGAGGAGGTTCTGAGAGCAGAGGAACAACACGCTCTCCTACTCACTAGAAGTTATTGGCTGAGGAAAAGAGAAGTTTGATATGCAGCTATTTCTGGCCTCCTTGGAACATAAGGGAATGAACAGATCACAGTTGTAGATGATATTTGGTCCATGAAGATTATATAGACCGTAGGGGATGTGTTTGCTACCCCAGCCTAAGGGCAGATTTGGGGGCTTGCAAATGATTTCATTCTCTTCATCTTCACTTCGCTTCTCACTGATCAGCTCTTCCTTCTGCTCTTTTCCTGTCTTGGCTTGCTTTGGCTATATATTTTCATGAGTGAGCTGTCACTGTTCCCCAAGAATCTCCACATATTCAGAGACCTGGGCTTCCAGGAAAGCAATGTCTTTGTTACTTTCAGTGTCTCTTTTTGGTCTGGGACTTTTAGAGTGTCACAGAGTGACTCCAGTGACTTTCTGTTGGTGCTGAATAGCCTGAACTGGCTCTTCTAAGGTCCCACTACAAGTCAGGCCTAAAGCTAACAGTGTGGATCTCAATCTGTCCAGACCCAGGGAAGCCAACTCCTCTCAGGAGGGGAAAGCATAGAGGTCAAGCCAGGCTCCAGCAAGGGACAAGGCACTGTTTGTCTCGTTCAGCCACCCATGAAAGGTATGATTATCCCACAACTCCTCAAGACACGTCTGAATCTTCCCAAAGAGCTAATACTGACGCTGAAGGGGCTTCACTTTTTATGTGTGATCCTGGAGGTACTCCAGCAGCATCCCCAGGTGTCTCTTATACTCTTCCTTCCTTTAGGAATGTGAAATAACTTGTCAATGTCAGACAGGTATGTGATAAAATCCAGCTTCTCAGATGCTTTCAGGTTAATTTACTTGAGGTAGCACTCATGGAGATCAAGATCATGACCATATCCTTCTTCATCTGTGAACTCCACCAAGTTTTGTCCCTTCTCATTTAGATTCTCTCGAGCCTTTGGGAGCTCCTCAAATTCCACCAACATTGCAAAGATCTCATTTGGTTGCCTCCAATGATGTTCTTTTATCTCCTTGAGTGTATTATAGAATTCAGAAAATACATCAGGTCCCGAAATAGCATTGAGTTCCTCCTTTCATATTCCATATTTATCACCATATAGATCCCTCAGGTTCCCATTGACATCCATGTACAGTGATCAGGATTAAGCTGGTCCTGAAGCGTGGACTTCTTACTTAGTGAACTTCCCTTTGGCAATGATATTGGAGCCATTCCTTCTCATCATGATAGTTCTGTTGCTGTTCTGAATTTGTCTCCATTTTCCCCTTGAATGTGAAACTTAAATTCAGACCACCAACAAGGCCAGGACATATTTCAATGGCCACAGACCAGGTATCACAGCCCTTGAGATCCAGGCATGGAACCATCCTACCCCAGTGCTGATTCCAGTCTCCCATCCTTTGGGATTTCCATATAATGTGGAAGGCAAAACACAAGATGTTAACTATACCTACATCTAAGGGAAAGTCCCTGCCCTCACATGCATGTCTTTGTGAAAGGAGAGTGAAGGTTTAACCTTTTTCCTGAAACAGTTGAGCTGCCCTAACTTCTCAAACCCACACTGAAAGATTCAGATTTTCTCTGTTGCATTGGCTTGTCATGTCAAGGTGGAAACTCATGGAAGCTTTTGCATCAGAGTTTCCTTTCTTTCTTTGAGACAGGGTTTCACTATGTAGCTCTGTCTATACTGGAATTAACTATGCAGACCAGGGTGGCTTTGAACTCACAGAGATCCAGCTGCCTCTGACTCCCCAGTTCTGGGATTAAAGGCGTGTGCCACTGCACCTGACTGAATCAGAGTTTTCTGTTACTTATTTGTCATAGTCAAGGAGAAACTCCAGAAACAGTGATTTCTTAGAAGGTAGTGCTTGTAAATGTGACAAGGACAACCAATGACTTAATTCTGACAAAAATTTTATACATGAAAAGTATAGATAAGAGTTTAGCTGTGGAAATCAAGAAGCTTCATAGTGAAGAAACCAGGGAGGGGCTCTCTTCCAGTGGAATGAGCTGTCAAAACAGTAAATCCCTGAAATTCTCAGTTGAGGAATGAAAACAGTCAGTGTGCAATTTCCAATTATGTAACTAACTTTCTATCTCTTCCAGACACTCCAGCTTCTTGTCCAATGATGTTCAGGGAATTAATTCATCAAATCAGTCAATGAGCCATGGCAAACTAATTCTAAAATGCACATGATTTTTAAATCCAATTGGTTGCTTGAGTAGATCCATTGTCTGCTTCAATCTAAATATAGGTTAAAGGCACTCTGTGTTAGCCTGGATTTCAGATTCCTGATCAGGATCTTAACAATGGAATGTCTTCAGATTTACTGTTAGCCTGGATCAGTGTCTTCTTCCATGATTTTCCAGACACCTTCCTCATCCTGCATGAGGTCGGCATGTCCTTGATGCATGCAGGATGAGCATCCACTTACCATGGCCATTTATGATAGCCTACAATCCTGGATGCTCACAGGGAAAGTGAAATTAATGAGTAGACAGACACTGTCACCAGAGGTCCATGTTAGGACAGATTTACAGGGAACATGGCCTCGATCCTTTAATCCTTGTGAATTCTCTGATAACACCCAGGGCTTGGCAGAAACCTAGGCAGATGTTGCCAGATGAGGAAAACTACTTCAAGAACTATGGTTTGTATGCTTATTATGGGACATGTTCAGCAGGTGGCAGTAAAGTGTCTTTTGTCCACATACATTTTCTTATTTAAATATATTTTAATCATATTGTCTGCCCATGTGTTTCCAGATTCTTTTCTCCTCCCTCCCCATACAACTTCACAATCTTTCACAAAGATCAAATAAAAAACCCTATACAATAACAGCCTCAAACATAGAAAACAAAATACATCACCCCAACAATAAGAATAATAAAAAATCCCACAAAAGTGTAACCGAATAAATGCACACAAACAAACTGTAGAGTGCATTTGTTTTTGTTGATCAACTACTACTGACCTTAGGCCTATCTTAGAATAGCTGGTGTACCCAGGTTTACTCCAGTGGAGAAAATTAATGTTTTTCCTTTCTTAGTAGGTATAAATGAGGATTGATCCTGCTGCTAGCCTTTTATATTCATTGATTAATTCATTTCATAAATATAACGAAATAAAATACAATAAGATTAAACAACAATTTTCATTTCAAAGACAGGACTGACTAGCAACAGGAAGAGAGGAGCTCAATAGAAGGCAAAGAAATCAGATACCCATTCATCCACACACTCAGGAATTCTGTATAAACACTAAGCTGGAAGCCATAATACAAGAGCAGATGGTATGGTGCAGACCTGTGCCTGCTGCTTCTGTCTCTGTGAGTTCTTATGAGCTTTGCTCATGCTGAGGGCCTTATTTTCTTGGTATCTTCTATCCCCTTGGACTTTTACACTCTTGTGTTTCCTTTTCCATGGAGTTTCCTGAGTTCTGAGGAGACGCCTTTAATGGAGCCATCCTATTTAGGATTGAATGTTTCAAAGTGTCTCACTGTCTGCACAGTGTCTGGCTAGGAGTCTTTATATCTGTTCTGATCTCTAGAGGAAGAAGCTTCTCTGATGAATTTTGAACCAGGCACAGATTTATGAGTAGAGCAGAATATCATTAGGAGTCATTTTATTACTACATACTTTTTTCCCTCTTTTTTGTGACCTTAATATTTGGCTTTGCCTTAGGTCCCTGGGCCATCAGGTCTCAGGTTCTTAGCCACTCCAGCAGGCATTGGTATGTGTTGCATATTGTGGAATGGGAATTAAGGCAGATCAGTTATTGGTTGGTTACTCCAACAAGCTTTGTGGAACCATTGTCCAAACATTTCTTGCAGATGGTACACCATTGTAGATAAAGGATTTGAGGATGTCTTAGTAATTATGTTTCTATTTTGATAGGGTGAAGAGTATCTTCTTGTAACAAGGATGCTGGAATATAGGGGAGAGGCCCTATATGGCACCCATTCAAGATCTCTGTGTTCAGAGAGTTATATAATTATCCTCAGCAATGAGGCCTTGCTATCACTTTGTTGAGAGAAACTTACAGTCTTGGCAATAGCCTATGTCAATTGGAGTTCCAATGAAGCCTCTTTGGCCAACAACTCAATTGGATATAACATAAGCCTGGTACTGGAAGCTTAGTTTGGTGACAAGAGATGACCAGTTGTGTCTCTGTCTCCCCCATCAATGGTCGATTTCATTTGGAGTGTTTCATATGTGTATATATTTTATGAGGTTTCTATTATATTAGACCTTCATGCTACCTCTCAGACACCCCATAATTTTAGCTGTTTCTCCCATATTCCCTCCAACTACTCCCTCTTCCCTTTCCATGTTCACTTGACTCTCACAT
Source organism: Onychomys torridus (assembly GCF_903995425.1). NCBI lineage: Eukaryota > Metazoa > Chordata > Mammalia > Rodentia > Cricetidae > Onychomys > Onychomys torridus. The sequence continues at coordinate 1,396,975 of NC_050443.1, forward strand.
TCCTGATCACCATACTAAAACTTTATGTAGGGCTTTATTTGTAGATAGATACATATATAAAATTTACATTATAATATTTTCTCTATCTATGGTGATTGACTGTTTTGCTGCATGTAGTAGTCTGGGATATCATCTGTGGTCTTAGATACTATGGAACATCTATCAAGTCCCTTCTGGCTTTCAGAATTTCCGTTGAGAAATTGGGTATAACTCTGTTATGTCTGTCTGCCTTTATATGTTATTTTGTCTGTTCAGTTGAAGCTTAGTATTCTTCCATCTGTATTTTTAGTGTTTTGATTATTATGTGGCAGGGAGCCATTCTTTTCTGGTTTAATCTATTTGGTGTTCAGGATGCTCCTTGTACCTTTATAGGTATCTCCTTCTTTAGGTTAGGAAATTTTTCTTCTATGCTTTTATTGAAGACATTTTCTGAGACTTTGATCTGAGTTTATTTTATTTCCTCTATACCTATTATTCTTCAGTTTGGTATATTCACCAAAGTTACATGACATTAGATGGTCACTTGACTTTATGATGTGATCACAGAATCTGAATCAGCCCAGATGGTGGGTTTGTGGTGGTTCCCTGTAAGGAAGTAGGTGAGAAATGCATGGATTTATTTGGCACAGAGAAGGTCACAGTTGGAGCTGACACTTAAACTTATCTCTGTATAGCAGAAGGACAAGTGAAGCTTTGTGAAGATGCACTTCTGTCTTGGTTATGAGGGTAGGTAGGTGTCTCTGTGTCTGCAACCTTATAGCTTTTGGGGCACTGTGCTTTGCACATGTGTAGGCACACATGATGTGGCCTTTGAGGAGTGAGTCCATTTCTTGCTGTGAGTGCTCACCTATAGAAGAGATGTCTACATCTTTTGTTGTTGCTGTTAACTTTTTTGAGACAGGGCTATAGGAGGTATTGGATCAAGCAGGTATTGGATCCTCTTCCATCTTTCTTCTGTGTTCTTGGGATATATCAATCTATCTATGTGTCTATTAATAATCTATGGTACTTAAAGATGATTCTAAAAGTAGTCATTGTTCATTTGCAACTTTGAAGATGTCAAGATGATTTGTGAAGTAGAAATACTGACTTTGTGGGAAATCCTTCCAGGATCCATGTACTTGACTGTGATGCTCTGTGAGCTCAGAACCCAGGGCCAGGATGTCCCAAGGTGTTCTAAGTGGATGATGAGTTCCTAGAGATGGTAAATTCATTTTAGGAATACTTGAATCACAGGAGAATTTGAGTGAATTCTTCATGTGAAAGTCTGGTGATCTCACACAGTTCTTCACATCTGTCCATGTTGTTCTAGCTTTTAGAGTCTTCATTGAGAAGTCATATATAATTCTAATAGATCTGCCTTTATTTGGTACTTGGGTAATTTCCCTGGAAGTGATTAACATTCCTTCTTTGTTCAACGTCTTTAGTGTTTAATTATAATGGGCTGTGTAGACATTTTTTCTTGCACAGTCTGTGTGCTTCTTGTACTTTGATAGGCATCTCTTTTTTTAGTTTCAGGAAATTTTCTTCCTGAATGACTACCTGTGTTTCTTCACTTTCCATTATTCCTATTATATTTAGATTATATCTTTTCATGTTTCTGTTAGGTGTTTTTTAGATTAAGCATTTTCTTTAAACAATGTATCCATTTCTTCTAACATGTCTTCAATGTCTGAGATCCTCTCTTTAGTCTCTTGTATTCTGTTGATGAATCTTGCCCCTGTAGTTCTTGCTCAATTTCCTAAATTTTTCATTTCCAGATTTCTTCCAGTTTTGTTTCATTTATTGATTATGTATCAACTTTCAGATCTTCAACAGTTTTATTCTTTTTCTTCCACTGTTTGATTATGTTTTCATAGATTTCTTTAAGGCATTTATTCACTTCCTTTTTAAGGACATCTACCATATGCATAGAGGCCATTTTAAGGTCTTTTATTTGTTTTTCAACTATGTTAAAATATTTGGAACCTGCTGTGGCAAGATTTACTGGGCTGCAATGGAGACATATTGTTCTGACTCTAATTACTATTTTGATACTGGAAACTAGGCGTCTGGGATTGGGAAGATTGTTATTCTAGGTGCTGGTATCTGGTTTTGATTTTGTTGTGCTGGTGTTTTTTCCCTGTTCTGTTTCCTCTCTGGTCCTTAGGAAAGTGTGGTGACTGTGTGTTGCCTGGTAGAAAAATATGCTGGGGTTCTTATGGGTGTTGGCACTGAGGGTTCCCGGGAAAATGTTTCTCAGGTGGACAGAACATGTATGTATGCAGATCTGCTGGGGGCAGTGGATTCACTTCACAACAGGGAAGAAAGAAAGGTGTTCCAACTGGTTGTACTTACTTAGTCCCCTTGTAATGAGGACATAGACTGAGGAGAGGCCAAGGCAGAAGGCCTAGTAGAGAGCTAGGGATGAGACTAGGGTATTGGACATAGAGGAATGGGGTAGAGGGGAAGATTTACAGTTAGCCCACTGGCATCCCTGACTGGAGCTGCCCGTGTGTTCATAGGGCTAGAGTTGAGGAGCAGGATAAAGCAAGCAGTGGAGGGAGGGAGATTAGGAGGGGAAGATCTCTGTGGTCTGTTGGAAATGGTGGGGGTGAGGCAGGAGTAAAGAAATGCCTCCACAGGTATTCTAAAACATATTTGTGGGTGAGTCTAGGAGATAGAATTTGTGGGAATGAAGGGAGGGGTGAAGATCTGCTCTTAGCCTGCAGGTTTCTATGACTAGATTCATCTGTGGTTCCCAATGAGTGATTGCTAGCATTGGGTGCTGGAACAAAACAAGAGTGGGGGAGAGAGATGTTTGCAGAGGAAGATCTGTAGGATCCACTGGAGATGGGTACTGGGTGGGAAGGGAGAGTGCAGCAGGTGTTTGGTTGCAGAGGAGGGGGATGAGCCTGGAGATTTGAGATGGAGGACCAGAAAGAGAGGTGAAAGCCTGCAGCTGGCAGACTTGCTTACCTGGCCAGAGTGGCAACTGCATTCCCAGGAAGATCTGCTGGATTTGGGGGCAGGGATAACACAGCTCTCCTTTAGAGTTAGAATGTTTATTGGTATTTTCATTGTTCAGGTCTTGTTTAAGTGGCCATATTGTCTAGGATGTCATGGATGTAGCTTCCCTCTCATTTCTAAGAGACACAATCTCATAGTCTGCATCCTAATCCTCTGGCTACTGTAATCTTTCTTTCCTTTATTTTCATGATTTTAGCCGAGCGAAAGGGGGCAGAAGTGATGTTGTATTGATGTCTACTGAGGCTAGGCTCCTCATGTTTAGATGATCTATGCATTATGACTGGTTTTGTTTTTCTGCAATGGTTTTTTGTTTGCTACAAAAAAAAGCTTCTTTGATAAGGGGTATTAACTATACTTATCTGTGGATATAAGGATACGTTTTAGAATGTCACTAGGAATTATACTGGTTTAATAAATTGGTGATATAGGTTCTCTAACATCCATGACCTTGCTAGCCCTAGGTAGTTATGTAGATTGCTAGCATCAGGCATAATTTTCCTCCTATTAAGTGGAATTTAAGTACAATTAGGCAGTTGTTGGCTACCACTCAGATATGAGTGTTTTCATTTTACCTTTAGTAGTATCTTGCCATGCTGGTCATTGTTGTGTAGGACTATTGATTCCTTGCTTCGCTTAGTGGCATTCATAACTACTTCTGACATTATGAAGGCTAAACTACAGAAAGGAGTATGTCAATTTCAATTCCTCTAGAATCTTCCAAGTCACATGTTTGTTACATTAATGCTTTTAGAGTGATAATATCTAAATTGATGTGAGAGATCTCCCTTTTTTTTTCGTTTTTCTGGTCTCCTTGTCAAAATTTGTCATCTGTCTGTTTTCTTGTCTCATAAACTATGTTGGGCTGTGCTTCCTCTTTCTCTAGCTGCAGAAAATCTAAATCTTATATATGCATAAATGTTTGGAAGAAGCCACCAGCAAAGCTTCTGTAAATATAATCTCCAAAGGGGAAACACTTCTAGTGATAGTGTATTCAATATATGAGAACCAATATAGATTTTGTATTTATTATGCAGCAAAAATAACTTTCATTAACATCAAGAGAGCTGTTCTTGTTAATTATATTCATATATTCTGTTATTTTTAAAATTATCTATTTTATTATTTTCAATTTATATATGTGTATGGATAAGTGCAGGTGAGTTCAGGCACTCTCTGAGGCCACGGGTCTTAGATATCCCTTGTGCTGAATTAAAGGTGGATGTGGAAACCAAACTCTGAATAGCAGTTGTGTTCTTAACTAATAAGAAATCTTCCAGGTACCATGATGCTATTTTTAACATATGAATGTCAGGAGGCTGGAGAGATGACTGACTCATTATAAGCACATACTGCTCTTGATGAGGAAGTTAGTTCATATCCCAGCACCTACATTGTGTGTTTCATAACCACCTGAACTCAGTTACAAGGGATCAATGCCCTCTTCTGGACACAATGGACAACTGCACATAATTGACATAAATTGAGACAGCTATGAATATATATTTTTAAAAAGACTTTCACAAAATGGTGAGATGGACCCTGCTGACTTATTCCAGCAATCCTATGTGTCCATTTGAGTATATCCACCAGAGTATGGTTCCTGGTGCTGCTCAGGAACAGGATCATGGTAGGATGTAGGAGAGTCTCTGACTTCAGTCAGCCTCAGTCATAGGAAGGATCTATATGGCTGGGTCTTGAGTGAGTGTGAGCTTTGTGTTTGTGTGACTACCTTGGCAGCCACACTGTATCTGGGTTTTTTTGATTTGTGCAGTGAGTGATTTTCTGTCCTTCTCCAAATGGATTCAGATCTTGAGATGCAGGCATGTAGCTTCTTTGGGAATTCCTTCTAAGCTGAGGGGCAGGAGACAAGAGGGTTCTGTTCCTTGGGGCTTAGGACAAGTCTCTATATTCATATGCATGTCTCCATGAAGGGATAATGAGGGTTCAGCCTCTTTCCTAAAACAATTGAGATGTCCTGACACCTGGGTCTCACAGTGAAATGTTCAGATTATCTTTGCAGCATTGGTGTGTCATGCCAAGATGAAATTTTATAAGGGAGTTATTGCATCAGACTTTTCTATTACTAGTTTTTAATAGTTAAAGAGGAACTCCAGAGATGGTAATATCTTACAGGAGAGTGCATATAAAAGGGTCAAGGACAATCAATGAGCAATGTAGGATATTAAACATGACATGTTCTCAGGTGGGGACCCAGACTATGAGCCTTGGATCATGGTAACATGGGCCATGAATATCAACACAGACCCCAGCTGCAGTATGGCCATGGACCAAGACATGGCCCTTGGTGACAGCCCAGGTCTGGATATCACATGGTCCAAGGAGGCAGCATATGCCAACCATATCAGCCTGTTCCTCACTGCCATCATGTCTTCAGTTCTGCTTCTCCCCACAGTACACAAACCACTCAGCTTCTCTTTCTCTCTCATTTCTCCACCACATACCTGTTCATAATAATGGAGCCCACACACTTGGGCTGCAGGGTGCCAGGTGAGCCTGTTGCTGGCTACTGCCACCCAGGAGGTATGGGGCTGACCTGTCTAGATTTTTCTTATACATTATATTCTGGGTAAAGTTTCCTCTTCTCCCAACTCCTCCAAGATCCTCCACACCTATCCATTCACCCAAATCCAGATCCTGTCTTTCTCTCATTAGAAAATAGTCAAGTAAAAACTAAAATAATTAAAACAAAGGAAGATAAAATAAAAACAAACAAACCAGAATAGCACAAAAAACAAACAGAAAATTTAGACAAAGAAAAATCATATGAAATACATATAGATGCATAGACATACACATTCACACACAGATATCCCATGAAACACACACACACACACACACACACACACACACACACACACACACACATATATATATATATATATATATATATATATATATATATTTGAAATTGAAATATATGTAAGAATTTTAAAAATTGCCCAGGCAAGCATTATGAGAAAAAGTCCTCCAAAAATACCATTTTGTTGGCCATCTAGTACTCAGCATTAGGCCTGTCCTTATGTATGGTTTGTATACCCAGTAAGATTCTTGTGCTGTGGAATAATTCTCTTGTACACTGTAAAGATTTGTCACTTGAATTGGTTTGGTGCTGATTGGTCAGTAGCCAGGAAGGAAGTATAGGATGGGCAACCAGACTAGGAGAATTCTGGAAAGAGGAAGGGCAGAGTCAGGAGTCACCAGTCAGACTCAGAGGAAGCAAGATGAAAATGTTGTACTGAGAAAGGCATGTGGCTAAACATAGATAAGAATTATGGGTTAATTTAAGTGTAAGAACTAGTTAGTAATAAGCCTGAGCTAATGGCCAAGCATTTATAAGTAATATTAAGCCTCTGGGTCAATTATTTGGGAAGAAGCTGCTAGGTATTTGGGAGTTGCTAGCTGGACACAGACTTTCAGCAACACTGTTGGAGAAAACTAATTTTTTCTTTTGCAAGTAGTTACCAATTGCAGAAAATTTGTGAGTCAGAGATAGAGGCCCCTGTCCATGTATCCTGTAAGCATTGGGAACACATTTGTCTTACACCTAAACAGGCTCTATGCATTCTTCCATAGTCTCTGTGAGTCTAGATTTTCATCATCCTATTGCATCTGACAGACACTGTTACCTTGCTGTGGTCTATCCTGTCAGCCTCTTACAATCTTTCGACCTCCTGTTACTCAGAGTTCCCTGAGCCCAGAAAGAATTTGATGGAGACATTCCATTAAGGACTAAATGTTCTAAGGTCTATCACTCTCTGTATATTGTCTCTGTATTAGTTCGTATCTCCTACAGGAGGAAGTTTCTCTGATGATGGTTGTGTCTAAGTATCATTTTGATGCTATGTTCCTTTAGCCAAACTAGTATAGATGCATGGATGATTTCATCTTAGGTTCTCTGATGCTAGAGCAGTGTCGTGGATGGGTTCCATCTCATGGGATGAGCCTTAAATCCAAGCAGATAGTGGTAGGTTACTTCTACAACTTGTGCCACTATTACACCAGTGCATCTTGCAGGAAGGTGACCATTGTAGAATGATATGTTTGTAGCCTGGTTTGTGTTTAATTTTCTCCACTGGTAGCATGCAAAGCATCTTCAAAGACTATAAACACTAGTCAGAAGGGGTGAAGTTGCTAGGTGTGCACCGGCTTGACTTCTCTGTGTTCAATGAAATATGTAGGTATTGTCTTCAACAATAGGGCATTACCATCTATAGCTGAAGTTTTCTCTGGTCCTGCCCAGCCCCACAGACCCTGCAGGTGCTTATAAAATAACCACTCAGAAGCTTATATTAATTAAAACTGCTTGGCCATTAGCTCAGATTTACTATTGACTAGTTCTTACACTTAAATTAACCCATAATTCTTATGATGTTTAGCTATGTGGCTTGGTACCTTTTCTCAGTTCTGCCTTCACATCTTGCTTCCTCTGTGTCTGGCTAGTGATTCCTGACTCTTCCCAGAACTCTCTTCTCTGTTTCTCCCTCCTATACTTCCTGCCTGGCTACTGGCCAATCAGCATTTTATTTATTAACCCATCAGAGCAACACATCCACAGCAACCAGTTTGTGGTTGAGTAACCAATAGACTTTCAATAGCCTAGATTGTTTAGGGGCTTTCCATGGAGCCCTGGTGATCAACACCTCAATTAGATCTTTCTTGACACTGAATATTTCATTAGATGTCCAGTTGGGGCTTTGTCTCCCTCATTATTTGCTGATTTCATTTAGATTTCTTTCATGCATGTTCATATTTTTGGAAGCTTCTACTGTATTAGGTTTCCACACTACCCATTAAATGGTCCTTAAGTTTATCTGTCCCTCCCTGTATTCCTTTCCTTACCCTGTCCTCCTATCCTCTACCTATATGATCATCCTATATCAGTTACCTACCCCTTCCATCAATCCATAACTATCTATGTTATTTCCTCTTCCTAGAGAGATAATCCTATAGGTGATTGTTAATTCCTGTTACATTTTGGGGTCATGTTGTGTGTTTCCTTTCTTGGGGTATGTTGGTGTGGGATTATCAACTACCTGTATTTTCATTAGTGCATCTAACTTCCTTAGGTTGGATTTTTCATTCTAATGCTTTCTGTAGGGTTGGGTTTGTGGATAGGTATTGTTTAAATCTGGTTTTTGTCATGGAATAATTTTTTTCTCCCTGTCTATGTTGATTGAGAGTAAAGCTGGGTATAATAGTCTGGCCTGGCATCCATGGTCTCAGTGTCTGCATAATGTCTGTCCAGGACCTTCTGGCTTTTAGAGTCTCCATTGAGAAGTCAAGTGTTATTCTGGTGGGTCTGCTTTATATGTTACGTGGCCTTTTTCATTTGCAGCTCTTAATACTCTTTATTTTGTATGTTTAGTGGTTTGATTATTATATGGCAAGGGGAATTTTTTTAGGGGGCAGGGATCCAGTCTATTTGGTGTTCTGTAAGCTTCTTGTATCTTCATAGGCATTTCCTTCTTTAAATTTGGAAAGTTTTCTTCTGTAATTTTGTTGAATATATTCTCTGTTCCTTTGAGCTGGTAGTCTTTCCTTCTTCTATCCCTATTATTCTTAGGTGTGATCTTTTCACAATATCTCAGATTTCCTGGACATTTTGTGTTATGACTTTTTTGGCTTTTGCATTTTCTTTTCTGAGCCAATCTATTTGGTGTGTTGTAAGCTTCTTATACATTTAGAAGCATGGCCTTCTTTAGGTTGGTCCTCTTTGAGGACCTCTATCATCTTCAAAAAGTCATTTTATGTTCATGTGCTTATGCTTCAGCAGTACCAGATTGTTCAGATTTTTTTGTCATAGAATAGCTGGGTTCTGGTGGTGCCTTATTGCACCTTCTGTTACTGACTGTCTTCATACACTGGCATTTAGGCATTTAGATTTGGGCTGATTATAGGTCTAGGTATTGATTCCTGTGTTTGTTTTTGTTGGATGGGTGTTTCATTCCTTGGTTTCTCTTTCCTCTCTGTTCTTCTGTCCTAAATATAGCCAAGGGTTCTGGTGACTAGCATGTATTCAGGTACAGTAGGGTGTCCTCACTGATGTCTTGGGGGATAAGGGTCCCTATATCCAGCTTGGCCTCTGGTAAAGCTTAAGTCTTCTTCCAAAGTTTTATACCAGGGTATGATGCCCAAGGCAGGGAGGTACAGTCTAGGGTACATAGATTTGGCCTGGCCTCTGGTAAAACAGAAGTCTGGGGTCCCTAGATCCAGCCTGGCCTCTGATAAAACAGAAGTCTTCTTCCAAAGTTATAGGTCAGGATATGGAACCTAGGGGAGAGAGTGTAGTCTGGGGTTGTTGAGCAGGTTTTAAGGAGTGTTAGAGGGTAGTGGGCAGTGTCTTCTCTGGGGTCCCTAGGACCATTTTTGCCTCTGGTAAAGCTGCTGGGGCTGTGGACCCTAGTGTGGAGCCATGGGAGAGTGTACAATCTGGGGGTGTTAGGTAGGTTTTAAGGAGTGTTAGCAGGTTGTAGAAGGTATCTTTCCTGGGATCCCTAGATCCAACCTGGCCTCTGGCAAAGTCAAAGTCTTCTTCAGAACTTGTAGGCTGGGATATGAGGATATGAAGCCCAGGGGAGGGTGTGAAGTCTGGGACTTCAAGAAGAGATAGCAGGCAGTGGGCAGTGTCTTCCCTTGGGTTCTTAGGACCACATTGGCCTCCAGGAACACTATCATGGCTATGGGCCTTAGTCAGAAGTTATATAGCTGGGTCCTAAGGTATGCCTATTCCCATCTTATACAAATTTTTATAGTTTTTGTATAAGTTTGTACTCCTACCAGCACTGGAGGTGGTTCCCCTTTCTTTATATCCTCATCATCATGAGCTATCACTTGTGTTATTGACCTTAGTCTGATGACAGGTATAAGATGGAATCTCAAGTAATTTTGATTTGCATTTCCCTGAGGGTCAAGGATGCTGAACATATGAGTGTTTCTTAGCCATTTGAGTTTCCTCTACTGAGAGGTTTCCATACAACCCCTAAAATGCCCCTTAATTTTAGCTGTCATTCCCCATATTTCCTCCCACTACCCCTCCTCCATTTCTCACCCCCACTCACTCCTCCGCTCATTCATCCATAAATGTATATTCTATTTCTCTTTCCTAATAAGTTCTATCTGCTCCCTCTAGTCCCTTACCCTATACCTGCCCTCTGAGATTCTATGAATTGTAGCTTTGACTGATATCGCTGACTTAACAGCTAATATTCTACATGTAAATGAATACATACTATATTTGTCTTTCTGGGTCTGAGATACTCCACTCAGGATGATTTTTTTCCAGTTCCAACAGTTTGTCTGCAAATTTCATGTTATTTTTTTAAACAGGTGAGTAGTATTCCATTGTGTAAATCACATTTTCTTTAGCCATTCTTCTATTGTGGGACATTTAGGTTGTTGACAATTTCTGCTTGTTATTAGCAGCAATGAACATCCTCTGCAATAAGATGAAGCATCCTTTGAGTATATGCTAAAGAATAGTATACCGGGACCTTAAGGTACATCAATCCAGTTTAACCAGCACCAGTTTTAGAAGATTCTGTCTTTTTTCCATTGTGCATTTTGATTTCTTTATAAAAAAAAATCAGGTGTCCATAGAAGTGTGGAATTATCTCTTGCTATTCAATTCAAAACCACTGTTCAATATGTATATTTTTCTGCCAATGCCACACTGTTCTTAATACTATAGTTTTATACTACAACATGAAATAAGGGATGGTGATGTCTCCAGAAGTTCTTTTATTATTCACAATTGTTTTAGCTACCCTGTATTTTTTGTGTTTCCACGTGTTGCTGAACCATTGTCCTTCCAAAAACTGTGAAGAATTAGGTTGGAATTTTAATGGGGATTACATTGCTTTTGGTAGGATGGCTATTTTTACTATGTTAATCCTGCCAATCCATGAGCATGGGAGATTATTACAGGTTGCAGAATGTTATTTTGATTTTCTTATATCTGTTAGGACTTCTTTGTGTCCAAGTATGTGGTCTGTTTTGAAAAAAGTTACGTGGTAAGAAAAAGGTATATTCTCTTGTATTTGGGTGAAATGTTGTTAGGCTCTTTTTTTATAACTTCAATGAACTCCAATCATTTTTCTGTTAAGTTGTTGTCTGGATGACCTGTCTATTGGTGAGAGAAAGGTACTGAAATCTCCCACTATCAGTGTGTGAAAACAAATTGTAATTTAACCTGTAGAAATGTTTCTTTTATACACTTTGGTGCACTTGTTTTGGGAACATAGGTGTTAAGAATTGAAATGTCCTCTTGATGGATATTTCTTTCAAAGACTATGTAGTTTCCTTCCCTAACTTTTCTGATGTCTTTGGATTTGAAGTCTATTTTGTGTCAGACAGTAAAATGGCTACACCAACTTATTTCTTAGGACCATTTGGTTGGAGTATATTTTTCTAAATTTTTACCCAGAGATGATGTGTATCCTTGATAGTAAGGTGTGTTTCTTGAATTCTAGAGATGGATGGATTCTGTTTTGCACTCTGTTAGTCTGTTGGGTTGTTTGGGGTTTTTTTTCACAAATTGGGACAGTTCCAGTTAAAAGATATCATTGACCAATTACCCTTGATTCCTGTTATTTTGGTGATTGTGGTGGTAGTGGTGGTGTATGTGTGTTTATCTTCTTTTGAGCATACTTGTCTGTGATTGTTTATTCCATGTTTTCTTCTACATAGTTATCTCTTTATGTTGGAGTTTACCTTCTATAACCTTCTGCAAGGCTGAATTTGTAGACAGATATTGCCTGAATTTGGTTGCACCATGGAATGTCTTAACTTTCTCCACGTATTGTGATTGAAAGTTTTGCTGTGTATGGTATAGCCTGGGCTGGCATTTGTGATCTCCTAGAGTCTCTAACACATCTGTCTAGTTTCTTTGGCTTTTAAAGTGTTCATGAGAAGTCAGGTGTGATCATAATGGTCTTCCTTTATATGCTATTTGGTCTATTTCTCTTGCGGCTCTTAATATTCATTCTTTGTTCTGTACATTTAGTGTTTTCATTATTATGTGCCAAGGGGATTTTTTTCTGGTCCATTCTATTTGGTGTTCTGTATGCTTCTTGTAATTTGATAAGCGTCTCCTTCTTTAGGAAAATTTTCTTCTATGATTTTGTTAAAAAAAAATTGGGGGCATCTGACCTGCATTTCTTCTTCTTCCTCTCCTCCTATTATTCTTATATTTAGTCTTTTCAGGGTGTCCCAGATATTCTTTATAATTTTTCTCAAGAGTTTTAGGTTTAACATTTTCTGTGACTGGTTTCTCCATTTCTTCTATTGTGTCTTCAATGCCCAAGATTCTCTATCCCATGTCTTATATGTTATTATATGATACTTGCCTTTGATGTTCCTGTTCAAATTCCTAAAATTTTCAATTCCAGATTTCCCTCAACTTCATTGTTCTTTACTGACTCTACAACCACTTTCAGGTCTTAATCAGTTTTATTCACTTCATTTCACTGTTTATTTGTGTTTTCATATGTTTATTTAGGGGATTTTTTATTTCCTCTTTAAAGTACTTTGTTATGTTCATAATGGCCCTTTTAAGGTTTTTTGTTTGTGCTTCAACTACACTGTTATATTCAGAGCCTATTGTGGGAGGGTTGCTGGGTGCTAGTGGAGACATATTGTTCTGGCTGTTATGGATTGGCTTTCTATGATGGCTTCTGGGCATCTAGGATTGAGAAGTTTGTAATTCTAGGTACTGATATCTGGTCCTGTTTTTGTTGGGTCAATGTTTTGTTTCTTGGTTTCTGTTTCCTCTCTGGTTCTTAGGAGAGTGTGATGGCTATATATTAATTGTAGGAAAATCTTCTGGGATCTTGAGAGGTGTGGCCATGGGGAAGTTCAGGTAAAATGTGTCTCTGGGTATTGGGAGCTGACACTTAGAAATGGAGATGAGCTGGTGGCATTTGTGAGCATTGTAGAGTGGAAAGCTGGCTGTTTCACCAGGCTCTGCTTTTGCTTTGCTAATCCCTTTGGAATGAGGCTAGGGAGTGAGGCACAGCCAAAGGTCTTCTAGAGAGCTGGGGATGAGACTGGGGGATTGGTCTTGGAAGAATGATGAGAAAGGTAAACATCTGAAGTTAGCCTATATGGTGTTCTTTTCTAACAAATATAAATTGTACTGGTGTAATCCAAAGTCAAAATAAAGTATCCTGAGCACAGAAACTCAGTACCAACTCACTCTGACTTATTTTGAAGCAGGTAAGGACTAAGGCAGTTCCAGACATTCCCACAGTTAAAACCCACTCTGAACCAAGTGTCTCCTTCCCTGATCTGAAGGAACTTAAAGACCCCAGAGTAATTGAGAAGGTGTGCTGATAGTCTCTCAGGAAAAGGGTAATATGCTGATAATAGGTCCTATTGATAAAAGTCTCAGCTTCTCTTCTTCCACAATAAGCCAGAACAGAAGCAGCATTTCCATTTCATGTCTCGACACTGACTCCTGTTCATCCTACCTAATGTATTCATACTTGTTCCGTATCATGGGACTATTTGCTCAAACAGGGAATTTCTTCAGAACACAGGCTTTTATTTACTCTGCATAGTGGCTGAGACAAACACCAGGCCTTTACTGACATCACAGAGAGTAACAAGGTCTCACTACAACCCATACATCATCTTTCTCATTTCTCTATGTCTAGAAATAGCTACACATAGAACTTCTTTCTTCCTAAGCCAGTCACTTCCCTGTGAATATAAGTGAGGGTGGTTCCTGCTCTCTCAAACCTCCTTCTGGGTACTTAGTTTATTGCATAACTGGTTATCTTTCTATCCTTAAAGATTTGTGGAGGGAAAGTGGAGCCCAACCATGCAGGGAGCTTGCAAAGCAGCAAGGCACACTGAGCACTTGACGGCAGATCCTACGGTGCCAAGTCCTTTCTCCCAGGACATTTTCAGTGCAAGAATTATTCCTTCCATCAGCCAGACAGCTATGACTGCCCACTGAGCCCAAGTCACATCCATTTGTTGCCAGGCCAGAAAGTTACTGCCTTACTAACAGGTTCATTCCATGGATTGAGGAAGACGCACACTTACAAAGTTGGAAATGATGAGTAAATCAGCTGCAGCTTTGTGCACTTTCAGGAGCTGCAGAAAAGGGAATGTTTAGTCACCCCAAACCTGGAAATCTGATGAGTTCTGAGTTGATGCCGCACTGAAGGAAGGTCAGCTAATGACTTGGGCAGAGGATGAGACAGACTTATTAATGCTTGCTCATCGAGGAGAAACAGCAGCAGCTCTTCTGAGAAGTGAAACTCTCCCAGGGTATTGTGAACTCATCTCACCCTTCACAATGAAGGTGCTGTGAGCCTTCATCTCTAAACAATGGGAAAGCTCTAGGCAAAGGAAGATACGACTATGTTGCTGCTCTAGGGAGACTACTGTTATGGAATGATGATATAAGAAGATCTTATTGATAGAAAACCAATAAATTTCCAGTAGTAATCTGAACCTAAACAATGCTCCCAACAGAATGGTAAGTTGTACATGTGAGTTTCCAGATTCCACAGTACAGAACTGAATTCATGGATGAATTTATAGTTCAGAAGGTTAAATTAAGGATATTTCTCTAGTCTTATAAGAGTAAGGAGGTGAAGTGAGTCTTCTGTTCTCTATTGTCTCTGGGAAGCAACTATGAGTGGCACAGATGTTTTAGGAACTGATTCTTCCTTCTCTTTCTCTCTCTTTGTCTCTCTCTGTCTTTCTATATATCTCTCTTGCTCTATCTCGCTTTGTGGTGTGTGTGTGTGTGTGTGTGTGTGTGTGTGTGTGTGTGTGCATGCTTGGTAGAGGTAGCTTGTTTCCTGGAATGAGTTTGCTTTGTAGGAAAATGTGGGTTTGGTGGAGGAGAGATTGTCTGTTGACTGTGAACATTGGGGGTGGGGGAGATTCTCTGTGATAATGAAGGAAGCAGAACCCTGCAGAATGGAGGAGGGTATGGACAAGAGTAGATTGTTAGAACAGTATCTAAAGTGTTCAACGTAGTGGGAGTAACTAGGTCAGGAGCCTTGAGTGCTGAAGGAGATGGATGGTGTGACAGTATATATGCATAGAGTCTTCATTGAGCCTTGACTGGACCAAAGCCCAGAGGACAGCAATAGGAGTAAATCAGGTCAGGAAAGTTTGGAGTTAATGTCAGAATGTGAGGAGAAGGAGGAGAAACTGAGGATGCCTCCTCATTGCCTGGGTTGATTATAAGATCAAACGTGGCCACACAGCCAGTACCAAAGAAAGTCTAGGGAGAGTTCTAATGCTGTAGATGATGCCCTGAGAGAAGCTCATCTTCCTTCCATCCTGGGTTTGTACTTTCTTAACTGTTAATTTTCTTCTGAATTCCTTAGTTGCTACAAGGAGAAGTCCCTCCCCCTGCCATCTCAGCATCTAAACTTTTTTAGGAATTCCCTTTCCCCAGCCTCTGTCCTCTTCTTCCCACATCTTCAATCTGACTTTTCATGTTATGTCTCAATGCCCTTGACACAAATGCTTAAGGAAGGAAATTCACATGATTCCATATAAGATATCAGTACAATGTAAAGACAATGATAATGACCTTCCTTTCAGGGTTAGTGTGATGATCAGATCAGGTCCATGGACTCTAGTTTATAATTCCTGAGCTTAAGAAGAGTGTGTTGCTTAGTTTTTTACAACTGAACACAAGCTAGAGTCACCAGGGAAGAGGGAATATCCACTGAGAAATTGCCTCTATCTGTTATACTTGTAGGACAGTGTGGGGTATTTTTTAATCAATGACACAAAGAGACCTCAGTAAATGGTGCTGCCTCGGCTACATAACAGAGAACATGGCAGGGCTCCTGGGATACATGGCACTGTCATCCTTCTATTCCAGCATGTAGTTAGCTGATCTAGGTTACAGGGGGTGGGTCTGGGGCTTCCAGAATCCTGAATATCTTAGCTGGATACATCCAGCCCTTCCTTTCCTGGTTCCCTTTGATGTTCCCCATCTTTTCTTTCACAGCTTCAGGAGCTTCAGCAGCAGCCTCTGGTGTAGACAGATTTCTAAACAGTCTTATTAAATAAGGAACACTGAGCCAAATATCTGGGTGAATGCTGTTAAGATCAGGAAATAGTGAGAGCCACCAGCTAACTCTAGCTCACCATACCACCATAGCTTCCCAAGAGGACTACTTCCTGTCTACCCAGGCTTTTACTGTCTTGCTGTTCTGCACGCTCATTGGCTCTTAGCCCAACTACCTTGCTTCCTTGTCACTGCTTGTCTGTGCAAACCTCCAGGTCTCTATGGTTGGTACTGGGATTAAAGGCATGTGTCACCACACTTCGCTGTTCCCTAGTGTGTCCTTGAACACACAGAGACTCTGCTTGCCATGTGATCGGATTAAGGGCGTGTGTTACCACTGCCTAACTTTTGTTTATGGCTGTCTATGTCCTCTGATCTATAGGCAAACTTTATTTATTTACATACAAATAAAGTATCACCACATTTCAGCACAAATAAAATATCACCACACTCTGGGGCATAGGGAAATATTGGCAATGAGTAATGTCAGGAGGACACTATTTCTTGATGGAAGGACAGTGAGTTCTGCTCACATTTCCTTTCACCTACTGCCAATTACAATATTTTGCATGACATCCTGAGCCCTAGTGAGCACATAGAGGAGAAGACTCTAAAGCCCTTTGAGCGAGTGACAGCATATGGCAATTGCATTGACATTCTGTGCCAATGTCAGAGCTTCAAGCTGAATAATTCAGTCTAGATAGCACAGATCAGGATCAGGAGATGTCTCCTGTATCCATAGACTTTCCAGACTCTGATAAAGGTATGACAGGCTCAGGAACACCTTCACATGGTGATAGAGTAAGGGGTCCACTGAGGGAACATACAGTCATCTTCTGATCTTGGGATTGACATGTTTGAAGTGAATGCAGTGGGATTTGGATCAGCATAGGCTTCATAGAAAGACATTGCAGTCTGGACTTTGATTTTATTCATTATTTTTAATTTAGGTATTTCTAACCCAACACACAGAGGCTATTGCCATAATGAATGTGGTAATTTATAATGGAATATGTCACATGAAAGAGATAGAAAACAGAGGATATACAGAAATGAGGACATGACCGAGACATATGAGATAGGATGTTCCCTCATGCTACAGATTCAGAATAGAGTTTTCTCAGTCAGAAAATGTCCACAGTAGGTAGAGGGACAGAAATTCATTTGCCAAAAGATGATCTCATCATAACACCCACATCTTCTCCTGCACCCAAAACACATTTGTTCCTTGGACCTTCTCAGAACAATTCCTCAACAAAAGGAATTAGATTTCTTAACAGAAAAATGTGGGATTATCATATTTGTTTCTCAGATGCTGGGACCTTGAAAGATGTACTTCTTTCTCTTCTGATTACTCCCCAGCTTCATGGTAGGTCCATCTCTGGCTGTACCAAGACTCAAACAGCAGAATCCCAAGAATTATGAGGAACAAGCCAGCCAGCCTCATCCTGATGAGATTTTCCACTGTGTAATCCTTGGTGTCTGAGGCTGTAGTTTGGGGTAAAGAAGTCACAGACATTAGGAAAGACCAAAATTTCCCCCACAATAACCTGCCTTCCCTGGAAAGGTCATGGACCTTCTGTGCCCAGTACTACATTTTGAATTCTCCTTATTTATCTGTCTTAGGTTTGCACATATTCTGACTGATGTTCTTAGCTGAACCTAAGAACCAAAGAGGTATATGATTGTGAAATGCTTAGCAGACCCAAGTGTTTCCTCTGAGATCCACATTCCCATTTCCTGTAAATGCCCGCCATTCTCATTATATAATCTCATGAAGGTCTTTGATGAGTCTTTCTCTTGATGAACCCCTCTGGTATTCTTATGAAAATCTCAGCCTTACTGTGCTCTTTGCAGTCAAAACAAATGACTAAGTCACTTCAGAACAACAATTAATCTGAAATCAAAAGGGATCAGGATTAGGGAGAAAAATTACCATTCACAGTTCAGAATAAAGGAAAGTCTCCTGAACACTCTGCTCAAACTACCAGACAGTGTCATGTCAACACAATCCCATGAAATGGGGTTTTCCTTTTGTCTGTTGAATATCCAAGATCCCAAGATAAAATCTGCATATAATAGGCTATTAAAAGTCTATAGCACATAGAGCTGACATTCTGGATCATCCTCCTCTGTACATACCACAACTAGCTTTCTAGGTGCTATATATTTGTTTGATATCCTACTAATTTTTTACCATATCATTAGAAACACCTACAGTGAGACCCACCAAGACTCAAATTGTCCATGTACCATGCATACATGTTGTAAAATGTAGTGCTGTGAATCTACACAGCAAAAAATAAACCTCCAAAAATACTAGTAAGGCAATAGTAATGGATTGAAGTCTTGTTAATATAAAGACATGTAAACATACCCATATATATATATTAGAAGCATGTGTATAGATGTGTATAATATATATAATATCTGACATATATCTGAAGCAAGAAAAAATTGGTATGCAGGAAAAAGAAATGGATGCACCTGGAAATTTCTCTCTCTCTCTCTCTCTCTCTCTCTCTCTCTCTCTCTCTCTCTCTCTCTCTCTCCATCTGACATAGATTGTTCTCCATCCTTTTTCTTCTCATACTTTAACAATGGAAATATAAGATCAATATGTGGGGCAGTGTCATGTAGAATGTTGTGCAGTGGTAACTTTCAGCAAAAGACCTGAAGACCTGGGCGGGAGCTGGAACTGTTTTCACTCTCTGCCCTATGGCTACCAATAACTCCTTTGAGTACCTGGGACCTTCTGGATTTCATTGGGAAGTGGGGAAGATTGGTGAGCATTCCCTGATGGACCTCCCTGTTGGCCTCTACCCTCGTGCAGGGTGACTATCACACTGACTAATCACCCCCCTAGAGTCTCTCATTTTGATCCTAGTCCAGAATTCTTCTAATTCAAGATCCTAAATGACCCTTTCAGCTCATGGAGTTCTGGATTTCTTCACTTGAAACCTGGAGTTCCACAGAGGCATTAGGGTATAACAATAGTTAGGGCAACAACCCTTGAGAATTGTAGCATCTCTAGATACCCTCAAGTGCTGAGGACACATCACTCATGCAGTACTCTACCTGGAACTGATAAGCTCAGAATTTTGGTCTTAGATGCAGGGATGGATGGACTGCTCCCATCTTGTCCATAATGAAAAATGCCCACTGTGTTTATTGACCGATGCACCAGGGTGACATTCTCTCCTGGGGGTACTGTGGAGTCAGGCTACACTGAGAGGGACGGTGCAATGGGGGAATTTGCTAGAGAGAGTGGTAGATGAGGAGCTATCCACTGTGTTCTGTGTTGTCTGTGAGAGCCTGGTCTCTTTCTGGCTTTTTTTTCTGACCCTGTTCCTCCCTCCACCTCTTGTCTCAGGAGTCTATTTCTCTCTGAGACACTCTATTCTCATCCTGTCTATCATCTCTTAGATTTTCTCAGAAGGTGCTATAATGTCTGAGTCCTCAGACTGGTTTCCAGGGCTTCTCCCTTGTGAATCTATGGGGCCACTAGGTGCTGACCACTTACAGGAGAGATCCTATATACCCTAGCATCTGCACTGGCACTCATGGAAACTACTCACAGGGCCCAGGATGAAATTAGCCTGAGAGAGCCCAGCCTGGATATGTAGGCCATGATGCTGGGAGAGGTAAGTTCCCCCTTCCTTGGCCGGGACAAGTTTGTCATAGCCAGCACCAGAACAATAGTGAATGATCAGTGTCTCTATGGGGGCAGGATATGGTTTTGCTGAGTCTGCAGGGTGGGCTTCTTGGACAGAAACATAAGCAGGTGGTTAAGGAGCTGGTTCCTGCCAAGCCTTTTCTTCCTTCCAGCTTACCTACCTGGTGCTACTGCCTCTCACACTCTGGGACTCTGTCTCAGGATCCAGAAATTCTCCTCAACCAGCAGAGTTCAAAGAAAGAGTAGGGTTTTAAAGTATAACTGGGTCAATGGTGGGGCGGCCTCACCTGAGACATGTATTTCCAAGTGATCACCAGGTTCTGACCAAACCTGTGGGTTTGCCTTGAAGTAGCTGTAACGTTTGAATGTCCCACCACTGCTGGGAGTCACAGGGCCCACAGAGAACAGGGCCTGGAACTGCCCAGAAGATGTCTTCTGTGACTCTGTGACCATAGAGTGCTTCTGTTCTCCATCCTTGATCATGATGAACCTGTAATATTTCTCCTGTGAGAAACACCTGAGGGTCACATTGTCTCCTGATGTCACCACAGGTCCAGGCAGGACTGATAGGAAGGGTTTATTGTCAAAGATTCCTTGGAGAGAAACAGACAGAGTTTTAAACATGCTCATAAAGCCCACCTTGTCAAGCAAGGCTGGGCTGCAAGAAAGGGACATTATGAGAACAGTCCCTTCTTCTTGAAGTTAGAGTCTGGGATGATGCCTCTTAGTATCTATCCTCTTGCCTTTCACTACCAGCTCAAGTTTGTCACTGTGTTCGGACCAGCCTGAAGTAGTTTCATAGACACAGTAATATTGGCCTCCATCATACTCTCCAATTGAGCTTATGGGGAACACAGCTTTCTCCCCATGTTTTGTTGAGTTTTGTTTATGCTGGACTTGTTTGAATTTCTTAATAAAAAGAAGGTACTTATGTGCATCTGAAGTCCCTACACATGAGATGTTCACTTGTATTCCCCTAGTATCCAGCGAGCATGGCTCAGCCTTGATGGTCAGCTTTGGTAAGACTCCTACAAAGAATCACTAAACAAGTGTCCTGGGACATACTCCATTGGATCTAGTCCTCAGTCCTGTACACTCCCCATATCTCAATGATTAGCCCATTTCTCTTCATCCTTACTGTCTAGAGTGAGGAGGGATGGCTTACCTGCCAGCACTTGGATCCTGGGTTTCAGACTCAGTCCTAGAAGAGAGTTCCCTACTCAGCATTTCTCCATGAGCTCTCAGAAAGATCTCTCCTCCAGAGAACCTCCCATGCCCCTCTAACTTTCTGCGGGAAAAGTCTTGGGCTGTGTGAGGTGGTCCCTTCTGGATCACAGTGTTTCTTCCTACTCTTCATATCTCACCCAGACAGATCAGGACTGTGATGGTGAAAGCCATTCCATCTCTTCTCTGTGACTCCAACTGTGCATATGTAGAGGGCCACAGTGCCTGGCCAGATGGACTGGAACACATGGTATGATTTTTGGAGAGTGAATGTTCTCCATCAAATGGTTACACTTCAGGATCTCCACAGAAAGGGAAACTGTCCTTTCCAAGGGCCTGTCTCTCATTTCCCCAATGCTGTGACTTGGACAGGCTCCAGACACTCTGTAGTCATTTCTTCAAAGATGGTGTTCTCTCCCAACTCACCCATCTCTATCCAGCTGGTCCTCATCACACTGATGTCAATGAGGAAATATCAATGAGTTCCCTAGCTCTGCATTTCCACATTCGGGTGGCTGAGTGGTCATCTTCCCTCACTGAATCTCCTTATGAAATCTCTTTCATGTCTTCAGCCAATCCAGCTGTACAGCAGTACGGGATCCTTATGAGAACCAATTGTCTCTCCAGTTCTGGAGGTGTATTGGACCACATAGGTGTTAATGCTTCAGAGTGAACACAGAGCAGCAGAGACAAACTGAACACCCGACTGTGAGGTTCATATGGAGATTGATCTTGGAGATAAGAACAGAGGAAGAATAGAGGCAGAAGAAAATACTATAGTTCTCATGTTCTTGAGACTGGCGCACATTCTCCTACAGGGAACTCCCCCCCACCCCCTTTTTATTCTTAGCAACCTCATCCATCCTCATCTCCCTGCAATCAACCTTCAGTGCCATCTTGCCTCTTCTGTGTTTCTGTACCTTGGGGAAGAATTCTCCTTGCTGGAATCTGAGAGAGTTCCTGTATAATTCCTACATACCAGTCACTAGCCATGCCACCTTGAGCATTTTATCTCTGAGGTTCCTTGTTTGGAGTCCATCATGAGCACTTCATTCATCAGTTTATGGAGTAATCATCTCTAAAGCCACCTCTGGTTTTCAGACCAAAATGAATCTTGGGTTTGGAGCATGGGAGGTTCATGGTGTTCCATAACGTAGGTGCCTGTTGAATGTCCTTCTCTGCTCTGAGTGTTCATGGTTGGTCTGTTATAATATGCATGAAATCTGCAGATCATCATGGTCATGGGTAGGAAAAGAGAATCAGAAAACCTCTGAATGGAGAAAGATCCATTTCACAGATAACTTAGGGAAAGGGTGAATAGTATCAAAACACAGTTTGAATGATCAAAAAACTAGTTGTTTTTTTTTTTTTAAAGAAAGATTTGCTATTACCTTCTGTCCTGTTCTGGGAATGGAACCCAGGGCCTCTAGCATTTTCATTCCGTTGTTGTGGATGTTGTTGTTGAACAATATGGGGTGTTTGTTTGGTTGGGTTTTTTGTTGTGGTGGTTGTAGTTGTTGTTTGGTTGTTTGGTTTTTTTGAGATAGTGTTTCTCTGTGTAGCTCTGGCTATCCTGGAACTCACTCTGTAGATCAATCTGGCCTTGAACTCAAAAACTCACCTGCCTGTGCCTCCTAGTGCTGTATTAAGGTATGTGCCACCACTGCCCTGCTTTGCTTTTGTTTTGGAGACAGGGTCTTACTATGAAACCCTGGCTGCCCCAGGAGTTGCTATATAGAGCAGGATAGCCTCGAAATCACAGAAATCTGCATCCAACTCTGGACTGCTGTGAATAGTGGTGTGTGCCACCATGCCCATCTAAGCAAGTGCTCTATCACTGAGCCCCACCTTACCTCTGTTTTATGCCATGATTCAATTTGTTGTATTTTCAACTTTGTCTCAACAAACAATACTTACTTTCGTTTGTTTCATACTTTTCTTTCTTCCCCTGTCTTTTTTGGTGTTTGTGAGTTCCATTGTGACACTTCTCTATGTACATTTAATTAAATGATTTTTGTGTGCTCCACTTTTCCTCCTTCCTTGGCTTCTGTCTTGCTGGTCTCCAAACTGATTGTCACTTTTGTTTCTCTCTTGATGCAAGATTGTTTAAAATATGTGATTTTTTTTAGTTCTTTTTATCTTTTGAGAATTTTATACAGTGTATTTTGGCCATATTCACACCTCTCCCAACTCCACCCAGGTACACTAAACCCTTCTCTACTCATCCAACTTTGTGTCTTCTATTTTTTTCAGCCATCAAGTTCAACTTCTCCTGTTCCTATATTCCTGGATGTGTGATCTCAGAGCATGGCTGGAGCATGGTTGACATAATAAGAGCTAGACTCTCCTTTTTTAATATTCTGAAATTAAAATATAATTACAACGTTTTCCTTTTTCCTCCCTTCAACTCTTCCCATGTACTCTTCCTTGTTTTCTCTCCAATTCAGAGCCTCTACTTCTTTAGTAGTTGTTACATAAATATGTACATTTACATCTGCATATATATTTTGTTACTTGCATATATATGATTTCAGGGCTGACCACCAAGTATTGGATAATCAATCAGGGCCCACTCTCAAATAAAACTGACTCTCCTTCTCCCAGTATCTCCCCAGCTAGGAAGCCCACCTCAGACTATGTCATGATGCTTCTGTAGACATTCTGAAGAAATTAAAAAACATGCCCACCTCACCTCCCATGCTAGGACTTGATAATGTTTGAGCTTACACTAGACTTGTGCATGCTGTCACAACCACTATCAGGAAATAAAGGAAAAGTGAAGGGACCTGGATTATAAAAATGCAGTGGGAGGCCTTATCAGGTCAGGTGATTAAAATACTTGAACTCCTTTACACAAAAGATTTGCAAAGTGAGGAATAGTGGCACTTGGTGAGGTGGCTATATTTAATAGAATAAAAAACCATTTCTCACATCTCCATGCTGTCTGGACATCTAAAGCCACAATAGTTCTGAGGTCTCTAGAAGAGAAAATATAAGGTATTTGACCAAATCATATAATAAGTATTGAAAAAAATATACAGGAGACATGTTGCCTTTAAGAATATTCAACAAAGAAGATTATGGCAGCCAAGATTTCCAAGGAAGTGATTAATCATACATTTCAAAACAATCTTATGAGTGTATTCACAGCAAACCATATACTTCCTTTTAAGAAATAAATGATTGTGCTTTACAAGGAAGGAAGCCCACCTCAGACTATATCATTAAGCTTCTGTAGACATTCAGAAGAAATTACAAAACAAAATTTCATGTTGACCATAAGTTACATCTTTCTCCTTGCTGACACAAATCACCAGTTCCACTCACATTGATCCAGCATAGGAGGGAAAATACATGGGCAAATACACATAAATTACTAATACCAAAGGATTAAATGGATCAAACTATCAATAGTGCCTTAGTAGAAACACATGTTTATGAGAAAAACACTGGCCAAAAACCCCAAAGAGGACTAATTACCAGGCTTTTGCTTTAGTATTGAAATTGGTGATTGTTGATGAGTCTGAAAATGTGGTTGGCACTCACCTTGACTGCTATTATAAATACAATTACTTCTTTTTTTTTTTTTTTTTTTGAGCTGAGGATCAAACCCAGGGCCTTGTGCTTGCTAGGCAAGCACTCTACCACTGAGCTAAATCCCCAACCCCACAATTACTTCTTAAATGGCCATAGCCTCTTTTCTTTGCAGACTCTCTTCATAAAGAGATGCATGAGGGAAATCCATGTAGCTTTATGTCTGGAATACATGCCCATTGTGGTCAGGAATTTGACTGACATCTTTGATGTTTCTAGAGATAAATCAGGTTCATTTACCTTTGATGAAATTACCTTGTATTCTTACCACTATGCAAGCCCCCTCATCTGATCATCTGAACAAAAAAAAAAAAAAAAAAAAAAAAACAAGCAAAAAACCAATGGAGTCTGCTGGTCTGCTGGTCTCATGTTACTCATAGCTATATATCTGTCAGCAAGTTCCCCCAAAATGCCACTTAGTCGAAGATGGGTATACAGCTCAGTGGTTGAGTACCCACCCGCTTTGTGCAAGCCTGTGAGCTCAGACTTTTGAACTGCAGGAAAGAAAGCCCATACTTTATGCAGCCCAGGTTAATCCTGATTCTTTCTTTGGTTTC
This sequence comes from Onychomys torridus, assembly GCF_903995425.1. Lineage (NCBI taxonomy): Eukaryota > Metazoa > Chordata > Mammalia > Rodentia > Cricetidae > Onychomys > Onychomys torridus. The sequence goes on from NC_050443.1 coordinate 1,422,101, forward strand.
ATGGAGACTAGCAGCTGGTCATCATACACCAAGGCTGGGTTTTCCTACAACTAATTTTTAGTTTAAAATAATTATTAAAACATAGTTTAGTAATATGTTAGTAATTAAGAGGCAATATTATATTAAACCATGAAGACTCTCCTGAAAGTTCAAAGCAAGAAGAAAAATGTGACCCATCGTCCTTTCTCATAAAGTGGGCACTGAGTGGTAAGTTTCAGGGATCCTAACATTTTTTCTGCCTACACCATTGTGTTAGGGGATGAGAGCAAAGAGCACAGAGGTTACATTGCTTGAGACAATGCTGTATATGTCTTCCCTGTTTTCAATACGGAAGTTTTTATAGGAAGTAAAACAACTATTTGCCAACTCAGCCTCTACAGTGGTCACATTTCTCTTTTCAGACATAATAGATTTCTCTTAAGAACTCAGCTCCATACTTTAGGCATTCTTTTTACATGTGCCAATGGAATAAAGAGAGACCACCAATGAAGAGTCAGGAACAACTTGGTCTGTTTAAAGTCAGGTTTCTCTTCCTAAATTCTTAGGTATTGAGATCCAGCATGGATTGATTATGTTTCCAGAAACAGTATGAATGAAATCTCAAGGAACCATTTCCCCTGGGTTGGGAAGATTTCATGTGGAATCAAAGACCCACTTCATTCCTTGGCATAAACTTTCCAGGAAGGTAATTTTCAGAACTCCAGGATATTCAGATTTTGCTAGACCCTAGTTCAGAGGACTACACAAATGCTCCTCTATCTTTGAGGTCAAAGCATTTATCATTCTGACACTGATGATGTCATGACAGAATTTGAGAAGATCCCTTTCCACATGCCTGGGAAGGGGGTTGTGGGAGAATATTGGGGGGGTCTCTTACTCATAGACAGACCTGTTTAAATGCTAGAGGAAAAGTAAAACTTTCCTTGGCAGCTAAAACGCAGGTCCTGAAAATGAGCCATGCAATTTTACCCAAGCTACAAGACCAGCATCATCCAAACACCACATCTGACAAAGGCAATGTAAGAGAACATGTGTGAACAAGCATATCTTGAGCACAGATGTAAAGTCCCCCACAAGTTTAATTTTTGCCATATAACCACATATATAATGATGATCACAGAAGATCACATTATCTGTGACTTTGTATAAGAACATTGTGGGATATTTGCTTAATAAAGTATTGCCTAAATGTTCAATTATCAGAACAGATAATGTTGCTAGTAATACCCATTTTTCAAATGTTATATAAAAATTTTCATATACTACAAAGAAGTGGGATTTACTCACTCATCACAGCAGCAATGTAAATTTTAAGATATGCGTGATGGAGGCATTTGTGTAGCTGAAGAAACAGCATTTGTCAGAACCCCACACCCATTCATCATGAGCACTCATAGTAAATTAGTAACAGAGAAAATCTTAGTCAGAATAAGATTATGTGTAGAGAAAACTGAAATTAACTTCACATTTAATGCTGAGTAATCAGAAACTTCCCATTAAAATAGGAGCAACACAGCAGTTTCTCCTCTCTTCATGAATTTTCATCATGGTACTTGAAGTTCTAACTAATGTAGCAAGATTAGTAAAGTAAATACAAGGTTCATATATTTAAAGAACAAGAATTTTGCTCTTTTCAGATAACATGTGTATTGATATAGAAATTCTGAATTAGTTTACAAATATAACTTTATGAAACTAATCCTCTAGAACATGCAAGTGGTTAGAACACAGAACAAGATCTAGTAACATGCTTGTGAATTGCTTTTGTGTATACCAGTAATAGACAATGAAATTTGACATTAAATGTACATCTGTTTCCTGTATGACTTCCACACTTCTCACATGTGATATTTCACTGAAATTAAGAGGGAAAGATGAAGAAAATACAGATAATATCAGAAAATATCCAAAATCATGACTTTGAAGAAAATATTTTCAAAGCCAGGTCCACAGATAGTTTCTTCAAAACAAATGTATTATAAGGATGTCTTTCTATTTCAGGAAAAATCCACAAATAACATTTGATTAAGACTGGAGAGTTTGAGTGCCCCAGAGAGCACTTTGAGATGTCATCTTCACACAGATATTTTACAATTCAGAATATTGTTTTTATTCATAAATTTTGTTATTTGAGTCAAATTCCTTGTTTTGGGTTTAAAAAAAGGTAGATTTCATAATGCAGAAGGTCAATGTGGTAATTTAAAATGAAGGGAGCCAGGCATGGGACAAAGGCCTTTATTTTAATACCAGCACTTGTGAGACAGAGACAGGCAAATGTCTAAGGTTAAGGCTGCCCTGGTCTACAGATTGAGTACTAGGATAGCTGGGGCTACACAGAGAAACCCTGTCTAGAAAAACCAAAATGAGATCAAATAAAGGAAAATGCTTCATGGAAATAAGGCCAAGCAGAGGTGTGAAGAGGTGAAGCCCCAAACCTCATTGATGGAGCAGGAAATCAATCCTTTGTGTTGTGCATGGAGAAGGAAGGAGGGACAATCTGCAAATGTCTAAGTGGATCCTCAATGTCAGGAAAACATGGGTGTGACAATGGGGACTTTGTCTCCTGACCCCCAGCTATCTCCCTTGGTGCTTCATCATCCATTAACTAAAATGCCTAAAAGAAATGTGACTCACAAAGACACACAAATACACTCATAACACAGAAAAATGTTTTATCTTAAAGAATGGAGTAATATATATCAATAAAAATGGTAAATAATAAACATTTCAAAACATGTTAGCTTGATATGATGATTTGGATGAGATTTTGTAATATGAAATGTTATAAATATATTTGTTTAATTTGTAGGAGAACATGTGTATGTTTCACATGCTATATAGGTAATTACAGACACAAATTTAAGCAAAAAACAAGATGTGCAGAAAAACAGATACAACCAAAGATCACTGAATTAAGCCAAGTAAATCCAACTCAGAAAGACAATAGCACATTGTTTTAGTTAGGGTTTTATTGCTGTGAAGAGATTCAGTGATAATGGCAGCACCTATAAAAGAAAGCACTTAATTGGAGCTAGCTTATAGCTCAGAGGTTTAGTCCATTATCATCATGGTGGGAAGCATGGTAGCTTACAGGCAGATGTAGTACTAGAGAAGTGGGTGAGAATTCTACATCTGGATTGGTAGGCAGCAGAAAAAGAGTGTCACACTGGGCTTGGTTTGATCATCTGAGGACTCAATGCCCATCCCAAAGAGAAATCTGAAATTGGCCTGGCCTAGTTGCCTTGAGAATTATGCTTCATAGGATTGTCAGGTTAGAGTCCGTGGCTCCTGGGGTACTGTGTGCTTTTCAATTCCTGAGAGACTGATGTACTCCCTCAGGCAGTGAAGTATTCAGGCCACTTTGTGTTTCTCTGTATGTTCCCTTAGAAGTCAAAGAATCATGGAAGCTTGACAGGACAATTGATCTTAGACATTGATCTTGTGGCCTCATATAAAGTTTTTACTTTTCTCTAATTCCTTTTCACAAATTGGAATCTTAACAGGATAGGGTCTTGTATTGAGATCACAACTCCCTTTATTCCAGTTAGCTTCAAGTTTTTCTTCAATCAGTTTACACTTCTTGGTGCCCCTTTCTCCTCAAATGGTACATTTTATATTTTTCTTTGCTCATCTTCTTCCTTTTCATTACAAATCTGCATAATTATGGCTACTAATAACCAAGAAATACAATCAATATTAGGCTGTCTGGAAATTCCTCTGCTAAAGCTGTTACTCAATAATTCTACAATTTACCCTCAGGCAGATATTTTGGACAGAAAGCACCCATGCTCTTCACCAAATTATCACAAAACAGTCTCTAGACCACATATTAACATTCTTCTCTGAAACCTCTTGAGCCAGACCTCCACAGTTCAGTCACCCCAGCATTGTTCTCTTCCATGCTCCTACTAGTACTAGATACACTGAAAGTATTTCACTGCTTTCTGTGGAGGGACCCAAAACAGCTTGACCACACAGCTGCCATGACAGGCTTACTGGCAGATAACACTCAGATTCAGGAAAAGCCATAAGCTGACACCACCCAGGGATCCACTCAGGGATGGGCCAGCATCTAAGGGGAAGAACTTGACATCCCAAATATTCCCACCATCAGATAAGATTAGATAAGATTGCCAGATGTCCCTGAGCCTAGCATATACCTATTACACTTTTATAGATATCCCTAGACAAACGTCAGCCAATCAGCATTCTGAACCCTAGAAATCCCCTCACCACAACCTCTGCTATAAGAAAAACCCCACCCTGCCAAGGCTCAGGGCTGTCTGCTCTCACTGTTGTGTTGGATGGACAGAGAGACCAAACTCGAGTTTGAAATAAAGGCTCTTTGCTTTTACATATGGGACTCGGTCTTTGTGGTGGTCTTCTAGGGGTCTCTGTGACCTGAGCATAGCACTTTTCTAACCAAACATCCACATTGCTCAAAAAAAAAAGAAAAAGAAAACAAAATTTCTATGGTCTGGCCTATCACAAAAATACCCCAGTTCCTGGTGCTGATTTCTCCCTCAGTTAGGATTTCTATGGGAAGATACACCATAACCATAGCAACTCTTTTAAAGGAAAACATTTAACTGGGGATGGTTTATAGCTTCAGAGGTTTAATCCGTTATTGTCATGGAGAAAAGCATGGAAACATGCAGTCAGGCATGGTGCTGGAGAGGTAACTGAGAGCTGTACATCTGAATCTGCAGGCAACAGGAAGATACTATAAGCCACTAGGCCTGGCTTAGCTTCTAATACCTCAAAGCCCACCCTCAGTGACATACTTCCTCTGACAATGCCATATCCACTCCAAAAAGGCCACACCTCCTAGTAGTGCATCTGTCCATAACATAGCTTAGTCTAGGAAAACGTCAGCCTGAGAGAGGCTAGAGTGGAGATTCTGGCCAGGGTATTAGGAAAAGTCTATCCCCCATCTTTAAACATAATGAATTGAATGTAGCCTATGTCAGAGTGATCAACACTGGTGGTCAGGTTATCTCAGAGGACCAGGATAGGACCATGATGGGTTAGTAGGGAGGGCTTCCTGAACAGCTCTACAGGGAAGAGATGCCAATGACTTAGGAATTGGTTCCTGCCATTCATTTGCCCACTCTAATTCTGTATTACATGCTTCATTGTCTCTCTCCCACACTGGGGTTCTTACAGAAACCCACCATCCTGAAACTTCACTGGGATCAGGGCCCATGGCAAAAGGATTAGGGTCTCAAAAATGGTTTTGTCAATAATCAGGAATCCTTACCTGAGATTTCCAAAGAGTCAATGGGTGCTGACCATACCTCTGGGTTTGTATTGTACTAGCCATCACAGTTGAATGTACCCCTACAGGTGAGGGTCACAGATCCCACAGGAATAGGGTCGAGTACTCCCCAGTGGATGTCTCCTGGGATTCCAACATCCTAGATGGGTTTGTTTCTTTTTCCTTGGCTCAGGTTGGCAGGATATGGCCATTGATGCAATGCTGACATGCAAGTTATTAGTGTAACCAAATGCTTTCTGATTGGATTTAAGGCCAGCTTCACAGGAAAAAACTCATACCTAGTACTATAAATCTGGACAAGAACTCATAGCTGAGGAGTTTATAAACTTTATGGGGGAATCTATTAATATTACTTAACTAAATATTGTGTCAACCTGCATATTCATCTCCATGTCTATATATCTGTAAGGCTTTTAGGACTTCATTTTCAATTTTTCAACGTGTATAAGTCAACGCCAAGAAAAACAACTTTTCAGAGCAAAAGTTCAGAGCAAAAATGACTGTAGAATGCTCACCCATAAATGGGACATCTGTGTCTTTTGTTGTTGTTGTTGTTGTTGTTAACTTTTTTTTGAGACAGGGCCTCCAGGAAGTACAGGCAGGTGTAGAATCCTCTTACAGCATTCTACATCTAGGTGTTTATCAAGAGTATATGGTGCTTAAAGATGGTGCTACAAGTATTCATTGTTTTGTTGCAATTTTGAAGATGTCCAGATGGTTTGAGAAGGAGAATAACTTTGTGGAAAATCCTCCCAAGATCCATGTGATGACTGGGGTGTACTGTGAGCTCAGAACCCAGGTTGACTGAGGATACCCCAGGGTGTTCTAAATGGATGATGAGTTCCTAGAGTTGATAAATTTATCTTAGAAATCCTTGAACCACAGAGTAATTTGAGTAAATTCTCCCTGTGAGCATCTGATGATCTCACTAGTACATCACATTTGATGTGTTCATGGCTACCAGGTCCTTAGAAGAGGGGTATGAGGGACATAAACATAATGAAGAACCATGAATGAAGAACCATGAATGAAGAACCATTAGATTTATAGGTTTAGCCAATGTGGATGAGGTGTGAGCCAGGAGATGTCATCTCCCATCCATCCTTTGTTTTTCTTTGGACTCTGTCTTATTAGAAGATCTATGGGATAGAAAATGAGGGGGATTCCTTTGGAAGGCTCCTGCAGTTTCTTCCTTCAACATCAGAATGAAGCAAGGATATGTCTCAGATTATTATGCTTGAATCATCATGGAATTCAATAAACTTTTCACTATATCTCTCAGACACACCTGTGTTTTACAGCTAATTTTCTTTTACTAGCTGTCTCCTTCTGTAGGTTTCCATCCTCTTTGTAGCTGAAAGGCAAGTGTGAATGATTGGTCAGTTAAAGAAAAGGCATGGTTCCCAGAGTCCAATATGCATACCAGAAGCCCCACAAATTATCTTAAGTAAGAGTCTTCTGGACAATAGACTCATGACATCAACTAGGTATCATGACACCATCATATCTGCATTATATTTAGTTTAAATTTTTATTTTACATATACATATGTATGTACATGTATATGTATATATGACTGTGTTTCTGTGTGCATGCACATACTACATATGTACAGGTGTGTCTATAGCACTCATCAGAGGATGTCAGAGATTGTGGGTTTCTAGTTACATAAGGTTGTGATCTTGGCATGATTGGTAGGAAGCAAAACTGGTTCTTGTGGAAAAGGTGAGGAGGATCAGGACAGAAGAGATGAGTTGGAAGAGACAGATACAGTGTCTACAGCTGTATCCACTCTGATGATGACAGGACTTTCACTAGGATAAGACTAGCAAAGAATGCTGTGGGATGTCTTTATGTATGCAGTGACAATGTATTGCTTGTTAAATACATTGGTTGTTAAATAAAGTTGCATTGGCCTATGGCAGGGAAGAATGGAGCCAGGTGGGGACATCCAGGAGAGAGACTTGAAGAAGAAAGGCAGAGGTGGAGGAGACCCCATCCTGCTATTCAGGGAGCAGCATGTAATGGTACATAGGTAAAGCCATGGAACATGTGGTGACATATAAATTAATAAGAATGGGCTGAGTTTAGTTATAAGAGTGAACTAGCAAGAAAATTGAGCCATAGGCTATGGCTGTGCAATTCATAATTGATATAAACCCTATGTGTTTATTTGGGTCTGAGCAACTGCAGTACTGGGACACAGGAAAACTTTCAACTACATAAGAGTGTGTGGGGTATACCACTAGTCTTGTATAAAGTTGAGTAAGTTAACTGTTCATTATTTAGTGAATATAATAATAAAGGTGTGAATAGACCCAGTCATCTGACTCCAAAACTTTATTTTCTAAGCACTATGATCTATTTCCTTATGAAGTTGAATTTTTGTTCTATGAGATGTGTACTGTAGGCATAGCTGCCAGGACACAAGGTATATATGGACCAACTATGACTTCTATCAGTATTCACAGTGTATAGGGATTCTCCATATAATCAACACAGGAAAATGTTATGGAAATCAGACATAGAACAGTAGTGCTATAGTTAGATGGCTTGTACAGTGCTGCAACATTTACTTCTGGGATGGAGTTCAAGGGTACCAAATCTTGTGACTAGTTTAACTAGTGCAAGCTGAAGACATGATCAGCATGATAGGTTCATATTTCTGCTGTGAACTAAGGTCTCATCCAGGCTGACAGGGTGGGTAGAGAGGTTATAATGAGAAGATCTGTGGATTCCACTAGAGATGAGGTGTGGGAAGGCCATTACAGGTGCTGTGCTGAAGAGCTGGGGATAAGACTAGAGGAATGGCTTTGGAAGACTGGAGGAAAATGTGAATCTCTGGTCACTTTTTTTGTCAAAACAAAAGAAACCCTAACTAAGGCCCCATGAAATTGTCCCCTTTAGATTTGTCTCTTGCTATTTTCATTGTTGAGAACTTCTTTAGGCATATTTGTGAGGTATATGAGTGTAGCCTCCCTGTCATTTCTAAGAGACACAATCTTCCAACAAATTTCTTAGACCTCTGGCTCTTATAATCTTTCTGCCCTTTCCTCTCATGATTTTCTCTGAGGCTTGGGTACAGAATTTGTGTTATACATGACACATTGAGGCTGGGCTTCTCATGATCAACTGATTTGTGTATTATGGCTCATGGTAGTTTTCTGAAATGGTTTCTTGTTTGCTACAAAGAGAAGGTTATTTGATAAGGGGTAAGAGTTCCACTTATCTGTGAATGCAAAGACACATTTTAGAACACAGATGAGAATTCTGCTGGTTTAATAATGGCAAAGTATAAGGTTCCTCTTACATGTATTACCTTGCTAGCCCAGGGTACTTAGCTAGATTTTTAGTACAAGACATGATTTACCTCCTGTTAAGTGAGTTTTAAGTCTAACTAGGGAGTCGTTGGGTACCACTCAAGTGTAAGTGCTACTATTGTACCTTTAAAGTTATCTTACCATGTTGGACATCGTTATACTTCATAGTGACAGCTGGTCACTATGCTTTCCTCTTTTGTCAGCATACATAGCAATTTCTGGCAAAAAAATGTAAGCTAAGTTTACATTTACACAATGGAGTATGACTCAGCTGTTAAAAACATAATGTAAAACTTGAAGGCAAGTGGATGGAACTAGAGAAAAAAAATCATCCTGAGTGACATAGTCCAGACCTAGAAAGACAAACATGGTTTGTACTCATAAGTGAATATTAGTTGTAAATTAAGAGATAATCATGCTACAATCCACAGACCCAGAGAGGCTAAGTAATAAGGAAGGCTCAAGATAGGACGCAAAGATCTGCCTAGGAGGAGGAAATAGAATAGATGTTTTGAGTGGATTGTGGGCAGGTGGGGATAGAAACAGGAGAGATTGGGGGAGTGTGGATGGAGAGATTACTGGAAGACCTGACTGGAATTGGGGGGCAATTGAGGACAAGGCAGAAACCTAGTGCAATGGAAACTCTCTGGAATCTATAAAGGTGACCTAGCAAAGGTTCCTAGTATTGGGGAATATTGAGCCTGAACATGCCATCTTCTGTAACCAGGCAAGGCTTCCAGTGGAAGGAATGGTACACCAACTCAGCCACAAAACCTTTGACCTACAATTTGTCCTGCCTGCAAGATGTACTGGAGTAACAATGGCACAACTTGTGGGAGTGGCCAACCAGTGACTGGTCAAAGTTGAGGCCCATGCCACTAGAGGGAGCCCATGCCTGACACTGTCTGGAGGACCAGGAATCAGAAGTTGGCTAGCCCAGAGACCTAGGGTAGCACCAAACAAGATTGGGGGGGAAAAGTCAATGAAATGATTCCTAATGTTATTCTCCTATAATCATAGGCAGGAGCCTAGCACAGTCATCATCAGAGAGGCTTCATCCAGCAACTGATAGGAACAGATAGGAGCAAAGACCCACAGACAAACATTAGGCAGAGCTCAGGGAATCTTGCAGAAGAGAGGAATGAAGAATTGTGGGAGACAGAAGGCTCAAGGATACCACAAGAACACAGCCTATAGAATCAACTCACCAGAGCTCATTGGGGCTCACAGAGCCTTCACTGACAATCAGGGAGCCTGTGTAGGTCTAAACTATATGTATGTTATGGTTGTGCAGCTTAGTGCTCTTGTGGGACTCCTAACAGTGGGAACAGGGATTGACTCTGACACTTTTGCCTGCTTTGGGGACCCTTTTGCTCCTACTGGGCTGCCTCATCCAGCCTTGACATGAGGCTATGTGTCCAGCCTTATTGTAACTTGTTTTGTTATGTTGGCTGATATCCCTGGGAGGCCTGACCTTTTCTGAAGGGAAAAGGGGGAGGAGTGGACATGGGAAAGGTAGGGAGATGGACTGGGAAGAGAGGAGGGAGGCTAAACTGTGGTTGGGATGTAATATGTAAGAAAAGAATAAATAGAAAAAGAAACCCCCCCCCCAAAAGAAAGTATACTAATTTTTATCTTCCATTTCATGGGCTGTCATTTCACTGTCTTGGTGGTATCATGTGAAAAAAACAAGCTTCTTACTCCTGGTGGAACCTAATTTGTTTTCCCCCCTCTTTTTATTTGCACATTGCAGTCAGACCTAAGAAACTTGGTAATACAGTACTCCTATTTCTGAAGTTCTCCCATTTTACACTGCACTTTTGAGTGGCAAGTTACAGTTACCTAAGCCAACAGGCATGATTTTATGATTATTACTTTATGGAAATGGGAAAATTATAAAGCCATTTTATATTCTCTAGGGCTGCTCACATGCTTCCGTCACAGTTTGACGAGTCAACTCTTGAGTCAACTTCAGTGGATGTAGAATCAGCTAAGACAAGCCACTGGGTGGATCCTTGAGGGGATTTCCAGTAAGAATTAACTGAGAGAGGAAGACACTTCCCCAGGGTGGTTGACACTTTCCAGCAACAGCCCAGACACAAAGAGGTCCAAGGAGAAAGCAACACTGCTTACCCACCTTCATTTCTTGATAGCGAGTGCATCAACCTCTTCATTGCTATTGCTACTGACACTGCCATCAGAACCCAGTTTCTTTAGTCTTCCCGAGGCCAGCAACTCTCCAGGAGTCCTCCAGATTTCCAGACCTTCTATGCCAAAGTGGGACTGCTGAAGCATCCAGCTTCATGGACTGAGCAACTACCAAGTACTCAGCCTCTCCAGTTTCCAAATGGCCATTGGACTTCCCAACCCCTATCATGTAAGAAAGGCTAAACCCTCTTCTATACTATGTATTTATTTTTGTGAACCCTGACAATTATACAGATACTATGGTTGCAGGACATTGATTAATAAGGTCACTAAGAACCTAAGGAGAAAGGGGTGGAAATAAGGCAAATTAAAATTCCACAAAAATCATTCTTTCAGAAATTCCATGTTTTCCTTCCATGTTGTCAGTCTTCAGCTAATTTTCAGGATAGTGAAAAAGTTATCTTGAACTTTTTTAGAAACATAAATTTCACTGTGATTTCAGATTATATTTATTAATGAATTGACTTAATGGAGAATGTAGAGATACCTTTAAAATAATTGACTTTTCAATGAAGGCAGCAGAATTTACAACATCAAATTAGTATCATTTTGTCCAAAATAACCATCTGAGAAAGAAGAACACTTATTTTAGATAGTTTAGTACTTGAACACAATTTTTTAACCTTACTTACCATTTAGTTTTAAAACAAATAAAGCAAAGAATTTGAAAGCTTTAATAACTGCCAATCAGCACTCTTTGGGATAGATTTAACTCAGAAAAGTCTAATTAAAGATACATTTCTCAATCTAACGCGAGCAGCAGTTATAAAGTAATCAGAGTAATGTTTTTACTCAGAGCATGACTTAACCATGAAAGTCCATTTTCAGAGAGGAAGTTTAAAATCTTATAACCAAAGGAGACAACACTAGAATAAATACACAGCATTTCTGGTGGCCTCATTCAGCTGATGATGTTCTAGAACAAGTGTTAAAAAGTATCATTATCATTATTTGCTGTCAAGGCAGATATAGTTAGGCCTTTTTACAAACCATGTAACAAAACACCTGTCTATATGGTGTTTGCCTCATATTTTTTTCATTTCACTTATAGTCTTAATACTCTAGACAAAGACATATTTATTCAAATTACCACTTTATAAACACCATAAACACCTATAAGAAAAACATGACATGAAATTTGCATTGATCCAACTAGGGAAAAAAATCATCCTGAGTAAGGTAACCCATATGCAGAAAGACAAGTATGGTATGCATTCATTTTTGTAAATGGATATCAGCTGTTAATTAAATGATAATCAAGCTACAATCATAGACCCAAAGATGTTAGGTAAAGAGGGGCAGTCTAGAGGGGAAGCATGGATCTCCCTGGGAAGGGGAAATAGAATAGATTTATGGGTGGACTGGGGGTGGGTGGTGACAGGAACAGGAGAGATCAAGTGTGGTGTTAGATGGGATGGAGAAAGAAAGTACATGGAGAGTTGACTGGAATTGAAGGGAGTTTGAGGGCAGTATGGAAACACAGTGTAGTAGAAACTTCCTGGAATCTATGAAGGTTATCCTAATGAGGACTCCTTGTAATGGGAGAAATAGAGTCTCAACTAGCTGTCTCTTAGCCATACAGGGTGTATTAGTCAGGGTTCGCTAGAGTCACAAAAGTTATGGAATGAATATATATATATATATATATATATATGAATTTATCAGAATGACTTACAGGCTGCAGTCCCACAACAACTAGCTATGAATGGAAAGTCCAAGAATCTAGTCATTGCTTGGTTCCATGAGACTGGTTATCTCAGTCGGTCTTCTGTATATGCTGGAATCCTGATGAAATAGGCTTCAATGCCAGCAAAGGAACAGATGTGCTGACAAGGTGAGGGCAAAAAAAGCAAAGAACAAACAATCCCTTTCTTTTTCCATTGTCCCTATAAGCTTCCAGTAGAATGAATGGTCCAAATTAAAGGTGTACCTTCCTACCTCAAGATATAGATTAAAAGTGTGTATCTTCTCACTTCAAGATCCACATCAAAAACCTCTGTCTTCCTGCTTCAAGATCCAGATTACAAGTGCGCCCTTCATTACAGGATTAGAGTTCATTCCAGATATAACCAAGTTGACAACCAAGAATAGCCATCATACAAGACTGGGTTGCATCCATGGCAAACTCCAAACAACCTAGGGTATTGCTAAGACTAAGGGTTGATCTCTTCAAAATTACATGGAGCCCCATTGCCAAAGACAATAGCCCCACATATCATTGAACATTGATCTGGCACCTAAATGGAGCCTTCACCCCTATGTTCTAGTCGCTTTGGTGTGGAAAGGTACTCTGCAGAATACTGAAAGAGAAACGTGGACACCAACCCAGTCACAAGACCTTTGACCTACAATCTGTCCTGCCAGCAAAATGTTCTATAGCAATGGTGGCACAGAACTTGTGGGAGTAGCCAACCAAGGTCTGATTTGACATAAGGGCCACTCCACAAGATGGAACCATAGCACACACTACTTAGGTAATCAAGAACCAGACTAGATAGCCTAGGGACTTAGAATAAAACCAAACATTACTGGTCTAAAAAAAATCAATGAAGTGGTTCCTAACGATATTCTTCTACACTCATATGTCAGTGGCACAGCCATATCTGATGAGAACAGCAAAAGTCACACATCCACTACAGCTTTTGACAAAGATCCAGTAAAACTGAGCCTAAGGATCACTGCCTTGCCCATTTTGTTTTTGATCTCTGCATGTTGCATGCTTAGGGGGCTTTTATATTTGCACAACTTAGGGACAGTGGGTTGATGGGAAATTCTTATGATTCATTTATGCCTTCTCCCAGTAGTACTGCTTCTAAGCTTCCCCTGGAAAGTTCTGAGCATACTAGCAGTCCCTCTTTTAGGAAGATATTCTTATCTGGCTCTACTTGAAGGTCTTCTTTATGCCCTGGAGGTTGTAACCCACATAAAGATGGCAGAGATCTTTTTGTGAGGCTTTGGCTCCAGGATAGTCTTAGAACATCTGTCCCTGTTCTGTCTGAGGAACAATTATAGTCAGTGCAAAGTAAACAAAATTTGGTGGGCTAGAGAGATCAGATTACAAGCCTCATCTTGCTATACACTCAGGTGATTGCATGGCAGATAAGATTGAGGGTCACATATGGTATTCCCCTTGAGGGAAAGATACAACAACAAAGTTAGGTTGGCTGGAGTTACCTCCATCCTACACAAAGACTTATATTGATGGACAAAATGACATAGAAAAATGACAAAAGAATGAGATATCAGGACCTCCCTTTCTTAGAAAAGATAACTTGTGCAGAGCCATGTGGTAGTATTGTGTTCCCCAAAATATTGTGCACCCTAATAAACTTATCTGGGGTCACAGACAGACCAGCCACAATATTAAACTTAGAGGTTAGGCAGTGGTAGCACACACCTTTAATCCTAGCATTCTAGAGGCAGAAATCCATCTGGATCTCTGTGAGTGTAAGGCCACATTGGAAACAGCCAGGCATGGTGACACACACCTTTAATCACAAGAAGTGAGCCTTTAATCTCAGGGAGTAATGGCAAAAACAGAAAGATTTATAAGGCATGGAGACCAGAAACTAGGAGCATTTGGCTGGTTAAGCTTTTAGGCTTTTGAGCAACAGTTCAGCTGAGATTCATTCTGGATGAGTACTCAGAGGCTTCCAGTCTGAGGAAACAGGATCAGCTGAGGAACTGGTGAGGTGAGGTAGCTGTTCTGCTTCTCTGATCTTCCAGAATTCACCCTAATGCCTAGACTCAGGTTTGATTTTATTAATAAGACTCTTTAAGATTCCTGCTACAGAGACACTGTGGTGTGGTATGACCAAGGAACAAAAGAATGCCAGGATTAGACATATAAATAAATTCTATAAAGATATAAAATGTAAGCATTTTTTAATGCCAGAAATTGAATAATAACTGCAGCAGCTTTGGCCTGGGGATTTTCCTTGAGCCTACTGCTAGCTGACACTCTGATAAATGAGAGTTAATAATATACTGCTTAGGACTTAGCAATCTGCCTGGGTGGCTTGGAGATTTTCTTTCTCTCTAATGTCCTTGAAACTGCAAGAGCTCCAAGCCTGAGAACAGGCTCTCATGCTTTGGCAAAATATGTCTCTAGATTCTTAAAAGTTGGGCTATGGGGTTGATGAGGAAAAATGACTGTAAAAGATAGCTCTTTTCTGTCACGGTTTATCGATGATGACTAAACTTATAACCCCCAGATGTTCAAGAGGAGGTTAAACATATGCCCTGGGACAGAAATGATATGATCTATGTCTTGAAACAACATGAACTCTCCCTGCTTACTGAGTTCTGTATAAATAAACAAACACTCTGACTACCAGTCAATAAGGCTGTAGATTCTCCCAACCACCAATGGCCCAACTCCATCCTCTCTCATCTACTCCTTGACTCCTCTCTTGAACCTGTCAACTGCTAAGGCATATGCCCAGAAGATCACTGTCTTATCCTCTGGAAGCAGATGGGAACAGATGCAGAGACCCACAGACAGACATTACGTAGAAAGAGAGTCTAAGTTGGAGGTAGGTCTCCATGAATTCCCTTCCCTCAGAGCTAAGGAAAGCCCACAGAAGAGGATGCAGAAAAATTGTAATAGTCAGAGGGGATGGAGCTTGCTAAGAGAACACAGCCTTCTATATCAACTGAGCAAGGCTTATATGAGCTCATAGAGACTAAAACAGTGAGAACGGGGCCATGTGGGTCTACACCAGGTTCTCTGCATGTATATCACAGCCATTAGCTTAGTAGTTTCACGGAACTCCTGACTCTGAGAATGGGTGCATCTTTCATTCTTGTGCCTGCTCTTAGGACTCCTTCCCTCCTGTTGGGTTGCCAGGTCCAAATTCAGTATGAAAGTTGATGCTTCATCTTATTATATTTTATTTTTTCATGTTTGGTTGACGTCTCTTAGAAGCCTGTTCTTTTCTCATGAGAGATAAAGGGAGTGAATCTGGTTGGGAGGGAATGTGGGGAGGAGCTGGGATGAGTGGAGGGATGGGAAAGTATAATCATGATATATTATATGAGAAAAAATGTATTTTTAATTTAAAACTAAAAAAGAAAGCTAGACTGCAGAATGGAGGCTGTCAGATTCCATCCAGCTCAGATAGATTCTTTCAAGTCCCATGTCAGTTAAACCATTTTTTAAAGGGATAACATCTAAGATGGTGTGAGATATCTTTTTTCTTCCTCATTTTCTTGTTTCCTTGCAAAGTTTATCACTTTGCTTCCTAGTCTGATAAATTATGTTGGGCTGTGCTTCCTCTTTCTCTAGTTTCAAAAAATTTTATCTTATAAATGCACAAATGTTTGGAAGAAGTAATTAGCAAAGCTTCTAAAAATAGAACTTCCAAATGGAAAACTTTTCTAGTGGCAGTGTGTCCAGTGTGTGGAAAGCAATTCAGATATTAATTTATTATTCAAGAAAAATAACTTTCAGTAACATTGAGACATCTACATATTTTATCTACATCTCCTTGTATGTTGCTATGAAATTCTTCATAGTATTCTGCTGTTATTTTTATTTTTTTTATTATTTATGGTTACACATGCGGGTGTGGATATGTGCATATGAGTGCAGTCACCCTCTGAGACTAGAGGTGCAGATATCTCTGGTGCTGAGTTACAGGTGGCAGTGAGTTCCCTGATGTGGAAGCTGAAAACCAAACTCAGGCCCCCTTAGAAGAGTAGTCCGTGCGTGTCCTTAACCAATGAGCCATCTTTCCAGACCTCCTGCCTTTAGTTCCTGCCCTCCTGTCCCTGGATGCTGGGCTACAAGTTGTAAAATGAAACAAACCCTTTCTTTCCCAAGTTGTTTTTTTTCCCAAAGCTGAGGACTGAGCCCAGGGCCTTACACTTGCTAGGCAAGCACTCTACCACTGAGCTAAATCCCCAACCCCCTTCTCCCAAGTTGTTTTTGACGATGGTGTTTTATCACAACAACAAAAAAATAACTAATATACATCCTTATTGAATGATCCCTCAGAAGACTATCCCACCAAAAAGATGCCCAATCTATTCCACAGACTGTCCAGAGGTTTCTGGAAGACATCGTACTATTGCAATCTCCCAAATAACCAGTTTTTATTTCACTTTTGGTCTGAGGAAGTAATTTACTTTGTTGTCTAAACATTTGCTACTACTAAAAGATAACAACCATATAGAATACGAAAGAGAGGGGTGTGAACAGTTGAACAGTTATGTACTTGTATGCATCAATGTCTTTCCCATTCCATTCAGCACCCTGGAGTCTGTACAGTTCCATATCACTCCTACCCATGAGAAAGAGATAAAACTTCACTTCTACCCTCTTAGATATGCTGACCAAAACTAAAATAAACCTAGGTTCTCAACAATCAGAAATGCAGCACCCCCAGAAATGGTTCCTGAGACTCACTGGGTTCTGTTGTCCTTCTGTGGTTGTTGGATGAGAATGCCAGGAAGATTAATTTCCTATGGATTAATGAGTCTTCTGGCACCAGGTGACTCACCACTTGTGGCACTCAGGAGAGTCCTTCATCCCAGGGACAAGGTATATATCTATCTATATCTATATCTCTACACACACGCACACACACACACACACACACACACACACACACACACACACACATACACACACACGCACATTTACCATCTCTGGATAGAACTCCTAAGAAATGTAGAATATTTCTGAATAGAGAAATAGGACCCTGATGATCTTTTATATGAAGTACTTTTTATTGTGTGCTAGCACAATCTCTCCAGGGTTGCTTCTAAAAAACAGAGATGCAAATATCCAGAACAGAATGTTTATACATCTTTATCTTCTTTGTCTCCCACATAAAGTGAATTACATTCTGATTGACTATTTTACTGTGAAGTGAGGGTTTAAAAGCTGGAATGGGGGAGGGAAGGAAAGGTAATGTGTTTGCAGAAGAGAAATGGTAGGGTTGAACATACAGTCAAGACATTGGCCAGCTTCGAGGCTGTTTCCTGTTTTTCTTCTTGGATCTTGGGAACCCCTACCACATGATCTTTAATCCTGACATTCTTACCCTTGCTGTCTTGCCTCCAGTCACACAGCCTATCTTCCTACTCCAGTTCTTGGCCCCTGCTGTGTCCCCTGACTACAGGTTCTGGTCTACTAGATGTCTCTGTGGGCCTTTACATCCACTCTTCCCCTCAGATGACACCTTTCAGTCACCCCTTGTCATTCATAAGGCCTTCACTGTCCCCACATACTCCACCCCTTTCTCTGCTTTGTTTCCATACACTGTGTACTCATTGGCATGTTGTCTCATCATGGTTAGGGAGTTTGGGCTTTGCTCTAATTGTAACCCCTGCAGAGAGCCTGGTCTAGAGGGTGTTTCTTGTGATAGCTGGGCGAGTGAGTGAATGGAGATATTGAGAGCATCTGGCCTCATTTATTCATATGACCTTCAGAGATACCCAAGAGCATATTAACAACCCAGAAAGAAGCCAAGAAGCCAGAAAGGAGAAGGGGTAGGAGCTACGTGATTTGAGAAAAACCCAGAGAGAGTGAGACCATAGCACACAGGAGGCAGGTGCTTGCAGAAGGGAGAGATCAACTCTGGATATTGCTGAGACCCAATAGAGAGAGAACAAAAAAGGCCCTCTAGGCTATTTTGGGCTGTAGTTATTAGCACTGCAGATGGAGAGAGGTACCTCATCCAACTGTTCAGCTCCACATAGTACTCAGCCTATGTGTGAAGCATAAGACGGAGAGAAAAGCAGGAAGTGTGGTCTACAGCCAGGCTTTAGTTCCTCAGAGTCTGGACACCAGAACCTCCTTAGCATCCCTGTGAACTGAGACCTTATCCATCTCTCTCCCCAGGGTCTTCTTTCTCTCACACAAGTTTTCTTCATGGATGGCAGCAGCTGAAACAGAACTGTGGAAAGAGAATGATTTATTTTGGAAGTGAGCCCTGTCAGACAGATAGGAGTTTGTGTCTCTGGGCCAGAGTTACCTCTTCTGGGGACTTCTGTACCTAGTCACTGGCTCCACAGCTTCTCTCTGGGCTGAAAAGGGGGAAAGATTGTTAAACAGGAGGATGGAGCCCCCTTATGCCCAGGCATCTACAACGAAAGGTTGGAACCTTTACAGCTCACAGGATACATTCCAGGAACAGAAAATTACACAGACTACCTGCCATCTGCACATGTACTGAGATCACATTTTCTCATCTGAGATTTCACCAGAGCATTTTTAAGTTCATCTGTCCCAATCTGGATGGTTTTCCTGATCTTTGTGTCCTGAACCCTGATTGGATGGAACATAGAGGACCCCACTACCTTCTGAGACCCTGGTCACCTCTATCCAAATCCACTCACCCTTTTTCCTGTGTTTATCTTGATGCTTCAGGTGGAGAAGGAGGAGGGTGAGAAGAAAAAGCAACAGAAGGAAGGCCACAGATATCCCAAAGAGAACCTTCAGGTACCTTTCAAGTGCTAGGGAAAGGGGACATCATGAATAAGGACCCATGCTACCTGCCTGAATACCTACTGGGTGCAATACCCATGCTGGGTCTTTGCACTCATTATCTGCCCTTCCCATAATCATACAACCAGGGTTCATTCCCCTCCCCCATTTACCCTGGATCACCTGGCTGGAAGTGGTAAATCTGTGGCTTGAAACCAGGGGATCTACCCTCTGGCATTGCCCCTTCCCCAAGCATGAATCCCATGAGCTAGAGGGAAGTGGCCTGAATTCCCTGTTGTGGTCCTGTTCTACACCCTTTCATGTGCCACTATGACTCTGGCAGAGGGGACAGGTACACTGCAGAATTAGGTTCTGGAAGTCTCTCTCCTATGTCAAGAGAGGTCCCAGCTTAGGTCACTGATGAAAGGAACTTAAAAATGTGGACTATGCTACTCCCTTTTATAGCTGGAAAAACAGAAGCCCAGAGCAAAAGTTTAAGTTAGAATCTCAAAAGGGTGGGGGGAGGCTGCACCAATCTCATAAGTTTCTCTCCCCCTGGGGTCTTCATCTCAACACTACTGTCACTATTCCCAAGGCCTGGATTTTCATGGTTATCAGCCTGGTTTCCAGAGCATGCTGGAGAGTGATGTACAGATGGGGGGCTTGGTACTCTGTTCTCCACACTGCCCACCTGCACCTCCCAGTCTGAGCCCTAACATCTCTATCTGGATGTTCCCTTATGCATCACACGCTCTATGTCTCTGGGATGCTGCAGACACAGCTGAGATCTCAGCTCAGCCTCTGGGTCCTTGGACACAAACTGAGATGACAGAGGAACCAGATAGATGTGCTGAGCATTTGTAGGCAGCCTGGTGATGGAGCAAACTCCCAAGAAAGAAGTCAGTGACACTCACCAGATGCTGGAATGGGCTCTTGGGATGAGGAGTTGGAGTCTTCAGGGGATCCTTATAAGAACAGAAGTGAAGTGTGAAGGGGAGAGGCTGACCCTGGAGGCTTCATCTCTCACTGTCTTTTCACATCTGCCTTGAAGCTACATAAGACTCTCCTGCTGTCCACTTAGAACTTTTGGGATTTCAATAAAGAGGTGAGATGGGAATTCTTTGAAGGACTGATGTTAGGTTCTACAACTTTGGGTGGTGAATCCCCATGGGGTCCACCCTCTCTATTTCCCCTCATGTTCTAGCTAAGTGCTCTTCCCACTGTAGGATCATGAGTTACCCTTTTAGCACAGAGAGGCCAAAGACTGCTTACCTGAGACCACAAGCTCCACAGGGTTACTGGGATGTGACAATAAGTAGGAGAATATGTCTTCTGAGCTGTAGCACTTGTAGATGCCCCCATGGATAAAGGTCACATTGCTTATGAAGAATTTTGCCTGGTATATCTCAGCTTGCAACACTGATCTTAAATGCTGAAGTGGGTGTGCAGTCCCCTCTTTAGACAGAAGGAAACTGCCCATTTGATACCATGATTGACACAGCAGGGTAACATTCTCTCCAGAGGACACTCTGGCATCTGGGTACACTGACAGGGTAGGTGTGACCAAAAGCTGTCCTGAAGAGAAGAGGGATAGATGAGGGGTGCCTCACCTTGATCTGAGATGATACTTCACCAGCACTAGTCTCTAAAGACTTGGGTCTCACTGAGTCACCTTTTCTCTGCAACTGTACCACACCCCTCATTTTGACCTTCACAACCTGGACTTCTGCAGCCCACGCTCTCCAGTAAGGGTCTCTGATTGGACTGGCTAGGCTCCTAACTTGTGATCAAGGTGTCCAGAATGCCTCTGGAGTATAGTCCCTCGGAAGAGAATCTGTGTATACCATGCCATCTTTACTTGCCCAATAGGAGCCCCTCATGGGGCTCAGGGAGAAAGTCAGCCCAAGTACCCATCTGGGGTTGTTGGCCAGAGTGCCAGGAGAGGTCAGTTCCTCCTCCCCTTCCCTGGACAGAGCAAGCCCATTGAAGCTGATATCAAAGAAACACTGACGGCTTAGTGCCTCCCCAGGAGCCAGGATAGGGCCATGCTGGGTCAGGAAGGTGGGCTTCCGGGACAGCCTTGGAAGGAAGAAAGATGATTCCTATAATATTTCTGCCCCTTCCCATTATGTCCTGTAGATACCACTTCCTTAACATTCTAAAACTCTAGTTCAAGAGCTAGGAGTTTCTGTCAGCACCTTCCTACACGGGATTCCTTAGAGAGCAGAGACCATGGATCTCAAAAGATGATTCGACAGTTGCTGGGGCTACCTCACCTGGGATGTGTATTTCCAGGGGGTCACTGGGCTTAGACCACACATAGGTACTATTCTTGAAGCCATAACATCTAATTCTTCCTCTATGACTGACTGTCACAGGACCTATATGGAAAAGAGCCTGGAACTCCCCAGTAGAGTTTATGTGCTGTGAGTCCTGGGGCTTGGAGAACTTCTCATCTTCCTTGGTCAGAATAAAACTGTCATATCTCTCCCGTGAGACACACTGGAGGGTTGTGTTCTCTCCTGAAGTAACCAGAAGGCTTGTCAGGGCTGATAGTGTAGGTTTTGTGGAGAAATACCCTAGGCAGAAGAAGGTAACACATTACATGGGCTCACACAGCCCACATTGTCCCTCGGGGTTGAGATGTGGGAGGCAAACACTCTTGAGAACAGACAGACCCCTGTCCTGAATGTAGAAACTTAGGCTTGAACCCTTACCTGTCACCACCAACTCCAGGATATCACTCTTCTCTGGCCAACTAGAAGACTTGTAACAAAAACAGAAATACTGCCCGGCATGGGACCATTTAATAAGTGGGATGAGGAATTTGGCCTTGTTTCCAGGCTTCATCGGGGTCATTCTGTGCACAGAACCTACTTTTCCATGATGGTAAAGATAGTAAACCCGAGCCTCTGAGCTTCCCTCACATAAGATGGTCACCTGAGATCCATTGGCAACCACAGATCCTGGCTCAGCCCTGATGGCAGGCTTTGGAAGTATCACTGCAAGGGAATCAATAGCTATGCCATAGGACATCAAGTTTTAGATCCCAACCCTCTGCCCCAGTATCCTTTTCAGTTTCACAGCATCAGCCCACATCTGCTGTTCTCCATGCTCACTGCCCAGAGATGCTCCCCTGTCTTCAGTCAGGACCTGAGGCACCCGAGGACACACTTACATGCAGCTACTAGGTTCCTGAGGCCCAGAGTCAGTCCTGAAAGAGAGTTCCCTGTGAGAGATCTGTCTCTGAGGCTGGAGTGCACCCTCCCTTCCACAGTTACCTTCTGGGTTCCTGAGATGTCCTGATAGAACAATGCCTGGCTGCAGTGTAAAGCCCCCGCCCCCACAGGAGAATGTTCTCTCCCCTTCTTCACATCTCACCAAGGTAGACAAAAGGTGTGAGTGTTCCAGTCATGGCATCTCCTCCTGTGGTTGCACCCTTGTAGATGGTTGGTGACAATGCCTAGCCAGATGGGAAGACACACAGGGTGTGGCCTTTTATGTTGGGTTCTCTATCTTATCATAATGCTGTCATTTCAGTGGCCTCACAGGAAGAGGAACTGCCTCTCCAGTCAACTGTCTTTGGTTTCTCCAGTGATGTGGCACAAAAAGGATATGGAGTCTCTATATTTTTAGAGAAAGATTCTCATGAAGCCCATGCAGTACTCAAACTCATGATCCCCATCCCCCAGTCTCCTGGGATTATAGGTCAGTGATGAGCTTCTTTCCTTATAGAGGCCTCAATCTCACAGAATCTCCCTATATCTGTCTAAATTATTTTTATGTCATCAATGGCCAGAACTTAGCAATAAATAGTCTTAGAGTCTTCCTGAGCAGTAATTTTCTAGCCGAGAGTTGTCTGTGGCTGGTCATTCCTTCTCAAAGCCTCCCCACTGGATCTCCTTCACCTTTTCAGCCAGACCATCTTCACAGAACTTCCTTCAGGTGACTTGTGGCCTCAACAGATGACATCTCATCTGCTTTCTCTGATGCCAACACCCCAGAAATTCAACCACAGCAGAAGCAACATATTCCTAATGAGAAAGCAACTCCTCAGAAACCTGATTCCACATTTATCCCCCAATCATTGCTTCATGGACACCTCATTCCTGGTTGATTCTTCATGAATTATAGTCACTTAAGACATAGCTGGATGAAATCTGCTGGTTAATCCTACAACCGTAGGTATCCACTAGTGTCCAACCAGCTGGGGACAGCTCTTACTGCTCATGATGGGAAGAAAGAGTCTCCCTTGCTAGACTCAGTCTTGATGTTGGGCAGGATCTGTGTATCTAGGTCTTTAATTTGTTTTTGTTTTTGTTTTTTTTTTTTTTTTTTTGATGTTTGTGTGACTCTTCCCTTGGTAGCACACACTCAGTACTTTGTGTGAGTTGGCTGCTTAGGACAGTGAGCGATTTCCTATTCATTTCCCAGAGGGTTCAGATTTCAAATGGTTTTGGTGTAAATAATGAGAAGTCTCTGAGGTTGTAGGCCTTGTAAGGTATTGGTGTAGGCTTCTTAGCCCATGACAACTTCCTGAACACTCCTGCATTGTCAGTGACTTAAAAAAAAAATCTACCTTTCTTGGAACCACAGTGGACATCACCTGGAAATGAGGTAGAGAGGCTCATGACTCTTCTCTAGTAGATTAGGGCTTTTCCATTCTCATGATATATTTCTGGCATTCACAAATGGCTCAGATGATAAGTTCTTTTGAGTGATTTTTAAAAATTAAATACATTTTCATATATTGTACTTCTTTTTTAACTTCATCATATTTTATTTTTTACACAACTTTATTATATGAAACTTGAAAAAAATACATATCAAATTTCATCATACTAGAACTCTGTCCATTATAATGTACTCTATACAATTAGGACAGTTGTGTGTTTCATAGTGAAGTGTTCCTGTTGATGTAATTGAGTGGGGTGAATAATGGGAAGGTCATATGGAAAGAAGTCCTGGATGGGAGACAAAGGAGAAATTCAGGCCCTATGCATGCTGCCAAAGTCTCTGAGAGTTCAGATGTGCATCAGTCCTCTTATGTCAGGAAGACACTGTTTCCTTGGAGTCATCCATCACCTGCGCAGTTATAACCTTTCAAATTTCTCTTCTACTCAAAGCTCTTAGCCTTGATGGGAGAGATCTGATGAAGATATCCCATTTAAGACTAAGTGCACTAAAATCTCACTCTCTGTGCTCATTGTCAAGTTGTGGGGCTTTGTGTTAATTCCCATCTAGTCCAAGAATATGCTTTTCCAATGTGGATTGAACAAAAGACACTAATTCTTTATAATGCAGGGAACCATGGTGTTGGCTTGGTCTAGAAGCCTTGAGAGTCATGTGCCATAGGTTCTTCAGGTTAGAGTCCATGGCACCCTGGGACCCAATGTGCCTTCCCTCAATGAAGCACAGTGTTTCTCTGTATGTTCCCTTAGCACCCTAGGAAGCATGGAAACTTGACAGGACAATTGGTCTTGGACTAAACTTTTGTACCCTATGTGACTTGCAACTACAACTGTCCTCTACTGTACTTCTAGTGACTGTGATACACTCATTATTTTCCTTGTAAAAGTTCCCGTAGAATTTCTAATTATACTATTAAGCTCTTTGTAAAGACTTTTTTCTCACAATATCCTTAATAGTTATAGCTCCTTAATTGAATTGTGACCTGCACCACTACTACTACCATTGTTGTCTTTATACCTTCACGAACTTGCCTAGGGCAATGTGGGGTACACATGTGAAATAGAAAATACTGATGCCGTTCTACATTTCTAGGGTAAATATGTCACTTTGTGCAACAGAAGAAGATTTTTGACAGATTCTTTATAAATCCACTTGCAGTGAATGATTATCTATATTATCTATAATGTCTTCTGAGGTTCTGAGCTGTCCTGGTCCTCTTGTGAAAGGAGATACTGAGGTTCTGGTTGAAACCCGAGTAAGCCTGGGAAAGTTTCATCTACTATTTTATTTTTGTTTTTATTTTTATTGGGTTTTTTTTTTTTGAGACAGTGTTTCTCTGTGTAGTTTTAGTGCCTGTCCTGGATCTCGCTCTTTAGACCAGGCTGGCCTCGAACTCACAGAGATCCTCCTAGCTCTGCCTCCTGACCAAGCCAACCACTTCCTCTGTAGCTGTGTGGCCACACCCCTCCTTCCCCCAGGCACCAGAGCCACAGTGCTCCTCAGGCCCCAGGGCTCCCAGCAGCTTCCACCACAGGCCACCCACCCTCACCCAGTTACAGAAGCCCTCTTGGCTGCTGACAAAAAACTTCACTGAGGCTTACAGCTGTTAACAGCAGCCCCTATTTATCCCTCTGCTCTGAAACCAGATGGCTGTCCTTTTAGGAGCTCTCTCCTAAACTGCCTCCCCCTTCCCCCTCACAACTCTCCTGAACAACCCGAAACCCAAACAAATCCACCAGCCACCTCCCTGTCTGCTGTAGCCCCCTACCTCTGTCCTTTCCCAGTCCATCCCCAGCTCTTGGCCACTGACTCCCTGCCAGCCAATCTCTGCTGTCAAGGCCAACCAAAACTAGCTCCTGCCACTTTATCAGTTTAATCATTTCCTGTCCTGAAACTCCTTCTGCAACTCACACAAACACAGCATCCCCAAAATCTCTTAAATCTTAACTCTGTCCAACACTTTCTAAACTTCAACAACATTTCATTTCCCACCCTCTCTCCTCGTTAAACTGTCTCCAACAGCCTAGCGGACTCCTCACTGCATTCACTCCAAAGAGCCCCCATCCAGGTGCTGCCCGCCGCCTCCTGTCCCCAAACCCAATTCCCCACTCATGCTCTGTCCACACTTGCTCAGCCTCCACTGTCACACTGTTACAGCCACCAACTCCTCCCTCCTCCCTTCCTAAAGCCAAGTTCTCCACTTTTGATTGCTTTGTGGCCTTCATTTCACACCTCCCTCCTCCAAGGCCCTGGCCTCTTTCCCAACTCACTAACCCTTTCCTGTTCTGACACTGCCTACAACTTAAACTCAGTCATACAAAACAAACTATCATATTCTGTAATGATAAAAGCTTACAGAAACAAGTTTTATTTAGCCTCCTGTGTATCAGATACACTTAATAGATACTTGCTCCTCATACTCTTCAGAGATCTGCTGAATATGACAGTTAAAATGTTTCATTAAAAAGTCTTTTCCTGATAGAAAGACATGCTAGCTCCTGGCAGCATCCCTAATCTCCTCTAAAGAATACAATAGTGCACAAAAGGACCTCCACCTGGAGCTTGCTTTAAATGGGGCAAAGCTGGCCACTGGGTAAAAAAATTGCCCTTCACCTTACTGCTGCCATAACCCTGTTCCAGACTGTGGACAAGCAGGAGTGGGGGGTTGTGATATTTTATTTGTACTGAAATGTGATTTTATTTGTATATTAGTAAAGTTGCCTTGGGGTCAGAGCAAGCCATAGCAGAAGCTGGGCAGTGGTGGTGCACACCTTTAATCCCAGCACTTGGGAGGCAGAGCTAGGCAGGATCTCTGTGTGTACAAGGATACAGCCAGCATGGAGACACACACCTTTAATCTCAATACCAACCATAGTAGACCTGGAGGTCTGTACAGACAGGCAGTGACGAGGAGGTCATGTGGCTGGGTTTACAACCAATGAGAAGGCAGAACAGAAAGTCTATATAAAAGACAGGACATGGTAGGCCTCTTGCGGAGAGGAAAAACAGAGCAGCAGTGAAGGGTAAGGTTTTCAGCTCTCAGCTATTGCTCTGACCTCTTGGCTTTTAACTCTGCAATTGGCTGTGTTTCTTATTTAACAAGATGGTTACATCTACAGGGGATTGATTGCCTCACTTTGCCAGTTACCCTCCAAGTTCCTACTTCACAGGAAAGTATGTCAGATCTTCTGGTCCTGGTAGCCAATGACTGATGCTGCCTTGGGACCTCTGCCCCTAGTGACCACAGAAGAACCTAGGGTGACTGTCCAGGAAGCCGGTAAGTCTCTGTCATTTTAATTGATACAAAACCATTTAAATTGTACTTCCTATATAAATTTATCCTTCCCAGGTCTCTGATGACATTGATGACTAACTGTAGCTTTAACAATAAAAAAAAAACAGTCCACTGTATATGTACAATTTTTACCTTGCTGACAGGCTTCACACTGAGAAAGAGTTGAATTGTAAAAGTTATGAAAAACAGGTAAGTTATGTAGGTCAGGAAAAATGAATGATACAAGATAAGGAGGTCTAAGACAGGACTGAAGTTATGATAGTATGAGTCAAGATTCAAAGATATGAAAGTTGAAGTGAATCACAAAGGTTTGAATGAGTCACTTATGGGCCTGAGAAAGTAATTTAAGATGCATAAGAAGTTGTTTCAGGTTTCTTTCCTTGTCTCTATGCTAACCCCTCTCCCTCACCCAGTCAGAATATACAATAAGTCCTCCATCCATATTCCTCTCTTGCTCCTTTCAAGGTTTTATTTTTTTCTCCTTAATCCCTCATGTCCTATTGCCTTACTGGAAAAGGGTGTCCTTTCCAGGATTGATTTATATTTTGCCTTTCACCCTGACAACCACTCCCATGATACTCCTGCATCCCTCCTCTTCCTTTCCTCAAAAATCCCCAAACCTCTCATGTCCTTTGCCTCCTTCTCTAGTCCATCTCACTGTATGAGGTACCATCTCTGATTCTTTTGCTGCACATTATACATCTCTCTCTAGTACACTTAAAACCCCTTCTGCCTATACCTCCAAACCCCAATACTCCCTCCCCTAACCAGCCTATACCTGGACCTGAAACCTATCAGTTTTATACCACATTTTCTCTCCCAATAATACTCTTCTAGTAACAGTCAAAAAACTTCAAAGGAACCTTCCACCTAGTCCAAGGACCTTCACTTCATTAACTATTGTCCATGTACACCCTTAAGTCTCTAACTCATAAGTTGTCATCTTTATTATCCATGACAACGTCACTCATTTTTCAGTTCAAAATCTTAGACACTTTCTCTCAGTACTCCTGGGTGTCCACTCCCAAGACTGTTTTGTCTTCACATAGAGGGTCCCTGATTCTCAGCAATCTCAACAACTGGTCTGGACTGTCCTTCCCTGGGGATTCAAAGACAGTTCCCATCCTTTTTGGCCAGACACCCACTACAGACTTGACCTCCCTCCCCTTTTTTCTCTCCCACCCACTTCATTATATAGATAACTTCCCCCTTTACAATTCTTCCCTCTGTGATAGACAATCTGACATTGTTTCACTTCTCAGTTTACTCAGTTCCAGAAGTTACTGTTTTTCACCTTCCAAAGCTCAACTCCCCAAAGTCACCTATCTTAAATCCTCTCTCATGCCAAGCTCTAGACACCTCACTTTAAATCACCTTGCCCATTTCCACTCCTTATTTCTGGCCTTTATAGCCAGTATCTTGCACTCATAATTCTGGATAACCCTGGTACATTCCCTGTACAAAGCTGCTCCTACACATCCTCCTTCCTCCCATCCACAAAAAAACTACTTAAACTTTAAATGTTCTCCTTTCTATTCCAGCTCTCCACCTCCCAGATCTATGCAAACCTTTACATCCTACACTTCCTAACTGACCTTTGCCCCTGCCACCCACCCCTCCAGAACTATATAACACCATTCATGGCTGACCTCCTTGTATGAATCTAACAAGTTTACTGTGGGATCCCTTCTCACAATCTATTGATTCCCTATCACAATCTATTCACACCAATATCCCCCTCAACTCCTACATCTTTTCCACTATCTTGGATTCAATCTCTCCAAACTTCTTTTATCAAAAATTCATCATTCACATTCCTTACTTGTCCCCCCTCAATCCCTCCATACTTGTCCCTTTGCCTCACATTCTCCAGTTTCTGTACACTCCTGTCCAAAGATCTCAAAATCTCCTACTCCATCCCTTTCATACACAAGAAGGTCTTCAAGCCTACATTTCTGCTTATGCTTCTTACGTGGATAGCAGCTCCTTCCTGTCAGTTGGCCACATCAGATTGACCCCTCCATTATCAGTAAAGACAATAGCCACAACCAAAATGACAGCCTGTCAAGCCGCCACCCCATTTTTACAATTCACTCTACATTCATGACTCACCCACTTCCCTCTTACTACATAACCAAGATAATGAGATAATCCAAATACCCGGCCCTCCTTCAGCACAGGACACTGGCAACTCCTGCTTAGTGTATTCACGTTCATCCTCCATTTCCTATTCCCTCAAGATCACCCACTCTCCACAAATCTCATCTCTCCTCTCATATTCCTACTTCTCCTCTGTCCAAATGATTGCTAAGCCTCCACCACCAACTGACTCCCCTAAATTCTTTAACTGTCCAGACATCAAACACTGAACAAATCCTACATTCCCAATTACAAAACATAACTAAACCCAAGCTATATCCTCTCCAACACATACACACACACACACACACACACACACACACACACACACACACACCCATTCATGGCAAACCGTCCCTTGGTCAAGGTCATGCAAACTTCCCTGATACCTACTTCAGTGCCTCTCACTGTTTTCCTTTCACCTCTCTTCAGTACCCTGAGTTAATCACAAACCCTCTCACCACCAATGCTCCAGCTGCCAACGCCCCATCCACACTACTGACTGCTTGTCCCCTTCACCACCCAACTCCCCTTTTGGAAACCAAAGCTATGTTCTCTCAAGTTTCCCAGAGCAACCCCCCAAACCTTTTACACACTGGCCCTCTCCCCAACACAGCCACACCCTGCTTTCATATAGCAATCTTTCTCAAATTAACCTTATATAGCCAATCTAAATTTTCCTGGCTCCTCTCAAGAACTTGCAGACTGACTCCAGACAAATACTTCTGTCAACTAATACCCAAAGTTTTCCTGCATTGCCTATTCCTAAAGATGAGATCTCTTCCACTTGCCCTGGTATTTGGACTCTTCTTCACAACTACCAGGACCATGAACAGTAACATTTAAACCTAACAGTTTCAAATATACATCCATGAACAAGTTTTTTCTAAACTCCTTAACTTCACCTCTATACCTAGTCTTCTGTCCCAAACATTTCAAGTCAACTACAGACTGCTCCAAAAATTCCAGCACTAACTTCAGCTGTCTCCTAGGAATCTATATCCTGGTCCAGCCTCGTGTACTATACTTCCCATACTCAGATCCCCGACAGAACCTGGACATCATGCTCCTCCCAGTCTTAAACAATGCTCCAGCTTCCTTGAGTCCAATAAAAAGTATGCCGCCTCAATGCCAGCAGGAAGCAGCCAGAGAGAATGATGCCCACTTACCCAACACCCGGCCACCCAAAAATAAAACAAAAAGTTGGGGGTGAAGGGACACTAGCCCACAGGTGCATGTGGCTCAGGCTGGCCTTGCCCTTCTCCCCAGTTTCCTCTGCCTTGCTAAAACCTGTTAGATTACATTCCTAGAGCAAGCCACCAAGGTCCTTTTCCTTATTTGGCTAATCCCTCATCCTGGGGCTGACTACCAAAGTCCAGCTATCAAAGTATTAAAATCCAGCAATCAAAAGCCCCCTTTGGCTCACCTAATTAACATGCCCAGTTAAAATTAACCACCTCAAGGGTTTCCTCTGTATCTTTATAAACTACCATTTTCCTATGTGCCACATCTGTGTCCTCTCCATATCGGGAGGCAGTCCTCTTCCTCCAGGATAAATCTCCCTTCCCCCTTTCCCTCATCCTCTATCTCCTGTCTTTGTCCATTATCCCTGCCCTCTGTCCCTCTGGGGAAAATAAATCTCCTTTGTGCTGAGAACTTCATCTGAGAAATTCGTCTTTTGGTCCTGAGATAATATGTTTCCTTTCAGTTTGTCTTTTTCTGATAAACATTACCAGCGTTACATAATCTTTTATCTTAATTAGGGTTTTTATTGCTATGAAGAGATATCATGACCAACTTGGCAACTCTTATAAAGGAGAGCATTTAATTGGGGCTGGCTTACAGTTTCAGAGGTTCAGTCCATTATCATCATGGTGGGGAGCATGGCAGCATGCAGCCAGGTATGGTGCTGGACTAGTACCTAAGAGGCCTACATCTTGCAGGCAACAGAAAGTCAAATGAGACATTAGGTGTTATCCAGAGCATAGGAAACCTCAAAACCCACCTGCATAGTAACACATATCCTCTAACAAGGCTGTACTCAGTCCAACAAAGCCATGCCTCCAAAAGTGCTACTCTCTTTGGGGGCCATTTTCTTTCAAACCGCCACACCACCATTATTATAATTAAGACCTCTTTGGTGTGCAAATGAATAGAAATCACTATAAGAATTCCACATATTCATAGAGGACATTGGTCATGTCTTTCCATACTTTCTTTACACTGTATCCACAAACTGTTTTAAAATTTTATTTGGCACAAGGTCTCTCTGAGTTCCATAAGCTGATCTGAACTCTCTTTGTCCCACAGGCTGCCCTGAAATTCCTCACATAGTCCAGGTTGGCCACAAACTCAGAATCCCCTTGTTTCATCAGCCAAGTGCAGGGAATCAATATCTGCACACAACACTCATCTTTAGGCATTAATTTTTTTACTATGTTTTCAAGTACAAATTTTATAGATAAATAATGTGTGACAGCTATTCTTGGTTGTCAACTTGACTATATGTGGAATGAACTATAATCCAGAAATGGATTGCTGGATCTTGAAGCAAGAAGACAACATGCCTTTTATCAGGATCTTGAGGCTGAATGACACACCTTTAATCTGGGCCACAACTTCTGCTAGAAAGATAAAGAAGAAATAAGAGTTGTGTTTGTTCTTTGCGTGCTTGCCCTCACCTTGTCAGGACATCCATTTTCTTCACTGGCATTGAAGTCTACTTCTTCAGGATTCTAGCAAAGACAGAAGACAAGATGAAACACAGAGCTTTGTGGGACTGAGCAACTACTAGATCCTTGGACATTCTGTTCACAAATAGCCATTAGATTAGCTGTACTGCATGCAGCCTGTAAGTCATTCCAATAAATTCAAATATACATATAATATATATATATATATATATATATATATATATATATATAGAGAGAGAGAGAGAGAGAGAGAGAGAGACAGACAGACAGACACACACACACACACACAGAGAGAGACAGACAGAAACACAGACACACAGAGAGAAACAGAGACAGAGATAGAAGAAGAAATCTATTGTGTAAGTTCTGTAACTCTAAGAACCACAATGTTTTCCTTTTTCTCCAAATTATCATTTATGCTAATGTTGTTACCTTATGTCTACCTTTCTCAAAAAATTTCTTTATGGTGATAAAGATTTAAATTATAAATTATTCAGAAATTTTTGTAGCAGAATTTTTATTTTGGCCTTTAATTTAACCATTTCCTTCAGTTTTATGTGTAATTTAAAATATATTTAGTTATACAACTTCGTGTCTATAAGTGTATGCCTGGTGTATGTGAGAGTACACTGCTGTGCAATTTAAATCTAGAATACTTGGTCATTGTGATTTACTTCTCTGTTCACTGACTATTAGAAGATGGACCTTGTACAAACACATCTACTGTCTGGATACTCTTTGACAACAATTCCCTAATACAGGTACTATATTTTCTAACAGAAACACATGAGATACTCAGATTTATTTCTCAGCCTCTGTCACCATAAAGGGTCTACTGCTCTCTCTTCTGTTCACCTCTAACTCCAAATAGGGTCCTTCTCTGATCAATTGTCATGAGGTAAGAAGGAAATCTGGATTAGCAAGGTTTGGGTATCCAGTGTTGGTTCAAACTTCTGGAATCTGAGCCTGAGCAATTTATTGTAAACATATTTAAGCACAGTACAAATTGAAAAAAATTTGTCTGGTATAATATAATCTCCTGTACAAAAGAAAGCATAACTATGTTGGAACTCAATTCAAAGTACAAATCACTTCTTCTAAGAAGATAGGTTCTAGAGATAGGGTAAATGTATTATCTTAATGCCTAGGGAAGGATCTGGTGTGGACTCAGTCATACAGATAATACAGAGATCACTTGAATTATTAGCCACCTTGGGTCTTAGTTGTGGGATTTTGGGGTGCCACTGCCTATTCAGACAACACAAAGGTCACCTGGACTATTAGCCACCTCAGTCCAGCCTGTGGGAGCTTGACATGGCCTGACCACAAATAGCATAAATCACCAGGTTATTATCCACCTCCATCCCCAGCATTCTGGGTGGAAAAACAGGTTATTCATCTTTTTTTCTTGAAAAGACAACCCTGCATGTACAACATACCTGGTTTATCTAATGCAATCTGTAAGAGCAAGGACTTTTGTGCTCCAAACAATAGTCACCTGGAATTTTCTGGATCAAAGTGTAGGGGTTGGAAAGAGTATTTCTGAAGGCAACATTTTGGGCCTCTACTTCCGTGAAGGGTGAATACCACTCCTTAGAGAGTATCATTCACTCACTCGTGAAGAAAATTTCTCTGTGGGAAGAATACTGAGTTCAGAAAGGGCAAGACAAGGAACTTTTTGAGACACAATTAGCTTTGTGTAGTGCTAGTCTGGATGCAGCTGGCCTTCATAATCTCATAAGGAGTGACACTATTAGAAGGTACGGCTTTATTGGAGCAGGTAGGGCCTTGTTGCAGGAAGTGTGTCACTGTGGGGAGAATTTTGAGGTTTGCTATACTCAAGATACTCACCAGTGTCTCAGACCATTTTGTGTTGCCTGCAAGACGTGGGACTGGGCCACTTCTTCAGCACTATGTCTGCCTGCATGCTCCCCTCCATGATGATAATGAACTGAACCTTTGGAACTGTGAGTGACCCACCCCAATGAAATGGCTTTTTAAAGAGTTGCCATGGTCATGATGTCTATTCACAGTAACGTAAGCCCTGACTAAGACACCGTGGAACTAGGATATGAAAGTCAGTTTGGGGGTGAACCTTGAAAACTATATATAGTGTATGTTGGTCCCTTTGAGGTCCTACATCTCAGCCTCATAAGCAGAGTTTAGTATTCTGCTCTTAGATGAAATGAGGATCAGATGCTTCCTCTTTGGACAGAGGTAGTATCTACCAGATTCCATTACTGGAGCAGCTAGGTAACATGCCTAAAGATATTCAGGTATCTCTAGAGAGCGCAGGTGAAGGATGCCAACTTTGTTCTGAGCTGACACCTCACAGGGCCTATCCTGAAGACATGGGCAAGGTCCAGCTCCTCTACTCTTTCTCTGCGCTCCTCTCCTTGTGTACGGATGAAATGGTCATCACAAGCCCTGCCTTCTGACAACAGGGCGTTGAAGAGGCTGGGTCCTTGACTGGAACTCTTGGGCTTCTCTCCTGTAACTGCTCCTGCTGGTCACTGGGAACCAGTCACTTACAGGAGAGGCATGAACACCTTAGCATTTGTATTGGTCAATATAAGAGCCACTCATAGGGCTCATGACCAAGTCGGTATTAGAGAATCTGATTTGAAGCTGTCAGTTGGGTCTCTGGAAAAGGACATATCTTTTTTGTTTGAGCAGAGTGAATCTATCACAGCTGATGTAATATCAATATTGAAGGGTCAGCTGCTCTCCAGTGACTTTTTGCACAATCCTAGAGGGAAGTCGGGCTGTCTGTTGAAGACATTGTTCCTTCCAAATTTCTGTCCTTTCCTATTCAGCCTGCAGGTGTCATTTCCTCTCACACTCTGGCACTCTCTAGCTCAGGGTTGGAACTCCCCTCTGCCACATACTTACCTGGACACTGCGAACAAAGCTCATTGAAAGGGTTTAAACAACTCAGAAAATGATAGTGAATGATGGGGCTTCCTCACCATAGATGTATATTGGGGGGAGGGTTAACTGGATTCTGACCATACCTGTGGGTTTCTCTTGCAGTAGTCACAACAATTGAATGTTCCCAGACAACTAAGGGTGTCACAAAGCCTATAGAAAACAGGGCCTGGAACTACCCAAAGGATGTCTCCTGTGAGTCTAAGGCTGAAGAGGTCTCCTGTTCTCTTTCCTTCATCGGAGAAATTCCATCATTGCCTCAGCTGTGAGAAATGCTGTTGTATCATATCATCTCCATTACTCACCACAGGGATTTGCTGGATTGATAGGCTATGTATGCTGCAGAATCCGAGGAGAGGAGGTGAGAATATGTTCAGTAGGGTCACATAGCCCACTTGTCCCTCAGGGCTGTCTGTGAGAAGGGAACATCACTAACAGAAGACCCATTTCTGAGGGAAAAGTCTTGGGCTGGGATCCCTGAGGGTGTTCTCACATGTCACCACCAGCTCCAGGGTGTCACTGTACTCTGACCAGCCATCAGGGCTATAAAAGTAACAGTGATATTTTCCTGTTTGCTGACATGTCATAGATGTTATAGAGAACCTGGCCTTGTTCCTGATTTCCAGTGGAGTCTATCTGTCCCAAGGTTCTGGTTTTACCTCTTGTTGCAGATTATATATTTGGGTTTCCATGGTCCCCTGACACTATATTGCCACTGGATTCCCTGAGCTGATCACAGAGCCTGGCTCAGCCGTGATGGTGGGTATGGGAAGGATATCTGAAAGCAAGCAGGTAAGGAGGTTGGTGTGTTTGAACAGTGCTGTGGTAATATATTGTGTACCTTAATAAAGCTTGCCTGAGGGTCAGAGGACAGAGCCAGCCAATAGATTAGACATAGAGGTCAGGCAGTGGTGGCACACATCTTTAATCCCAGCACTTGAGATTTCTTGCCTTTGCTTAGGAAGCACACATGCCTTTAATCCCAGGAAGTAATATGGCAAGGTACATAAGGTATGAGGAGACAGGAACTAAAGGCTCTTTTTGGCTGAGGCCTTTCAGGTGAGGACTCAGAGGCTTTCAGGATCAGCTGAGGAGTTGGCAAGGTGAGGTTGGCTGTGGCTTGCTTTGCTTCTATGATCTTTCAGCTTTTACCCCAATATCTGACTCAGGTTTTTTTTTTAACTATTAATAAGACTGTTTAAGACTCAAACAACACAGTGGCACAGAGAAGGCTACACTCAGAGAAGACATGTAACCTGATTTTGACTAGCAGATCTATTTTCTCCAGAATATCCCAGGGTCTCATTTCAAAGCCATACTTTAATTTCTGTATCTTGTGTTCAATGGTTTCTCATGCTCCAAGTCAATACGCTTAGGAGTCTGGCTCCCCTCACCTGCCATGCACTGAAAACTTGCATAAGGCTCACCATTATTTACAAAAATGCTTCGGCTTCCTTACCTGACACCAGGAGCTATAGGATCTCACTGGGCTCTGACCATACTTACGGGTTTCTCCTGCATTAGCCATAACATCTGAATGTTCATCTCTGGCTGAGGATCACAGCCCTGTAGGGAATAGGCTCCTGGACTCCCTAGTGTATAAATACTGTGAGTTCAGGGTCCAGGAGAACTCCTGTTTTCCTTTCTTGTTTTGAATGAATTATCATGTGCTTATTGTGAGGCACGGTAAAGAAACACATTCCCTCTTGTAGTCACAGCAAAGCTAAAAAGGGCTGACATGCTGAGTTCTCTGTAGTAGATACATAAGAGGAAAAGAGACAGTGGGTTAAATGGGCATGCATCTTATACATTGCCAGTCAGTGTTAGGATGTGATAGTTGGACACTCCTCAGAGAAGACCCTTTCTCTAAAGGTAGATGCTGGGGCTGGGAACCATGGGTGCTCTCTCACCCGTCACCACCAGATCCAGGGAATGACTGAGCATGGACCAGCTAGTACAGGTCTAATAGTCACAGAGCTATCTCCCTACATGGTGCCATTCAATAGATAGAATAGGAAATTCAGCATTGCTACTGGGTTCCAGTAGGGTCTGTCTGCACCATGGATCTGGGCTTCCATCTTTACAGAGATGGCATTCCTGAGATCCTATTGCCCTCTCCATGATTGTCAATCGAGTCCCCCAGAGAACCACAGAGCTTGGCTCAGCTATGAGCATGGGTTTAGAGAAGGTCCCTGCCAACCCTCAGCCTAAGGATCTTCCTTGCCTCTCAGGATCAACCCATACCTGCTAACCACCATCTCAACTACCCAGGAGGGGCTCATGGTTACCAGTTAGCAAAGAGCAACCTAGGACAGCCAGAAACACACTCACTCATTAGTAGCAGGGTCCAGAGTCCAGACTCGACCCTGGAATAGGGTGTCCTATGAGTGGTTTGTCCCTAAAGTGCAGATCAGTTTTGTTTTTCTCAAGAGCTTCCTGGATCCCCTACAGTTTCTGATGGGTTATTTTATCGCCCAGACCACAAAGTTCCCTCCCACCTTCACATCTCACCGAGACAGAGCAGGGCTGTGAAGGTAAAGGCATAACATCTCCAAGAGGCCACAAGGCTTGGATGGATGGACAGGCACACAGGATGTGGCTGGTGGAGGCCGGTGCTACTTGTCATGTGGTTGTCACTACAACAGCCCCACCAGATAGGGCATTTCACTCCCTAGATGCCTGGTTCTCATTTCCCTAGAGCTCTAACCAGGACAGCTTCAAGACCCTGTATTCACTTCTTACAGAAATGGTGTTTGCCTTGTGGATGCACAAGATGCTGAGAATAAATAATGGTTAGGTGATCAGCCATAAACAAGACATCTATAGCACCACAAGGGACACCATGGGAAGAAGAGCAGAAAAGATGCAAGTACCCAAAGATAGGGAGGATGGTTGTGAAATGCAGTCATCTGGGAATGGTACAGCTATTATAAGCATGAAGCTAGAACAGCTGTGGTCACTTGTTCTGACACAGCATAAGACCGTCAACAACCAACCAAAGATGGGGGTGCAGGTCTCATAGGACCATGTGCTCTCCTGCTGATCTATTGGCTATTGACGTATTCTAGGAAGTGCAGAGTTTTTTCTTCAGTTGTGGACCCATTAGTGAACTCACCATGGAGGGTTCTAAACCTGTGTAGACATAGATGCCTCTGGTTAAACCCTGAGAGTCACAAAACAAAACAGAAAGAAAAGAATGTAAAAAAGGATTTATAGGGAAGAATTTGATTTGAGAGGGTTATGAAAGAGACAACAGAGAGCAGAGGGGAGAGCACACTTAGAATGTACTTTGTACACGACTAAATGATAAAAGAACAAATTTAATTAATAAAAAAACATTAATGAGAGACTGGGGAGATAGGTCAGCAGTTAAGAACACTCTCATAGAGGACATTGATTTGTTGTCTATTTATAGAGGATATTTGATGAAAATATCCTATACATTCAAAAAGACAGGATCTTTTACTGAACCTCAGAGCTAGAGCTCATAATACACTTTGAGGTCATTTAAGATTTAATAACCTGCCTCCTATTCACCCTGTTTAACATGCCTTTAAGAGAACCTTTAAGAGGACAATGTATCAACAGACCTTTCTTGCCTTGGATTTCCCACAAAATAAGCTTCTATAATTTATGCTAATTCATAACTTTAATTTTAGATTAGTTAATCTCCACATTCTCAAAACCCAGAGTAATATATCTTCTACAACAAATACCCACCATAATTGCTTAAAACAGCATACAGATATTACTTCATAAGCATATACTGAAGGACTGAATTCTTTGGGGTCAGTCAGAATAAGTGAATTAATAATCCCTTATGAAACTCTGATAAAATCTCTGTGGACTACCCCTTATTCCTTCTTAATGTGATGCTTTCTTTGTTGTTCAATACATGCAGAAACAAGCCTTTTGTTAAGGACTATCAGATACTACAAAGGCATAGCCAGACACACAACAGAATGACAGACTAGTTAGAGACCATGATTGCAGATAGACAGAAGGAGCAGGCAGAGAAGTAGAGAATTCAAATCTGGTCTCCATCTTGGTCAAATCAATCTAAGAAAAAAATGTTTCCTTCCTTAACGCAGCACTGACACATTTTGGTGATGCTTCTGAGATACATATCTTTTTTTAATTAAGATTATTTTATTATATTTGTGTTTTAATTTTACAAATCAGCCATGGGTTCCCCTCTCCTCCCCCCCTCCTGCCCCCGTCCTCACCTTCCCCCCATCCCCTCCCCTCCATTCCTATCTCCTCTAGAGCCAAGATTCCCCTGGGGATTCATTTAAACCTGGTGGTTTTATTCATTTTATGTACCAATGACAGACCCCCCTTCTTCAGAGGCTGTCTTTAATGTGTTTGACTAATGCACAGATTCAGTTCCTAGCATCCACCATGAGCATTTTGTGTTATTTCTGATATAATGTGTTATATCTTTTGGGGAGTCTATTGTGTGACTTCTTTGCTCAAAATGTTTATGATCATCAGGGAAAAATTTTTTTAAAAAATATACTGAGTGAAGTAACCCAGGCCAAAAAAAAAGACAAAGATCTTGAGGATAGAGAGATGTCTTTGTGATTAAGAGTACACACACTTGTCTATGGGACCTGAGTTCAATTCCAAGCACCCATGTCAGATGGCTCACAGTTTGCTATAACTCCAGCTCTAGGGGGATCAGATGCCTCTGGACACCTGCATTCATATATGCATCACATCTACACATATAGTTTAAAATAAAGCAAATTTTTAAGAAGACAGAGGCCACTCAAGGCCTGAGCTGGCAGGAAGACACCATGTGCCTCCTGATGCCATTCCACTCAGGTGGATACTGGCCACCCATGGGCCAGCTTGGGCCCTTAAGGCTTGGGCTGGTGGGAAAACATCCTAGAACTGCCTGATACCATTCTGCTTTGGTATGCAGATACTCCCTGCTGCAAGCCTCCAGAATATATTATAGAGATTCAGCTGTATATAATAGAGCTGTACCTAGAAAGGTCAAGGAATCTTTCCAGAGAGAAGTCATTTATCAGGGAATATTTAGTATTATCCAGCCTTTAATATATCAGCTGTCTTCTGCTATGAATTTCTTGTGTGCTCATATGCTACTAGACCATATGGCAAACAGTATAAGCTTCTCAGATATACTGCTAATCTACTAGGTAACACCCTACAGGCAGTGAAGGAGACAGGCAGACTGTAGATGCATAGCTTTGTTTCTTGTGCAAATGAAGCTCAGACCATCCCTTTCCTTCAGCCCTAGTGGCATGCCAGAGCTCAAGACAAAAAGAGTTTTTTGGTTTTGGTTTTTGTTTGGGTTTTTTTGTTGTTTTGTTTTGTTTTGTTTTGTTTTGTTTTGGGTTTTGTTTTTGTTTTTTTGTTTTGTTTTGGTTTGGTTTGGTTTGTTGTTGTTGTTGTTGTTGTTGTTTTTCATAACCAGGTGCAGTAAGGACTGGGACAGAATTCATGTGGCTAGAGAGAAGGGAACAAGGCAGAGTTTCTGTAGATGGTCAGGCACACTGGCTCAGGTGAAGGAGTAAGGAGCAAGGAAAAGTTTTACAGACTGTAGGTGGATTTGAATCAGGTCAGGGGATGAGGAGAAGGAAAGATGGGGAATGAAGGAACAGAGGACAAAGATGAGGTCAAGAGCATAAGAACTGATTTATTTCTAGAGCTATGAAAGGACAGAAAAAGAGGGACAGAGAGGAACTGAATGTCATAAAGGAACTGAACCTGTGTAGATAGAAGTTTGTTAGAGAAAAATAAAGTAAATGGACATAAGAAACTAGTGTACATAGATTATTTTCCCTCAGATAACCCCATGCTGGATGTAGCATCTTCCCTAGAACTCTAGAAAGGATTTTCTCATGGCAGGCCCCTGGGAAAACTCTAATAACTCCACACTAACCAGCCTGGGCCCTCAAGGTCTGGACTGGCTGAAGACATCCTCAGGCCTGTCTGATGCCATATGTCACAGGTGGATAGAAGCTACTCACAGGCCAGCCT
Organism: Onychomys torridus; assembly: GCF_903995425.1. Lineage (NCBI taxonomy): Eukaryota > Metazoa > Chordata > Mammalia > Rodentia > Cricetidae > Onychomys > Onychomys torridus. Next base: position 1,463,097 of record NC_050443.1, read on the forward strand.
GCGTCCTCAAAGCCAGGAATAGCTGAAGACATCAACCAGCCCACCTGGCACCTCGTTGTACCAAATGAGTGGGTGCCATTATGATGAGCACATGTGCGGTGGAGAAATGAGAGAGAAAGAGAAGCAGAATGGTGCATGTGTTGTGGAAGAAGGCAGAAGAATTGAAGGCAGTGAGGAGCAGCCTGATATTGGTGGCCTACTTGACACCTAAGGCCATGGTGAAATCTGGTCCCAGACTGCTGCCAAGAGTCATGTTTTTGTCTGTGGCCCTACCACTGCCAGGGTCTGTGTTGGCATTCATGGCCCACGTTGCCACCAAAGGCCATAAGGATGCCCAGCCTCTGAGAGCCATGCCAGAATATGGGCCATACTGACCTGAGTGGCCTGTACTGCCACCTAGTGCCATGGTGATGTCTGGGCCCTATTGCCATCAGGGTCTTTGGTGATGCCTTTGGCTTCTGTTACCACCAAAAGCTGTGGGGGTGTCTGGGTTCTGGCCTGCAACCTGAGGCCATGTTGGTGTCCAAAAGCCATAGTGTAGCTATGCCATACTGATCAGAGAGGTTTGCTCTGCCACCTGGGGCCCAGATGACCCCCTAGGCTACTGTTGAAGGTCATGTCTGGGCACGTGGTCCTACTGAAGCTAGGGTCTGTGTTAAAGTTCATGGTCCATGTTGCCACCAAAGGCCACACAGGAGCCTGGGCTTGTTGGTGCCCAAGGGCCATGCCACAAATGGTGGATGACTACAAGGAGGCAGTGTTTTCTGAACACAGCAAGGCAGCTGCATGTCTGAACTCACAGCAGTGGTGGCAGCATGTAAAGCCCCTTACAAGCTCGCGTCGGGCCAAATACGAGCATAGAGAGGGTAGTTGGGCATGAAGGCTCACCCACAGCCGAGGCAATGCTGGCAACTGATAGCTTTTTGGAGACAGACAGTCTGGTTTTTTAGGGGCATGGCCTCTGGTTGACTCCCTAGTATGTTCCTGAGAAGGTATGTTAGGCTTCTTACAGTCACTTGAGCAACTAGAAAGAGCAATATAATAACAATGAGGGTGTGAATCTGGGGCACAGCCTGAAATGGCTACACAACAGTAATGGGTTGTAGGATAGCTTGGTACCTGCTAAGGGCTCTGGGGTTCTAAAGAGTATATTATGAGTATTCATTCTGCACTTATCACTTCAGTGTTTAATAAAAATACATAAAAATGGAAACTGTATTATTAAGAGCTAAGTAAAGGAACAGAACAGAAAAAGTGACTTATATTAGAAAGGGTGTTTATTGGATTAGCTTACATGACTTAGGCTGGGCAGTCCAAATGTCTGTTTCCATGCATGAGAAACTGAGATTCCAATAGCTGTTCAGTTCATGAGGCTGAATGTCTCAGCATTTGTAGTCTGGTACAGAAGGCCTGGGTGACTTTTGTAAAGTGACTGATCTTTACTCCATGTGGGAAGGCTGAAGAATGGAGGTTTTAATGGGAGAGAAAGATGGGAGGAGGAAGGGGAGGAGGGAGATCAAAGGGAAAAGGGGAAGGAGGGAGACAAGGAGGAAGAAGAAACAGAAAGAATGTATGTACTCAGCAGCAAGGACTGAAGGTGGACCAACAAAATCCGCACTGCTTTGCCATCCGACATATTTACAGCTGAGACACTGCATGGAGGTGCTGAAAATTCTAGGGAAATGTGTCGCTTAATTCTTCCTTAATTAAAATGCACTTGCAGAGAGCCTTAATTCCCAGTACTTGGGAGGCAGAGGCAGGTGGATCTCCTCCAGTTCAAGGCCAGCCTGACTGCCAACACAACACAAAGAAACCCTGTCTCATACAAACAAACAAACAAACAAACAAAGCATTTGCAAAATTGCCCTCAGGAATCTCTTATTCAATTCCAGCTCCAATTAAGTTAGACATCAAGTGTTGTATATAGGGTATGGGTGTTCACTAGGGTCCATGGAATCAAGAGACAGAGGCACTTCAAGCCTTTCACAGCTGCAGGCTGCAGGGGGTGATCCACCTCTAGGGACTGGTCTACTGAGCTTAGCAAAGGGCCCTTTGATTTTTCTCCAATTTACACCTTTTAGCAAGTTAATCTTCATACTCCAACACCTGTCACCTAAGCTTCCCAAAGGGACAATACCAAATGCAAATTCTGGACTGAAGAATACCTGCTGTGTTCTGAGTTCTTTAACCAAATTTGTATAGGCTTTGCACCTTCAGAAGATTTCTCCAACTTCTTTATGTGGGCATTTAGTGCTATAAATTTCCCTCTTAGCACTGCTTTCATAGTGTCCCATTGTTTGGGTATGTGGTGTATTCATTTTCATTGATCTCTAGGAAGTCTTTAATTTTTTTCTTTATTTCTTCCTTAACCCATTGGTGATTCAGTTGAGCATTATTCAGTTTCCATGAGATTGTAGGTTTTCTGTAGTTTTTGTTGTTGTTGTTGTTGAAATCTAACTTTAAACCATGGTGGTCCGATAGAACACAGGAGGTTATACCAATTGTTTTGTATCTGTTGAGATTTGCTTTGTGGTTAAGTATGTGGTCGATTTTAGACAAGGTTCCATGGGGTGCTGAGAAGAAGGTATATTCCTTTTTGTTTGGGTGGAATGTTCTGTAGATATCGACTAAGTTCTGAGTTCTTCTTTAACCAAATTTGTGCAGGCTTTGCACCTTCAGAAGACTCTCAGACAAGATTCACGTTGAAGGTTCCCAGAAACAAAAGTAGGAATCACAAAAGTCAGATTGAGGTCTGGTACTAACACTCTGAAGTCAAATCAGCTGCAGCTCTGCAGGAATTCTCCCAACAGTTGAGTTTAATCATCACAGGAACACAGAGGAAAATGCCAATGGAGAGGAAGGCTGGTGAGATTTCATGAGAAAGTAAAGCCTGATCGCTTGGTTAATATACTGATTTTTTATGACTTTAGTGACTAGAAAAACAGGCATGAACTGAGTTCAAGCATCTGATTCAACCCCCCCCCTTTTTTTTAAGCACTGTGGCATATACCTTCCCCAGGATCTACTCTTGGCCTTCAGGGTACAGACTCATTAGGAATTATGAATCACAGTCAAAATAGCTGTGACTACAGTTCGAAGCATTCACTGTGTGCTGCACACAGCAAGAGGTGTGGGCATCATCAGCTAGAACAGCCTTGCTGAGAATACAGAACTTGTGAATTGTTGAAGATTCCACAGCAGGACTCACAGATGAAGGTGACGACTCTTCAACATTTTTAATAGGACATGTCTGTGCTAGGGGGACCAAGTGCTCAAGGAGGGCTTGTTCTGAGTAGTTGTTTTTGGTTGGGTTTGGGGGTTTTCTGTTTGTTTTTGTTGTTGTTGTTATTGTTGTTTTTCTCGGATGTCTTGCAAGAGCTGAGGAGAACTGGCAAATAAGTAGGGTGTTACTAGAACATGTGACCCTAGGATGTAGTCACCACAGTCCCAGTTCACACTTGGTAACAGTCCCAGGTTTTGCTGACTGCACAAATTTTATTCAGTCCAAAAAGGTAGGCATAGGGGCTAGGTGAAGCTGTCACATGAGACTCGCAGTTCAACTCACCTCTAACCGAAGCCCAAATGACCCTCCAACACCTGCACTGCAAGGTCTATGAACTATAGAAATGGTGGAGTGCAGTTTTTGCGATTGCATCCTTCAACACAGCAGCACTGTTTCCCCTGTAGGCAGTACCCTTCCCTTTCTGTACATCACAAATGTGAAATCCACTGGAGAGAGGATGTGGGATAAATGCTTTTGCTACAAGAAATAAATGAACAGAAGGGAAAACTATGTTGATGGTCATGTTAGTTAGATTGATTATGACAGTGTATCTATAAGGTAGATGTGTATAAAATCATCAAATTGCACATCTCAAACACATACACTTCTATTTAGCCATGTTTCATCTAAGATTAGGAAGAGGGTTTTTTGCTTTCCTTTTTTATTGTACCATTCTATAAGACCTCATATTTTATTTGCATAATATTGTTTAATTGCAAATTTTAGTTTAATTGTGAACTATTTTATCTAATTATAATACTACCTATAGAATAGAAACTTTTCAAAGTTTAATATAATGATATTGTTCCTATCCACTTTCCTTCCTCCAATGACTCCCATCTCCCTCTCAAATTGATGGCTCTTTTACTTATTTATGTGTGTGTGTGTGTGTGTGTGTGTGTGTGTGTGTGTGTGTATGCATAAATATATAAACACAGCCTACTGAGTCCATTTGGTGTTGCTTGTTTGAACATGACTTCAGGGCTCACCATTTGGTGATAAACTGAAGGCCATTCTGGGGAAAGACTGATTCTCTCTCTCTTAGCATTCCTTAGTTACCTGTTGTTCTTTGTCTAGGGGAGGTGCCCTGTGATATTTCCTCCTTACCCATTAGCATAGCTACTGGTGCTGCGCATGCTCAGCTCTTGTTTAGGCAGTCATAGTGTTGGGACATCATGGCTGTAGTTTCTCTGTCATTCCTAGGTGATACAGTCTCCCAGAACAGAGACCATGCCTGGTTCTTATGGCACTTACAGTCTTCCTGTCTCCGCTTCCTCAGTGTTCACAGAACCTTAGGTGCAGATGTGTCAGTTGAGGCTGAGCAGGCCCATCAGTTTTACCTGCAATGTGACCAGCTGTAGATTTCTCTAATGGTCTCTGGCTCCTGCAAAGTGAAGCTTCCTTGATGGCGGGGTGAGAATTACACCTATCTGTTAATTTGTCCATTGTTTTAAAACCAGAAATAAACCGAGAAAACATAATATTTCACTGGTGATACAATTGAGTGAGTTCAGAGTGAATGTCTTTTCTTGAAATTGTAAGACAATGACTAATTTATAGGATGGTAATGTCTGAGGAATTACAGGACTGAGCACTCTGTAGTGGAGTGCTCATGCCAACAAGGAGGCTCATGACTGAGAGGCTAATTCTCCTTATAGTGGTCACTTTCTTCCTGTAGTTCTCTGCCTCAGCATTGGACCCCATGAAAATTTCTTCCTTCCATGTGAATACATTCATTGATACTGCATTTTTTAGATCATATTTATTTCAAGTCTAGAAACAAACCATTTCTCTAGATAGTTCTAGGAAAAACTGTTTCCCTGAAGACTTCCTGGCTCTTATAATCTTTCTATGGTGTTCCCTGGGCCCAGATGCCAGAGGTGGGTTATAGATATATCTGTTGGGGCTGGACTCCCATGATCTGTTGATCACTGAATTGTGTCCACTTGTTGATTTCTGTGATGATCACCATTGGTTGTAAAGAGAGGTTTTTTTGAGGCAGAATTAATACTCTGAAACTATTTATATATAGATAGATATAGATATAGATATAGATAGATATATAGATATAGATATATATACAAAAAATAAAATCAGACTGACTCAGTAGATTTTGTTTATGTATTTGCGCACATACATGTTCATATAGACGTGGAATGATGTGTATATATGTAACAATAATAAAAAAAGGTCATCAACTTGACAGTGGGGATCATGGTAGAGGTTGGAGTAGTGGTATCTGGGAGGGGCTAGAGGAAAGTGAAAAGTGATATAATTCTATTTTAATTAAAAACATATTTTAAAAGAATCATAAGAACTAACCCCTCATCAACAATGAATATTTCTTATCTCTGTGAGCCATATAGTAAATGTATCAGAGTTGGACAAAGTCTATGAATTCAAAGAAAAAAGTTTGAATTTGCTTTCTATTGGGAGGACTCATAAGAAGACAAGACAAAGCAAAACATAGAGGTTGTTGGTGGGATAACTGGCCTGATAAGTGATGACATGGATGTGTAGATTTGCAGTGGATATTGCTGTATATTAACATCATGGAAGAGGAAAAAGAAAGACTATAAGAACCAGAAAATTTGGAGAATGGCCACCAAGTAATGACTTCCAGGAATAACATAGCCTGCACTGGATGTATAAAATACTGGCCCTCTCAACAGTCCATTATGGGTCAGGTAAGGACTCATGGGTCTCTGATCATGAGCTATTGACTCCTGATGAATTCTGGGTCAAGGAGACTCATTGTCTTAAGTTGCATACTTATCAGTGATCCTGCCAGGTTCCTACAGTTCTAAACACAGGTTCAGATGGACAGTATTGGTTAAAAATGGTAGGAAATTACAAAACAAAAGAAACACAGATAAGGGGGTAGGGTTTTTAAGGATGAGATAAGAGTTGCTATGGATAGGAGGGAAATAGAAGATGATGGGATAAAAATAATCAGAGAGAGGTATATACATGTATGATGTTGTCAACAAACATATCCATTTAATGAAAAAGAAAAATAACTTGTAAAAAGGTGTAATTTGCTCTGCAAAGAGAAGTTCTGTGAATGGATCTAACATCTATGTTTCAGTCAAGTAGTTGAATAGAAATCTCATCTTTTCCAAGCATCAGCTACCTCTGAGGTCCATGAGATGGTGTTAATAGGACAAACTATGAAGAGGTAGATCTGAGCCTGAAATGATGTTCTATGGAGAGAAAGTCTCGGTTTCCATATGAATATAAACAATATCTGATGCCTTAAATCAACACCAGACAATTACCATGATCCTGCCAAGCTGGTATGTTGCTGTTAAAACTCATGCAAACTTCAAAACAGTAGATAAAATTCTTGGAGAAGATTGTCTCCTCCCCATGCATACAGCCTGGTTTCTTTTTCTTAGCAACAGTGGTTTCTGTAAATTTTCATTGTGGTTAACTGCAAGTGTGCTTTCTTATCACCTACTCTTTTCACATCTCTCAAATCAAGATCTTATTTTATTGTGGGGATTATAATTCCCCTAAGAAGTATGTGAGGAGCCACTGAGAAAATTATCAGAGCTAAGCTTCCAACTTAGAGCAGATGAACCTTCATACTTTCCAAGTCATGGTCCTCTAGCCAGAGTTTACAGCCTGGTAACCATGGAAACTGGATTGCAAAGGCCCACCAATCTTCACCTTGTTATTTTCTGGAGGGATTGGTTGACAAAATAGGTTCATAGAGACCTGAACTTTTAGCCCAGATAAGATCAGTCACTGAATTTCTATGGAAGTGTCTTGCTCTGACATTCAGAAATGACTAAATGGGAGAGCATGCCCCGGATGTACGAGAGAGCCAGACCCCAATGTTTTGATACAATTCATGAAGGTGACCTCTCTAAGAATGGTTGAAGCAACTCACCTTCAAACAACACCCTTCAGTGGTGCTCCTCACACCCTGTCTGGCAAATGAGCTATTTCCTCTGCTCTCTTTTCTTATTTTTGTTTGCGACAGTCTTACAATGTGTACTAGGCCTGCATTGAACTCACAACAATCCTTCTGCCTTAGCATTTTGAGCACTGAGATTACAGACATGAGCTACTACTGTTATTGATTCATCTCACTTGACCATTCAAACTTGAACTGCATGGATTTCTAGTGTCAGTTTTAAAGGCCACATTGAGAAGAGCTGAAAATGGGGGATGCTCATTCCCCCCCAAAGCTAGTGCCCCTCCCTCTCCCACAATTCCTCAGTGTTGCTAGGGGTGTTGATGAGAAAGAAATGTCTTAGTATGTCATTTTGGATTTAGCTATTTCACCTTGAGACTGATGTTGCCAATTTATTTCATTTTTTTTCATTAAATTTGGGGTTTAAGTTAAAGAAATAAAGGCTCTGCATCATTCATGAAGTTATTAACCCAAATTGTTAACTTACATGGAAAAACGATAGAAAATGAGTACTTTTGGGATGCAAAGGGGTGAGAAAAGAATGAAACAGTCAGAGAAAGTAACAGCATTTGTGCAAAAGTATCAGAGTTTAATGGAAGAATAATTCTCTTCAAAAACTACCCTGACATGTCTGTGCTTCCAAATCATTTTACTCTCCTTCAGATTCCAAACTCAGAGTTCACCCAGTCTGTGCCCAGATTTAACTCCAGAACCACATCAGCTTGTATGTAGTCTTTATTCCACCACTCTGAGATGAGTACCGCTGTCTCCGTTGTTCACCTCCTGGCTACATCTCGTGTCTTTGGCTGTGCTGAGCATCAAATAGCAGAATTCCAAGAACCAACAGGACCAAGCCACCCAATGTGATCCTGGTAAGATTCTCCACTGTGTGATCTTGGAGATGTGAGCCTGGGTGATTTCAGACACAGAGGTCACACTGCAGTACAGACTCCATATTCCACATAGGGCACTTACCTGACCCTAGACAAGGCTTAACTATCTGCATCCAGCTCTGTAACTGCTCTCCCTACTCACCTGTTTTAGGGTCTGACATGTTTGGTGATGAGCTGGTGGTCTCACCTATTCCTAAGAATCATAAAAGAGGAATAGAATAAATAAAGTGGCTGAGAGAATAGGTCATTGACTATTTCCTGGATTTCTCTCTGTAAGTATATCATGACACATGGTTCTGATCATGATGGTTTGGGATGAATTACTTAACTGTTGGCTAAGGGTTCTTTTCATAAGCTCTTCTTGCTTTTGTATGTAACACCAAGTTCATGCCATCCACTGTGGACTGAGCCATCCCACATCAATCATTAATCAAGAAAATTGCCTACAGACAAATTTGATGGTGACATCTTTTCAAAATAGGTTCCCTCTCTCTAGATGATTCCAGCTTGTTTCAAACAGACAAAAAAACTAATCACCACAGAATGCATTTATATATATATATAAAATAATATGTTTCATATACTTTATATTGTCATATACTTATCTTATGCCTTATATAATATACATTTTATATTATATAAAATGTAAATTTATATTGTCAAAAATAATATAAATTAATAAAAACATTTAACAAACTGTTTCTATATTTGAGGATAGAGAGATGGCTCAGTGGATAAGAGTGCTCAGTGCTCTGGCAGAGGACCTGAGTTCATTTCCCAGCATCCATGTTGGTGGTTCACAAATGCCTGTAACTCTACATTCTGAAGAATTCAATGCCTCTGGCTTCTGTGGGCATGTTTGTCATAAGCACATACTCTCTCCACATATATACACACAATTAAAAATACAACAATCTTAATTCATTCTACATTTTAGAATCTATGTAGAAGGATACACAATAACAACCAATTGGTCAATATTAAGCAAGTGAATAAAAATAGTAAACATGAATGTTTTCGAATGTAAACATATGATGTTTATTATAGATGAGCATGCAAGTGGTTTTATCATGAAAGATGTACACATATGTATATACATATAAGAAAGAAATGTTTGTTTATAAATAAGAAGTTAAGATGAAAAGTTTCCAACTTATTTTGGCTGATGTACTTGCCATCAATAAATCACAAAACACTGAAAATCCATGGTGCATCAAGAGGGAGGGTTCCAGGACAGTCATGGAGGGAGATCAGGTGGACACTAGGAGGCTATTTCTGCCAAACACTTGCCACCAGCCACTCTGCACAGCAGCTGCCCCCATTTCTCAAAGTGTCTATCCCCAGTTTAGTAGCACAGAACAAACAAAATTGGAAAAGTCCTCTTTGGGGAGTGACAATCACTTACAACCCAATCACAAAGGACTTCCCACTAATGGGACAGGTGTCCATAAACCAGTCTGGAAAAAAACTGCCCAGAGACATATACAGTACTGACAAGCCAAGCCATGAAGGAATACCCAAAGATGTGGCCATGATTTGAACCAGACAAGAGGAACAAAGCCCAGAACTGTGAACAGCATCTGTACACCAACCTCTGAAAATCTATGCAGAAGTGTGACTGGCATCTGTGAGCCCTGGGAGGAAGGCTTAGAAAAAATCAGCACCCATGCAAGATATCACATTTAGATTCCACATGCCTACCCATATCTGCTTTATTCACATGAATTCAATAATTTGTTAATTTAATAAAAAAAAAACGTTTTTGAGACAAAGTCTCTCTATGTAGCTCTAGCTGAACTGAAAGTTATTATGTAGACCAGGCTGGCCTAGGACACAGAGAGATCTGTCTGTCTCTGCCTCCCAAATATTAAAATTAAGGTGTGTTGCACCATGCCTACATTAATAAACACCAATTTAGAAGAGCAGCTTGTTCCTGCTTTATTCAATTTCTCTCTCTCAGCCTTGTATTTATTTTTGCATCATATATGTTCTCTATATTACTGTGGTAGTTTGAATGTAATTGGCCCCCTTAGGCTCTAAGTAGTGGCACTATTAGGAAGTGTGGCTTTGTTGGAGTGAATATGGCCTTGTTGGAGGAAGTGTGTCACTGTGGTTTCCTACACTCAGGGTACTACCCAGTGTCTCAGACCATTTCCTGGTGCCTTCTGATCAAAATGTAACCAGCACCATGTCTACCTACATGCTGCCATGCTCCCTGCCATGATAATAACAAACTGAAATTCTGAACTGTAAGCCATCACTTCAATGAAATATTTTCCTTTATAAGAGTTCCCATGATCATAGTGTCTCTTCACAGCAATAGAAACCCAAACTAAGAGAATTACCATTCCACAGTCTTTTTAAAAGATGTATATTTAAGTGTGTTTATTATACTGTATATGTGATAGTATGTGAGTGTGTGCACATGAATACCATGTCACCTGTGTGGAGTCAGGGAACAAACCTCAGATGTCAAGTAAGTCTCACTTCTGTGTCTGGCTTTATGTAGGTTACAGGAGATCCAAGTTGAGATCCTTTCACTTTCAAACAAGTGTTTGAACCACAGAGCCATCTCTCCAACCCACACTCCACAGTCTTACTCTGATTTTCTTTTTCTGTTTCACTTATACCCTCAGCACTGGACACAGTACTTCAATGCTCTGTTACCTACTAAAGTGATGAGGATTGAAGGGAGGTTTATTTTTTAAGTGAATGTTATAGAGATACACAAGTACTAGTTTTAAAACAGACTAAGAACATGAAAAACAATGCAACATGGTTTCCTCTGAAAATTAGTTTCCACACAATGGTTTCCAATGTGAATGATTAAGGCAAAATATTAAAGAATTCAAAAGAATGATTTTAAGTAAAAATAATAATAATTGAAGAAGACATGGACAAAAATTTTGAGATAATTCAAAGAATGAAACAAACAGCTGAATGAAATAGGGAAGCAAATATAGGATATGAAAGTGGAATTCACACAGACGGATAAATACAAAGAACTGTTGTAGAATATTATTTTAAGATGTGCTACATCTGTTTATGCTGTAGAACATTTAATGATGCAAAGATGTGCTGCATTATTTTATGTTGCATTTGTTTAGACAGACAAAGTAACACAACTCTGTGAAGTTGTGTTATTAGTCTAATAAAGAGCTGAAAGGCCGATAGAAAAGCAGGAGAAAGGATAGGCAGGGCTGGCAGGTAGAGAGAATAAATTGGAGAAATCTGGGAAAAGGATTGAGGAGCAAGAAAAGGAGAAGAAGAGGATTCCAGGGACCAGCCACCCAGCTACATAGCAAGGCATGGAGTAAGAAGTAAAGAAAGTTAAAAGCCCAGAGGCAAAAGGTAAATGGAATAATTTAAGGGAAAAAAAAGCTGGCTAGGGACAAGCCAAGTTAAGGCTGGGAAATTATAAGAAAGAATAAGCCTCTGTGTGTATTTATTTGGAAGCTGAGTCATGGGCTCCCAAAGAGCAAAGATTAAAAAGAAAAAGAACTACAAAGATCTAATTAAAATGATGAAAAAGAAACTATATGAAAGAAAAAGATATAAAAGAATAATAAAAATGAAAACTTTTATAAGCAAAGTAAGAAGACCAGTGGAAAGCCTTCCCAACAGGACAGATCAAGTACAGGGCAGAAGAACATCAGGGCCCTAAGACAGGTAGGTGAATTAGAGCATCCTGAAAATGACTAAGAAATATTAATAAGAAAGTACAAACAATTCATACAAAATGCCCTGTTGACAATGAAAAGACCAAATAAAAAAGTCGTGGCCAAAATGTGAAGAATTTTATTGCAGTGATGCAAAAACAATTTGAATAAAATAATAGCAGATATTTATTTGCACTAATCTAGGGAAAGATGTACCTATCCAGGCAAAGGCATTAAAATACCAAGCAGTCATACGCGGCCACAAACACTCCTACTTCAAACATTCATATCATAGTTTAAAAGCTAACTATACAGAGGAAAGGAAGCATAATGAAAGATGTGGGAAACACATAAAGGATAGACCAATGGTGGAGGCATGGGCCATTGTATTTCAGGCTATGGAAGGCAATAACTGCCAAAACTGGTAGAGTAATATCCTGGAAATAAATTCAGTAAAATCCAAGAAAGCTGTCATAATGGAAAAATAAAGGAAAATATTTCCATAATGAAAACAAGCTGAAGTCATCCATGAAGTCAGCTCTATAAGAAAAAAAAATGCTTGAAGAATCCTTGGGTGTGGTAATGCATGCTTTAATTCCAGCACTAGGGAGGCAGAGGTAAGAGGATCTCTGCACTGAAGCCCAGCCTAATCTATATAGTGAGTTCCAGGGCAGCTAGGACCACAAAAAGAAACAATGATTCTCATCTCCTAATACCTAGAGACACATTTTACCTGGAACCCCCAATGGCCATACCTGGCAGGATGCCAGAGGAATTTCCTGTCAGGAAACATGCAGCCACCACACCTCCTAAGAAACAAAGAGGATAACAGAAACCAAGGAACAAATACACACTCAATAAAGGCAAGACCTGATATCATCACAAAAAACCCAGATGCTTAGACATCGATGTAAAAACACAATTAATAACAGCCAGGAAAATACATCTCCACCAGAATCCATCAACATTACTATAGCAGACCTGGAGATCGCAGCATAGCTAGAGCATAAGGTAAGGACCACTAAGTAGGTTTTATGGATATTGTATTGGTCTTTAACGAGATTGGATAAATCCCTTAAAGAATTTAAGAAAACACAAATGAACTGTGGAAGGAAGTGAATAAAACTGTTCAAGACCTAAAAGTGGAAAGAGAATCAGTTAAAAAAAAAACAAACAGAGAAAATTCTAGAAATGAAAAATTTAGGAACTCAAACAGAAACATCAGAGGCAAGCCTCAACAAGAGAGTACAAGAGATGGAAGAGGAAATATTAGGCAATATAGAAGAAATGTATGCATTGAACAAAGAAAATGTTAAACAAAAATGTTCCTGGCAACAAAACATCCAGAAAATGTGGGACACTTTGAAAAGACAAACTGTAAGAAAAATACTAGAGGAAGGATAAGAAACATCGGTCAAAGGAACAGAAAATATTTTAAACAAAATGATAGAAAAAAACTTTCCTAACCTAAAGAAAGAGATGACTCTAAAGGTTCAAGAAGCGTATAGAATACCAAATAACCTGGATCAGAAAGGAACATCTCCTCAGCATATAATAATAAAAACACTAAACATAGAGAAAAAAAGAAAGAATATTAAAATCATCAAGGGATAAGGATCAAATAACATATGATACAGACCTATTAGAATAACACCTGACTTTCTAATGGAGATTATTAAATGCCAGAAGTGTCCAGATAGATGTTCCACAGACTCCAAGAGACCGCAAATGACAGCCTAGAATAAGTTTCAATCACAATAGATGGAGAAAATAAAACATTCCATGATAAAACCAAATATAAGCAATATTTTTCTACAAATCTAGCCCTACAGAAGGTGCTAGAAGGAAAACTCCAACCTGAAGAAGTTAACTACATCGAAGAAAACACAAGGAATAAATAATCCATGACCATCAAATTAAAAGAGAGAGAAAATTCTCTCTCCTCTCCTCTCTCTCTCTCTCTCTCTCTCTCTCTCTCTCTCTCTCTCTCTCTTACACAAGTATACACACACACATACACACAAACCACCACCACCATCATAACCACCACCACCAGCAGCAGCAACAGCAAGAAGAACAAAAGAACAGGAATCAACAATCATTGGTCATTGATATCGCTCAACATCAATAGCCTCAATTTACCAATAAAAAGATTAACAGAATGGATGTGAACACATGATATATCATTCTGCTACATCCAAGGAACACAGCTTAACATCTAGAATAGATATCTCCTCAGGCTAAAAAGACAGAAAGAGATGATCCAAGCAAACAGACCTAAGAAGCAAGCTGATGTAGCTATTTTAACATCAGACAAAAAAAAAAAAAAAGACTTTCAACCAAAACAAATCAGAAGAGATAGTGAAGGACAATTAATAGTCACCAAATAGAAAAAAAAAAAAAAAACAACACCAAAAGCATTGCAATTCTAAACAACAACAACAAAAAGCTATTCTGGAGCTAACTGATGTTATAAATTAAATGGATCTAACACATTATAGAGCATTTTACTCAAACACAACAGAATATACTTTCTTCTCTGCATTTTATGGAACTTTCTCCAAATCTGACCACATATTCAGGCATAAAACAAATAAACAGTTATTAAAAAAATGAAATAACACCCTGTACCTTATCATAATATCATGGATTAAAGCAAGATATCAACAATAACAGAAACAACAGAAAGTTTACAAACTCATAGAAACTAAACAACTCACAACCGAATGAAAAATGGGTCAAGAAAAAAAATCAAAGAATTTCTAGAATTGAATAAAAAAGAATACACAACATACCCAAACTTACAGGACATAATGAAGTTAATTCTATAAGGCAAATTCATAGCACTAAGTGCCTACATTAAAAATTGGAGAGATCTCATAAGAGCACCCCTGAAAGGTCTAGAACAAAAAAGAAACAAGCACATTCAAGAGGAGTGGATGGCAAGAAATGATCAAACTTGGGGCTAAAATCAACAAAACATAACAAATAGAAAGATACAAATAATCAATGAAAAAAAGAGTTTGTTCTTTGAGAAAACAATAAGACTGACAACCTCTTATCCATATTAACTAAAAGGCAGATAAATATCAGAATTAACAAAATTAGAAAGGAAAGGGGGGACATAACAACAGACAGAAAGGAAATCTTGAGAATCGTAAAAATCATTTTAAAAACCTCTAATCCACCACATAGGAAAATCTAAAAGAAATGGATAATTTTCTCCATATATACCACCTACCAAGGTTAAATCAAGATCAGATAGGCAATGTAAATAGACCTTTAATCCCTAATTAAAATAGAAGCATTAATTAAAGCCTACTAACAAAAACAAAAAGAAAAAGCCCAGGGCCCAATGGTTTTAATACAGAATTCTGCCATACTTTCAAAGAAGAGTCAATACAAATACTTCTGAAATTATTGAAACAAATAGAAACAGAAGAAACATTGCCCAATTCATTTTACAAGTCCACAATTACCCTGATGCCAAAACCACATAAAGATCCAACAAAGAAAGAGAATTACAGAACAATTTCCCTTTATGAACATAGAAGCAAACATTCTCAATAAAATACCTGAAAACTGAATCCAAGAATACATCAAAAAGATTATCCCTGAGGATCAAGTAGGCTTCATCACTGAGATTCAAGGATGGTTCAACATGTGTAAATCAATAAATATAATAGACCTTACAAACAAACAGAGTCAAATGATCATCTCATTGGATTCAGTATGCCTTTAACAAAATTTCAAACCCCTTCTTTTTGTTTTCATTTTTTACTGAAAATAGGTTCTTTTCTCATACAATACATCTTAATTACTGTTTCCCATCTCTTTACTCCTTCCAATTCCTTCCCATCTCCCCTCCAATCCCAATACACTCCCTTTCTGTCCTTCATTAGAATAAAAAAAAGAGGCTTCTAAAAGACAACAAAACATGACAAAATAAAGTCTAATAAGATAAAGCAAAAACTATCACATCAAGGCTGGACCAGGTCACACAACAGAAGGAAAAGAGCCCCAGGAGAAGTCATGAGAATTGGAGACTCCTTCAAACATTTAGGAGTCCCATAAAAATAATCATCTGAATGCTAAAATATGTATACAGAGGACTTGGTTCAAACCCTTGTAGACCCTATGATCACTGCTTCCATCTCTGTGAGTCACATGAGCCTTGTTCAGTTGAATCAGAAGGCTTTATACTCTTGTTGTCCTCCATGCCCTGTGGCTCTTATAATATTTCCACCCCCTCTTCTGCAGGCTCTTTCCTGAGCTCTGAGGGGAGGGATTTGAAGGCGATATCCCATTTAGAGCTGTGTCAACACCCCTTCTTGATAAAAGTCCTGGAGATGTTAGGGATACAAAGGACATACATGAGCATAATAAAGGCATTTTTTACCAAGCCCATAGCCAACATCAACTTAGATGGAGAGAAACTAAAATTAATTCCACTAAAATGAGGAACAAGACAAAGATGTCCATTCTCTCCATAAATATTCAATATAGTACTTAAAGTCTTAGCTACAGTAATAAGACAAAAAAGACATTAAGAAAGAGGATTTTCCTAATATATCAGAAATAATATCAGAAAAGAAGTCAAAGTAACTTTATTTGCAGATGTTGTATTAGTGTACATAAGCAACCCCAAACATTCCACTGTGAAACTCCTATAGCTGGGGACACTTTCAGCAAAGCAGCTGTATGCAAAATTAACACACAAAAATCAGTAGCCCTCCTATGTTCAAATGATAAATGGACTGAAAAAGAAACCAGTGAAACAGAATCTTTCAAAATAGACTCAAATAATATAAAATATCTTAGTATGACAGCTCTAGCTAAAAGGTAAAAGTTTTTTTCTTTTAGTTTTGTAATTTTTTTTTATTCCATTTGTGTTTTAATTTTACACATCAGCCGTGGGTTCCCCTGTCCTCCCCCCTCCCGCCCCCGCCCTCACCTTCCCCCAGCCCCTCCCCTCCATTCCATCTCCTCCAGGGCCAAGACTCCCCTGGGGATTCATTTAAACCTGGTGGATTCAGTACAGGCAGTACAGACAATGAGGAAATCCAGAGAATCATCAGGTCATATTTCAAAAACCTCTACTCCACAAAAGTGAAAGTTTTTATGATTGAAAAAATACTTAAGATGTTGAAAAAAGAAATTGAGGAAGATATCAGAAGACAGAATGATTTCCCATGCTCACAGAGCAGTAGAATTGACACAGTAAAAATAGCCTTCCTACCAAAAGCTATCTCCAGATTCAATACAAGCCCCATCAAAATCCAACAGAATTCTCAGGCTTCGACAGGACAACTCTCAACATCACATGGAAACACAAAATAAACAGGAGAGTTATAATGTTCCTGAACAACAAAGAAAAAGAATTACAGGAGGCATCACCATCTTGTACCACAGAGCTGTAGCAATAAAAGCAGCACAGCATGGTATTGGCACAAAAACGGATGTGTTGATAAATGGAATCTAATTAAAGATCTACATACCCATGGACACCTGATTTTTTTAAGAAGAAGGCAGAAATACATGCTGGAAAAAGATATCTTCAACAAATTGTTCTGGTCAAACTAGATGTCCACATGTAGAAGAATGCAAAGAGGTCCTTACCTATCTATCACCTTGCACAAAACGTACATCCAAGTGAATCAAAGACCTCAACATAAAACCAGATACACTAAACCTTATAGAACAGAAACTAGGAAATAGCCTTGAACACATTGGCACAGGAAAAAACTTTCTGAACAGAACACAGCACAGGCACTAAGATCAACAACTAACAAATGGAACCTTATGAAACTGAAAAGCTTCTGCATGACAAAAGATGTCATCATATGGACAAATGACCATCAGCCTACAAAAAGAGAAAAGGATTTTTACCAACTACACTTCTTATAAAGAGCTGATACCCAAAATATGTAAAGAACTCAAAGAAAACTAGATATCAAAAAAGTAAATAACTCATTAAAAAAGGGGTACAGATCTAAACAGAATTCTCAGGAGAGGAAACTCAAATTATTGAGAAGACTTAAAGAAATGTTCAACATCCTTAGTTATCAGGGAAATGCAAATCAAATCTACATTGATATTTCATCTTATTCCCATCAGAATGGCTTAGGATCAATAAAACAACTGGCAGTTCATGACGCTGAAGATGTGGAGTAACTGGAACACTTCTCCATTATTGGCAGAATTGTAGTTTTATACAGACACTAAGAAAATCATTCTTGAGGTTCCTCGAGAAGATAAGAATTGATATACTCAAGATCGAGCTATACCACTCTTGGGCATATATCCAAAGGATATTTCACCCATCACTATATGCCACAAACCACAAGAATAGGAAGTAGGTTTTTAGCTGATTATGACAAGCTAATACCTGGAAGAAGCCAAGGGTCTTTCAGAGGTCAAAGTGAGGCTTAAAGGGAGTTTCAGTGATATTAGCTCTTGAGCACTAGCCATTTTCCTACAGTGACTTTTTTGCGTGCTATTGTAGCTTTTTCATTCAATTACTTTTCTAAGAACAGTGTGTTGATCATTTATTGAGCACCATTTCCCTTCTACAATGGAATATTTAGATAACCTTCTGTGCTGACAGCTATACACAGCCAGAACCCCAGTTCAAGCCTCCCTGTAATTATAGTCATTAGCAGAATCCAGCCAGGACCATCCCCGGACCAACAAAAATATCTTATCAGAGATACCTCTATACTCTCTAAGAACAAACTTAAGCCCCAGACTATCTGTTTGAGAAGGCCTGGTGGATGTGCAATTAAGCTTAACTTTCTCCTTTTCCAAAGTCTTATCTCTAGTTTTAGATCTAATCTACCTTTAACTATTAACTCAGAACTAAAGGGTTTCTACTTACAGGTACATCAAACTGACTCAGGCTGCCCAGCCACCAAGTGCACTCCCCCGCCCTGCCAGAAAACCACAGTAGCCAAGATAGCTTGGACAGATAAGGGGCCAAAGGAAAATAAGACAGTTTTATTTTCACTCATCACTGATAGACTCCTAACACTTTAACTAACCACTTCTAAGAATATAGTTGAGCACATAAAATCCCCCTTGCCCAGATACTAATTTAGCCCTCAGTTGATTCTATTCCCCATTAGTCACTTCCCTTTTTGGGTTGCGGATGATGGCTGGCAATTATTGCTCTTCTGTGTGGATCTTATTGCCCTTTCTTTTGACCCTGAGGGAATTCAAGACTGGTGATCTTGCCTTAGCCAAAACATTGCTATAGCATGGGTATATAACTGTAAACCTCAGAGACTTGAGGGAATGGATTGGAAGCAAACTAGATTGGGGGAGAACAAGATTGGAGGACTAGAAGAGAGAACTAGAAGAGCGAGATGGAAGATGAGGAAGAGCCGGATGGGAAAGAACTAGATGGATAAGAATCAGATGGGAAGAACTAAGGAGATTGGGAAGAACTTGATGGGAAAAAATGAGAGAGAGAATTTAGAAGATTATAGAGAGGAACTAAGGAGGGTCAGAACAAGATGAGAAAGACCAAGATGGGGCAGAACTAAGATGAAAGAGTTAAGATAGCACATAGAGGGAAAGGAGCTAAGTAGGAGACCAGAATAGAAGTAGTGTAGAGAGAACTAACTCAGAAAAATAAAGTGAATGGATAAAAGAGTTTTGTGTACATATCTTTATTAGAGAACCCCTCAGATTAATCCACCACTGGTAGCATTTCTTCTGGGACTCTGGGAGCAGGCCATTGAGGGGCTGGACCCCAATAGCTTTTAGTAACTATATATTCTATTTCCCTTCCTGAGAAGCTCCCTCTGTTCTCCCTAGTCACTTACTCTGTGCCTACCTCTGTGGTTCTATGGGTTATAGTTTGGTTGTCACTGACTTAGCATCTAATATCTACTTATAAGCGAATACATACCATATTTGTCTTTGTGGGTCTGGGTCACTTTGCTCAGAATGTTTTTTTCTATTTCCAACCATTTACCTGTGAATTTCATGATTTAATCTTTTTAACTGCCAAATACTAACTAGTCCATTGTGTAAGCTTGCCACATTTTCTTTATCCAATTATCTCTTAAGAGATATCTAGGTTGTTTCCAATTTGGGGGTATTGTGAATAGAGTGGCAATGAACATGGTTGTGGAAGTGTTTTAGTGGTAGAACGAAGCAACCTTTGAGTATATGACTAAGAGAGGTGTAGCTAGGTCTTGAGGTAGGTTGATGCCCATCTTCCTGAGGAACCATGCTCATTTTATGTATTTTATTTTTTGGTATCCTTTAGAAGCCTGTTTGATTTCTAATGAGCGGCATAAATGTAATGGATCCAGAGGAGAGGAGATTTGAGAAGGAACTTGGAATAGATGGGGGGGAATCCAGAGTCAGAATATATTATATGAGGAAAACAAAACCTGTTTAAAATAAAAGGGAAAAAAGAAATAACTTCAAACTGAAGAGAAACATAAACATATGAATGAGACAACAGAAAAGCATAAGCAGTGTTGGACTAAATGAAGAGTAGGAACCAGACAAGTACTACAGAATCAATCAAACAAAAGGAATTAATGCACATCCTCCAATAACAATGAAATATTAATGATCCTAACTTCCAAGTCAAGCACACAGACTGGCAGATAGGATTACAAAATAAGACTTATCTGCTTCTTGTCTCCATAGAAACCCACCTTATCATCAAAGACAAATGCAACCTCAGGGTGAAGGATGAGCAGACACATTTAAAATACAAAGAACTATAAAGCAGGTACACGTTGCTATCCTAACATGTGACAAAGTAGATTTCAAGCCAAAACTATTCAGAAGAGATAAAGAAAGCTACTTCACAATGGTTAAAGGAATTGTCAATCAAGAGGATAATACTATTCCAAACATGTATGCATCACACACATGATTTCAGGATCTTGAAATAGATACTACTGTATGTAAAAACACAGATTAATCTCAACACAATAATAATACATGGCTTGAATACTTCACTTGCACCAATATACAGGTCATGCCAATAAAACACAAAGAGAGAAACACCTGAGTTAAATGATACAGTAAATCAAATAGAACTACCGGCATATGCAGACAGTCCCATTCAAACACTGCAAATACTCATTCTGCACAGCAACCCATGGGATATTCTCTAGAACTAGCCATATGACACACACACACAAAAAAAATCTCAACAAACATGGAATAGTAATGTCAGGAGCTATGTGATGGGACAAACAGGCAGTGTTAGAACTCATGGAACAAGAAAGGGCAATTGCCAGGTGGTGGTGGCACACGCCTTTAATCCCACCTCTGGGGAGGCAGAGGCAGGCAGATCTCTGTGAGTTCGAGGCCAGCCTGGGCTACAGAGTGAGATCCAGGACAGGCACCAAAACTACACAGAGAAACCCTGTCTCAGAAAAACAAAACAAGACAAAAACAAACAAACAAAAAAGGGCAATTGACAAAGCCAAACTTGAGTGAGCCTTGGAGAGGTGAAGCCCAGAAGACTACGTGTCATGAGGACCTAATGCTGTTATTGAGCATAGCACTGATCACTGTTCTCATGGTCACCACATCCCTCATAATCTATGGGCTGTATGTTTGAAAACTCTCAGGGAGTTTCTAGTCCATCACTGGGCAATATTACTGGTACTACAATAATAGTGATTGACTTTTTCCAAGCATTGCTGCTGGAGCAGATTAATGATTCAACCACCACCCTTAGAAAGAATTTAGACTTGTAGAACTGTTAGTAAGGTTAGGTTATGGTGTTTTGTTAGTAATTTTGAGGTAGAAATCTTAGGGAACTATTTAAAGTTTAGAAAGGCACACTTTTAATAGGTGAACAAGGGACTCATTGGGATCAAGAAACAAGAACAAAGACAGCCCAGTTAATATTAGCTGACATATCGACAGAGGAATGGTTCTCAAGGAAATCAAATGCTGACTGGGAGGCAAGGTGGGTAAAAACCATAAAGGCAAGAGTCTACTCTCTCCGTTCTGATTCAGTTCAGTGCTTGATGTCTTTGCCAGAACAATATGTCAGCACAAAGGAATAAAGGACATTCAGGTCTTTCAGACAATATGAAAACATGCTTGCTTTCCTAATAAATCTTTCATTTATATGTAGATACACAAAACCATGTATGTATGCATGGCATGAAAGGAGAAATGAAAGTTTTTAGGGCAGGAAGTAGACTGAGAGGAAGGAGAAAATAAGAAAGTAGCAGATACTGAAGTGCAGTGTGAATATACCCAAAGTCCATAATGAATGTGTATGAAGAGATACCTTTATGAACCGCAATACCATGTGTAATGATTTTATGCCAGTTAAAATTACATTATTTGAACAAACAAAACGAAGTAAAAACTATTTTTGAAAAAGCTGTGTCAAGGAAGAGATTCTCACCTGAGATTATGAGCTCTAGGGGTTCACTGGGTGCTGACCATACTAGGGCATTGCTCTTGTCATACCCGTAACACCTGAGCTTCCGCCCGTGGCCGGGGCTTACGGGACCCATAGGAAAAAGCGCCTGCATGTGCCCATTTGGATGTCTCTGTGAGTCACCAGTCCAGGAGAGCTTGTTTTCTCCCTCCTCAGTCAGAATGAAGGTTTCAAATCCCAACCATGAGACGCACTGAAAGGTTACATTCTCTCCTGGAGCCACCACAGAACTGGGCAGGGCTGACAGGCTAGGTTTACTATAGACATCTAGAGAGAAGGAGGCAGGATGTTAAAGGTAGCCCACAAAGTCCTTCCCCTGTGTCTATGCTGTAGCAGGGACCTGGACCCGTAAGTGTCCTCTCACCTGTCACCACCAGCTCCAGCATGTCACTGTGCTCTGAAGAACCAGCAAGGCTCTCATAGTAACAGCGATATCGTCCTGCATAGAGCTCTGTAACGAATAGGATGGGGAACATAGCCTTGTTCCCAGGCTCCATTACGGTCTGCCTGTGCGAGAGTGATGTTCTTCCTTCTTTATTCAAGTAGTACTCCCGTGCCTGGATATTTCCTTGACACAAGATGGTCACCGACTTCCCCCAAGAGACAATAGAACCTGGCTCAGCCCAAAGGATGGGTGAGGGGAGTGTTTCTGAAAAATATTCAAAGGTTGCGTCCCAGGATATCACCTCTCTCATTCTTGCGCTTAGTTCTAGGACCTTCCAGATTACAACAGAATCACCTCTCACTCTCTGTTCTCCATCCTCACTGCATAGGACAGTATTTGTGGTCTCAAATGAAGATGAAGGGGTTTGAGACAGCCTTGAAGCTACTCACCTTTCTGCACTATGGTAGTACTGGGGCTCAGACTCAGGCCTGGAGGAGTATTTCCTGGAAGATATTTGTCCCCCAAATGCTCAGCTAATTGCATTAGCCCAAGAGCCCCCTGTATTTTCCTTAGAAATCTGGATTTTACTCTCAAACATATCACAATGTCCCTTCCACCTCTGCAAATCTCACCAATGCAAAACAGGACAGTGAGGATGGTAATCATGGTGTTTCCTTCCACAGGTTCAAATCCACAGATGAAGGAGACCGCAATGCCTGGCAGCACTTGGAGACACAGGCAATTTGGACACTGCAGGCAGAGCCTGTGTTCTGCATCATGAGGTTTCTCATTTCAGAGAGAGGAAATATCACCGCAAAAAGGCATGATTTCATTTCCCCTGGCTTGTGGTTGGATCAGGCACCAGTCTCTTTGCTGACACTAACAGGGGCTCACATAGACACATCCACTCACTGCCTCATTACTTTTCAGCCCCCTGATATCAGAAAACAACTGCAAGCAGAATTTCTTTATTCCTTGGCCAATCCAGTCTCAGTGAGAGTGACTGAAGGCTGGTCTTTCCTCCTAGAGCCTCCCCTTGGGGAACCTCTTCCATTCCTTCAGCCCATCCATCCATACAGCACTGTGTAGTCCTTATCATGTGCCGTAATCTTCCCAACCCAAGACATGCTTAGAGGAAGATATAAATGTATACTATAGGCAGATGCAGAGCAGCAGAGTATCAATTCTTTGGTTCACATGGACTCAATTCTGGAAGTCTCATGTCTATTACTTTTACATAGTAGGTCAACTCAAGAGTTGTTATTTTCTTCCATTGTGTATGCTGTCTACCACTATCTAGTCTGCAACTAACCATAGGAAGAGACATAGGAGAGAAGTGAAGGGCGTTCCACTCTTTCCTGAGTTGACTAGAGGAACTGATAGGGTCATTGGATGGATGGATGGATGGATGGATGGATGGATGGATGGATGGATGGAAGGAAGAGAAGGATATCTGAGACCTTGTAATCCATAACTGACCCAGTGAAGGTGGTTAACTTCCCTCTCAGGAGGTGCTTGAGTTAAAACTTATAACAAATGTAAGCATTTGGAAGACTAAAAGACAATAAGCTACAGTATATTCCAGTTCAGAATGCCATAAAGGTAATGGCAATGCATAGATTAATTTTAACTCTATTACGAGGTTAAAGCAAAAGGCATTACAGAAGCAGTAATTTTTAAAATTGACAATTTTTTCCTCCTTTTTTATTTATTATATTTGTGTTTTAATTTTACACATCAGCCATGGGTTCCCTTGTCCTCCCCCTCCTGCCCCTTCCCCACCTTCCCCGCAGCCCTTCCCCTCCATTCCCATGTCCTTCAGGGCCAAGACTCCCCTGGTGATTCAGCTCAACCTGGTGGATTCAGTACAGGTAGGTCCAGTCCCCTCCTTCCAGGCTGAGCAAAGTGTCCCTGTGTAAGCCCCAGGCTCCAAACAGCCAGCTCATACACTAAGGACAGGTCCGAGTCCCACTGCCTGGGTGCCTCCCAAAGAGTTCAAGCTATTCAACTGCCTCACTTATCCAGGTGATCAGATGGCCAAACACCCTAACGGTCATGCTGGAACTCTCATCCAATAACTGATGGAAGTGGATGCAGAGATCCTCAGCCAGGCCCCAGGGGGAGCTCCAGGAGTCCATTGTCGAGAAAGAGGAGGGACTGTAAGAGTGTGAATTGTTGAGACCAAGATTGGAAAAGTACAGGGACAAATAGCCAAACGAATGGAAACACATGAATTATGAACCAAAAACTGTGGAGCCCCAACTGGATCAGGCCCTCTGAATAAGTGAGACAATTGAAAATTTACAACTTTTAATGTTAATAAATTTTCTATTCATTTTACATACCAACCACAGATCCCCTCTCTTCCCTCCTCCCCCCCCCAGCCTTCTCCCCCATCCACCCCCATTCCCACCTCCTTCAAGGCAAGGTCTCGCATGGGGAGTCAGCAGAGCCTGATATATTCAGTTGAGGCAGGTCCAAGCCCTTCCCCCTTGCACCAAGACTGTACAAGGTGTCCCACTATAGGCACTGGGCTCTAAAAAGCCTGCTCACACACCTGGGATGGATCCCAATCCCACTACCTGGGGGCCCCCTAAACAGTTCAAGCTAAACAACTGTCTCACCTTGGATTTACATTTTATAAACTACTTATTTTACATAGAGGCACAGGACCAAATAGAACTTTATTCTTGGGAATTAATGGCAAAAACTGAAAAATTGGACTGCACCAAACCTAAAAGCTTCTGTATAGCAAAGGAAATAGTCAGCTGAGTGAGAAGAAACCCCCACAGAATGGGAGAAAAATCTGGTAGGAGATTAATATCTAGAACACACAAGTAAATAAAAAAGCAAAGCACCAAGAAAACATATAGCCCAATTAAAAGTGGGCTGTAAGACCCAAAGCTGAAGGAGCTCCACAACACAGGGCAGCCATGGAATGTCCAAGATTCCCAGTGAGGGCCCAGCATTAATAGTGTACTAGAACCAAGAGGTCTCAAACCAGACCAACAACTCTTTACAATGAACATTTGCAAGTAAAATTAGGTGGACAAAAGGGTTCACTGTGTGGCTAACTGCAGCTTCCATGGTGGTAATTTTAATTTCCCCCTTTTTCTTTCCTTTTCTCTCTTAAATTTTGTTTTATTTTCTTGGGGGGTGGGGTTGCAAGGGCAGAGGGCAGATGTGAAGGATGGGAACATGAATGGGATCAAGATACATGACGTAAAAGACACATAGAACAAATAATAAGAAAGTTAAAATAGGCTGTAAATCTGAACCAAATACTCAAAAAAGAAATACAAATAGATAATAATTATTTAAAAGTGTCCAGTGTCATTAGGTATCAGATAAATGCAAATTAAAACCACTTTGAGTTTCCATTGTGCCAGAATTAGGATAGTGGTCATCAACAAATTATTAAAAAACATCAGATGCTGGCAAAGATAGGCAGAAAGGAACAGTTATTCACTGTTGGTGGGAATGCAATGAATGGTACCACCACTATGGAAGGAAACCAGTAGGAAGGTTCCTTGAAAGGCTGAAAATGGAACTAAAATATGACCCAGCTATACCACTCATTGGCATGTGCATAGTGTAGAGATACTTGCTCATCCATGTTCACTGTTGCTCTGCTCATAATATTTAGGAAATGGAATGAGCATATATGTCCATCAACTGATGACTGGATAATGAAAACATGATACGAATAAACAGTGTAATATTATCCAGCTCTTTGACCTACTCTGGTGATCAGATGGCCAAACACACTGTCATGATAGAACCCTCATCCAGTGACTGATGGAAGCAGATGCAGAGATCCACAACCAAGCCCCTGGAGGAGCTCCAGGAGCCCAATTGATGAGAGAGGGGAGGGATTATATGAGCAAGAGATACTGAGACCATGATTGGAAAAAGAACAGAGACAACTAGCCAAACTAGTGGATACACATGAACTGTGAACCAATACCTGAGGAGCCACCATGGAACAAGACTAGGCCCTCTGGGTAAGTGAGACAGTTGCTTAGCTTGAACTGTTTAGAGGGCCCCCAGGCAGTGAGACCAGAACCTGTCTTTGGTGCAAGGGCTGACATTTTGGAACCTGAGGCCTATGCTGAGACACTTTGCTCAGCCTTAGTGCAGGGAGGAAGGGATTGGACCTGCCTCAACTGAATGTAGCAGGCTCTGCTGACTCCCCAGGGAAGACCTTGCCTTGGAGGAGGTGGGAATGGGAGATGGTTTGGGGAGAAGGCTGGGGGTGAAAGGAGGGAGGACAGGGGAATCCATGGTTGATACATAAAACAAATAGAAAATCTCTTAATAAAAAGGAAAAAAAAGAAAGTCAATCTGTTGATGAAAAGCAAAAAAAAAATTATCCAGCTCTTAAAAAAATAAATGAAGGTAAATACACAAATCAATCCAGGAAGCTAAAGGGGGCTCATTGGCACAGAGGGGAAGAAATATCTTAAACGCAGATGTGGAGAGAGGTTGAATTGGGGAGAGGGACATGAGGTAGGATGGAGAAGGGAAGGGAAGATAGGTAACTGAGAGATAACCAACACTGAGGATGTTTGAAAAAGCAATACAGAAATCTGCTGTTTAATCATGTGTGTGTGTGTGTGTGTGTGTGTGTGTTTGTGAACACGTGCACATGCATATCACCAGAACCTGATGATAAAATTCTTATTGCTCAAGACATCACACACTTTTGTTACAGGACATACAGAAATGAAGTTGATACTGACCAGGAAGCTTCCTCCCCAGTAGCTAGATCTCATAGTACCAAAAGATGCTATTCAGTCTTCTGGTGAAAAATCACCAGTAGCTCTGCACAAACACAAACCCTGTGTGCTACAGTAATAACTGGTGGGGCGAAATATGTCCATGGATCCAATAGTGGTATAAATGTTACAGAGTTAGCCAACTGCTTCCTGAGTAAAGGGAATTCATTCCTGGTACTGTAAAAGTGGACAAAAACCTTGGTCAGGAAACTAACATTCTACCATTATCTTGCCAAATTAACAATCGCAAACCTCTAAATGTATATCTCTGTACACACAGATTTACACAGATCTCAGACTTCATCAGAGAAGTTTCTTTGCACAGTGGACAGCAGTTAGTACAGAAATGTACAACTGGTCAAAATATAGAGAATAAATGTCTATGCAGAGCTCAGCCACAAGTGAGACATCAATGTCTCATCCCTCCTTGCAAGGCTCAGGATCATCTTGGAAGAGGGTCCAGAAAGATCATAAGAGTCTGAGGTCAGAGGGGACTGGAGTGAAACAGTGTCTTCTGGACGTGTCAGGATTCCTGCACTCACAAGCTCGCAGTGGCTGTCGTTGCCTACACAGGACCCAAAGAAGATCAAGACAGGTCCTTTGCACACTTAGCAAGTGCTTTTAGCCTCTGGTCCATCTCTTCAGTCCCATATATGTAATAAAAAAAAAACCAACCACTTGATTATGTGGGTCTAAAGTGTGAACTTTGCAGATGACAATATCATGTCATAATGTCAAGGGTTGGATGTGCCTGGGCCTGATGCTTATTGATGCTGTTTGGTTCACTTAAATCTGTGTGAATTCTTGTTTCAGTCTCCTGATTATTATTTTTCATACTACTTGATATATAACCTAGTGTTTTGTGGCATCTGCATACAAATGAACGTGCATACACACCAAAACACACACACACGCACACACACACACACACACACACACACACACACACACACACACCTCATGGTATTTGAAGTAAGTGTGAAGTTGTGTGTAGGTTCACAGCTGTTTTCAGGCATTTCTGCCACTGAACCACATCCCTTTCCTGTTTTTACCTTTTATTTTTTGATTCTCACCCAAAACTAATAATCCTCCTTCTTCAGCATCTCAAGTACCTGGAATTATGGGTGTGCATCTCCAGACCTACCTTCCCATTTTATTAGTCATTTCTAATTTCACCTGATTGTTGTTTGAATCACACATGGGATTTCAATCTTCCTAATGCTGTGACCTGCTCTGTGACCCTCCATAACCTGTCCTGGAGAGCTCCATGAGTGACCTGTGGGTTGAAAGTTCTTGAATATTGGCAGTGCTGCTCATGTCTACTGCTTTCTTACTAATGTTCTGTCTGGATGTTATGTCCAATGTTAAAGTTAAGATGGCAGTCTAGTATAGCATTTCCTCTATCTCTTTTTACGTGTTTGTATGTAATGATATGGAAGGAATATACACACTATTAGTTGTTCATGCTGAAGTCTTGGTTCAGAATGACAATACAGAATGAACTTCTTTGTCTCCTAAAATCTATTTTGCATAATGTAAATGTGACTACTACCTCTTTAATCTATCTATCATCTATTTTTATCTATCTATCTATCTATTCTCTATCTATATCTCTATCCCTCTCTCCCTTCCTCTCTATCTTATATAAGAAAGAAGTAGAGCAGATGGGCAGTTGGAAGGCATGTGCTTTCTTTTTATTTTCAACTTAGAAGAAAATAGGATTTACCTAAGACCTGTGATAATTAGTCCTCATTGTTAATGTGACTAGGTTTTTAATCACCTAGCAGATACACTTCTAGGTGTGCCTGGGAGGACATTTACAGGGAGGTTTAACTGAGGAAGAAAGACTCACATTGAACGTGGATGGCGTCATGGAACAAAAGAAGGCTAGAGAGATGGCTCATTGGTTAAAGTGCTTGCCTATCCTATTATGAATATAATTGCTTATTAATGTTTATTGACCATTTATAAATGATAAAGGGTGATCTTTCTAGATATTACCAACTTTACCATCTGCTGGTTTACAAATCTTCCCCTGGAAAGAAGCTGCTTGCTGCCAGTTTTCAGCCTCAACTTTGCCTATTCTCATTCCTTGTAATACATTGGAAAATAAATTTCAATCACTCCATCCACCCTCAAACTCCTTTTGCTTCCCCTGACTCCTTTTTATTCACCATTGTTACACGTACACACCACTTCTTTTTTCCCTTTAGCATTGCTCCTGTGTACATATGACCAGGGCTGACCACTTGGGATTGAACAACCTGTGTGGAAGCTCATCCCTGGAGGAAACTGATTCTCCCTTTCAGTAGCTATTGACTACCTATAGCTCTTCATCTAGACATGGGACCATGTGTAATTTCCAATGTCCATATTTGCATGCCAACTGCTGATATTATTATGCTGCTCTTGTTTTGGAAACTGAGTTGTTGAGATTTCATGGGTTCATTTTTCCAGCATCAGGCATCTTGACAAGATCTGAGAGCCTCTGGCTCTCAAAATTCATCTTCCCCTCTCTCATAATTGTTCCCAAACCTAGTATTGGAGTTGTATTGCAAATACATAAGTTGATCTTACACCCTGTTTCCAAAGACACCACACACTGTGGACACAGGATTTGGAGGAGTCAAGTTGGAACTTAACTGGTGTCTTCCTCCTTGAAAACTGGCCCTAATAGTACCAGAAGATGCTCTGCATGCTGCCAAGTGAGGGGAAAAATCTATAGTCCCATCAAACTGCAAAGTTTACAAGCCACAACAATGGCTGGACCAGCAAAATATCCACAACAGGGAAATAATAGCACTACTGTCTTGTGAATAACCAACAGCTATCTGATCAGATGTAATACTCACTCAATAAAAAGGTATTCATAATCTGGTATTGTAAATCTAGACAACTACCTGTGGCTAGAGAGGTCATAGACCTATGAGGAGAACCTACCACTTCCCTACATAACTTTTTCACCTTTCATCAAAGAAGCTTCTGTTTCCCAACATACTGTCTTTTTTCATGTTGTTTCCTCCATATTTCCCTATGTTTGTATGAAATTACATTCTTCCTAATTGAAGAATTACTCTTATATTTCTTGTATTTCAAGCCTACAGTAAAGTATTTCATTAATGTTGGTAGCAAGGTTCTCATTCATCCTCATTCATAAAAGATGATTTCACAAGAAATAAAATTCTGACTAGGCAAAACTATTTTCTTTCTCCCATTCAAATGAAGTCTATTGCATCCTGCCTTCCCTTTTGCCAAAGTCAGTAATCAGTTCAAAGTCTCTTAATGAAAAGCCCCACACCATCAAAATAGGATGCTGCTAAGATTTTTTTCTCACTTTGATTATGTTTCTATATGTAGATCTCAGTGTTTTCACTGACTAGAGTTAGGTAGGATTCTAAATCACAAAGGTCCTTGTAATGACTTTGGAAGTTTCTTTCTTCACCTCACTGTAGAGACATAATTTAATATTTTGCGAAGTTACAAGATGCTATTTCACTTTTTCTTTATTTGTTGAGACATTTTTTGTATACTAATATATGATTGATTATGCAGAGAGTTCCATAGACTGCTAAAAAGGAATCTGTATTCTTCCATGTTTAGATGGAAAGTTATGTAGATGTCTGTTAGGTCTGCTTGGTTTATAATATATTTTCACTCCAATGTTTCCCTATTTCATTTTTGTCCAGATAACTTGACTATTGTGGAAAACGGGGCATTAAGGTTAATCTGTAGTTTCATATGTAGTTGTATTTCTTTTATAGAATTAGTTGCTTCTATGTTTGGCATGTTTGTTTAGAATTATAGTACCCTCTTGGTAGACTGTTCATATGTTCAATATGAAGTGACATTCCTTAGCTCCCCTGACTAGTTTTGGTTTAATGACTATTTTGTCATATATATAATCTATAACAGAGCAGCACAAAGAAGGGAAGGTAAATGAAGACAGATAATTTAAGAGTCTGCTTCAGGGCCACAGATGCAGTGGTTGAGCAATGTATACCATGACAGAGTTCTGTTTAACACTCTGCACCATGAAGGAAGAAAGTCTATGGCACTGAATTAAAGAGAGTAGGATGTCTCTGATGCAAGGTGGTACCAGGGAATGTAACGAGAAATCACTAGGTTCTGCACATCTGACAAAAGTAGCAATGGATCAAGAAAGAAATAGACACAAGTGTGAGAGAAATGGGAACCCTATCCAACATCAAGATTTCTATCTTGAGCAAGAGGAATAAAGCAAAGTTCCATGGGAGTCACTAAGTAGAACAAGATCCTTCCATCAAGCACAACCACTATGACTGCATCAAGTAGCACATGTCTGTGTGTACTAGTTGAGGACAGTCATCCAACACTGGAAATATTTAACTGAACAAAGATGACACCATTTTCTTTTTACTATTCTTATCTTGTATTATTTGGGGGTAAAAATACATGTGCCTTAATCAGAAAAAAATTAAAAAAATAAAGCACTTGCTTATCAAGTGTGGGGAGCTAAATTTGAATTCAGGAATTCACATGAAAAAATAGGCACTGTGATGCACCTGTAATCCAAGCATTGCCATGGTGAGATGGTAAGCAGAGACAGGCAGATACCAGGAAGTTTGTAGATACCAGGAAGATAATCTGGACTTTGAGTCAAAATTCCAGGCCAAGCAGAAGTGAAAGATGCCTAAGGACTGATATTTGAGGTTGTCCTATAATCTCAACATGCACACTGTGCATATGTGCACCCACACTCACACATGCACTCCCATCTACACACCCAAATTATAGAAATGAGATGGGGAAAAGGATAAATGGGTTGGGCTTCTTCTATTCCTCCTTCCTATTTTTTTCTACTTTTGCTGTTTGGTTATTATGGACACAATGTAACCAATGGCCTCAAGCTCCTATTGCTGTAATTTCACTATCACAGTGGACTATCTTCTCTCAAACTGTGAGTCCAAACAAACCATTCCTTTCATAGGTTTCTGTTGTCTTAGATTTTGACACAGCAACAAGAACAATCATTTTATTCTGTATTTATCTGTTCATCAGAGACTTTTATGTTGCCTTTTTTGGTTTTGTGTTTGTTTGTTTGTTTGTTTTTGTGTTATGAATTCACCCTCGGGACTTTCTCAGGCTACATATACCACTAAGATCAACCCCTGCTCTCATGCTTCTATGTAGTATCCTTTGGTTCTTTTACTTTTGGGGTTTATTTATTTTTATCTCATATGTATGAGTATTTTCCTTCATGTACTTTTATTCAACAGATACATGCCTGTTGCCCACAAAAGCTAGTAGAAGGCATCAGAACACATGGAACTGGAGTTATAGACAGCTATGAACTACTATATGAGTACTTGGAACTGGACCTGGGTTCTCTGGGAGAACAAAACGTGCTCCTAACTGCTGGGCCAATTCTCAAACACTTGGTTTCTATGTCATTGTTTAATTATTTTTATTGTTTATTTGGGTATTTCACATCATGCATCTTGATTATACTCACCTCCCAGTCTTCCTTTATGCCTTCGTCTCCTGTGACTTCCCCTTCCAAATCAAGTCTATTTTGTGCTGTCTATATATTCCTTGAAGCATTCCTAGTGTCCAGCCCCCTAAGGGAAGATAAGTCTTTTTCCACCTGTACCCCAACCAGAAGCCATCAACTAAGGAGAGCCAGGTCTCCTGCACCATGACACCCCCTGCACCTGCTGTGGTATAGGCTGGTGAGGGGCAGGAGCAGGACCAGATCTCCTGCACCCATGCCACTCCCTGCACCTGCCGTGCTATAGGCTGGTGAGGGGCAGGAGCAGGTCTACCACAAAAGGCAGGGTCAGATCTCCAGTGCCCACAAACTTTAACTTGGGTTCTGGAAGCAGCCCACACTACAGGCATCAACATGGGCTTCAGTGGTAACATGAGCTGCAGACATCAACATGGCCCTTGTGTGTATCAGTCCCACTGAGCCACTTGTGGTCCTCAGCAGCTGCATGGTTCTTGAGTCTCAACATGACCTCAGGTGGTTACACATGTCACTCACATCAGCATGATACCCCAAGGCAGCAAAGCCTGAGCACATCACCAAGCCATCAGGCATTGGCACAGATTGCATGCTTCCACATGTTTCTAAAACCTGGGGGAAGCACCATGGACCACAAGTGATAACATGACCTGTGGTTGCATCATCTTTCTTCATTTCAGGCCTCCATTACTGCCCAGAGCCAGGGGTATCCCATGTCCAGGAGGCAGGTTCAGGGGGTGGGACTCAGGCTGTGTCTGAATAAGCTCCATGCTGTTGTACACCAGCCAACCAACCCTACTGGGCAATGATAACATGTCGCTCTCAGCCCTCTTTCTCTCTCATGTATCACTACCATCACAACCCCAGTTCTACCTCACTCCATAACACTCTGTTTTTCTATCTTTCCCAACTCTCCATCATGTATTTGTTCTTTGCAGTGGTGTATGACACCACCCCAGGCTGTAAGGCTAGGGTGGTGTTTGGCTGTCTTCATCACTGCCCTAGTCTGTGAGACCCAGCTTGGTTTGTATTTATTATGGGGCAGGGATCATGGGGATGAACACCTTACTGTTTGTGTGTCTGCTAAACTCTTCATTACTTTTCCTCTTCTGAAGGACACAGACTTATGGTTCAATCATCTCTATTTTGGGGACATACCTAAAGAGTTGAAATCAGAGTCCCAGCTTATCAAACTCAGCACCCAAAATAGATGCTTGCACATGCATGTACTGCAGTATTATTTGCAATAGCTAAAATATGAATCAATAGATTAAAAATGAAATATATGCCCAATTTTTTTAAAGATTTATTTTAAATTATGTGTATTGTGTGTGCTTGTCTCTGTGTGGATATATGTGTGTGTGCTGGGGGCGGGGGAGGTGCTCAAGGAGGCCAGAAGAAGGCATCATATCCTCTAAAGCTGGAGTTAAGGGGGTTATGGGCTGCCTGACATAGGATATAGAAGAAAAAAAAACTTGGTTCCTCTAGACAAGCAACAATTTATATTTAGTTTCTAAGCCATCACTCTAGTAAAAACAATGGAGTTATACTCAGCAATAAAGAACAAAATGATTTCATTTATAGAAAACTGGATGGAACTAAATATATATACCAAGAGAAGTAACCCAGTGTCTTAGTTAGGGGTTTATTGCCATGAAGAGACATCATGACCATGGCAATTCTTAATTAAGAAGCATTGATGGGGGCTGGCTTACTGTTTCAGAGGCTTAGTCCATTATCACCATGATAAGAAGCATGGCGGCGGCTCACAGGTAGACATGGTGCTGGAGAAGGAGCTGAGAGTTCTACATCTCAATTGGCAGGCAGCGCGAAGAGAGGGTAACCCTGGGCCTGGCTTGAGCTTCTGAAACTTCAAAGCCTCCTGAGGTGACACACTTCTTCTGACAAGTCCACAACTACTCAAACAAGAACACACCTCTTAATAGTGCCAGTCCTTGTGAGCCTATGGGGACCATTTTCATTCAAACCATTACACCCGGATTCAGGAAGATAAATTTTTCATGTTTTCCTCCACAGGCAGAATCTAGATTTTTAAAACATACAGAATAAAGGGGAGATTCTTAAGGAAGAGGAACAGACACCAGGAGAGGCACAGGAAATCAAAGAGTGACCTACAGAGACACTATGTTTCCATGGAGATGACATAATAAAATCCATTGTTTGCGCAACAGACACTAAAAAAAATTTTTAAAGCATTTCCTAGATAACATGTTCAATGCCATGTCTAGTCCTTTGAAGCTTTAAGAATTTTGTTCAGAATAAGAGAAATTGCCCTGCTCATCAATTAATTCACAACTATTTTTATAGGATATTAATCAAAGCACAGTGGGGTTTGAAATATTTCCATGTATGTTCTGAGGAAAAGTACCAAACACTGTTTTTTCCCTATGAATGCTAAACAATTAGTTACATTCTTTAAATTCCAAAGTGCGTGCAAAAACATACACACACACACACACACACACACACACACACACACACACACTTATGGCTTAAAAGCATTGTAGTTTCTCCTTCTTCCATCACTCCCCATCTCTGAAATTCTCTTTTGAAATTTTAACTTCAAAAAGAATAATGTAATTTGGGATACTAAGAACATGCAATAGTTCCACAAATATTAAGTCAAATGGCAAAGAAAAGTGACCATTTTAATCATTAGCTAGAAACAAAAGTGTGTTAAAACCTCAGAAGAGTTAGACAAATTATTGACAGAACAACTGAAATGATAATCAAAATGTCATTTTTCATGATCATTTATTCCACATGCAAAACTTCACATTAGAAGACTTAGGTTTTGGCCAGGCAGTAGTGGCATATGCCTTTAATCCCAGCACTCAGGAGGCAGAGCCAGGCAGATCTCTGTGAGTTCAAGGCCAGCCTGGTCTCGAAAGTGAGTTCCAGGACAGGCACAAAGCAAAATGAGTGAAAAATTGTTAGCTTATTTTAAGCGCTTGGATCCATGCTTATGAAAATGCAGAATCACCTGCCTTTATTTGCAGCCTCTGGGAGGCAGAAAAGCAATGGGATCTTTGTGATTTCTAGGACAGCCTGGTCTCCATAGTGAGCTCCAAGCCAGTTAGGGCTACACACTGAGACCCTGTTTTGAAAAGGGGGAAAAGCAGAACCCGAGAGTCAACAAAGAGGAAAGTCAAAGGTTTCATCATTGAAAAGAAAAATGAAGTGGAAATAAGAGGTAGAAAGGAAAATAATGTAACAATAACAGAAAAAGAGAGGAAGAAGGGAAGAAAGTAGAGGAGAAGGAGACGGGGGTACGGGAACCATCATCAACAAAAGCAAGCACAAATGAGACCACACATTTACAAACACAGGGAGAAAGAGCCTAAGTGTTGTACAAGCCAAAGAAAACCGAAGAACACTCATACACTGTGAGTGTATGTAAGTTTGTCAGTACCTCTCCTCCCTGGTGTCCACAAGGAGCTCATCTCAGATCTTGGGTGTGCTCCCTGCCTCATGAGGTTCAGCTGTTCTTCCAAGCATCCCCCAAAAGGCTCTAATACCCTAAGTACAGTCCACATCCACTCAGGGACATCTCAGCAGATGGAGTTCTTTCCAAGATCCATTCTGCCAAACGATCTGTTTGTTCACAGGGTTCTGGCAGAAATGTCTCTCATTTCAACCTGTAGTGGTTCCTTATGGTTCCACCAGGCCTCAGTCAACATTATCAATGGAATAAGGAGAACCACCCCTGCCACGCCCATCCTGATTGAATTCTCCAGGGTGTAATCCTTCATGACAGAACCTGGCAAGGGAGAACAGAAAACTTTATGAGTGGGTCAGACCATCCACCACAGGAACTCAGAAATGCAACTCTTTTCTGTCTACCTTAAAGGAATTCTTTCTGTCCAGACAGTATCTTCTGCCCTGAAATCATAGAAAGTCTTTCAAGGGGAACCACATTCATTCATTCCTCACCCTTGCAAGTTTCCTTTGAATTTCCTGGTCTTTGAGTCTATGCACAGGCCTGTTGGTGGCTATCACCTTTCTCCTCCCCAGCCATGCTAGGATTCAGGGGTATAGATCCTCCATGGACATATGTCTATTCACTTGAATGTCCTTTGTTGCTACCTGGACTTAAAATAGCCCATGTTTCTCTCAAGCCTGCTAGAGGGACATGGGGGACCATGGCCCTCAGTTTTACCTATATTCATTGTGAATATCAAGGACTGATTTTCTCTCCTGGTTTAAAAAAAAAAAAAAAACGATACTAATAAGAAAACTTTCTGGAACTTCCACATCTAGGGTTAAGGTCTGATTGACAGTTGGGACATAGTGAACTAGGGTATGTTCAACAGGAAAACAGAAGCAAGACCAAGTGATAAAATGTCAAGAGAGAAGATAGATTTAAGGGCAGGACAACTACAAGGAATCTTTAAGTTCTGTGTGTACGCTGACTACCCACTGTGTTCACATACTTCCTGTGTTGTGTCCCCACCCTCTGGTACTTACCTTGTGTGATGTTAAGATAATATGAAGAGTTGGTGGCATTAGGAACTGAGAGGCAGAGGAAGAACAGAAGATGAGGTCTTGATTCTTCCTACAAGTTTTCAGTCCACCTCTTTCCTCTGTGCTTGCTCCAGGAACTTCACATTCATTGTAAAGTCACTTCTCTATAAAAATGTGACCCTTTTATGAGTTTAATTCCATGCTGTCACTTTCTTGAATATTAATTTCTTCTATAAATTTTAGAATTGTGATGGATTTGGCAGCAACACAGTGTACCAAACCAGACTGAGAACGAATACATTTTCTATCTCTTTTTGGGAACTTAAGTATGTTAATTTTTAAAACTACTCTATCTACCTTCCTTTGTAGACTAATGGAGTACTAGTGTGATGGAGATTTCCTATAGCCAACCTGTGCATCAGTGAGTTTCATTTTTTATAAAATTGTGAAGTGCTGTTTTTGGAGTTAGGAAAAAATGCTTTTCTGTCCTCTACTCTCATTGGCATTATTCACCAATCTATTTAATTTCTATATACATTTCTACATTAAAATATTTATGCTGGGAATCAAACCTAGGGTCTTGTCTTGCCTGCACGTTAGGCAGATGCTCTACAAATGAGATGCACTCTCAAGACTTTTGCATTTTATTTTTTAAGGATTTATTAGTGTTTATGTTATGTCTATGGGTGTTTTGCCTGCATGTGTGTCATATACCAAATTCATGCATCATACCCAAAGAGTCCAGAAAAGAGCATCAGAGCTTCTGAACTAGAGTTAAAGACAGTTATGAAACCAGACCCAGGTCCTCTGCAAGAGTGATAATTGTTCTTTACCACTAAAATATCTCTTCAGGCCCCAAAGATTTTTTTTAATTATGTGTATTTGTGTATGTGTTTCTCTGCTGTATATATACTCACATGAGTTCAGAGCAGTTGGAGGCAGAGTATTGCATGACATCCCTTGAAGATGGAATTATAGGTGGTTGTGGGCCATCCAGTGTAGGTGCTGGGAAACGAACTTGGTTCTTCTTGAAGAATACCAAGTGCTCTTAACCATTTAGCTACCTTTAAAGTCTTTCATTTCTTTCTTTTTAAAAAAACAATTTAACTTTATTTTATGTGCATTGGTTTGAAGTGTCAGATTCCCTGGAACTGGAGTTACAGACAGTTATGAGCTGCCATGTGGGTGCTGGGAATTGAACCCTTGTCCTCTGAAAGAGCAGCCATTGCTTTTAACCACTGAGCCATCTCTCCAGCCCTGCCTTTCATTTCTTAAAAAATATTTTATTTTACTGTGTGTTTGAGTGTTTTGTTTACATGTATGTATGTATGTTTGTATGTGCACCACATGTATGCAATGCACACTGATGTCAGGAGAGAACATTGGATCCTCTGGGACTGGAGTTACAGTTGGTTGTGAGCCTCTATGCAGGTGCTGGGAATTGAACCTGGGCCTCAGCAAGAGCAACAAGTGCTCTTGACCACTGTGCCATCATCAGCTCCTTCTTCCATTTGTTTAAGTTAACTGCTTTCTCTCTCTCTCTCTCTCTCTCTCTCTCTCTCTCTCTCTCTCTCTCTCTCCCTCTCTCTCTTTCTCCCTCTCTCTCTCCCTCTCTCTCTCTTTCCCTGTGTCCCTCTCCTCTTCCCTCCCTCCTCTCTCTCTTTCCCTCCCTCCCTTTCTCCTCCCTCTCACCCCTCTCTCCCCCTCCCTTTCTCTCTTTCTCTTTCTCTCTCTCCCCCCTCTCTCGCTCCTCCCTCCCTTTCCCCACCTCTGTTTGTGCCCATGTCTCTGATTTACTTGACTCTACTTATCTCTTTTGGACCCAAAATGTAGCTTTCTCCTGAGTCATCCTATAATATCAGTGATTATTTCAGAATATGGTCTTTAAAAGCCATTTGGAGACATAGGAAAGTCATACAAACACACAGGTACAGGTTCAGCCTCTTCACCCAGGAGCATGATACAAGGCCATTATGACTCAAGCAGAGGAAGGGAGGGAGTGTCAAACTAAAGTCAATGTGAGGAATCATGGTTGAAGCAGCGTGAGAGAGCACAGCACAGTCCTGAAACTCAGGTCAGGTAGAAGATATGTCTGGGTTTCCTGGTTGAGAAGGGAGATGTGGTAAAATGGAAACTCAATTTCTGAACTTGACAAGGTAAGAGTGGAAAGAGTCGCTTTCTGACCCATGTGTTGTATCACCATGGTTTCTCTGCTGTTTGTCTCTGTTCATAACTCCTCTGACCCCCCATCTATGTTTTTAAAAAATTATTTTATTTTTGAGATTATAAAATATATAACTCTCCCTCTCCTCTACGAAACTTTATCTGTTTCTACATAATAATATTAACTTGAGTTTCCTTTGTCATTGTCTCTGTCATTAAAACTCTCATCAAGTCTACTTCTCTCCATAAGTACCCAATACTTACCATCCTCCTGTCCTAAGACTGCCCAGTTCTAGAACATCCAGTACATATATGATTGAGAGTCAAAGAAATAAGTCTGGAGACTCTCACCTGAGATTACAATGTCCAGTGTGTCACTTGGGTGTGACCACACATGGGAATGTTGACTAGAAGAACTATAACATCTGTAGGTCACAGCATGTGCTGCAGTCACAGGAGCTGTAGAGATGTTGGCTTGGGAGCCTCCAGCATAAGGTTCCCCAACTAGATGCATTTGGACCTCATTTATATTCTCTCTGTACACAACCAGAATGAAGGTCTCAAACATGGCATCTGAATAGCATGGCAATGTCATTGTCTCTCCTGAATTTATTGGAGGAGCTCGTAGGGCTCAGAGAGAAGGCTTTCTGTAGACTCCCAAAAACAAACAGGTTGTGAGTTGGAGAGTCACTCTACCTCGCCCCACATCATGGAAACTGGGATAAGAAAGGTTCTCCAAGCCCAAGTCTTTCTTCCTACTCATATCCTCACGTTCTCTTCTGTGGCTATCTCCCAACCCACATACTTACCATTTTTTCTGTCTTTTGATCAATTCTCTGTGTCTATAGTTTCAAGCTCCCTCTGACATGGGGTTGTCCCATGAAGATGACTGTTGCATTCATCTACCACAGACCTCTTCCATTTTCTATGATGGATGAGGGTGGAAAACACAGCATACTGGGTTTCAGGCTCCCCTCTGTATACATTCCATGCCCTTTGGGGAAGAGTAAGATCCCTGCCAGGATGTGATAAGAGCAGTAAGGCAGCTAACTGGAGCTCTGCTGTGTTTTCTCCTGAAACTAGGCTGGTTCACCCAGTGTGCCTGGGCCTTGTCTGTAGTCCCAGCTTACACAGGGCAGCCTTGAGTCTGGGTTCATGAGCATCACCCCCTCTCAGCCTGATGGCAGCACCAGTACTCTGGTCATACTGTCTCAGCTTTGCTTCTCTTCCTTTTTGTCTCTGACTTGGGGTACATTTTTGGTTACTAATTGCTGATGTCAGAAATGATCATAAAAATGACATAGGAAAAGGAACATGCGTGTGTACTATCTTCTAGTTCTGGAAGTAAAAAGCCTGAATGAGCCCACTGGTATGAGTCTCGTGTCTTAAGGGCTGCATTTCTTCCAAAGGCCCCAGGAGGAAGCATATATGTCTTTTTCTCTTCCAGATTATAGAAGCCTCCTGAACTCAGTGGCTTGTGGACACTTCGTTTTCAGAACCCGGAAAAAAATGGAATGTGCCACATGCTTCCTTGCTCTGACCATTGCTATCTTCTTCCTCCTCTTTTATGAGCTAGTGTAGCTGCTCTAGCCTGTGCGGATCACCCAGGACGTTCTCTTCATCTTAAAATCAGGCAGCTGATTAAACCATGAATTGCATCCTCAACCTTTGTCCCTCTTCCATATGGGAGTTGTTCTGTACCAACTGTCCAGTGAGAACTCACCAGGGTCTCAGGAAAACTACCTTAGAACCTTCTGAGTGCAGTGTCCTTCATAACCTAAATATTGTATATAAAACTTCACTCTTAAAGATCTCTCTATCACAACAAATCTCCCCTTAGAACCAAGATTTTAGCACATAAACTTTAGGTGGAGGTTAAACAACCAAACCATCAAACCACATGACAAATATTAATTGGTTCTAAGGCTGGGAATATGAATATCATTAGGGGAACACTCTCCTAACTACCTCAGTGCCCAGTCCCCTATATTGATGTTTCTGGAGGCTAAGACACTTTAAGACATCCCTGCTATTCTGGGGTCTCCTATCTAATAATCACATTTAAAATCTCAGTAGAAATGGTGGGATAATGAAGAACACCTCTGACATGAGCTGTCTCACCTGTAAATATGGTCAACAGAGGATCACTGATTTCTGACAATACACCACGGACGGTAAGATCAATGCCCTGACATCTAATAGGTCCCCACATGTGCCATGGTCATGGGGTACATGTCAAAGCTGTGTCGTAATATGATGTCTTGGAACACCCCATCTTCCTTGAACAAGTATTTCAAATCCAAAGTGGGACTGACACCTCAGAGTCACATGCCCTCCAATGGAAACCAGGGGACTGGGGCAGGCAGACAGGGTGGGCTTGTCAGAAACCCCTGTGAAGAGAAACTAGCCCAATCTTACAAAGAAAGAGGCAGGAGCACCTCGTTATCCTTTGTGCTCAGGACTCTCCTTGCTTGTGTATTTCTAAAGTCCCTTCCAAGGCAATACATCCAGAAATACATGGTGACACCATACCCTGCTAAAACTTTTGTGCAACTACTGCATAAGCGATTCAAGGCATTATGAAAATAAGTTCCATATATAAATGTAGTCATCAACAGAAGACCAAGTGACATCAATTTGCATCAGGAAAATACTAAGCAGCTGAGTTTGATTGGAATAATCTGGAATTCCCAGGACATAGTACAAAGTTTCCCCACCTCTTCTGGTACAATAACAGCTGTCCTCCACATGTTCCATCATCATGGATATTCTGGAGAGCTTGTGTCCACATCTCATCCTGAGAGAGACTGGTGTTCTGAGCTATGTGTCTTCCCCACTACACAATGACATCACTTTTCCTAGACACTCAGGCCTCTTCCAGTCTTTTCCTCAGTGTTGATTGAGTCAACCAAGGAAGGAAAGTCTGGGGGGTCTCTGGGACAGAATCAGAGAGCATATTTCCATGTCTTTCACTTTTGAACTTG
Source organism: Onychomys torridus (assembly GCF_903995425.1). Classification (NCBI taxonomy): domain Eukaryota; kingdom Metazoa; phylum Chordata; class Mammalia; order Rodentia; family Cricetidae; genus Onychomys; species Onychomys torridus. Next base: position 1,505,587 of record NC_050443.1, read on the forward strand.
TAAGATGTCATACACAGGCCTTCCTGGTAGTCTTTACAGCAACCCAATCCCTGTGCTGTTTGCCTTCCTATTGTAGAAAAAAATCTTTCTGTGTAGCATGAGAAGTAATCCATGATTTTGGGCAGACTCATCCACTTTTGCCCACGTCCTCTGGAACAGGAAGAATCCTGGAGGGAAAGACCCATGGTAGATGAGCTGTCTCCTTCCAGCATCCTGGCATTCTGTCTCTCTGCCCTGGTTGGTCCTCTGCACATTAGAAGTCAGAGCCCACTCAGTGAACATGAACTCATGTACTAACCTCCACCATTGGGAGCCAGACACCCTGCTGTAGACAGATCCAGCACCCCTGGCTGATACTTCCACCCCTGTATTCCACACCATTCACTCCCAGCAGAACTCACCATGACACAACAGGCTAAGGAACGTAGGCAGTTTGGTGCTGCTTCTGCTGCCAGGAGGCAATGCCCCAATATAACCAGACAGGATTTTCTGAGAGTCCCAAGTCATCTGTTTCACTGGCTGACCACAGCTGAGGAAGCTGATATTCGTTGGCTCCTTGCATCTTGTATGTGGCTCACAAATCATGATGACTTTCAGAAAATTCTCAAGACTCTAAGTCTTGTTTTACTGATTTTTACCATGACTATACTGGAACATGTCTTGACCTCATTTCCTCTTATTCAGAGTCATCAAATGAGGTAATTATATCAAAACTGTATCTATATGTTTTTTATACAAGATTTAAATTATTCTTCCTATGTAGTGTATACTTATTAAATGAGTACTTTTAAGATAATAATAATAACATGTGGCCCCTAGGACGCAGGCCTTAGGACACAGCCAGTCCCAGGGAACCCTTACCCAGCTCTGCTCCAGTTGCTGGCCAGCAGGGAAAACTCCTGCAGGAAGGCACACACACACACACACACACACACACACACACACACACACACACACCTCCCCCACCAGACCATGCATTCTACATGCCCTGCCCCAATACCCATCTGTCTGTGAACCAGTAACTTCCTGATGCACAGAAACCAAACCACCAGCTCTCATTGGACCAAGAGGTGAGTGACTCTTCTCACACCCAGAGTCCTGCCCCTAGGTCCCAGGCACTGGGACATAGCCAGTCCCCGGGAGCCCCCACCCAATTCTGCCACAGTAGCCAGCCAGCAGGGAAAACTTCTGTGGAAAGGCCTCTTCCCACCAAAACTCCCCATCAGACCCTGCAATCTACAAGTTCCACACTCTGCCCCAATACCCAACCACCTATGACCCCAGTAACTTCCTGAGGTACTGAAACCAAACAGCCACCTCACATTGGACCAAGAGTAACTTCCTGAGACAAGGAATCCACCAGACTCATTAGACCAAGAGTGGCTTCTGAGTGATATAATCTACAACTCTCATTGGACCAAGAGAGGCTTCCTAAGACACAGAATCTGTCAGCTCTGACTGGACCAAGAGCCCTAATAAGACCAAGAGTGGCTCTGTGAGTCACAAAATAAACTAACTTGGGTTGAGCTAAGAGTAGCTCTCTGAGATACAGAATCAGCCAGATCGAATTAGGCCAATAGCTAAGATTGGAACCAGAGGGGCCCCTTGAGACACAGACACAATAAAAACAGAGTGGACCAATAGCAACTCGCTTAGACACAGGAACCTCTAATACCTATTTGAGGAGGAGATAGGCAGACATCAAGGCAAAATTACATACAACAACATGAAGAGTAATAAAGTATCACCAGAACCTAGCCCTCCTCCAACAGCAGGACCTGAACATCACAATGTAAAAGAAGCCAAAGAGAGTGACCTTAAAAATAGCTTCATAAAGATGCTAGAGACCTTTCAAGAAAAACTGAAAAACTCTCTTAAAGAAATTGAGGAAAAGGCAAACAAAAAATTGGAAGAAACCAATAAAGAAGTTGAGAAAAATACAAACAAAAAATTGAAAGAAATCAATAAATCACTTTAAAAAAAGCCAAGAAAACCATGAAAAAGCAATTAACCATGTGAGGGAAACAATCCAAGACCTGAAAAGGGAAATAGAAACAATGAAGAAGACACAAACAGAGGGAATGCTGGAAATAGAAAATCTGAGTAAACAAACAGGAAACACAGATGCAAGCATAACCAACGGAATACAAGAGATGGAATAGAGAATCTCTGGTTTAGAGGATACAAGAGAGGAAATAGATTTGTCAGTCAAAGAAAATACCAAAGCCAAAAAAGTTGTAACACAAAATCTGGGACACCATGAAAAGGCCAAATCTAAGAAAATTATGGATGGAAGAAGGAGAAGAATACCAACACAAAGGCACAGAAAATATATTCAACAAGATCATAGAAGAAAACTTTCCCAACTTAAAGAAGGAAATACCTATGAAGATACAAGAAGCCTACAGAACACCAAACACACTAGACCCCTCTCCAAAAAAATCCCCTCGACACATAATAATTCAACAACTAAACGTACAGAATAAAGAAAGAATATTAAGAGCAGCAAAGGAAAAAGGCTAAGTGAATTATAAAGACAGACCCATCAGAATAACACCCAACTTCACAACTGGGACTTTGAAAGCCAGAAGGACCTGGACAGATGTAATGCAGACACTAAGAGACCATGGATGCCAGCCTAGACTAATATACCCAGCAAAACTTTCAATCATCATAGATGGAGTGAAGAAGACCTTCCAAGACAAAACCAGATTTAAACAATACTTATCCACAAACCCAGCCCTACAGAAAGCACTAGAAGGAAAATTCCAACCTAAGGAAGGCAGATACACCCATGAAAACACAGGTAATAGATTACACCACAGCAGTAAACCCCAAAGAAGAGAAGTACATACACACTACCACCAAAAATAAAAATAACAACAGGAATGAACAATCACTGGTCATTAATATCCCTTAATATCAATGGACTTAATTCACCTATAAAAAGACATAGGCTAACAACGGATTTGAAAGCAGGACCCATCTTTCTGCTGCATACAAGAAACACACCTCAACTTCAAAGATAGACACTACCTCAGAGTAAAAGGCTGAGAAAAGTTTTTCCAATCAAATGGTCTTAAGAAGTCGCTATCCTAATACCCAAAAAATAGACTTCGAACTAAAATAAATCAAAAGAGATCAAGAAAGGCAGTACATACTCATCACAGGAAAGATCCACCAAGATAAAGTTTCTTTTTTTTCTTTTTTTTAATAAACTTTATGTTCAATAATTTCATACATACATATACTCTCAATTTTGATTACTATCTCCTTCACACTCATCTCCTTTCTTTCACTATCTTTTTTTTCATTTTTCTTTATTAAGAAATTTTCTACTCACTCCACATACTATCCACAGATCCTCCTCCTCCCTCCTCCCTCCTCCCTCCTCCCACCCTCCAGCCCTCTTCCCCAAGCCACCCTGCATCCCCACATCCCCCAAATTGAGCTGGAGGAGTTCCTCAGTTCCTCAGTGGAAATGTAAGGGTTACTTATGTATACTGTCATATCATCTGCAAGTAAATACATTTTTATATCTTCCTTTCCAGTATGTATCCTCTTGATCTCCTTCAGTTGTCTTATTGCTCCAACTAAAATTCCAAGTACTATATTTAATAGATACAAAGAGATACAGAGCAGATAACCTTGACTTGTTCCTCATTTTAGTGGACCTGCTTTGAGTTTTTCCATATTTACGTTGATGTTGACTATAGGCTTGCAGTAACCCCCTTAATATGTTTAGGTATGTCTCTTGTATCCCTAATAACTCCAGGACTTTTATTTTGAAGAGACGTTGGATTTTGTCAAAGAACTTTCTGAATCTAATGAGATGGTCATATGGTTTTTGTCTTTCAGTTTATTTATAGTACGAATTACATTTACTGGGTTTTGTATACTGAAACATCCCTGCATCTCTGAGATGAAGTCTGCTTTATCATGTGGGATGATCTTTTTGATGCATTCTTGGATTTGGTTTCAAAGATTTTGAGTCATTTTGCATTTATGTTCATAAGGGAAAATGGTCCATAATTCCCTTTCTTTGTTGAGTCTTTATGTGGTTTGGGTATAAAGGGTATCTGTGGCCTCATTAAATGAATTGGACAATGTTTCTTCTGTTTCTGTTTCATGAAAAAATTTGAGGATTATTGGCATTAACTCTTTTTTGAAAGTCATAGAATTCTGCCCTAAAACCATCCCTCCCTGGGCTATTTTTTTGGTTGAGAAATTTTTTTTCTCCTTTTTTTTACTTATATTTGTGTTTTAATTTTACACATCAGCCATGGGTTCCCCTGTCCTCCCCCCTCCGGCCCCCACCCCTACCTTCTCCCCCAGCCCCTCCCCTCCATTTCCATCTCCTCCAGGGCCAAGACTCCCCTGGGTTGAGAAAATTTTAATGACTGCTTCTATTTCACTAGGGATTATAGATTAGTTTTAGTTGCTTATCTGATCTTGATTTAACTTTAGTAACTAGTACCTATCAGGAAAATTATCCATTTCCTATATATTTTCCAGTTTGGAAGAGTACAGGTTTTTAAGTATGTCCTTATGATTTTCTGGTTTTCTTGATATCTGTTATGTTCCCCTTTTCTTTTCAGATTTTGTTGATTGGGATATTTTCTTCATTTTAGTTAGTTTGAATAAGGGTTTATCTATCTTCGTGGTTTTCTCAAAGAACCAATTCTTTGTTTCATTGATTCTCTGTGTTCTTCTCTTTGTTTCTGTTTTATTTATTTCAGTCCTCAGTTTGATATTTATTGCCATCTACTCCTATTCAATGTGATTAAGTATTTTTGTAGGAGAGGATTCAGGTGTGCTGTTATGTTGCTAGTATGAGATCTCTCCAATTTTTTTTCATGTAGGCACTTAGTTTTATGCGCTTTCCTCTTAGCAAACCTTTCATTGTATCCTGTAAGTTTGGGCATGTTGTGTATTCATTTTCAATCAATTCTAGAAAGTCTTTAACATTTTTGTCTTGCCCAATTTTTCATCCATCGGGGACTTGTTCAATTTCCATGGTTTTGTACACTTTCTGTTGTTTGGCATTGTTGCTATCCAGTATTAATCCGTGGTGGTTTAATACAATGCAGGGAGTTGCTTCAATTTTCTTATATCTGTTGAGACTTGCTTTGTGTCCAAGTATGTGGTCAATTTTGGAGAAAGTTCCATGATGTATAGAGAAGAAGGTGTATTCGTTTGTGTTTGTGTGAAATGATTGTAAACATCTGTTTGCTTCAGCCTTTCTCTATTTATTTTTTGTCTGGATGAAAGTGTCATTAGTAAGAGCAGGTTACTGAAGTCTCCCGATATCAGTGTACGCAATTTAATCTGTAGTAGTGTTTCTTTCACAAACTTGGGTGCCCTTGTGTTTGGGGAATAATTGAATTGAAATTAAGAATTGAAATGTCATCTTGTTGGATTTTTCCTTTGTTGAATATGTAGTGTCCTTCCCCAACTCTTTTGATTATTTTTTGCTTGCAGTCTAAAATGGTTATACCAGTTTGCTTCCCAGGTGCATTTGCTTGAAATATTGTTTTTCAGCCTTTTACCCTGAAGTAATGTCTACCCTTGATGTTGAGGTGTGTGTGTTTCTTTGATGCAACAGAAAGATGGATTCTGTTTTCCCATCCATTTTGTTAGTCTGTGTCTTTTTTATTGAGTAATTCAGTACATTGAGATTGAGATTGAGATTGAGATTGAGATTGAGAGATACCAATGGCCAATGATGGTTGATTTCTGTTATTTTGTTGTTCATGGTGGTGTGTGCTTCTCTTCTTTTGATTTTGTTTTCCTGAGATTATTTATTCCCTGTGTTGTCTTTGGTGTTAGTTAGCTGCCTTAGATTGGAGTTTTCTTTCTACCAACTTTTGCAGGGCTGGAACTGGAGATACATATGGTTTAAATTTGTTTTTTTTATCATGAAATAGCTTATTTTATATATCTATAGTGACTGAAAGTTTTGTTAGGTCCAGTAATCTGGTCTGGCATCTCTGGTTTCTTTCAGTGGGCAGTACATCTGTCCAGGCCCTTCTGGCTTTTAGAGACTCCATTGAGATATTGAACTCAATTCTAATAGGTCTTCATATGTTACTTTGTATTTTTCAATTGCAGCTTTTAATATTCTTTCTTTGTTCTGTACATTTACTATTTTTATTATCATGTGTGGAGGGTACTTTCTTTTCTGGTCCAAACTATTTGGTGTTCTGTATGCTTTTGTAACTTTACAGGAATTTCCTTCTTTAGGTTAGGGAAATTTTCTTCTATGATTTTGTTTTCTGGGCCTTTGAATTGGCTGGTTTTGTCTGTCAACTTGATGCAAGCTAAAGTCATCAAAGAGGAAGGAACTCCAGTTGTGGAAAGTCCTCCATGGCCTCAGAATAAGCTCTTATGTCTAGATTCCAGCCCTGTTTGAGTTCCTGTTCTGACTTCCTCCAATGAACCACAGTTCATCACTTAAGTGTAAACCATATACACCCTTTTCTCCCCAACTTTCTCTTTGACCATGATGTTTGTTCACAGCTATAGAAACCCTAAGTAAGACAAATTGTTACAGTGTAGTAGGGTATTGCTGTGACAGACCTGACCATGTTTTGGGGAGAATTGTGGAAGGACTTTCGAACTTTGGGCTAAAAGAACGATTGAGTATTAAGAGGTATGGTGGGGAGGGGTCCTGGAGAGATGGCTAAATGGTTAAGAGCACTGCTGCTCTTCCAGAGGAGCCGGGTTCAATTCTAAGCACCCACATGGCAACTCACAACTGTCTATAATTCCAGTTCCAGGGGATCTGACACCTTCACACCAATGCACATAAAATAAAGTTAAATAAATTTTACAAAGAGCTCTGTGGGATGTTCTGCAAGAAGATAAGAATGCTGAGAAAGTGCAGAGGATGGAGGCCTGGCTTATGAATTTTCAGAGGGAAGTTTAAAGACTCTATCAGGGCTGTTTGTTATTTTGAGTTAAGAGTCTGAGGTTCTGGTTAGGTGGGGCTGAAGAATCAGCTGTGACTAACAAGATCCCAGAACTATTGAAGCGAAACTTTTCTTTGCTTGGATACTTGATACTGGTCAGCTGGAGCTAAGAAAGTAGTGGTGAATAAGAAGAGATCAGCAACACTAAGGTGAAATCTTCGGGGAAGTGTTTGCTGAGAGCACAGAGAAGTGGTGTTCCAGAGGTGGCCAAGGTTGTACCTACCTTCTGCTGGCAGCTGGACTTGGTAATGTGTAAGCATCACTCAGGTGGTACTGGTTTTGTAGGCATGAAGGAGTTATGGAGAGCTTGACGCTGTGAGAGGCCAGGAGAGGACCTTGGTAAAGGTGCAGCCTCAGTGGCAGTTTAAGGCCCAGGACTGAAGGTTTGGCACCATGGAGACAACCTATAAGAAGCTGTTGGTTAGAACCTGTCTCAACTGAATGTACCAGGCTTTGCTGACTCCTCATTCGAGGCCTTACCTTTTCAGAGGAGGGGATGGGGTGTAGGTTTGGGGGAAGGCTGAGGGGAGCGGAAAAAGGGTTGAAAGGGGGAATCTGTGGTTGGTATGTAAAATGAATAAAAAATTTCTTAATAAAGAAGAAAAGTAGAGAAAATAAAATAAAAAAGTCTATCAGTGAAAGTGCAGTATTTTGGAGATGCGGGTACCATAGATGACCACCAAGTATCATATTGAAGAAGATATTTAATTTTAATTTTGATTTTTTTCTTTTTTTTCTATTTATTATTTTGATTTTTAAAGTAGCCCACAGATGAAAGACGAGCTTTTAAAAGAGACTGAAATTTTAATGTGTTTGAATTTAAAGTTAATAATGATTTTAATGTGAGATCTTGGGGATGAATAAGAAAGGAAGGGCTGTGGCTTCATATTTGTGTGTCAAGTTGACAAGGGTCAGCTGTACTGACTGGTTTTATGTGTCAACATGACACAAGCTAGATTCATCAAAGAAGGAGCTCCAGTTGTGGAAATGCCTCCATGAGAAGCAGCTGTAAGACATTTTCTCGATTAGCAACCAGTGGGGGAGGGCACAATCCATTGTGGGTGGTGCCGCCCCTGGGCTGGTGGTCCTAGGTTCTATGAGAAAGCAGGCTGAGCAAGCCAGTAAGCATCCGCAGCTCCTGCCTCCAGCTTCACATCCTGCTTGGATTCCTGTTCTGACTTCCTCCAATGATGGACTATGATCTGGAAGTGTAAGTCAAATAAACCCTTTCCTCCCCAACTTGCTCTTTGATCATGATGTTTTGTGCAGCAATGGAAACCTAACTAAGACAGCCTTTGATCTGGGATTCTCCTCCTATTCCTATGTTTCTTAGATTGCTGTTGAAGGGCCCAGCCCCTAGCAGGTCAGAGAAACTGGAGAGGTGATATAGAGCAGGCAACCTACTGGACAGATGTATATAGATACACATGGGAACTTTATCTGGGGCAAGGCTTAATTCTTCATTTTATTTTCCTTTCTGCTGATGGTTCTACTCTATTCTTTCTCTGTTCTGTTCTTCTGTCTTCTGATGTTTCTCTTTTTCCCCAGTTGTTTCATCTCTTCCCTGATGTATACCTTCTATTACATCTCTTATTTTTCTCTTGTCCATTTTATACATCCTAATATAAAGATTTCTATGTAAGAAAAGATTACCTCACAACTGTAAGTTACATATTTTCCAAAAACAAATTAAAATCTTTACACAGGAAGAAATCACATTGTGATCACAAGTTACATGTTTTCCTTATAAGCCCTCAAGTAGTTAAATATTTTTCTTTGTGTTAATTTCCCACCATAACATACTCACCTCACAGCAATGATTCTTTTATTATTGAACTTTTAGCAAGCTAAGTATGTTTCAGCCAGTTCCTTTTGTACTGGCAGGCAGCTGTTTGTAGTTTCAGAGTAGCAGATTTCTATTTTCTACTGTAGAGAAACTTTACTTTAAACAAATAGTTAGCTCACCACCCATTTTCCTTTACACACAATAGGGTCATTTAATTTCCTTTTTAAGGAAAAAAAATTGTTTTTTCAAAGTGCATACTTGGGCCTGTGAATAATTCTATAAGTTACATGACCAAGGAACTCGGGCCTAACCTTGGGTGTAGGGACATAAATGCTTTCTTTGATCATTAGCCTGTTTTTCCACAGGCAGAATTCAAGGGTCTATAATGCTTACAACTTCCTTGTTCTTATTTTTTTATCCTCTGCAAATCTCACATCCAACAAAGGGAAAGGAGATTTTTAGCCTATTTTTGCCTTTTTTATATCTCTTACTGGAACAATTGGGAGAATAACCTAAATCATTTCCCTAATCATCCTTTCTGTCGTAAGCACATATATCTTTTAGGTTAACTCAGAAAGTCTAATTAAATCACAGATTTAACTCATCATCATTGCTCATCTAAAATTATCTTCATTATGATCTGCAAGTAAAGTGCCCAGTGAGGAGTGGGGTTTTCCCAGAAACAATCACACTATATTAGATACAGTGGATCCTCTCATATACCAGATACAGCAGCAACACAGTAGTAGCAAGCAGGAGGAAACACTGCAAAAGCAAGAGGCATTCTGGAAACAATCCTTGGGGCTTTGCCTCTCCACGATGTACTCAGAGTAATTCTGTTATCCTCTGGGCTGGATTCTGTAAGCTCCATTGCTGAGTGTAGCTCCTCCATAGCCACCAGCATGAGGTTTTGTCTTTTCACATGTCCCAGATTTTCTGGATGTTCTGTGTTAGGAAATGTTTACATTTAACATTTTCTATGACCGATGTATCCCATTTCTTCTGCCTCACCTTTCGTGCCCAAGACTCTCTCTTCCATCTCTTCTATTCCATTGGTGAAGCTTGCCTCTATAGAGCCTGTTTGTATTCCTAATTTTTTCATTTTCAGAATTCCCTCAGTTTGGGTTTGCTTTGTTCCAGGTCTTGGACAGTTCTTTGTACTGTTTCTATTTTCCTGGATTTCTTCTTTTTTTAATAACATAATTCTTTATTGATCTTTGGGAATTTCAAATCATGTGCCCCAATCCTTTATAACTCCCAGTCCCTCCCTATCTGACCCTCACCCCTGAAGCAACCCCCAAAGAAAACCCACAAACAATTAACTAAGAACAGAACAACGACAACAAAACACCCTGCTCCTCTGTCTTTCCCATCTCCCCATCACCTCGTCATTCCTTCTGGTGACATTAGAAGCTGCAATGTCCCAGGTACACATTTTGTACAAGAAGTCCCACCTGCAAATGTTCATTGCAATGAGTCATTGGTCTGGTTCAAGCCCTCTGTCACACCATCCTCACTGGAACCTCATCAAAATTCCTCTTGGATATCCTGCTATTGCCCTGAGTGATGGAGATCCTGTGGCTCTCATTCCAGCATGTGATTGATGGGATAAATGTTAGGGTGGGCCAACCCAAGGCCTAAGATGTGGGTCTATAGTGGTAGCTGAGCTAGTCAGTCTGGACCACTGGGATTACCCACATCAAGTGAGGGGTGGAGCCAGATTTCCTAGGCCCATGCCATCAGGGCCAGCTCTACAACACCCATGGTGAGGGGTGAAGCTATCTCCCCTGAGAACAGGAGACAGCTCTCCCATGAGTAGCAGGGCCAGCTCTCCTTCAGTGTCCAGCAAGGGACCGGGCCAGCTAGCCCAAGGTCAGTGAAGGGTGAAACCGACTCAACACAGCCCTCAGATTTCAACAGACATGATTCCTATGATGTCCTGTGGTAACATGGCCATGGACATCAACACAGTCCCCAGCTGCAGCACAAACATGGACCCAGACATGGCACTTGAAAGTAGCTCAGGTCTAGATGTCACCATGGCCAAGTGCAGCAGTGTAGGCCACTCAGAGCAGTATGGCTCAGGCTGCTGATTGGCCATCAGATACCAACATGATCTCAGTAGCTGACCAGACCCCAGGCATCTGCTTGGGCCTTGGTCATAACAGAAGCCATGTGTGGGAGCCCTCAGAGGTTTTCTAGTGAGATCTGAGCTATCTTTACCCAGAAGGAATGCATAAGAGAATGATTGGACCATGGGCCTGGGTACTAAGTGGTTAGTAGGGTCGATATTTGGCTGGAGCTAGAAAGGGGGAGGTCTTTTGCCCTTCCCCTTGGTATTGTTATAAAAAAAAAAACCTTTTGAATAAACTTCTGGGCCAATGGAGAAGGATCCAGGCTCTCCTGAGGCTATCCTGTATTTCTGTTTCTCTCCTCTGTGTCCTTCTATCTAAATCCCTTACTCACTCCTCAAGAGTTCCTTGGGGAAAAAAGTGGGAGAGGATCCCCCACAGCCATGATCCTGGCTGCTATAGAGCCACAGGCCCAGATATGGCCCTTGACAGCTTCTCCAGCCTGAATGGCATCATGGTCCTGTGTGGCAGTACAGACTACTAAGATTGGCATGGCTCCAGTAGCAGCATGGACCTCAGACACCCACATGGCCTCGACCCCAGTCATCCATGTGGCCTTTGGTAGCAATGTGAGCCACAGACATCAATACAGACCTTGACTGTGGTAGGACTACAGACCCAGACATGATCTTCAGCTGCAGCCCGGCCCAGATGTCACCATGGCACCTTGTGACAGCACAAGCCACTCAGCTCTATATGGACCAGGCTGCAGAATGACCCCCAGAACCCCACCTGGCCTCAGTTCATGGCCCAGATTCTGGGTTTTGCATGGCCTTTGGTAGTAACAGGTACCAAGGACATCAACAAATACCCTGGCTGTGGCACGGTCATGGTTTTTCTGGATTTCTTTTTTTAATGATGTATTTTATTTATTTTTATTTTCATGTGTATTGGTATTTTGTCTGCATGTATGTCTGTGTGAGAGTGTTGGATCCCCTAGAACTGGAGCTACAGACAGTTGTGAGCTCCTATGTGAATGCTGAGAGTTGAACCCAGATCCTCTGGAAGAGCAGCCAGTGCTCTTAACCACTGAGCTATCTCTCCAGTCCCTAAAAATTTTTAAAGATTTATTTTATGTATAAGGTGCTCTTATCTGCATCATATCTGCATGTCAGAAGAGGGCATCAGATCCCATTATAGATGGCCATGTGGTTGCTGGGAATTGAACTCAGGACCTCTAGGAAGAGCTGCCAGTGCTCTTAACTGCTGAGCCATCTCTCCAGCCCCTTCTCTGGATTTCTTTAATGGATTTGTTCATTTCTTCTTTAAGGACCTCTATCATCTTCATACAGGCGATTTTACGATTTTTTTTCTTATGCTTCAACTATGTTGTAATTCCCAGGGTATGATGTGGTAAGATAACTGGGCTCTATTGGAGATATTTTTCCCTGACTGTTATTGATTGTATTTTTAGGCTGATGTCTATGCATCTGGGATTGGGATAACTATAGGTCTAGGTGCTGCTTTCTGGATTTGTCTTTTTTGGATGGTTTGTTCCTTGGTTTCTGTTTTTTCTCTGGATTTTCAGACAGTGTAATGACTGTGTGTTGCCTAGATTGACCTGATAGTTGGAACCACTGGGTGTTCCAGATCAAATGTGCTCCTCGGTATTGGGAGTTGATGTTTGGGAATGAGGATAGGCTACAAGTTTGAAAGTGGTCACATGATGAATCAGAGGAGAGACTTCAACCAGGATCTACTTATTTTGTCTCCTTAGAATGGGAGGAGGCACTGAATAGAGTTCACCCCAGAGGTTCTACTAGAGAGGTAGGGATGAGACTGAAGGATTTGATCTAGAGAGGCAGAAAGATAAGTGTGGATCTGCCTTCACCATACTCATTTTTCCTAGCAGGAGAGGCCATAGAGTTAGCAGGAAATGTGTGCTGGAGTCAAAGGCTGGGACAAAGCAATGAGCTGGGGAAGAGTAGTTAGAAGGGAGAGTTCTGTGTGATCCACATGAGATGGAAATAGGGAGACAGTAAAGCCTGCCACAGGTGTTCTGCAGCAGAGCTGGAAATGAGACTCGGGATTGAACCTGGGGAACAGAAACCGGAGAGAGCATCTGTAGGCAACCTAGCTGGTTTTCTCATAGACATGGCCTGTGGGCTAGCAGTAGCTCCCTACTGTAGTTGGGAGCTGCTAGAAAGCAACAAATGGGCAGAGAGTGAGGAATGCTGAAGCCAGTGTTCTGTTGTAAAGCCAGGGATGAAGCTGAGGGATTGCATCTGGAGGAGAGGAGAGAGTGGTGAAGGTCTTCAGCTGACTTGCCTGTTTCCCTGGACTGCTCAACTGGTGTGTTCACAGAGATTCTGTCCATTAACTTTTTATTTTATTTTATAATTTAATTTAATTTTACGTGTCAGCCACAGATTCCCCTGTCCTCCCTTTTCCTGCCCCCCCCTGCCCTCTCCCCAATCCACCCGCCATTCCCATCTCCTTCAGGGCAAGGACTCCCCTAGGGATTCAGCTCAGCCTGGTAGATTCAGTCGAGGCAGGTTCAGCACCTCCTCCCTTCACCCAGGCTGAGCAAAGTGACCCAGCATAGGCCCCAGGCTCCAAAAAGGCAGCTCATGCACTAAGGGTAGGTCCCAGCCCCACTGCCTGGGGGCGCCTAGATAGTTCAAGCTAATCGGCTGTCTCGCTTATCCAGAGGGCCAGATCCAGTTGGGGGTTCCTCAGCTGTTGGTTCATAGTTCATGTGTTTCCACTAGTTTGGGTATTTGTCCCTGTGCTTTTTCCAATCATGGTCTCAACATCTCTCACTCATGCAATCCCTCCTCTTTCTTGCTGATTACTGTCCATTAACTTTAAATTTAGTTTCAGACAAGTTCTTAAGGCAAGAGCAGAAGGCAGACATATCATGTGCCGAAATATCACAGGAATGGCCTCTAGCTGGGTTGCTGTTAAGTCTTTGCTTCCCTCTGAAATATCTTCAGCTAGGCCTCCACAGTCTGTTTGCTTTCACCACTGTCTTCCAGAGCTCTCACTAAGATAGTCAATTAAGCCTTGCTTAGGGTATTCTGTAGTAGCTGTTCCAGCTTTGACCTGGAAGTATTACCCCCCAGTGAGGCTTCCAGTAACTGTCACACCGACCTGCCCCTGAGGCAGGGCTGATATGGGAGCCCTTAAGATCAGAGATCTGGATGTGCTGGCCCTCTTGGTTCCTGATGATCCTGGATGCTGGATGGTAGACTGAGCAGAGTTCTCCAGAGAACCCAGCTGGACTGCACCTCACCTCTCCCACATCCTGTAACCAACCCTTTTACTATCTGTAAGTTACCCCCCAAAATAAACTTCCTTTTTAACTACGTGGAGTTGCCTTAATAAATCCCCCAATACTATTCAACCTCTTTTGCATTCCAAAATCATGAAGTCTTCTACATTCCTCTAAAAAGGATCGAGGTCAGGCTTGTCACAGCAATCTCCCACTCCTGGTACCAACCTCTGTATTATTGCTGTGACAAAACACCATGACTAAAGCAACTTACAGAAGAAGTAGTTTATTTGCATTCAAAATTCCAAAGGCAGAGTCCATGATGACAGAGTGAAGGCACAGTGGCAGCTCACGTCTCGAATCACAAGCACAAGAAAGAAAGAATTGTTCTGTGGCAAGATTTTTCCTGGGAGACACAGCATACACAGTAGACACTACTCACTCTAGATAGGGAGCCTGTGACAGACTGAAGTATGGCTACCACTAAAGTCCAATTTGGTGAATCAATGAGTTTTGTTAAGATTACTTACAGGAGCAGAAATGACTCCAAGTCATCTGCATCACCAAATTTTGCCCCTTGCATGGATGACAACTCCCAAAGGACACACTTCACAGCCTTCAGGCAAGCTAAACAGGTTGGAGAGTATCCTTTTGAAGTGATTCTGGTCCAAACCTCTGCTAAGCCACTCAGCTGTGTTTTTGTTTTGTTTTGTTTTATTCTTCCTGGTAGATGCTCTGTTCTCGGATTCTTCTTTGCAGCTTACCTAGTCTAACAGTGACTGTCACCAGATCTTCTTGTTAACTCGTAGAAAGAAGGGGCCTAGTGAATCTTGTCAGTTTCAGGGCCTTCCTGGGTCTGTTGTGAGTTTCTTGCCTTCTGACTTAAGATTTCCTTCAGGATGGATCTTGGAGGAAATGGATACACAACAGTGAGCTGGAAATGATGAGAGTCTTAAAACTTTCAGTTACAGAATTCCTCTGACAAGACCACACCTCCTAAGTCTCTCCAAACAGCATCACCAAATGAGGACCAAACATTCAAATGCCTGAGACTATGGAGGCCAACTCATTCAAGCCACCATTCTGTCCCAATTGAATGGGTGTAGAGTTATCTTCACAGATCTTTCTGACAGTTCCCCTGCACCCAAATATGTTGTTCTCTTTGGGGCACCCAACAGTGTTCACACACTTGTACCACAAATTTTCTTCCATGATTTTTCTCTACTTGGTGGATTCATCTCCAAGTTTCTACCATATTAAGAGATGCACTATTCTCTCTGGTTCACTTCCACCCTGAATCTTGAGGACTTCTCTGGCTCTTTTGAGCTTCAAACAGAAAAATCCCAAGAGCAACCAGAATCAAGCCAGCCACAGCCATCCTGATGAGATTCTCCACTGTGTGATCTTGTGAGTGTGAATCTGGGAATTTGGACAAACAAGACAACAAAATCAATACAGTCCCAAATTGAAAACAAAGTGGAATAAACACCTATATCAATAAAAGGCAATATTATACTGAAATCAATAGTCTTTTATGTATATTTATTATTTAGTAACTATTACACCATGAAAATCATTATGTTCCAATTATTAAATTAGTTGAATAATTCATTGATATTTCCATGAGTATATATAACATTTATCAACAACTTAAAATATTTTATACATTATTATTACACAGCATAAGCTGAGAATATAGTTCAGTCACTAAAGTGATTACTTCACAATCATGAGAAATAGACTACTTGGAGTTAAAGGTTTAAGTAGAGATAGGGGTTGGCAAAGAAGAGGGTAAAAGTTATATTAATGACAACTAAGGATGTAGAAGACATCCTAATGAAATCTGTTGTTTGTATGTATTTAAAAGGGAGTTTAAACAGAAGCATCCTGCATGGGTTGGCAATGTTTGCTTCTAGAAAGTATGGGTTATTAAGTGAAACTATTATTGCAGGGCACAGAATACCTCCTTATGTATTATTTGTTAGGGACACCCAAGAAGTACCCTAAACAATACAAGAGCCGTTGCTCTTTGTTGTCCATTATAACTACTGTATGGACCTCTTGCTTGAGATATCACACTCGTTTATGTAGGAGTACATAGAGAAAGCAACCTCAAACTGACTAGGAAGCTCTCTCCCTGCTGACTAGCTTAGACACTGCCATAAAGAGTTATGCAGATTGCAGGGTGAGAAATGACATCAATGGTCCTATCAAGCTCTAGACCCCACATGCTATAATAGTGTCCTCTTTGGCAAGATGCCTACAGGTACAGTATTGACATGGCAGTTATGTGTGTAACCAGCTTTCTAATTGGACATAAGGCCTGATCCACGGGAAGGATCCAGTGCATGATACTGAAAACATGGACAAAAGCTCATGACAGAGAGATTGTAGGCCCTAGGTATGGGAAACTCACTGTTGTTGTTTTGATAAATGGTCATACTGTCAAACTGCATTCTAAGTGTATATTTCTATATCCACACATCTGTGCTACTCTTAACTTTGGTGGGGGCCACATCTTTCTTCAGTGGGTAGTAGTTAATGTAAAGACTGCTAGCTGGTCAAAGCCTCATTTTTAACTATGAGTGCTCAGCTCTGGATAGAACATCCATATCAGCCTCCTCACAGCCAAGGCTCAGAGAACATCATGCAAAAGGGGGTGGAAGGAATATAAGAAGCAGAAGACACAGAAAAGAGTTGTGAAATGCTGATTCTGGTATTGCATCAACTGTTGCACATATCAATTCACAGAAACTGTAGTTACCCTACGCGAGACCTGTACAAAATTAAAATTAATCCAGTCAAAACTCAAGCATATATGGGGAAGGGACCCTCAAAGCTTTACCCCTAGCTTGGGATCTATTGGCATTGATGGCTGCTGAGGGTGAGGGAGTCAATCCCCTTTGGAGATGTGACAACTGATAGGTTGACCAAGCCCTAGTGGATAGTCCCATATACATAGACAAATGGAATATTAATAATTTAAAAGAAGATATGAAATTGGAATGGAGGTGAGGTGGAGAAACTAGGGAGAATTGAAGGGAAATAGTAGTAGAAGAATATTATTACATTACATTTTATAAACACATGAAAGTTTAAAGAATAAACAAGACCTACAGAAGATCAAGCCAGCCAAATTTCTGGCACAGATGGGTAGGTCAGACCTAGGTCCCTTGCCTTACTACTGAGGAGTTTTTGGAAGTTAGTAGAGGATAGGGGAGGGAGAATCATTCTGAGTGTGTGACCAGTAGTAGATTTTTCCATGCTCTAGTAGACCCACATCTATGAAAATAGAGGCAGCACTAACTGAACTAGGGGGTTATAAAAACCACGTGGAGTTCAGAGTGGGGTGTATGAGGAGAGTTGGAAGGGCAAAGTCTGGGAGTAAATATGATCACATTTCACTGAAAATACATATGAAAATGGAAAAATAAATAAAATTGTTCAGATATTTAAAAATACCCTGCAAACCAAAGAATAAGTGTAAAAAACAAAGACAAAATATGTGTGGTGGTTGGCCCCTCTAATTCTAGCACTGGGGAGGCAGAGACAGGCTGGTTCCTGGTCCGCACTGGCTGACCAGCCTTGCCTACTGGCAAGTTCCACACCAGGTGAGACCCTGTCTCTAAAACCAAGGTGTATGGCTCCTGAATCTCTACATCTGTTTTATGTAACTCCACACCAGACATGCCCCCTCTGCCTGTTGTTCTCACTCATTTTCACTTCAAAATCTCCAGTCTTTCTGTCTCTCATCTTTCCTAAGACCTCATCTTTCATCCTAGTCATGATGATATGGGCTCCCCTGCGTGGTCGTTGAAGAATATGAGTCTCTTACAGGACCAAGGATTCTCACCTGTGTTTAGGATATTCAGAGGCCATTGGTAAATGGCCACATGGAGGACGTAGAATATCCACAGCTTGTGTATTGACTAATGTGGAAGCTGCTTGCAGGAGCCAATGTGACATCAGCCTGAGAGAGCCAGGCCTGGGCTGCTGGGTAGGGCAAGAAGGGATGTAGTGTTGCCATCATCTGATAGAACAAATCCATCATAATGACTGTCACTATGATGTTAGAGGGTTGGGTCAGGGTCTCTCTAAGTGCTCAGATATACCCCTGCTGGGTCAAAATGGGGGCCTTCCTAGAGAAGTCCCTCGGAGAGAAGATGGGCCAGGTATTAAGAATACAGTTCATGCCAAACACCTTCCTCTCCCATCACCTTTCCTTGCAGGCCTTGCTGTGTCTCTACATCAAGCCCCCTGAGCATCCCTCAGCTGTCTTTCAGTGTTATTGTTCTCATCTGGAACAGGGCTCATGCAAAGAATTTATGGGCTTCTAATAAATGTCAAAGATGGGATTGCCTCACCTGAAAGGAGGAGCTGCAGGGTCTCACTGGGTACCGACCACATCTGGGAGGTTCTCTTGTAGTATCCATAGCACCTGAAGGCCCAGCTGTGTTTGGAAGTCACTGGTCCCACAGGAAACAGGGCCAGAAAATGTCCATTGGGGTGTTTCTGTGAGTTCTGAGTCCAGGACACATTCTGTTCTCCTTCCTTAGTAAGGACGTACCTTCCATATCCCTGATGTGAGCTACACTGGAGGGTGACATTCCTTCCTGAGGTTACCAGAGAGCTTGGCAGAGCTGAGATACTGGGTTTGCTGTAGAATCCTGAAAGAGAAGACAAACATTCCACGTTATCTAAAGACTGGACTGTGAGAAGGAGATGCCATGAGATCAAAACCCCTCACTCAGGGCATAACCTGAGTTCAGGACCCTTGAGAGCCCTTTACCTGTCACCACCAGCTCTAGGACATTGCTCTTTTCTGATAAGCCAGCAGGGCTATAATAGTAGCAGTGGTATAGTCCTGCGTGATACTCCGTTGTGAATGGAATGGAGAAGTTGGCCTTGTTCCCAGGCTCAAATACAGTCTGTGGCTTCAAGGATTTTGAACCTTCCTCTTTATACAGATAGTACACCTGGGCTTCCTCGGTCCCAAGACACCAGATAGTAACAGACTGTCCCTTGGTGACCACGGAGTCTGGCTCAGCCCAGACGGTGGGTACGGGAAATTTTCCTGCAAGAAAAATCAAATGCTGTGTCCCAGGGTATTCCTTTCTTAAATTCCATCTCGGAGCCCCTGGGTCTTGAAGCATCACCATAATCAACCCACATCTGCGGTTGTCCATCTCCAGTGCACAGCAGTGTTTTTTTATTTCAGTGTGGAAACAGCATCTGGGGAGGTGTGGGGAATGACTCACCTGCCATCGTTGTGGTCCTGGGTTCCAGACTCAGCCCTGAAAAAGATTTCTCTGTGAGATTTTCTCCCTGAAGCTTGAGGAGATCCTCTCCTCTGCAAAGCCATCCAAGGCCATGAGATCTCCTGATGAGCCACGGCTTAGTTGTAGCCTGAGGTCCCTCCTAGAATTAGGTGTCCCCTCCACCCTTCAAATCTCACCAAGATGAAACAGCACTATGAAAGTGGAGATCATGATGTCGCCTTCCAGGGATGCCAGCTACGCTGACTGATGAGAGTACAGAAACTGCCAGGACAGATCAACACAGAGGATGACACTAAAGACACTGTGCTCGATGTTGCGGGCTGTCACGTCAAGAGGAGGAAGTCTTATGCAACCGGCTCACTGGTGGAATGCTTGCCTGGCAAGGACAAAGCCCAAGATTGCATATACAGCATTGGAAATGAAAATAAGGGGAAGTGTCCTCCTCAAGAGTGAGTTCGCTATTTTCCCAAGACTGTGGCTAAGCTGGGTACAAGGTCTACTGAGAACATTAGAGAGAGTAAACAGGGCCTTATCCAGCTGCAGTTTTTTTTTTCCTCTCCAAGTCCAGTGAATAGCTTCAAATATACCTCCTGTCTTCCTGATAAATGACTCCCAGGTGAGTGTGACTGAGGACTAAGAGCTGATGATCCTCTTTACTGAGCAACCATAATGAAGTTTTGTTCATGCCCAGGTTCCTCCCTCTCTAATTGTCTTGTGTTTAAGAATTTAAGAAAACATGGGGTTTTCTCTCTACCATGTTCATATCTACAATATCATGATGTCTTACCATCTTCAGTCATATCCCTGACTCTGATGATGCATTGGGGAATATGGAAACTGATGTTTCAGGGTGGATTCAAAGCAGCAGAGACACCAAGCACCTGTATTTGTGGCTCATGTGGAGCTGCTTCTGAGATTATTATAGGATTTTTAAATGCAAGATTGTGTCATCTCTCCTAGACACCTTGTAAATGTAAGAATTGTTCTTTTGCTATTCATACAATCAACAACTTTCCCCTTATCCCTCACTAATGTGTTTGTCAGTACCAGGCATAAGACTCCTTGCTGATGCCTATAAGTTCCTTCCTTGGACTTATGAATCTCACAAGGATGAAAACGGGCACTGTAAATGTGAGGAAGCCTTCTGTAGCTTCCCATAATACAAGCCGATACAAAAAAGAGAAGTTAACACTTACTAAAAGTTTAAATGAATAGAGTCCTTGTGACACAAGACTATTAGAGATGGAGGAACTTGAGCATGAACATACGACAGAGATAACTTCCGTATGGTTGCTCAGTAAAAAGGATTATCAGCTGTTTTGAGAAGTGAAACTCATACAGAATTCTGGAGCCCCATATCACTCTTGAAAAATGTACATTCTGAAGTTTCATAGTTAAGGATATAGGAAATCTTAAAATTTGTGTGGGTTCTTTGAGAATATCATACAATGTGTTTTGATTATGTCCATTCCTCACCCAACTCTTCCTAGATCCAGCTCCTTTCCTACATGATCAACTTTGTGTCCTTTTGTGGTTTTTTTAACCCATCAAGTTCAATTTACTCTTGGATGTGTGGCCTTCCACTGAAGCATGGTTGACTTACCAGAGGCTACACTTTTTCTCCCTTTCTCAACAACTATCAGTTATCAATATCTCCATAAATATGGATGGAAATTTGTGTCCTCCCATCTCTATGCTGGGATTTGGTCTAGTTTGATCTTGCACAGTTTCGGACATATGGCTACAACTGCTGTGAGTTCATGTGTGAAGCTGCCATGCTGTGTCCAGAAGACACTGTTTCCTTGTAGATAGCCACAGTCTCTGGCTCTTACAATCTTTTCCCTCCCATCTTCCATATCTATCTCTGAGCGTTGAGAGGAAGGGGAATATCCATCAGAAATGCCAAGTCACTTATAAATAAGACCATTAAAAATTAGGTTATTGGACAGAAATATTTAAATCGGAAGTTCCTGGAAAGATATACTCCAAGTCCTGAAAGACTACAACTATCAACCCTGATTATTCTACCCAGCAAAACTATATATTAAATTGAAGTTACTATAAATCTTTAAGCAAAGAAACAGATATACATGTTGCTATTTTAAGATCACCTTTAGGTGGGTAATGGATCTGAAAGAAATGTAAATGATTTAAAACTATGATAAAATCTATAATGGTTTGAATCTGGTGTGCTCATCAATATTCTAAGGGGTGTGGAGTTCTTGTGTATCCCTAGCACAAATTTCAGCTATTGAATATACTTCAGTTGAGTGTGTCAAAAAGAGAACAGTTCTCTGCCTTTATCATACTGAGGAGTTTAGAAAGGTATTTTATAGTCTCTTACTGCCTCAGGAAGCTGACTTTAAAGACACAAGTGTGTTAGTGAATGAATGTGTCTGTCTGTCAGGAACATATGGTAACCTTTGTTGAGTTCCCTCTCTAAAAATGAGAGGAATTTGTGAGGAAGAAGACTACCTTCTCTGACCATGAATGGCAAAACATAGGCACTGTGATGTTTCAGGCATATAAAGCCCTGTGGAAGGATTCAGCATGGTGGATGGCAAGGGTTCTTAGATGAAATTCTGGAGTGGTGATAGAAATGAGCTAATGTGGTGACAGGATTAGGGCAGGAGGTGGATGGAGTGATGATACCAACATGTGAACTTGAATCTCACTGAACATGGACAGTATTGATACCTGGAGGACAGTTCAGAGCAGGATTTTTTTTTTTTTTGGAGTTCATGTTAAAATTAAAAAAGAAACATGGAGGAACTGAGTCTATCCTCTGTCCGGCTTGATCAGAGAATATAACATCGCCACCACAGATGGTCTCAGAAGGAGGTTTGGGTAGGCATTAACAAGACCTAATTTACTTGAAGAGAGAAGTTAACCTTTTTGCTAATCACTCCTGTGATTTGTTTGCTGGTAATTTCCTTCTTCTTACTTCTTCATTGCTGTAAGGGCAGTGGCTTCTCTTAAACCGTCCTTATCTAAACTTCCTCATGATTTCTTTGCAATACCTCTTCTCTCCTGACCATGGAAGACACTGATGGGTCAACATTGTAGATTCTGTCTCAGTGCTCAGGACACTAATACTCACTGGAAGAAATGTATTTGTTTCCATGTAAGGTATGAGGGATAACATTTACCAATATTCAATCTCAAACAGGTAACAGTCTCCCTCAGAGTAGGGTGAAGGGAATATACTTTCTTGCAGGAACAGTGCGAGGATCAGTCAGGCCACAAATTTGGAAGGGTTTAAATCTAGATTCCAATCCTCAGAATAATAAGTGGAAGGTTAATAAAAATTAATGGTGCAGGAAAAATCAATATAGAACTCTGTAAGGTAATTAAAATATTGAGAACTAGATGGAATAGAGTAGCTTGCATGAGTAAATAATGCTTATCTCAGAAGCCATTGGTTGTTAAATGAAGATATCAGTGCCAAGTGTAAGACACTTTCACTCCAGTTGTTGATCAAGGAGGCTCCTGGGGCTACCAAGGCTCAGAAAACAACATCATTTGCTGACATTGCTCTGGACTGACCACTAGAGTGGATGGTAAGACACTATTGGTGAAGACAAGCTGGAATGAACTGAAATCTTCCTTCCTATTGGCCTGCTTTTATAGTGCTGGAAAATGCTGTGTAGCTTCCTGGAAAAGGAAACGTCAATGATTGTACCTAGCTGTAGTCTCGTGGTCTTGATGATGATGTATTTTCTTCAAAATTAAAGGATCATAAGCATTAAATTTTATTCCAATTTTACCCAGCTTTCTTTGTAGATTGACAATCAAATTGTGTACTGAATATTTGCAATGACTTATGTGTTTATTTATTGATTTATTTGTAGAAACTTGAACAGCCATTTTGAAGTAATGATTTCTGACTGTTTACCTGTTTATGACCTTCATTCAGCAGCAGGTTTAACTGGAAAATGTATTTGCCTATATTCCAACTATTTAGATATCTCTGAAGGTATTTGGATTCAATGTAATTTGTTTATTGTTTGTTTTATTCAACATTAAAGTGCTGGGGATCAACGACAGACCATCTGCCAGATAAATGCTTAAGCACTGAATGGTACACCAAGCCCCTATTCATGAGTGTGCTTTCTCTGCACACAAGCTACACTAATCTGTGTGGTTGGTCTAGTTTAACTCAATGAACACTATTTTCTAGCTGTCTATTGCTTCTCAGATTATCTGTCTTTTATAATATGCATCCACCTTTGTCTGTACATTTTCCATTATGGATTCTGATCTTTCAGCTGTTTCCTTGCCAATTTTAGTCATTATCTCTAATTTCATGCTCCCTTTTGTTCTGAGCCTCTCTCTCTCCTCAACCTCTGAATTGCTGTGTATGTGTGGGAGGGGTTCTATTTTTGTTTATTTGACTCTAATTATTGGCAGAATGGTTGCTTCCACAAGGACAATAAGGAAGATGAAACCCACACCCTCCAGATAAAGGACATCAATGTCAACAAGGACAAATTATGCATAAATCACAATGAAGCAGGAAGAGTCAGATTGAATCTATTTGTTTAGCCTGCATAGAAATCTTAGGATCCCTGAGAAATTAGGCCAAGACAAGATAAACTCAACCCCATAACTCAGTTTACATAAGTAACACATCCAGTTCTCATTGTTGAAAAATGAGAGTAAAGGTGAAATGGAAACTCAAATTCTGAAGTGCTCAGGTTTCTTCACAAGTACAGAGAAGAGGATACCACGTGCTGACCCTTGTGTGCCATCACCATGTCTCTCTTTGGTACTTATACCCATTCATGACTTCTCTGTATTTCCTTTGTAACTGTACCATTCATTATGTTAAATGGTCTGTGCTTGTGTCTCCTTTTTCAATGTCTTTCTTGATAAAACTCACCAGGACGGTCACTCTCCCCAAGTAAACCTGCTTGTCATCATTTTTATGACCGCCCTATGTGCACCTGATCTGTGTCTTAAAGACAGTAAGAGACAGATGTGGAGACTCTGACACATGATCTCCATGTCCAGAAGGTCACTGGAGTCTGACCATGCATAGGATCAATGAATGAGAGAACCATAACATCTGTAGGTCCCAGCATGTGCAGGAGTTATGGAGATGTTGGCCAGGGAGCCCTCAGCATAAGATTCCCCAACAAGGTACAGGTGGTCTGGCCTTCTTTATTCCCTCTCTCTGCAGAACCAGAATGAAGGCCTCAAATCGCATGTTTTGAACAGCATTGCAGTGTCACTGTCCCTACTGACTTCAGCAGGGAGCTAGGAGGGCCAAGAGTGAGAACTTGCTTCAGCTACTAGAAATGAGCAGATTATAAGTTTAGAGGATATTTCCCTTTACCCAGCTCAGTGTGACCTAGAAAAACAGAGGTTTTCCTCCCTCCATCTGTTCTTCTTAGTGTCTCCTTGCTCCTTTTAGTATCTATGCCTCTTGTTTATGCTCCATTTCTCTGATGCAGAAAAGACCCATTGCATCATTGACTTTGGTGTCTAACAAGGAACTATGGCAAGAACAAACCAGTGCCCCATGAAAACTACATTAGTACCTTATTGAGACAATGTCACTAACAACCCAGCAATCATGCATTAGGCTCCACCTCTTAAACTTGCCTGTACTCCAAGATGTGAACACTGGAGAATAATCATTCAGTCTGTCATCTTTAAGGTACAAGATACACCTTAAAATTGTATCATGTGACCTAATTATGCATAAGTCAGGTTTAAAATGTGGTTGTCATTGAAGGCTGGTGGCCCTTCCTGACATAGTACTCAATCCTTTGTACTGAATTCTCCATAACCTAAAACATTTAGGTTCATGTTTTCCTTGTGTTGTACTAAAAACCTGCTGACTAGATACTCTGAATAAGAAACATGGCATCATTGAACACATTTCAGGATACAAGCTCCCTCACCCGTCACCATGATCAACCAGGAGTCACTCAGTGCTGATGATTCATGAGAATATTTAAGGTCAAAACTTAGACCTCTGTAGGTCCCTATGTGTGCTGTTGTTTCAGAGCCCATCACAAAACTCTGTTGTGAGTTGATCGCTGCATCTGGAGGATGCATCCTGAAACAGACTGAACATTTCACACTCAAGCTAGGACTAACACTTGAGAGTCATATGCTCTCCAACAAGAACATAATAACTCTGCCAGGAAGACAGGGGAAGGATCTTATTTCAAAGAGAAGGCACAGCCTTGGAGAGAAAGAGGTATAGCTGCCTCCTTCTTCCTTGTACTTAGAATATCTTATTTCCTGGTTTGTAAGGCTCCTTGATAGCTGTCATAATTAGTTTTTGTTGACTTGACAGGAACCTAGACATACCTAGGAAGAGGAAATGTCAACTGAGGAACTGTCTGTGGGAATGTCATTTTTTAAACTGCTGATTGATGTTGGAGGATCCAACCCACTGTGGATGGTGCCATCTATGACCGGGTGGCCTGGTTGTATAAGAAAGTGCAAACATCATCAGAGAGGCTTCCTCTGGCAGCTGATGGGAATAGATACATAGACCCACACCTAAACATTAGGCAGAGCTTGGGAACCCCTCGAAAGATGGGGAGGAAGTATTGTAGGAACCAAAGGAATTGAGAACACCAGGAGAGTATGGCTCACAGAATCAACTAAACAGTGCTCACAGGATCAGAGACTGAAGTGGCAATCAGGGAGCATGCATAGGTCTATACCAGGCCCTCTGCATACACACTGTGGTTGGTTAGCTTGGGGTTTCGTTTGGACTTCTAACAGTGGGAGTGGAGGTGTCTCTGACTCTTTTCCCTGCTCTTGGAACCATTTTCCTCCTGCTGGGTTACCTCATCCAACCTTGATAAGGGGGTTTGTGCCTAGCTTTATTGTATCTTGTTGTGACATATTTGGTTGATATCACTGATAGGCCTGTGCTTTTCTGAAAGGAAACGGAGGAGCAGTGGATGTAGGGGAGAAAGGAAGTGGGGGCATTTGTGAGAAATGAAGAAACGGGAGACTGTAGTCAGGACGTATCATTTGAGAGAATAAATAAAAAGTTTTAAAAAAAAGAGAGATAAAGCAAGGTGAGCAATCCAGGGAAGCAAGCCAATAAGCAGAATTTTTCAATGGTCTTCACTTTGGTTTCTAGCTCAAGGTTCTCTCTTTGCATTTCTGCTGTGCTTTCCCTCAATGGTGGATTATAATCTGTAAATCAAAGACACCCTCTCCTCCCGCAACTGCACTTGGCCAATGTTATATCATGGCAACAGAAGCAGCTGCAACACCACTATGAGTGCTCAGGGTTAAAGGACAGCATTTTCTATCCCTGAAGAATGGTGAGAATGTTGAGCAAATACTGTATAAGGGAGTAACCACATTGTGATAAAAAGAGGAAAAGGTGTGTGTGTGTGTGTGTGTGTGTGTGTGTGTGTGTGTGTCTGTCTGTCTGTCTGTCTGTCTGTCTGTCTGTGGAGAAATTTTTATGTGAATGAAATAACACCAGTTAACATGAGTAAAGCATTAAACATTGGAATCTCTGATCAGTGATTGCTGAAATTCCTGGAACAGAGCATAAGACTCTCTTGCCTCAGAATACAAGAGAATGTAACAGCAACTATCCTTTGCATTTTCTACTGCCATGAAGTGCTGGAAACCTTGAAAGCTGTCTGGTACTGAGGGTTGCTGTCTCCAGCTCTGTTTCCATGCTTACTACCTACATAATACCTCTTGCTCTGGGCACACAGCTCTCCTCTACTTGCAGGAGTCACTTGGATCAGTCAAAGGCAGAATGACTAAATTGGTGGAAAGTATTCAGGGCCCTCTCTTTCCAGTTTAATATAGGTTAATCCACAAGGCTTCCAACACTTGACCCACTTTCCCATGCCCTGTGCTGTCTACCACACTGTTACAGCAAAATATGGATTGCATTTTAATCCATACTTTGGTGACAGACTCAGCCATTTGTGCCCAGATCTTCTACACCCCTTGAAATAAAGATACATGGTGAATTATCTGCTTCATATATAGCCCTGCCTCTGTTTTTCTCCCATTGCCTGGTCTGTGAGCCTTAGCAGCCAGAACATGGTAGATAAGGGTTAACTCAGGCATCAATGTACAGCTACTTTGTGGAAGCAAGGTAACCCACTGCAGTTGTAGACAGCCTCTCAGACAAATACTCCACTTCCATACCCCTCATCTCCACTATAACTTATCAGAAGACACCAGAATGACAAGTGTGGGCAACATGATACTGCCCATGTCAACAGAACTGACAGGAGTCAGTCCCAATATAGTGTACAGTATATAGCATACCCTCAGGGGCCCAGCTAATCTGGTTTACCAGCTGACTACAGTATTAAAAGTTGATGCCTGCAGGATCCTTTTGCCCTTTATGTGGCTAAGAAAGAAAAAGGACTTTCAGAAAATTATTATATACAGCTCTCTCTTGGCAAAATTCAGCATGGTTATAAACAGAACATGTCTTTGACCCAAACTCATGTTGAATATATTTTGGGTTTTTTATCATATTCAATTATTCATCATACATAGTGTGTACCAACTTGAATAGCTATAATTAGTATTATATGAATAGTCAAATAGTGAAAACCAAAATCATCTTATATGATAGATGTTATATTTAATTTTGTCAGCATAGTGTAATTTGGAACCATCCATGGGAAAAAAAATCTCTGAGTATATCTGTGATAGAGTTTCTACATGAAGTTAATTAAGGTAGAAAGACTTTCACTAATTGGCACCCTTCCATATGCTGGCACCTCAGGCTGAATAATAAAGATGAAAGGGACTGAGTATCAGCGTTCATAACTCTCTCTGCTTTCTAATCCAGTGTGACTAGCCACCTCAAGCTCCCGCCAACATGGCTTCCCTACATGTGACAGATTATGCCTCCAAATTATTAACTGAAATAAGCTCTTCCTTTTGTACATATCTTTTGTTAGGTATTTCACTAGATAAAAGAGTGAGAGAAGCTCAGGAGGTGCCATCACAAACTAAGGAACTAATGGCGATGGCTAGCTGCTGGGGAAGGAAAATCATGCTTCCTCGGGCCACTCATTGATTGCCTACACTCAGATGGATGGCCTGATGTTCATACAGTCAGCACCAACTAGACTTAGTAGGTTATGAAAAGAAGAAGATGACATGAAGTTGAGGAAAGAATGTATTGTATGGGATTCAGTGAAGTCGGAGCAGATAAATGGGAGGTGGATAAAATTCTATTTTATGGTGTACATGTATGAGATTCTCGATGAATGTGTGTGTGTTTGTTTTATTGAGACAGAGTCTCTATGTGTAGTCCTAGCTGTTCTAGTATACTCACTATGTAGAGCACTCTGACCTCGAACTCATAGAGATCCACCTGCCTCTACCTCCAAAGTGCTGTGATTAAAGGTGTGGTCACTACGTCAGGCTTCAAAGAATATTTTTAAAGAAAGCAACTGAAAATGAGGAATAACAGCACTGAGTTTGTTCCTAAGCTCTGTTTATGTTCCTGTTTTCTGTTTTGTTTTGTTTTGCTGTTCTTGTTTGTTTTGTGTCATTTTGTTTGTTTATTTTGGATATTTGGGGGATTGGTGTCTTCTGATGGCAGATCTTTGTGGTATCTCTCTTTCTGTGTTGGTTTTTATCTTCTTTGCTCTGTGAATAGAGGGTATGGTGTGTGATCCAGGCAGTCTTTTCTATTGCTCTAGGTGGTCTTGCTGTCTCCAGGTACTGGATGGACTGTCAATAATCTCTCTACAGCTGGGACTTCAATCTGGCATCCCGGTGTTTCTGAGATGTGGCAGCCTGCATGCTTCTGTCTACTGTGAATTCATTTTTTACAACTCACCCTTTCTCTGGGGGAGCTTGGTGTGTACATGGTGAAATAACCACGCTCTGGTCTATAGCAAAGATCAGATTTCTACATGGTGATTCCTGTGGTTCCTAGTCCAAGGTTGCCACCTCTACCTGCATTCTGCCTAGTGGTACTCTAGTGTTAATTACTTTCTGTGTCTCTTTTGTTTAATTTCCTCTGTTCCCTTCCTCATCTCTGCTCATATATGTTTGTCCCTTGTGCCAACATCTCCTGCTTCTGTGATCTAAATTTCTTAGCACCGAAAGCACAGCACGTGCTTTTTGAGGATACTCCTGTGTGTCTTGATTCTTGCTTTGGCTCTTGTCTTACTCAGCCATATTCCCTCGCCATCTGCAGCTAAGTGTTCTCACCTTGAGTCTCTGAAACAGACTTTCTGTAGCTCTGTTCTGAATTCTCAAGTGTTGCTTCCTTCCTTCTTTGCTCTGAACCTTGAGTGCTGTTCTACTTTCCCTTACTTCAAAGCATGGTTGCTTTTCATCAACTCCTGGTTTCTCACTCAGAGATTCTAGCCATTCCTGTGTGAGTGTCACCCACTGTCTTCTCTCAAGGTCCAGATTAGACTGAAAAGGTTGCTCTAAATCAAGAAAGTTGTCCCCAATTCCACATCTGTAGAGAGTTCATCCCAGACCAGGATCCAAGATCAACTTCTGACTCCAAAATTCAAATACTTTCAACAGATTTTATTGCTCTAGAGAAGTGGTTCTCAACCTGTGGGTCATGACCCCTTCGCAGGTTGAACAACCCTTTCATGAGGATCACATGTCACATATCCTGCATATCAGATATTTACATTATGAATCATTACAGTAAAAGTATAGTTTTGCAGTAGCAACAATAATTTGATGGTTGGGGGCGGGGGTCACGAGTATGGAACTGTATTAAGAGTTCACAGAATTAGGAAGGCTGAGGACCACTGCTCCAGAGAGACACTTCAGCCCCTGGCTTCCAGGGTGTCCTCCCTAGGAGTTCACCACCAGTAGCAGGTCACAGAACTAGAGAGGCTGTGGAAAACAGAGACCAAAGAAAGGACCCAAGGTCTCCAAAGAATTAAGAGTCATTAAAGTAATAAAAATGTGGCTCTTAATATTTGTGGTGGTCTGAATGAGAATATCCCATAGGCTCGGGTATTTGAACACTTGGTCTCTAATTAAGGAGGTTAGGAAGGTGTGGCCATGCTGGAGGAAGCACGTCATCAGGGGTGAGATTTAAGATTGTGTATCTTCAGCCTACTGCTAGTTCCCTTTCTCTGCTTTGTGTTGTAGTTAAAGATGTGATCTCTCAACTTCACGCTCCTTCCACAATCCTGCCACTTGTGGCCATGTCTCCCTGTTATGACAGACTCTTTTTTCATCTGCATATTTGTGTGTGTGTGTGTGAGGGTGTCAGATTCCCTGAAACTGGAGTAACAGACAGTTGTGAGCTGCCATGTGGGTGCTGGGAATTGAACCCAGGTCCTCTGGAAGTTCTCTCCAATCCCCATGAGAGACTTTTATACCTCTGTAGCCATTAGCCAAACTAAACTCTCCCTTCTATAAGTTGCTTCTGGGAATGGTGTTTTATTATAATAATGTAAAATAACTAAAAATATTTTATGTGAAATTTGTCATGAGTTAAAGGCCTCTGTGTGTGTGTGTGTCTCTCTCTCTCTGTCTCTCTGTCTCTCCATATATGTAAGTCATTTGTGCAACTACATATATGGGAGTGTATTTTAATCTAGGAAATTCTTGTTTAAGTTCAGCTCCAGAGACCAGGATATAGGTAAGTGGGAAAATGTGTGCCTAAGATGCACTAGGTTCCAAGCACAATCCTCAGCAGTGAAATTATCGGAAAAAGTTTAATTCTAAGTCGATAAAGCCAGTTAGGATACTAATGGGTGGTAGGCTTGTGAACTTGTGAGTATTGATTGTGAACTCCACGGTATTTAGAATAACCCATCAGACAAGCCTCTGGGCATGTTTGTGAAGGATTTTGCAGTTTTAACCAAAAGAGAACTACCCTCCGGATGAGCAGATCCATCCCATGGCCTGGAGTCATGCGCTGGATAAAGGAGAATGTGAGATGAGCTGCAGTGTTCGTGGATCTGTTTCCTGACGTCACATGTGATGTGACCAGCTTCCTCTTGCCCCTGCTGCTGCCACACCTTCTCCAACGGGACGGATGGTAACCTCAGACTGTCAGCCAAAATAAACCTTTCCCTCATGGAGTT
This sequence comes from Onychomys torridus, assembly GCF_903995425.1. NCBI lineage: Eukaryota > Metazoa > Chordata > Mammalia > Rodentia > Cricetidae > Onychomys > Onychomys torridus. The sequence continues at coordinate 1,537,016 of NC_050443.1, forward strand.
GCTTTTCCAGGTATTTTGACACAGATGATGAGTAGCTGGTCACAGACTAAAAGTTACTGGTATGTAGGTCAAATAATGGTGAGAGTATGAGTCCAGAAGAAAATAAAAATTACATTTTATTCTAAGAGCATTACTCTACATTTTATTCTACATTTTGTAAAATGAGGAATGTTAATTATGCAAAACAAGCTTTTAATATTTTTTGTAATCTCTTGAAATCTTAAAACTTATACATTAAAATAGTGACTTTGAAAATGTTTAATAATAGAGAATATAGAATTTTAATGATTATTTCATTGCTTCACCTTTGTAATTCTGTGGTAGCAAGTGCAGTTGCTAGAAAATGCAAATTTAAATATTTGGCTTATTCTAAGCACCTTAAACGAAGCACAACAAAAAAGAGCTTATGGTGCCCACCAGGGTTCTCCCATTGTGCTGTAAGCCTGTATTTAAGACATCCTCCCTCCTTCAATAAACAGCATTTAGCATTCAAAAAGAAGAAGAAGAAGAAGAAGAAGAAGAAGAAGAAGAAGAAGAAGAAGAGGAGGAGGAGGAGGAGGAGGAGGAGGAGGAGGAGGAGGAGGAGGGGGAGGAGGAGGAGGGGTCAAGATTATGATGGGAAACCCCACAGAGACAGCTGACTGGTACTAGCTGGAACTCACTGACTCTGGACTGACAGCCTGGGAACCTGCATGGAACTGAACTAGACCCGCTGAATGTGGGTGACAGTTGTGTGGCTTGATCTGTTTGTGGGGCCCCTGGCATCAGGACCAGGACTTATCCCAGGAGCATGAACTGGCTTTTTTGGAGCCCATTCCCTGTGGTGGGATACCTTGCTCAGCCTTGATACAATGGAGAGGGCCTAGGCTCTCCTTCAACTTGGTATGCCAGACTTTGTTGACTACCATGGGAGGCCTTACCCACTCTGAGGAGTGGATGGGGGTAGAGTGGGAGGGAGGTGAGGAGGCGGGAGAAGGGGAAGGAGGAGGAACTGGGGTTGGTATGTAAAATGAAAAAAAATAATATATTTATTAAAAATAAGGTTATGGAACAGTGTAAAATAAATGAGAATAAGTCAGATGTGGTGGTATGTGCATTTAATCCCAGCGTGCAGGAGACAGAAGCAGGTTGATCTCTCTGAGGTCCAGGGCAGCAGAGCTGTAGAGAGAGACTCTGTCTCCAAAAGTGTATGAGAAGAAATGTCAGTGAGAACAAAGAAGAGTAAAAGGGGTAATGACATAACAAAAGTGTGATGGGAAGAGGAAGAAAGAGAAGAACAATGAAGAGAAAAGGAAGAGCAGATACCAAAGGGGACAAGAAAGAGGAGAAATATATTATCAACAACAGGAAAAATTACAGTCAGATCACTAAAAATAATGAGGAGAAATGAATGACATTTAGGAAGAAATGTTAATATCTCACGTGGTATCTGTATGTGGAGCCCAGCTTGCCAATGTCCTCTCCTGATGCTTCCCCCAAGTAGCTCCCCAGTCTCTACAGACTGCTCTTGCATAATGAAGGGTTGGAAGGGTTGTCTTACTTCAAAGACCCTTCTGATACTTCACCAAGACCTGCCCCTGGTGCATTCCACATCTGTATCATTTGATGAGCTGTAATCCAGGGCCCATTCTGTCCCATCATCTGTTCACTTCAGCTGGGTTCTGTAAAATTTTCCTTCTCTCCATCCTTACCTCTTCATGGCTCCACCAGGCCTTAGCCAGCATCAGCAACAGAGCAAGTAGGACCAGCCCTGCCACAACTATCCTGATGGAATTCCCCAAGGTGTAATTCTGAAAAACGGGACCTTTGGAAGAAACGGAAAACATCACATGTAGGCCAGCAGCTCAGCAGTCATATAGGAGCTGCAAAATGAAAGTACTTTCCCATCAACCTTGGCAGAATGCTTTCTTTCCATATGTCTTCCATTATCCCTGCATCATCACGAGCTCCTTAGGGACTCTGTCCTTTATTCCCCTGTCACCACTGCAATCTTCCACTGAACCTCCCTGCTGCAGTAGTGAGTGCCCTTTAGTGTGCCTTTACCAGGAGACTGTTAGGAACTCACATTCTCCATGAGCACCAGCCTCACCTGATACTGAGAAACCCTGCATTGTGAGGCTATGATAGTGCTGTATGAAGATCAGAAAAACTGCAATCAAGACTGACCCCAAATTTATCTACTGTGACATGAGATTTTTCGCTGGAATTCTACACTACTTTCTTCTCTCTCTTTACTTGGCTACGTTAATCCACCCTTCTCTCATGTATTCTGAGGACACGGAGAAGATTATAATGCAGAGTTTCAAATAATTTCCCTTCTGAGTATTCAGGACTCCTCTCTCTGTCCCTTCATAAAATGAGATTAAAACAGAAAGCCTCTTGGAACTCCAGTGTTAAGACATGAATGAGAGTCAGGCTGAGGTAAACTGTGGAGGATGCTCAAGAGAAAAATCTTAGAATGGAGGCCAGATGAGGAGAGAAAGAAGTCACAGACCCAGGAACTAGCCACATGGGAGGAACCCTGAAGTACTGTTCGTCCTCCGATCCACTTACAGACATGTGGGGATTGCGCCATTTGGTCCAATGACTAATTGGATGGAGGGGGTTTAGGCCTTATGAATGTGGTTTTCTCTGTTATACGTGACACCTTAAAAATTGTGGGACAAGGGTCTCACACTTTCTTGGGTGATCAGAGAAGGAGCAAGCTGCGGAGAAGCGTGGCTTGCAGTTTCGGTTCATCACCCTTAAGTGGAAGGGCAGGTCAGTGGCGGCATCTCAGCTCAGCCGTGTCATGAGTGTATTTTATTGATTTCATTCTTTTATAAATCTTACCTGGCCCCACACATCAGCGTCCTGCTTTACAGACTTCAATGTGCCCCCTTCCCCAGCTCCCCTAGCAACTTGACATTCCTGGTACTTACCTAGTTTACGTTCAAAAGGGCATAAAGAGCCAGGGTCATCAGGAGCTGAGAGGCAGAGAGGGAGGTGAGGTGAGCGCTGGAATGTGCTACAGCAGGTTGCAGCCCATCTCTTTCTTCTGGGCTTTCTCTGAGAACTGAGTATTTAATGCATTTATAAAGTCACATTTCTGAAAGGACACCCAATGACACTTCCCAGCACTGTATGCTTCTGCTCTACTTTTCAAGTCTAATTCTACCATTTTCATTCTCCTGAAATTTATTGTGAGGATTTTGGCATTGTGATAGGTTGGGCAATAAGATCATATACCAGATAAGACCGAAAAACAATACATGTCCCCCAAATACAGAATTTATTAGCATTGCTCTTGTTTTTCTACTTTATCTTACTGTCTTCATAAATCGGTAGATAAACAGCATACTGGAGATTTTCTGAAGCACACTTATATGTCAATGAATTTCCCTACAGAAGTGTGAGATACCATTTTTGGAACTAGTTAAGATACTATCTACCCATTTACTGTCACCATTATTATCCAACATTATATTTAAGCATACAAGCTATTTATGTATTTTAAATTTCATTACTGTATTTTTAAACTATTAATTTCATAATGCTGTGTGTCACGCCTGCACTATTGACCACACATGGTCAGGCAAATATTCAACAAATGAGCTATCTCCAAGCCCACTAGCTGTTACTATTTATGTAATATTTCATAATGAGGGTGTGTGCTGTCTCTTCTCATGGGCTGCGCTGATCTCTGTGTTTCTCCAAGGTTATACTTTGTGTGGCCAAAATGCTATTTATGGTATGTTTATTTAGCATCTAACAATACCTTTCTCTGCTTTCCATATTCTCTAGCCTTCTTTTAGAACCATTCACCATCATGTCTCCCTTTTTCTTTGGATCTGCTTTTCAGAATCGTTTTGTCTCTCACTCTCACTGTCAGCCATTCCCTCTGATCACACTTCTTTCTCACTCTTCACTCTATATTCATAGTCTCTCTCTCTCTCTCTCTCTCTCTCTCTCTCTCTCTCTCTCTCTCTCTCTCTCTCATCTGACTTATCTGACCTTGTTTATCTCTGGTAGCATGTCTCCATGTGATTTTTCTCCTTCTTCACCCTATTATGTGTGGTGTGGTGTGTGGGGGATGGGGTGTGTGTGTGTGTGTGTGTGTGTGTGTGTTGCAAAGAACTCAGCCACACGGGGATTGGTGTTCTTTTCTTCATCCAGGAATGTGATAAACTGGCACTAATTATGGCTTAACACCATGAAAGAAAGTAGTGTCAGACTAAACACAGCGTTTGTTACTGGCAACTACACCAAGGTCTTGGGACCCATGTTGAGCCAGCTCCCCTGTAATGAAATTCAGTTATAGGGCATGTCTAGCGTTTTCTGGAAGAGAATATGATTAACTAAAATGGGAATCTAACTTTGTACAGACTTATTAACTTATTGAATAACTCTGTTTGATCCATGAGTGTCAATAATTATGTCATTTTTTGCCTTAAGCTCCTTCTGTTGCTGTGACGAAACACCATGACCAAAAAGAAAGTTGGGGAGGAAAGGGCTTATTTGGTTTACACTTTTGTATTGCTGTTCATCATCAAAGGAAGTCATGACAGAAACTCAAACAGGGCATTAACCTAAAGGCAGGAGCTGATGCAGAGGCCATGGAACTGTGCTGCTTACTGGTTTGATTGCTCTGGCTTACCCAGCCTGCTTTCTTATAGAATCCAGCACCACCAGCCTAGGGATGGAACCACTCATAATGAGCTGAGACTGCCCCCATCAATCACTAATTAAGAAAATGCCTTATAGCTGGATCTTATGGAATTGTCCTCCATTGATGTTTCCTCCTATTAAATAACCCATTTGTATGTCAAGTTGACATAAGACTAGCCAGCACAAGGTCCTTTCATGATTCCTCTGAACTGGCTGTATCTATGCTTTGTGTAAGGACCAATGGTGTGTGCTTATGTCTCCTTTTCCACTTCTGTCACGAAATCTACCCCAAAGACTGATTCTCTCCAGAGTACCTAAAAGGTATCAGTTTTCTCACCTTCTGAGTCCTTCAGAATTTACAATGATCTGCTTACTGGAGAGGGTGAGGAACAAGACTAGATAGACACTCTCACCTTTGACTTTGATGTCCAGGGAGTCACTGGGGTCTGACCATTCATAGGGTTGGTGGCTGACAGAACCATAGCATCTGTAGGTCCCAGCATGTGCAGCGGTCACGGGAGCTATGGAGATGTTGGCTTGGTAGCCTCCATCATAAGGCTCCCCAACAAGGTAAAGGGGGTTCACACTTAGTCCCTTTCTGTGCAGAACCAGAATGAAGGTCTCAAACACAATCTCCGAGAAGCATTTCACGGTCACTGCCCCTCCTGATTTCACCAAGGGAGCTGGTAGGGCCAAGAGTGAGGGCTTTCTGTAGATTCCTGAGAACAAAGAGGCTGTGAATTTGGGAGTCATCCCACCTCAGCAAGCTCTTAGACTTTAAATAAGTAAGATTTTTTCTCCTTATATCATTGCTCCCTCTCAGTGTCTTTTTATCATTTTCTGTCTACATTCTCCTCCACGTACATTCCGGCTCTCCATGTATTTTCTCAGTTCTTGGTTTCTATTAGTACCTGACTGATTTCACCTAGCATGTCCTAGCATTGTGTCAATGGCATTCATCTCCATTAGACCGCTTTCCCACTTTGTATCATGAATGAAGAGATGGAACCTGGAAGGCTGCACTTTAGTCTGCTTCTTTTAGCTTGTTTCATGCTCTTTTTGAAAAAGTATAATCAATATCAGGGTGTGAGGATTAGTAAAACAAATGAGAGGCGGTTCCCAAATGTTCTCTCTATCCAGTTCTAAAAAGGGTTCCCTGCCATGTCTGGACCCTCGCTGAGTTCCAGTATCACAAAGAGTCCCTAGTCTGGATACGGGAGCATTGGATAGTCTCAACCTGGTGGTAGTTCCAGCATCTTCATCTTCCTGATATCAGTACATCCCTACCCTTCCTTCTTTGGCTTCATTAATGTGTCCTTGACTTGTGTATCTGTATTAGATTCCAGTTGCTGCTATGACAATGATCACAACTGGGCAGCATAAATTGAATACAAGTGTACTACCGTTTGGTTCTGGGTGTCACAAGTCTGAAATTGACATTACTGGCATAAGTTAGGTGTCTTTAGGGCTGCCTTCCTTCATGATTGTCTAGAGGAGAATTCATTTCTTTTCCCCTCCAAGTTTCTAGAAATCTTTAATTCCTTTTCTTGTAGACCTTTTCTCTATCTTCATAGCTGGCTGTACATAATCTCTCCCACAGTTCACTGCACTGACCTTCAAACACCAGCCGCCAACTCCCCTTCCTCTGATTGAGGCTGTTTGGGTTATAAGGTATTGTCTGTACTCAAGGGGCTAAGTGCTAAGACCCAGACTTTGACATTTTACCTCAATTTCCCTTCTGTATGTATCAGTCCATTTTATCTTAATATAAAACATATCTAATGTTGGTTACCTCACTCATGAAAAATGTTTGATTAGGGTGAAAGTTTTAGAGGCTGGGGGTCAAAGAGGAGGCAACCCATCTGCTTATCCTCTGATGAAGTATGATATGCCACAGGTGGCAGAGGAGCAGAGAGGCAGCAAGTTACAAAGGGGAGCAGGCACTTTGTGTGCTCTTGACCAGGGTTGGGACTACAGAGGTGGCTGAGAAGCAATGGCTGGTCTTCAATAGGAAATGAACTCATTTCCCAGAACCCACATGGCAACTCATAGCTGCCTATAATTCCAGTTACAAGAGATTCAATTCCCTTTTCTTGCCTCTGAGGAGACAAACATCTGTGTATATACATCAAATAAAAATGGAAATAACAAGGTCCTGTGAGAGCCTTATTAACTTCTGAAGGCATCTGGTACTAGTGCCACATGTTAAAAATAACTATGCACCAACACCTCCTCACTAGGGGGCATGCTGTCAGCACATAGAACTTTATAACACAAGCCATAGCCACACTTTTGAGCTATAGGATGTAAATATTCAGTTTCCAGGTATTAGTGGGAGGGTGACAACTGATGAGTATTGTCCTGTGCCCCTCAGTACTGAGTCCCCTTATTTAATTACCCATAACCGGAAGCTCTTGGAGGTGTCTACCCCCTCTTCTGATAGAACTCCCACTGACAGTTCCTGTAGAAACGTTAGGATGAGAAATATTGGGCAAGGAACCACCCCTCTGGACAAGGAGCCCTCTTACCTGTGACCACAATCTCCAGGCTATCACTCAGTGCTGATAATCCATGAGGAGCAAATCCCTGGCATCTGTAGATCCCTGCATGTGCTGTTGTCACAGGTCCTATCACAAAGTTCTGCTGGGAGCTGAAGTTCAGCATCTGGAGGATGCGACCCCTCTGTTCCTTGAACAGACTGAACATTTCAAACCCAAGCTCAGACTGACAATACAGAGTCACATGCTCTCTGATGGGAACGATAGGGCTTGGCCAGGCAGACAGGAAGGGCTTTTTAGATTCCACTGCTGAGGAAAAGGAGACCAGATTTAGAGAAGAAAACAGAGAAGTTCCTCCCTTATGTGTTCAGCAACCCTTCTCCTTTCCATGTTCCCAAGGTTCTTCCTGGCCAGTTGTGCCCAGCACTATGCATTGGGACCACCCACCATACAAGCATGCTTTCCTCTAACAAAAGTGTGATCTGAGAATTTTGAGCAAGTACTTCATAAAGAAATCAAAGCTTTCAACAAAACAGTATCATCTATATATAAAAATGAGATGCAGAACAAGGCCCTAGTTGAGAACCCAATATTATCATTCTGCTACATGGACATAGTATTAGAATGACTACTACTGACTTATTTGTATACTCAGTAGATCACAGAATCTCTTACCTCTCTTCAGGTAAGCCACTCTTTGTAGGCTCAGTGATCTTTATGAAATAGGGGATGGAAAGATTGTAAGAGCTGTAGATGGTGGATAACTTCAAGAAAACAGAGTTTTACAAGCACAGGAAGGGAGATGCACATATGAGCTCAAAGGGGTTGGGACAGCATGCATAAAGCCTGGGCAAACTTCAGCCACACAGAACCCTGGGACAAACAGGGGAAGGCAGACATGAAATGCCACCACTAGCTGAGGAGATATTAGCATCTAATGGTTGCTGGAAGAGGAAGAGTCAGTTTTCTTTTAATGATATGATGCTTGGCAGTCCTGACCAACCCCAAGACTAGCACAAACTGGAATTGTTGGAGAAAGAAAAAAGGAACCAACCTCAGAGTTGGGTGGTAAAGGATTGGAGGGTTAAGAGGCTGTTAAGGGAGGTATTTAAGAGGAGTGAATATTTTCAAAATACATGATGTGAAATTTCCAAAGAAGTAATAAAAGTTTTTGAGACAGGGTCTCTCTAGACAGCCCTAGATGTTCTGAAACTCACTATGTGGACAAAGATAGCCTCAAACTTAGAGATCTGCCTGTCTCTGACCCTCAAGTCCTGAGAATAAAGACATGTATTACCACACCTGGCTTATAAAAATTATTTTTTAAAAAAGTCAGAACAGAGGTCAGATTTCATATGAATAAAATGATATTGGTAAATATGAAAAAGCATTAAACAACAGTCTATATCACACATTCATGGGCCACAATACCAGATTCTCCCACCTTTCCTGGCACAATAGTAGCTGTACTTTTTGTATACCACCATCATAGAGCTGCTGGGAGGCCTATGATCCTTTCTGGTCCTGAGGAGGGGCTGCTGTTTCCACCTCTGCTTCCTTACTTACTATACCTATTCCCATAAGACACCTTGCTTTCTTCCATGCCCTTATATTTCCCGGTACAGCTTAACTTAGTGAGTGGCAAAATTGTCCAGTATGCGTAAGCTATCAAGGCAAGGTCTCTAAGGACCCCACTTTCCATTTCAACAGAGATTCACTCACAGGACTTCCCACATTCAACCCATGAGCTGTGTTCCTCCTACCCTCCTGCTACAGGAACACTCTATTTGGTTTGGCAAACAGACTCACCAACTTGTGTCCAGATCCCTTGAGCCCAGATGCACCCTGCAAAGAAAGAGTCATGATAGTTGATCCATGTCCTCACAATGCCTGATTTCCACTCCTCTTACCTCTTTCAGGTCTGTATACCTCTGAAGCCATACCTGTTGTGTAAAGATCAACCAACCCTCCAATGTCCATCCACTTGGGTATTCTTCTCTATACATACCAAGTCTCCTAGACTACTGTTTCCACCCTGGTGTTCCATACCCTTCATTCCCAGAAGGACTCACCAGAACACACCACACTGAAGAGCATGAGCATCATAGTACTGCTTGAGCTGACTGGAGGCAGTGCACCAGCAAAAGCTCACAGGATGTTGTGAGTTGAACAGCTTATCTGATTTATCAGTTGACCACAGCATTAAGGTTCTGATGCCAATGGGCTTCTATTGCCCTGTAGGCACTGAGAAAGGAAGAGGGTTTGTATTACAGCTCTTTCCTGGCAGTTTACCATGTCAGTAACTGGAACACATTTTAGACCTAATGCATCATCTGAATGATTCAATAGAATAATTTCATTAAAATGTATATATTTTGTTGTTTTCACCTAATGTTCAACTCTCCTTCATAGATAGTCTTTTAAATATCAAATAGATGATGATTATTATTACTATTTTTGCAACAATAACAATGATTTTTCATGCTGATATCTCTAATATTTGGTTCAAAGTATAAGCATCTGATTTCCAAGAAGACAATGTACATATTTATGATCATAAAATTCACCTCTAAAGAAAATAACCAAAAATGCTATCTTATCATTCATAGCATGATTTGAAATTTGTTTTATGAATGACTAAAAACCATCTAAACTCTGCCATGGGTGGCAATGCATGCCTTCAATCTCAGAACCCTGGAGACAGAGACAGGTTATCTCTATGAATTTGAGGCCAGCTTGGTCTACAAAGTGAGTTTCAGGAAGGCCAAGGCTCCATAATAAGACCTTGGCTCAAAAACAAACAAACAAAAATACAAGTTCATGATTCTGGGTTTTTTCCGCTCTATCTGAGAATTGGATATACTCATGTAATGTATTTTGATTAAACCCACTATCCATTCCCTCCCTCCAAGTCTTCCTCTGTCCCCCTGCCAAAAGGACTATATGCATCTTAGAGAAAAATAACCAACAGCTTAATTCATTATTCTTCCTTTTTATTCCTCTTCTCTCCCCATATCAGTCACTACTTTCCCCTTCTCTATATATCTCTACTTAAATTATAGACAAATATTCAAATATCAATTAATATAGTGCTATGGAAAAGAAACATTTCAATAATCAGTTGCAAATGCTTCGAGTCACAGTTGCTTTACTTCCCCTACTCTTGTGGCTCCTTCTATTGACGTTTCCTTCCCTGTCTTCTCCATTACCCAGTGATTAATCACCTCTTTTTCCTGCCTAGAGGTTCTGGAAGTCACTTTTTAAAATATGTTATTTATTTACATAATCATTTATTTATGTGCATGAGTGTGTTGCCTGCATATCTGCATATGCACCACATATGTCCAGTGTAAAGGGAGGCCAGAAGACAGTGTTGGATCTTCTGAATCTGGAGTTACAGATGATTGTGATCTACAAAATGGGTCCTAGGAACTGAACCCAGGTCCTCTTCAAGACAGCAAATGCTGTCAACTGTAGAGGGAGAATTCCAGTCTCATAATCGTAACTCTGCCTTTTTCTCACTTCACTCCTTCACTCATACCCACAGTAACTGTAGGGCTTAACTGAGCATGCCCATAGGCTCTGTGACTGAGTGCTGATGCCCAGTGGGTGGAAGCATTATAGGTGTGTCCTTGTTGGAGGAGGTGCATCACTGGGGTGAGCTTTGAGTTTTTGAAAGACTCTTGTTATTTCCAGTGCTGTCATGGTTGTGGATCATAATGTGAGCTCTCAGCTGTTCTTTTGCTCTGCCATCATAAACTATAATCCTGAGACACCATAAGCCAAATTAAATGTTTACTTTGATAAGGAAGGAGAGAGACAACATTTGTGGCTTCCAAAAAGTTTAATAATTCACCACATAAGCAGGTCACTGATTGATCAGGGCTGCAGGACAAGGACTCAGGAGCAGGGGCAGAAGTGGGGTTCCTAAGCATAAAATTTACTAACATTTGTTTCTAAGTTACAGTCGTGATTTTTACTGATCAGGATTTAGAGATTAGGGGCTTTCTTGAATGTTCCATCATTGATAACTGATATACAATGCAAGCCTTTCAGTGCAACTAATCACATTCATTTGTTCCTTCTGTGGTTAGGAACAGCTGTAATGTTTCTCAAGAACTAAAGATTCATAACAACTATTTCTATGGTTTAGGGATGAGGTTGATCAGCCATTGGAAAGTTCTCCCCTAGGGTTTGGGAACCTGAACTTTATTTCACCCTGCAGGTAAAATGGAGTCTGAAGTCAAAATGGCAGTACTCAGGTCAAGGTGCTTTTGCCTGCTCCCTTCACATTGTGTTTATCACATAATAGCAAAGTAACTAAGACAAAAATAAATGTCTTATGGTTCCACAATATTATCAGAGTTTATTTTTCTTAAATTATTGACATTGAAAGAGCTTGTTATTTCTTGTTTGTAAATTGACTATTACTGTATTTTCATAATTCTTCTTTTTTTCCATTTTAAGAAATAGATTTTTTCCTGCAGAAGAGGGGGAGAAAGAGTTGCAGGAGCCAGAGGGGTCAAGGATGCTACAAGAAAACCCACAGAATCAACTCACCGGGGCTCATAGGGCTTCACAGAGATTGAATCAGCAATCGAGGAGCATGTGTGGGTCTGACCTGGGCCCTCTGCATATATGCTATGGATGTGTAGTTTGGTCTCCTTGTGGGACTCCTAACTGTAGGAGAGGAGTGGGGAGAGCTGTCTCTGACTCTTTGACCAGTTTGGGGGACCTTTTGCCTCACAGCCTTAATATGAGGGGAGGTGCCCAATCTTACTGCAACTTGATACTCCATGTTTGGCTAATATCCCTGGGAGGTCTACCCTTTTCTGAAGGGAAACATATAAGGGTGGATAGGGGGAAATGGGAGGTGAGGGAGTGGCTGGGAGGAGAGGAGGGAGGGGAAACTGTGGTCAAGATGTAATATATGAAAGAAGAATAAATAAAAAAGAAAAGAAACCGATTCTTTTCACATATAATATATACTGATTAAAATTTCCCTGCCTGTATTCCTCCCAGTTCCCCCCAACTCCCCTCCCATCTGGATCCACCCCAATTCTATATCTCATTAGAAAATAAACAGGCATGGCCACATGGCCACCAGAATCATTTCCACCCAAGTGGCCATTCCTTCCACCCAGAGCCAGGATATCATCCAGACCCAAACTGCTGCTGAGAACCATGTCTGGGTCCATGGCCCAGCTGCTGCTGGGGTCTGTGTGGATGTCTGTGCCCTATGTTACCTCAGGAGGCTGTAGGAACCATACAAGATGAAATCAGAGGGAAATGCTGATCTGGCCCTGCCCTTCGCTGCCCTGAGAAAGCTGCCCTTGCCTCTTGCTAAACACTAGAGCAAGAGAACTGACCCATGCACTTGGGAGAGATGGCCCCCACCCCTTACCACAAGCAAGGTGAACCTGTTCTGGGGGCATAGACATAGGGGAGTTGACTCTGCCCCTTTGCCTGAGGCAGGTGGCCCCAGTGGCTTGAACTGAGTAGCTTGGCTACTACCCAGGCTCACAGCCTGGTCTTGGGTTGACCCACCCTAGCTAGCATCTACCACATCTAGGACCTGCTGGAGCTCATGAAGGAACGGGTTCTGTGAAACAATACCCATAGGATCTCCAAGACTTAGGGCAGTCACAGGATATCCCAGAGGAGTTCTGGTGAGGATCAGTGATGATGGTGTACCAGAAACCAGAGGCCTTGAACCAGACCAGACTCATTGCCATGAACATTTGCCAGTAAAGCTGATGGGAAAGAGGTTATACTATATGACACACTGCTCCCAATGCCACCAGGAAATGAAGAGGTGTGGGAGAGGCAGGAAAGAAGGAGAAGCAAAGAGACGTTTCTGTTGTGGTGGTTTTTGTTTTGTTTGGGGTTTGTTTTGCTTTTGCTTTTGATTGCTTGCTTGCTTTGTTCTGTTTTATTCGGGGGGGGGGGGGGTTCAGCAAGGATGAGGAGAGGATATTGGGGGACCAGGAGGTGAGCAGAAATGGGGTGTATGATGTGACACTACCAAAGAGTCAATAGAGAAGTTAAATAAAAATATAAAAAAGGCTTCTAAGGGATTAATATGATATAAATAATACAAAATATTTTTTTTAAATAACACAATAGACCAAAACAAACAGAAAGAAAAGGGCCCAAGAAACAGATACCTAGAGACCCACTCACTCACATACCCAGGAATCCTATCAAAACACTAAACTAGAAGTCATAATATATATATACAAAGGACCTGTAGAGGTTCATGCTGCATCAGTCTTTGCGAGTTTTTATGTGTGTTGATCCTGTTGATTCAGAAGGCCTTGCTTCCTTGGTGTCCTCCATCCTCTCTGGATTTTACACTCTTTCTCCCTCCATTTCACAAGGATCCACAACCCCTAAAGGGAAGAATAGATCTCTCTCTCTCTCTCTCTCTCTCTCTCTCTCTCTCTCGTGTGTGTGTGTGTGTCTGTCTGTCTGTCTGTCTGTCCCAACGTATTTCCTGGTTATTTTATTTACTTTGCCTAGGGAGATCTACCTGTCCCCTGCTAGTCCATTACTCTATATCTAACCTCTGTGGTTCTATGGACTGTAGCTTGGTTATCATTAACTTAACAGTTAATATCCACATCTTAGCAAGCACATACCATATTTATCTTTCTGGGTCTTGGTTGCCTCACTCAGGATGATTACATGCAAATTTCATGATGTCATATATTTTATTAAGAATTTTTTTATTCATTTTATATGCCAACCACAGATCCCCCTTTCTCTTCCTTCCACCCCTCCAGTCTTCCCCCCGCCACCCTCCATTCGCTCCTACAAGAAGGCAAGGCCTGCCTTTACTGAATGTACCAGACTCTGATGTCATATTTTTAAAGGCTGATTTTTTTTGTTGATATTTCTATTTTATTGATTTCCCTCTGCATTCTTGCTGTCTATTCCCTTTAGGTGTGATTTCTTCTCTTTCTTGTGGAGTTTTCAGGTGTTTTGTTGAGTTACTAGCATGAGATCTCTCCAGACTTTTATGGAAGCACCCGGTGCTATGAATTTGCCTTTTAGGACACGCTTCATCATGTTCCATAACTTGGACTATGTTGTATCATTTTTATTCAGTTCTAGAAAGTATTTCATTTCTTTCTTTATTCCTGTCCTGATCCATCTCTCATTCAGTAGAGAACTGTTTGGTTTCCGTGAGTTTGTAGGCTTTCTGTTGTTTCTGTTGTTGACATACAGCTCTAATTAGTGGTAGGTAGATAAGCTGCAGGGTATTGTTTCAATTTTCTTACATCTGTTGAGGCCTGCTTTGGGTCTAATTGTGTTGCCAGTTTTGAATAAGGTTCCATAAAGTGATGAGAAGAAGGAATTTTTTGTGTGTTTTGGTGAAATGTTCTGTAAATATCAGTTAGGTCCTTTTTGTTTATAACATCTGTAAGCTCCAATATTTCTCTGTTTAGGTTTTGTCTGGGTGGCCTTTCTGTTGTCAAAAATGGGTGGTGACGTTTCCCGCTGTCAGTGTGTATGAGGGTCAATATGTGTTTTAACTTAGTGGTGTTTTCTTTTACAGACTTGGGTGCCCTTACATTTGGAACATAGATGTCAAGAATTGTGATAGCTTCTTGTTGGATTTTTTTTCCTTTGAAGAGTATGTAGCCCCTTTCCCTGTGTCTTCTGATCAGCTTTTGTCTAAAGACTATTTTGTTCTTATATTTTACCTGGGTTCGATCCTCAGCTCAAAAAAAAAAAAAAAAAGAAAAAGAAAAAAAAAGACTATTTTGCTAAATATTAAAATGGTTTCTTAGGTCTACTTGCTTTGAATATCTTCTTCTATCCTTTTATCCTGAGGTGATGTCTATCATTGATATTAAATTGAGTTTCTTGTATGTTGCAGAAGGATGGATCCTGTTTTCACATTCACTGTTACTCCATGTCTTTCTATTGGGGAACTGAAACCATTGCTATGAAGAGATATCAATGAGCAGTATTTTTTGATTCGTTATATTGTTGTTGTTGTGGTGGTGGTGGTAGTGGTGGTTGATGTGTGTGTGTGTGTGTGTGTGTGTGTGTGTGTGTGTGTGTGTGTGTGTTTCCCCTCTTTTGATTTGGTTGGGATTATCTATTCCCATGTTTTCTTGGGTGTGGTTAACTACCTTAGATTGGAGTTTACCTTCTAGCACATTCTGTAGGGATGGATTTGTAGATAATTTTTTTATTTCCAGATTCATTATTTATTCTTGTTTTGTTTTGTTTTGTTTGTTTTTTGAGACAGGGTTTCTCTGTGTAGCTTTGTGCCTTTCCCAGGCTGGCCTTGAACTCACAAAAGATCCACCTGCCTCTGCCTCCACTTTCAGGTCTTGAACTCTTTTATTCCATTCCTTCCACTCTTTTTGTGTTTATAGATGCCTTTAAGTGATATGTTCATTTCCCTCTTAAGGACCTCTCTTGTAGTCATAATGGCTGTTTTAAGGCCATTTCCTTGTGCTTCAGCTATGTTGGAATATCCAGGGTCTGCTGTGATGTGGTTGCTGGGCTCTAGTGGAGACATATTGTCTGGCTGTTATTGATGCGTTTTTATACTGTCAATGCATCTAGGTTTGAGATGATTGTAATTTTAGGTGATAATATCTGATCTTCTCTTTGTGGGGTAGGTGTTTGTTTGTTTTTTTTTTTCCTTGATTTCTGTTTACCCTCTCAGGTTCTTAGGAGAGAGCAGTAGCTTTTTTATTGTTTAGTGGGTAATTGTCCTGGGATATTTCCAGGTGTAGCCACTGGGGGTTCTAGGTAAAATGTAATAGTATTCGCTCCTCCCATTGCTCCGCCCATTGCTCCACCCATGACCTTGGGCTGCGGAAAGAAGTGTTTTTTCTTGCCTTTGTACATGACCTCTTCAAAGGAGAGGAGAGAGGGGTCATGTGTTTCCTTCTTCCTTTTTTTATTTTTTATTTTATTTTGGTTTTTTGTTTTTGTTTTTGTTTTTTGTTTTTTGTGGGGTTTTTTTTGAGACAAGATTTCTCTGTGTGTAGCCCTGGCTATCTTGGAACTCACTCTGTAGACCAGACTGGCCTCGAACTCAGAGATTCACCTCCTCTGCCTTCTGAGTGCTGGAATTAAATGCATACACCACCATGCCTGGCTTTTTTTTTTAATCCTGGCGTGATGGGACACCTAACAGAATGGGACTTGAACATCAGTCAGTGCTCTTAACTGCTGAGACATCTCTCTCTTCTCTTTTTAAGAGGTCGGGTACTAAGGCAAGAAGCACCTCCTCCTTAGGGCCATTAGCCCAGGGTCATGGGCAGAGCAAATACCACTAGAGTAAAATGTGTTTCTAGGTATTGGAAACTGAGACAAGAATGTGGATGGGCTGGCGTGGACGTGGGGGTTAGGACTCAGGCTCTACAAGAGGGAGAAAAACGTGGTGTTCCACCGAGATCTGCTTATTTCCCTGGAAACAGGTTCAGAGATTGAGGAGAGGCAACAACAGATAGTCTGCTCCAGAACTATAAATGAGGCTGGGACATTAACTTGGAGGAAAAGAATAAAAGTGAAGATCTGAAGCTTGCCTGCTTGCTTCTCTGTCAGCATTTGTTGGTGAATTTCCAGAGAGTGCCTGCTGGAGTTGGGAGATATGATGATGGGATGAATGGGGAAGAAATTTGGGGAAGAAAAGTTGTGTGGTCCACTGGCTATAGGGGCAGAGGGGAGTGGGTGCCACAGCTAGTGGTCTCCTACAGAGCTGGGAATGAGAGTAGGAGATTAGGAGATTGGATTTGGAGGAGAGCAGGAGGAGGTAAAGATCGGCAGTTAGCCTTCCTGCTTCCCTTTAGTCCTCAATTTTACTCTAGTGGTAAACTAAAGCCAGAATTGGGCTAAAGGAATGAAGGAGCATACACAGAGATGCTCTGAGATGACCAGACTCTTGTCATTCTCACTGGGAAGTGACGGGCTGAGGAAGAAAGGAGGGATATTTTCAGCTATTTCCTGGTGGGATAATGTAAATGAGAATGCCCAGACCTCCACACATCATTGTGGGGTCATTATCATGTCCTGTCATCTTCTTGGCCATGGGGATGATCCATGGAAGAGGCAGATGGATGCCACAGAAAGGATACAGAGCAGCAGAGATACACTGAGCAGCTGACTGTGCAGCTCAGGTGGAAACAATTCTGGCAATCTCTTACACAATATCGTTAAAGGTTGTACCAAGTGCTTTTCTCCCAGATCTTATTAAACAGTTACTTTTCCTTCCATAATTCATTCAGTCATTATCCTCTATTGAGTCATCACCACATGAGCTTTGCTAACTGGCATGAGAGTCATTGCTAATCTGACAGTTTCTTCCCCAGACTCACACATCTCACACTGATGAAGACAGACAAGATGATGGGTAATTTAGCTTTAGTTTTCCACACCACATTATGTAAGAGAAAGGGGGAGATAAGTCGCAATGCCAAGTCAATATCAAATTGGCAAATGATGAGAACACATTGGATAAAGGAGTGTCCCAAGCCTGAGCAGATGTCGGGTCAGCAAGGCAAGTATCAGCTGAACTGAGAAATAAAACTGAACCAGCATGCTCTGAATCCACCTCACAGACACCCTCACATGGATTCTGGGGCTTTACCTTTAAGTTCATGGAAAAATGTTCAATGAAAGAATCATGTTATATTGGTCTTCTTTTTTGTGTTTTTTTTTAAGTTGTATTTTTGAGACAAGTTCTCATATAATATATACTGGCTTCAAACTTGCTGTGTGTCTCAGATGACCCTGACATTCTTAGCCTTTCGCTTTCACCTCCAGAGAGCTGGATTATGTTGATAATTTATGGTGATAGAATTCCAGGGATAATGTCAAGCCAAATGATATCTGCAGCATTGTTTAAGTGATGTGCATGGGTGTCATAACATATATCTTAATTCATAAGTGCATTTGCAGCTGAGTGGGTCAAGACAGGAGTACTTTTCTCAACTTTCCACAATGAAGAATCTACAAAGGTATTCCATGCTGTCATTGTTTCAGGGAGGAGGTCAAAGTATGTAACAGATCCCTATGGAGCTGGAGTTAAAGACAGTTGTAAGCCACCTGACACGGGGGTAGGAACCCACCTCAAGTCCTCTTAAAGAGCAACAGGTGCACTTAACCACTGAAGCATCATTCCAGCCCATCAACAATCATTTTTATTAAAATTTTATTTTATTTCATGTATGTGTTTTGTCTGCATGTTTGTCTGTGAACCACATGTGTGCCTTGTGTCTACTGAGACCAGAGTAGGGCACCAGATCCATGGAACTGGAGTTACAGAAAGGTTTGAGATGCCTTTGGTGTGCTAAGAATCAAACCCACATCCTCTGGAAAAACAGCCAATATTCTTAACCACTGAGCCATCTCTTAAGCCCCTCAATAATTACTATAGAACTAAGTGAATTGAGTCATGTAAACAAGTCAGAGAGGGCATGAATGGATTTAAAGACTCAATTACATACAAATATAAAAGACTCTCTTTACTCTTAAAGATGAACCAAGCAGAAAGGGATCCCCAAAAGTATTTTATTTAAGTAAAATCAAGCAGAAGCATGAATATTGATACTTAAAGCATTTTAAACACTTTTAATTCAAAGCTATGGGAAGTTAAAAATTCATAATATCACAACCAAAACGATCAAGGAATCATGGGAGGTACAATTGTAAGGCTGGTGATAGACAACAGTTTCACAGTACATTGTAACATGAGAGTTAAGTTCTTGATTCCCATCAGGCAAATGGTGAGTGACAGGAGCTGGAAGATTCTAATACTGGGATCCTCCTCTCAGGTATAAGAGGGCAATCCCAAATGCCAGGCACAAGTGGGTGAGTTAATGCCTAAACTAATCCACACTAAGAGATGGATTTTGTATTTTGGGGGTAGTGTTTTTTCTTTTTTTAAGACAAGCCTCTCTGTGTAGTCCTGGTTGCCCTAGAATTCACTAATTGGACCAGAATATCCTTGAACACATGGAGATCCGCCTATCTCTCACTCTCGTGTGCTGAGATTAAAGGTGTTTGCCACCATGCTTGGCAGATGGGTTTTATTTTAATAGGTGTGCTCCTCCATGAAGAAGACTCTCCTACTCTCGGCTTTCCTTCATTGCTGTAGTTCTGTACAAACACACTTTTTTTTAAATTTTACCTATCATCTATCTATCTATCTATCTATCTATCTATCTATCTATCTATCTATCTATTTTATATCCCTACCACAGATTCCTTTCCCTCCTCTCTTCCCATTCTCTCCATCCACTCCCCTCCACCCCTCCTCAGTCCCCTCCTCTGTTTCTGTTCAGAAAGAGACAGGCCTCCCACGATTATCAACAAATCAAGGCATATCAAGTTGCCCAAAGACTAAGCTCCTCTCATTGTATTTAGACTGGGGAAGGCAACCCAGTATGAGGAATAGGTTCCCAGGTGCCAGCCAAAGCATTAGAGAAAGCCCCTGTTCTCATTGTTAGAAGTCCCAAAGATAAACCAAGTTATACAACTGTCATGTATATGTGGAGGGCTTAGGTTGGTCCCATGCAGGCTCCCTCATTGTTGGTTCAGACTCTGTGAGCTCCAATGAGCCAGGTTAATTGTTTTTCTGGGTTTTCTGGTGATGTTCTTGACTCCTTTGGTACCTACATTCCTTCCTCCCTCTTTTCAGCTGGATTCCCTGAGCTTGGCCTAATATTTGGCTGTGGATCTCTGCAACTGTGTCTGTCAGTTACTGGATGAAGGCTCTCTAACAACAATTGGGGTATTCACCAATCTAATCACAGGAGATGGCCAGTTCAGGCACCCTCTCCACTATTGCTAGCGGTCATCCTTATAGATTCCTTGGAGGTTGGCTGGCATCAAGTTTCTACCTGACCCTGAAAAGGCCCCCATTTCCAGCCATCTCTTTCAGTACTCTACTCCTCCACTCACCCCTAACCCAATACCTCAAGTTCCATCCACACTTAACCCCATTCTGCCCAGGAGATATCTTCTATTTCCCCCTTCCCAGGGAGATCCATGCCTCCCCTTTGGACCTTCATTGTTACCTAACCTCTCTGGGTCTGTGGATTGTAGCATGGTCATCCTTTACAGTTAATATCCACTTATGAGTGAGTACATAACATGTTTGTCTTTCTGAGTCTGGTTTACTTCACTAAGGATGATTTTTTTTCCAGTTCCATTCATTTGCCTTCAAATTTCCTGGTGTCATTGTTATTAACAGCTGAGTATTATCCCATCATATAAATTGTTACATTTTGTTTATTCATTCTTAGGGTGAGGGGCAACTAGATTGTTTGCAGATTCTAGGATTACAAATAAAGCTTCTATGAACATATTCGAGCAAGTGTCCTTGTGGTATGATTGAGCGTACTTTGGGTATTTGCCCAAGAGTGGTATAGCTGTGTCTGTCCTGAAGTAGATTGATTCACAATTTTCTGAGACATTGCCATATTAATTTCCAAAGTGGTTGTACAAGTTTTCACTCAAACCAGCAATGGAGGAGTCAAGCACACAGTTTTTAAAAAGTAAAATCCATGAATATATACATGAAACTCACTTTACATTAAGGACCAACATAGGCTGGAAGTTAATGGATGGAAAAGAGTCAGAAGGCAAGAAAGACCAAGGAAGAGGGTGCAGGGGGCTCCTGACTGTGAAATCACATGTTTAAGCAAATTATCAAGACAAATTTCTGACTCTAAATATAGAATATTCTCTGGCAACAGTCTAGACCCATGGAACTCATAGGCCAATATGAGCTCTTGGTCTTCTTGGACACCAAGATGAAACTTAGTCCCCTTGGTTGTGTCCTTCTGGGGTTCTGGAGCTGTCTGTGGACTTTTGCTTGTACCAAGCTTCTCCAATGATTGCCCCCAGGACCAGCAAGACTACCCCAGCCAGGGCCATGCGGACACCATTCCACACCTTGTAACTCTGGAGGGTGAAGCCTGAAAGGGAAAAGACAACAGTGAGTGGTCATTCTCTGGTGAACAGGACCTAGCCTAGGAATCCTGAAACAAGAGTTACTTATGTACTTCGCAGTTAGAAGCCATCATCATAGATGTCACTTACTTGTTGCAGAAAGTTGATTGTAAAAAAATAAAAATAAAAATAAAAAATAGTCAATCTTATGGTGTCTGCCAGGACTCAAAAGAAAGGGATGAAAAAGTGTGAAACTTCTCCTTCCCTTTGGGCTGATGCTGGCATCTTGAGTCCTTTGCCTGGCTCCCATCATTTGTGATACCCCTGTACTTCTCACCTTGGTTCTGATTGTACTCATCCCAGCACCCTTAGATCACTGGGTGCATACCCAGGCTCTCTCACACAGTGAGAAATGGGTCCCAGGGGCAGATCCAAATGGAAAATTTCCACACGCAAAGGGTTAGACTCAGCTATGAGTTGGAAGGCAAAGTTACCCCTTTGTGTGCCTCAAATGTCCAAAGAGTAAATTGAGGATAAACTTCCCTGGTGTCTTTTTAAAAACACAGTGAGACTGCAGGGCTCTGTGAAAACTGATTAGTAAAGGTGGTAGCTGGGATGCTTTGGATGGTCATTGCTATGCCCTGTATCCAGGTCCCTGGATATATCCAGGACTGGATATAGAGGAAGAGCTTGGAAATGTCATGGTCCCTGGTGTCTCTTCTCTGTTCATCCACCACTTTGTCTCTGTTCACTACAGGTCTTCCATCTTCTATCTCATGTCTGAAGTCTTGCTTGGTATCGTTAATATGGATGACATTAGGAAGACTGTCTTTCATCCCTGAGTCAAGAAGTATGAGTCTTTTTAGCCTTTCCCTTGGTATAGCCTCTCCATCTATACTGTGTCAAGCACTGAGTGTACAGTGAGGAGGATCAAGGTCCCAAGGGCTGGATGGGTCTCGTGGGGGATTACATACTCACTGCATCCCTTTATACTGACTTTCTGTACTGATAACGGTCAGGCACTACAGTAAGTATGTTAGAAATGGTAGTTATACATAAAATATTGAGGTGAGAATTTGAACTTAACATTACTCTCCTTTTCCTCCCCACCCTTGACCTCCTTTTCCTTACATCTGCTCTCACCTTAAACTAAATTTGAATAGTATTAATAATGTTAGAGGGATAAAGTAAGATTGGAATCTACCCAGAGTAGGGAACAAGCCCATCCAGAGTGGACACCACCGAACTTATCACATGGACACAGAGGCAGAGTTAGTAATATTAGTCTGACAATAAGGGGTGTAATGGGGGTCAGCCTGGCCTCTCCCTTGTCTGGAGACACTTTCCTGCTCTGAGGCAGGATCCTCTAAAGGGTCTGTGATGTTGATATCTATTTCCCTGAAGAACACATATGACATTTATTTATATCTTCATAGTCTTCACTGCATTGATCATATTTTAAAATTTTATTTATTTATCTGCTAGAAATAAATACAGATACATAAACACATAGATACAAAACTCTGAAAAACCCTGGGCTTAGTAAAGAGGAAAAATAATAGCAAAAAGTCAAGTTCTTCCTATTTCCACCTACGATGGTCCCTCTACTCCCATCTGTCCCCTTTCTGGGCACTTTAAATTACAGATGACCCATCCAGAACCCATAACTGGAAAGACCCTTAGCATATGGATAAAATACTTTCTCTTCCCATTTGGAAACACTTCCACAACCTAGCCAGCCTTTTTCTAAGGACACCCATGGATGAGGGAACTTCCTTTGCTAGACACAGAGTCAGGAGCACTTGATGATGGCCTTACCTTGAGAGCCACTGTCTCACCTAGATATTAGGGTTATGTCAGTGCTCCTGGATAAACTTGATGGATACCTCACAGTGATGGGGTCATCCCTAAACTCACAGGATAGTTGAGTCACAGCAGTTGAAGATAACTGGGGAAAAGATTTTTAAACCAAGAATGACCCCATCTTTTCCTGATGAAGGCCAGACCTTTGGAGCTCACCACATATAGGGAAAGGACCTAAGATTCAAAGTATTATCCAGTTCTGCTCAAAGGCCATCTCTGGACCATGTGACATGCTCAGTGGAAAGAGGCCACACCAGAAAGCACATATAACATGGATGGTACCATGCCAGTAAAGAGTAAAGCATTCCACTGAGGAGAGTCAGTTCCCTTACTATGTCTGAACTCCAGTCCCTAACCAGCCAGAAAAATTAGTGTGTACTCAGTCCAGGATAGAACTGAATGTAGACAATCAAGATGATGAGTAAAGACAGAGCTTCAGAAGCCTGGGAACAAACCTGGGGTAACTTGTGTGATTGTAGCAGAGGCCTGGGTGATGTCCTCATGAATGCCCTCCAGAACCAGGGTCTCACTGCGTGGGGACCAGGTGTTCTTTACCTCATAGAGACATCTATAGAGTCCAGCGGTGTCTTTACTCACTCTACCAAGGTAGAACCTGGCTTCTGTCTTAGAAGAAGAGGAGTTCATCACATCTATGATCCTGAAATTTTCCTTCTCCAGGCGGAACCGATCAAACACAACAGGGCTCTTGCACATGATGACCACTGGTATCCCTCTAGGTAGCACATTGCCTGGTTCAGCAAAAATGTAGGGTCTGGGTAGATACTCTAGGAGGAAGCAGAGTAGGATTCTGTGTACAGGATGGGGACATTTTTTCTCTTTTCATGTAAAGAGTGGGAAGGAAACAACCCAAGACCCACATCCTTCACCACATCTATGCTCCACTTCCCATTTGCAGAACAGCACTGCTTAGGTGGTGTTTCATGAGATCGGTAGTGATATTTGAGAAGCCCAGAGTCACACTGTGCAGCTGCATGATCCTCTTTATGCTAAAGAGATGGAGCCTTGCTGGGAGAGACCTTCAAAACAGTCTTTGCTATCTATAAACTATGCAAATACATGGGATGGTTGGAGCAGCAGTGACATTGTACATGAAAAGAGGATTTCAAGGTGAGTGGCCACAAAAACAGACGAGGAAGAAAGCTCCATCTCTGGGGACCTGCTGGCGCTATTGCAAGACCACTGTTGAAGCTTTGGCTTTAGAAGGAAGGTAACTGGCAAGGGAGGTGGGCAAAGAAGAGAATGCTTATAGCCAAGTTAGCCAGATTCTGGTTTTTAATAAATGATGGTGAACATCAGAGCAAATCAAAGAAGACTTTTCATTATCTTACATGATACCGAAGACCAAGATGAAAAAATCAGATATGAAAAAAAATCAGAATAGGAAACCTGCAACGTTTAGAGGATGTTGGATGAGAAGATTAAAGTGTGATAGTCGTATGGCTTAAAGTGGGTTACAATCCTTCCTCAAATCCACATGACTCCCATCTAGTTAGGTTATTGATGGGGGAGGGGGTTAGAATGCCACAGATATGACTCACCATCCTGCATGTGGGTCGGCTGGCCCAGGCAGATCACTGAAAGAGAAATCCCAGTGAGAAAAACATTCACTGCTCAAGTTCCCTCAGCTGGGGTCATGGGTCAGTGAATAAGGGTGACATGAAACCTCCAAACTCTCTAGTCAGTGTTGCCTCTCAATCAGGCAGTCTCCTCCTCTGAAGTAGGATCTTAACAAGGCCCAAGGGACCTCACTGTCAACCCCTTTGTACCCACTCTGCCCCAATTTTTATGATACACTGGAGATCTTAGGTGTCCTCATGTTTGGCTTAGGACAATAGGCTGGTAGGTGCCTGTGGGACTGAAAGCCTCTCAGATATTTGGCACTCCTGGGCTAGAAAGTGAATGGGATCTTAGACCTATGTCTCCCACTCTTCCTGTTTCCCTAATCTCTCTTCATTTACATACTCACTGAGGACCAGGATAGAGATGGAATGCAACGGAAACATGGTCCAGTGTCTCAGCCCTCTGTGTCTGCTCTGTGGTAAGAGAACAGAGTCTTCAGCCAGGCAGAGTAGACTTACAGAGCTATATATACCACAGGAAGGAAGGTGCTGAGTTCTGGATCCCATCTGAACTTCCCCAAATGAGTTACAGAAACTCTTGGTTTTCTGTGTTGATGTATTGCACAAGTAGGCTGAAGCAATGTCTGTATTAAACTTATATGCTGCTGACTTGTAGCTGGATATATAAGTGATGCATTGTTACATAAATAATCAAAACTATCTTGATATGTTGATGAGGGTAAAATAAAAAAGGATTGATGATGAATGAGTGATGAATCATTGGAGAGAGGAGTGATGAATGGATAGGTAAATAATGATGTATGTATGTATGTATGAATGTGCATGTTGATGGATAGATATGAGGGTGTTTGCATGGATAGCTGGATTGAGAGATATGAAGATGGATGAATGGAAGATGATTGATGCATGGAGGTTTGGATGGATGGATGGATATGTGGGTGGATGAATTGATTAGTGAGTAGGTGGATGAATGGATACTAGTAACCTAAGAGGGAAAGAATAGGGACAAAACCTTCCTGTCTAAACTCTAAAAAAATCTCATGTTTCTCATGTGACACATTTTTCTCTCTATCATGCAAAGAGAAAACTAAACATTTTATTTATGACTTATTATATTATCATACCTATCATGTTAAGTACAAGACACCAGAAAGACAAGTACCACATGATTTTGATCACTTGTGTAATCAAGGAAAAAGGTAATAAAAAAGCATTTGTATTATTAGGGAGAAATGGATGGATGGGGGAGTAATGAGAGCAGTGGGGTGAATATGATAAAAGTGTGTTATGTATGTGGATGAAAGTGTCATAACAGAATCCATTATTTGTATAATTAATATATGACAAGTAAATGTGTTCTTTTTTTCTTTTTTTTTTAAACTTTATTTTATATGCATTGGTGTGAAGGTGTCAAATCCCCTGGAACTAGAATTACAGACAGTTGCGAGCTGCCATGTGGGTGCTGGGAATTGAACATGGGTCCACTGGGCCAGCTCTCCAGCCCCTAAATGTATTCTTTTATCTAAACATTTGCATATCACAGGGGTATTAGACACATGAAGAACTCATTCCTGGTTTACATTCTGTTCTCTAAGGTGAGTTCCCCCTGGGTCAGTTACCTGGCCCTCCATAATTCCCACTTATTTATAAAGATAGAGGCTGTGACCTGCAGCACAAATTCTAATTGGTTTTAATAAAATAAAGAGTTAGATATCAGAAAGCTGAAAGATAAGAGTAGCAGGGCAGCCAGCCACTAGAAAGACTTCTTACCTCTAGGAATCCTCAGACTGAATGGGTTGAGCTCCTAACTCTACCCAACTTATATTCCTTCTTGACCTCCTTAGTGCTTGGATTAAAGCTGTAAGCCGCCACCACCACCACCTGGTTCTGTTTCTCTTTTACAATCACATGTATCCCAGGGTGGCCTTGAACTCCTGATCTTCCTCCTTCCTCCTCCCAAGTGCTGGGATTAAAGGTGGGTGCCATCACTACCTGGCCCCTCTGATTAACTAGTGGCTAGCTCTGCCCTTTGATCTTCAGGCAAGCTTTATTTGTTAGAGCATGAGCAAAACATCACCACAGTGACTATCAGCTATCCTTATTACCAGCTGGGTGCCATTGTCTAGAGACCCAAATGCACTGAGACTCTACTGAGCATGTGCTGATGGGAAGAGCTTTTTGGACTGTCCAATTTAAAAACACCCAGATAGATCTGATGCAGTGGTGGCTTCTTATCCAGGACCATGCTGGGCCTCCTGTGACCCATTTATAAAACAGAACAAGAGCTCAATGTGTACAGCAGGGTGACCTTGTAGCTTCATCCCCAACCATTTTGAGTAACCCATCAACCTTCTCTGCTTTCTCTCCATGGTCCTCATGTCCAGGATGCCTGAGGTCTCAGGGTTGTCATGAAGATATGAGGTCTTCTTCCATTGGTCTCTGTCCAGTGGTCTGTTGTCCCTGTTTTCTCATTTTCCTCAAACCTGGAGATACTTCTCAATGGGTGAACCTTCACTTCGTCCCAGTGGTACAGGAGTCTGTGAGCATCTGCATCTGCCTGTAGACAGATGGCATTTCTCATTCAAGGAGCCCAGTGATGCTCTCTGGAGAGCCTCCCCTACATGCCTCCAGGGAATTGGGAAGTGGGGCTTCAGGTGAACGCATTTCTCCCCTGCCTTTCACTCCGACAAGGTGCTCTACCCTAGCATCACCTGTAGAGGGCACTCTAACAAGAGCAAGAGGAACGTCCTCCCTCTCTCGACTTGGAGACTGCCTGTGTCTGTCAAGTGGCTAGAGATTAGAGAAGAAAAGGCCAAAACAAAGTTGTTGGGTTTTTTTTTTTTATTTAATTTAATTTTACAAATCAGCCATGGGTTCCCCTATCCTCCTCACTCCCAACCTCGATCCCGCCTTCCCCCCAGCCCTCCCCCATTCCCATCTCCTCCAGGGCCAAGACTCCCCTGGGGATTCATTTAAACCTGGTGGACTCAGTACAGGCAGGTCCTGTCCCCTCCTTCCAGGCTGAGCAAAGTGTCCCTGTGTAAGCCCAGGGTTCCAAACAGCCAGCTCATGTACTAAGGACAGGTCTGGGTCCCACTGCCTGGGTGCTTCCCAAACAGTTCAAGCTATTCAAGAAGCAAAGTGCTAGAGAGGTCCCCAAAAATCCACAAAGATACCTCCACTGTAGACTACTGGCAATGGTCGAGAGAAAGCCTGAACCGACGTAGTCTGGTGATCGGATGGCCAAACACCCTAACTGTTGTGCTGGAATTCTCATCCAATAACTGATGGAAGTGGATGCAGAGATCCTCGGCCAGGCCCCAGGTGGAGCTCCAGGAGTCCAATTGTCAAGAAGCAGGAGGGATTGTAAGAGCATGAGTTGTTGAGACCAAGACTGGAAAAAGCACAGGGACAAATAGCCAAACTAATAGAAACACATGAATTATGAACCAAAAGCTGTGGAGCCCCAACTGGATCAGACCCTCTGGATAAGTGAGATGAAGTTTGTTTTAATCTTTTTTTTTTTCCGTTTTCTTTAACAGTTCAAATTTTTCTCTTATTTTTTATTTTTTAGATTAATTAATTTATTTCTTTTTCTATTATCAGCTTGATACAGTATAAATTCTTACCTTAATAGTGTAATGTTTCATTGAGGGGTGCTCAGTAATTGAGTAAAACCAAATCTTATCATAAGCAACAGTCATCCTAGGGTCCCCCATGCCATATATACAGCCTTATGGTTCTGTGGGTTGCAGTCTGATTGTTCTTTGCTTTCTATCTAGAATCCACTTATGAGTGAGTACATATCATGTTTGTCCTTCTGGGTCTGGCTTACCTCACTCAGGATGATTTTTTCTAGATCCATCCATTTGCCTGCAAACCTCATACTGTCATTGTTTTTCTCTGCTGCATTATGTATGATCCTTGCTCCTTACTCCCTTCCCCTTTCCTCCTCCTCCCCTTCTTTCTTACCTCCTTTCCTCCTTTCCTCCCTCAAAAAGGAACCTTTTCTCCTCATGTGTAATTTCTCTCTTGCCTTCCCCAGCAGCCCTGCTACTTGCTTTCACTGGCCACAGTGAATGAGAGATGGTTCTACTCAGCATTTGTGCTCTGGCGGGAGCTGGGACTCCACCAATCCTCTCTGTCCATGTTGTTGTCTCTTGCTAAGAGCAACTCTGACACCTGGACACCTCTGCCCACATGACTTTGGAAGAACCCACGAGGATCACATTGAAAATTAATGACAAGTAGACAGAGACACAGAGAGGAGGTGAAGGTGGTGAGGCAGGCAGATATCACAGAAGTACACGGAGATACAGAAGCAGGGTTGGAAAGCAGCTACCTAGAGAAAGGGAATGTGAGAGCAAGAAAAGCAGTAACTTAGTATAGATGAAAGTCTTTAGAGCTGGGCACCTACCTCTGAGACTGAACAGAGGCTCCCAGCAAAGAAACATAGCTTGTCTGGTTTGGGACCCCCTGAAACCCTGCAGCTGGGGACCCTAAGATCTGCCTTCTTTAGTGACCTGCTCATACCATGATCCCTTGCGTTCACACAGCAGGGGAGAGGGCTGTGCAGTGTGGGGATGACACAGAAGATTATGGCCTAATGGATGAGATATGTATTTGTTTGTTCATTTAATTATTATCTCGAGAAGTCTCCCTCTATGTAGGCTTGGCTTTCCTGGAACTCACTATGCAGGTAAGGCTGGCTTTGAACTCACGGAGATCCACTTGCCTCTGTTTCCCAAGCGCTGGGATTAAAGGCGTGGACCATCACACCTGCATTTTCAAACTATGTTTCTTCACATACATGACTAGTATTCTAGTCTCTTTCCTGTTCTTTTAATTATGTTTTCTTTTATTGATATTTATTTTCTTATTTCTTCATTTATGAAGCACAGTACATTGTGATATTTACTTTTAATTATGTATTAGGTTTATTCGCTTTATTTTATGTGAGAGTGTTTTGCCTGCATGTATGCATACTAGGTGCCTGCAAAAAAAAATCAGGAAATGGTATCAAATCCCATGGAATTGGACTTAGAGATGGTTCTGAGGCACCATGTGGGTGCTAAGAATCAAACTCAGGTCCTCTACAAGAGCAGCTGGTTCTCTTAACCTCTGAGCAGTCTCCCCAGCTCAGATTATGATGATTTTATGTGTGTGTGTTAGTATTTCCACCTCTCTGGATCCTGCCAAAGTGACACTCTCCAATTTTCCCTTCAAGAGAGGATTTCTTCTTATTGGGCTCTTTTTGGGGAAGGATGTTTGTTTTAACACAAGCACACTGAAATCGGCTTATTTTTGTTGTTGTTTGCGTCTTTTGTGTTCTTGCAGCCCAGAGTGTTTGAAGATGCACCATCAAGATGAGATACTCTCACCCCCTAGTGGTCTTCTGAAATTTTTACTCTGCCTTTTCGTTTGTTTTATTTATTTATTTATTTATTTATTTATTTATTTATTTATTTATTTCCGTTTCACACACCATCCCCAATCCCCCTCCCTCCCCTTCTCCTGTCCCCCCATCTCCATCCACTCCTCAGAGGGGGTAAGGCCTCCCTTGGGTAGTCAACCAAGTCTGGCATACCAAATTGAGGCAGAGCCCAGCCTCTCCCTGCTGCATCAAGGCTGAGCAAGGTATCCTACCATAGCGGATGGGCTCCAAAAAGCCAGTTCATGCCAGGCAGTGGTGGCGCACACCTTTAATCCCAGCACTCGGGAGGCAGAGCCAGGCGGATCTCTGTGAATTTGAGGCCAGCCTGGGCTACCAAGTGAGTTCCAGGAAAGGCGCAAAGCTGCACAGAGAAACCCTGTCTCAAAAAAAACAAAGAGAGAGAGAGAGAGAGAGAGAGAGAGAGAGAGAGAGAGAGAGAGAGAGAAGCCAGCACCTGGTGTTAAGTCCTGGTCCCACAAACAGAGGGGATGTGATGAAGAACATGAGAGAGATTAAGATGGCCGATGGGGGGGGGGCATGGAGAGGGAGAGCAATAATGAGATATCTTATTCATTATGGGCAAGAGAGAAATCTGGTACTAGGGAAATTGTCAAGATTCCACAAGGATGGCCCCAGCCAAGACTCCTAGCAACAGTGGAGAGGGTGCCTGAACTGGCCTTCCTCTGTAATCAGATTGGTGACTACCCTAATTGTCATCATAGAACCTACATTCAGTAACTGATGGAAGCAGATGCAGTGATCCACAGCCAAGCACCAGACCCAGTTCCTGGAGAACAGCTGAAGAGAGAGAGGAGGGATCATATGAGCAAGGGGGGCTCAAGATCATGGTGGGGGAAACCCTATAGATAACTGACCCTTGCTAGTGGAAGCTCATAGACTCTGGACTGACAGCTGGGGAACCTGCATGGGACCGAACTAGGCCCTCTGAATGTGGGTTGTTTTTTATTTTAACAAAATAAAATATAATATAAAACAAGAAAATCGCATGTAGACTGGACAAGCGAAACCAACAGAAGGAAACGAGCCCAAAAGAAGGCACAAGAATCAAAGACCCACTCATTCACACACTCAGGAGACTGATAAAAACACTAAGCTGAAAGCCATAATAAATATGCAGAGGACCTGGTACAAACCTCTGCAGGCCCTCCCTGTGCACACTGCTTCGGTCTCTGTAAGTTCGTGTGAGTATCTTTCTTTTTTAATTAGTATTTTAATTTATTTTGAAATTTTCACAGATGTCTTATCCACCTCTCCAATAGCTCTCTCAAACTCCCCGGGGCTCTACCATCTTATGGTTGATCTCATCCAGACTTCATGTCTTTTGCAGGGGTGAGGGGAGAGTGGGCTTTTGTTTTGAGACAGTGTCTCATCATGTGGCCCCGGCTAGACTGAAACACACTATGTAGACCAGGGTGGCTGAAAACTCACAAAGATCTGCCTGCCTCTGACCCCCAAAGCACCAAGAGTGAAGATGTGTGCCACTGCGTCCTGCTGTGTCCTCTTTTTAATTCTTTACTGTTGTCGTTGTTCTTGTTAAAGCTTTCTGAATCTAATTAGTGCTGACAGTATGCGCATGCGCATGGGTATGGGACCATTGCGCCTGACCCTGTGTGCAGGCAGAGACACTGACAAATAGCACCTCATGGTGATCAGTGTTCTCCTGCTCCATGTGCATGAATACACTTGTGTGTGTGTGTGTGTGTGTGTGTGTGTGTCCGTGTGTGTATATTGGCATGTGTGAGTCTGTGTGTGTGTGTGTGCATATTTGCATGTGTGAGTCTGTCTGTGTGACTGTGTGTGTGTGTGTGTGTGTGTGTGTGTGTGTGTGTGCAGGTAGAACAGCTCTGCCCACTCTCAGCCTCCCCTCCCCATTGACTCCTCCTTCCTCTTCCATCCCTTGATCAACACACTCCAGTAACAAACACCGACCCAAGTTCAATCATCAGTGAACATGTTGAGGGCATCCAGGGGGAGGTGGCAGCTGTGCTGACGGTCTGTGCCGCTGGCTACACACACAACAGCACACCAAACCTGATGGTACACACTTGAGTATGCTCAGCTTGTTCAACTACACATATATTTAAAGAAAAGGGAATCATAGGCATCCTGTGTCACCCTCATTTCTCCACTCATCTCTGGACAGCTATAAAGACAGAATTTGGGTCCTTACAGGCTGTGTGTCCAAGATCCACACAGGTTGCAGATGCTCCATCTTCAAAAATCCCCATGATACATGCCATGAGGCCTGATGCAGAGAAGCGGCTTAGCTTCCAGCTGCATGAGTACAACCCAGTCAGAGTCGGCAGGGGGATCCGAGGAAGCCTTTA
Organism: Onychomys torridus; assembly: GCF_903995425.1. Lineage (NCBI taxonomy): Eukaryota > Metazoa > Chordata > Mammalia > Rodentia > Cricetidae > Onychomys > Onychomys torridus. The sequence continues at coordinate 1,569,333 of NC_050443.1, forward strand.
GGGTTTCACTTGGCTTATTACACAAGTTGGGGTGTAGAGGCCACTGGATAATTCCAGTGCTGTTCATTAAAGAATCTGGGCTGTGGAAGGGTCTGTAGAAACAGCTAAGGGGCTCTAACTGTGTCTCTGGACACAACCAGGTGATTGCAACTTGGGCTCGGAAGCTTACTGCAACATGGTCTTTCCAAGGACTGATACTACCACCTACACAATGCAACTCCTAGATAGGGAACAGGGGCCTCCAGGGTCCAGTTTCTGCCTTGAGCAGAACTGGCTGGTTAGCTTTCCACACCAAGGTGATCCGAAAAGGAGCCCTTGAATGGCTGCTTTGGGCTTTTCCACTGTGCATGTCTCCAGATGTGCCCAGGCTCAGCGTCCGATGATGGCGGCATAGGTGCTGGACTCAGTCATGGTATCTGTGCTCTGTGGGGTCACAGCTCCAGCTGTCCTCTGTGTGAGGGCGTGATGGTCCAGCTGGGCATATGTCACCTCCTGAAGGCCTCCTGCAGCAGGGGTCTGAAAGAGAGGCCCAGGAGAGTTAGGGGGGTTGTGGGGGTGGGGTGCTTAGGAGTGGGAAGCTACCTGTAATGACTCTATGGGTTGCAGTCATGTTATCCTCTGGTTTCCTTCCAATGGTGTTTGAGTTGGATTACAATACTCAGAGATATGGTAGAAGTGGTTTCTGCCCTCTCTTGTCTTGGACGCTCTCTCTGGGGAAAGCCAGCTGCTGTGGAGAGCTCTCCTGTCTGTAAGCACTAGAACGTGTCACTCTGAACAAGGCCTGAGTGACAGCATCTGCAGTCAATACTTTTAGAATTCTTCTGCTCCACGGTTCCTTACCCAAGAGACTGAAGCCGTGCTACTAAGCTGCTAAATTTGGGGGCATTTTCTTAGTTAGCACTAGATGACAAATACAAGACCTACCCAGGTTTCTGTTCTTCTGTCCTCAGGAAGCTTGTCATCCCTGACTATATCTGTGAAAAAGAAGACACAGGAAAAGTTCTCTTTGGTGGACACTAAAAGACAATTATGACCACATTATATCCCACCCCACCTAGAACCCTCTACAATGTTTTCCTACAAAATCCTTGATGTTTTCCTTGCCTTTTGCTTCCCAGTGGACTGGGTAACCCTTCCTTGCTCCTCACATTCCTTACCTGGTGTCCTCTCAAGGCCATTAGGAGCTGGGCTGAGCCTAAGGGGGAAGGATAGATGAACATTAGAGATTGATTGAAGGCAAAGGACTGGGCAAGGGTATAGGAGTCATTCCAGAAAGCTCACCTCTCTTGTGGCCTCTGCTGCTGGCTCTTGCTGTTTGGGAGCCCTAAGAATAGTCAGTAGTCCACATTTAGGAGGGAGGTCTTGTTCCCAATACTCCCCACAGCCCACCGAAGCCAACTCTCACCACAGATACCTACCCTGCTTTTTCTGACGGTGGCTATGGAAGCAGAAGAGAAGGAGGAGGAGAAGACAAAGGAGGAAGACCACAGAGACCCCAACAAGAATATAAATGCCATTTGTCTTCAGCCAAGATGTGTCTAGAAAAGATGGTAACCAGGTTATCAGCAGCAGGCATTTTTTTTTTTGAGTACCCACTGCATAGGACACATCCGCTGTGTGATGTTCACAAATGTGTGAGTATGTAAAATTTCACGTGCAACAGTAGCCTTGAAACATTTCAACATTATCCTCATGTTACCCATCAGGAGTGTTGATGTTCTTTGTGCCCTGGGACACACTAGCCACTGGCAGAGTCATCTAATGACTCAGCAGTCATATGTAGCTAATGGCATCCACTCTGGTTCCCACAGATAAGAGCACTGACTTCATGATTGAAGTCATGAAGGGCAGCATTGTCCACCACACTCCGTAGAGCTTCGCAGAGACTGACAACCAGCAAGAAAAGAAGCAGTGCTCCCTCAACAAACCCACTTGGGCTCCCACTGATGTCAAGTATCCCCATCTCTATGTGTTCCTCAGGGTAGCCCCTGACAGGAAGGAACTCAGTCCCAATGTTGTCTTGTTGTCTGGTGCCCTGCAGACAGCATCTGGTGCCCATCCCATCCTCTCCTATAACATTCACCCTTCTCCACCCATGCACTCACTGTTCCACCTCACAAGCAACCATACAAGGTGGGGCCCACTTGTCCCCTTTTCCTGGATGGTAGCCACTCCCCTCCCTTGCTCCTGAGGCAGAATCTTCAATGCCCTTTAAAAAAAAAGTCAGGCAATGTCCCTTTGGAAGCTCTTCCCTCAACACCTTGCCCAAGTCTAACTCCAGGCTCTACCTGCTATTCTTTTCATGTATCTTATTGCAACTTAATTATACATGTCATATGCATGCACATGATATAGTTATAATTATATATTACATATGCAAATTGAGTCACATGTGCTGTATCATGACGTTATAATTAACTATGGACCATTGGTAAGATTGTAACTGAGCTGAAAAGTTTCTATGCCCTTGTGGCATTGTGCCTACCCCTAAGTTTTGGTTGCCTGCAGCATTCAGGATACCATTTGTACAGGACTGCAGTCTAGAAGTCACTTGCTCTATATGCCAAATGGTCAGGTGTACAAAGAACTTTGCCTTCAAGCTGGTTTAAATAACATCTTGCTCACATAATGACACAGTGAGCTACCAACCATGCACTTCTCAGAACACAGGAGCCACATGACCACATGGCCTATGGGCATTGTGTCCCAGAACAAAGGACCATTCTTAAGTGACACATGGCTTTATATTCATCTGTAATGTAAATAAGTACAGCTAAGGTGCTCTGGATCAATGAGTAAAGATTTTGGTGTGTAAGAGTGAAGACTAGAATTTGGATCCCAAGACCTATAGCCAAAGTTAAATGACCATGACACCTGGCCTGAGTAATTACTGAGTAATCCCAGTGCATAGGAGACTCTGGTGTGGGACAGAGAAAAACCAATATTTCTGTAAATGCAATCTCTTTCTAAAGAATAAAGGGGGATATGATATAGATATATATGATATAGATATAATAGGATGAAAGGGTAGATTATTGAACCTACTTTTAAAGAGCAATGTGTTTAAAAATGTTTTACATTGCTATGGATTTTTGTTTATTGATACAAATTTAAAGTTAATTTTGTTATACTGTATGTGTATATTTATTCTTGTTTAAGGTATTGTGTTTATACAACTCATTTAAATTGTAATGGAACAATTAGTCTTCTATGATAGTCAAACTTATAGTCATGTTAAGTTTTCTAGGTATACATAGATATATTTCAGATAGATAAGTAATCTTCAAACACTTCAAAGACCTACAGAATATGGTATTTAAAATGTTTTTTAAAATTTTAGACTTTCTGGACAATGAGACATGTCTGCTCCTGGTAGCACCAATTTATTTCAGAGAGGAGGATGGGCATTGAAGACACTCTATATGGAGTTTATCTTCACGTTGACAAAAAAAAAAAAAGCCATTTGGGCAAGAAACTGTTCTTGCCTGGACTGCTTGATCAATTGGACATGCAGGACCCATAGAAAGATGACCACTGAACTTTGCTTGGTAAAATGGTCCTTCAGGTTCCTGCTTCACAGAGGAAACTGCCAGACCTTTTACAGGACACAGAGAAAAGTGACTGAGAGACTCTAGACCTGTGGGCTGAAGACAGATGCCCCAACTTTACAAAAGAACTTTGGATGACTGTCCAGGCTGCTAGCTGTCTCTGTCTACTGTCACAAGACTCTAGAAAGTTGCTTGCATCCTTCTCCCATTTCTCAGGTAATATTATATCCTTCTGAGGTCTTTAATGTAGTTGAAGCTGGATAGTTACAATTTTCCTTAATTATGATAAAAGATAAGTTAGATATGAAACCTTAGACTCATAAATATAGGATAGATAGGATATCTTCTTTAATTTTGCCAAATACAAATAGACTAGATATTATAAATAGACTAGACAGTGTAACTGTAATTCTTGTTTGATAATTGTTTTGTTATCTGTAATTTTACTATGTAGAAGTTAAAACCTTCCTTTTTGAAGAAAAGAAAAGGGAAAGTAGTATGAGAAGCTACCCAAATTCCCACAGCAGGAAATCCCCTGAGCAATCTGGCTAGCCAGACGAGCTGAAACAGTGAACCCTGGGGTCAGTCAGAGATTGCACCTCAATTGGAAGGTGGAGAACACCCCAATAAGACATTCAACATCAATCATGGACCTATACACACACACACACATGCATGTGTGAAAGCCTGCACCCACCTGAGTGTCAACACATGAGAACACACAGTACACAACACATCTCTTCACAAGAAAGTAAAAAAGCAAGTATGAAATAAAATAATATATTAACTTCTATCACATAAATTAATATGTAAATAACTTATATATATTATCTTTCAAATGTATAAATTATACAATACTATCCTAATATATTATGTGTACTTATGTGTGTGTTATAGGAATAAATGATATCTGTTAAGCTATGTATTGCAAATATGAAATAGCATGTGATACTATTTAGAATGGAATAACATGCATTATATTCATGTGTAAAGATACATTATATTGTTACATCAATAATATTGCTTATTTTAATTATGAGTCAATTATATGACTCAATATAAATTTAGCTTTAGATCTGAAATTTTAGTGTATTTCTGTGACATCCTAATTATCTCTCCATTCTGCCCACAATGGCAGGGCCATTTCTCTCCCCCCACAGTGAGTGTCTAGTTTGACTCACTTTTGGACCGGTGCATTTAAAATGAGAGAATACTTACTTAAAAAGTCGAAAACAGGATGGTGATCCAGTACATTCAGCTGGGAAACACACCACGACACCACAACAGCACAAAAAAGGGCTCTGGCCGAAGCACCACCGTGCTCCTCTGTTTCCACTCTGTGTGTCCCTGTCCACCATCCCGCCTGCCTAAACTCGGAGGTTAGCCTAGATCAGAGTCCACGGATGACTCAGGACCACCACCCAGGGAGCAAGCAGCACAGCCCGACGGCGTGAGACACAAGGAGTGAAAAAAACGCATCCCACATCCCGCAGCATGCCAGACTAGCTACCTAGTTTCACAGGTCACACTCTCCCCGTGGCTCTTTCCTCTCAGGGATCCTTCCATCTTTGTCAGGTGTAGACACTGAAAAAGTGCCTTTAGCTGTCATAGAGCCTGCGCTGGCAAGGATAGACCTGCTCCACCGCAGAGTAATGTGTGTAATGAGGCTCAGACCACAAGAGGGCAGCATAGAGCTGTGCAAACTGAGTTCTGGGATGACGTTTCTGGGCTACTTCTGTCCCAGTCTTCAGAGTTTGGTATCCTTAACCAAGAGCGTTAATTTTCTCCATATTTAAAATAATAGTGTCACTGGGGCATGGTGGCATAGCCCTTAATCCCAGGACTCAGGAGACAAAGGCAGGAGAATCTCTGTGAATTTGAATCCAGCCTGGTTTATGTAACAAGTTCCAGGACAGCTGGGATTACATAGACTCCATCTCAAAATAAATAAATAAATAAAAATAATATCAATGACATCCTAATGCCTGGCTCCAAAGCTAAGCAGAAGGCTTATCAGGACATCAACCCAACATATAAACCCTAATAAACCACAACATCAGCAACGAGGCAGGGTAAAGGATTGAGAGCTTATAAGGAGAGCTATGTAGACTTCTTCTCCATCCTAAGTATTGATCCAAAAGGGGTGATTTGCACATCACTCAGTCACAGATCATGAGGGAGACCTGAAATGACTGGACAGGGAAAACAGGAAACATGGCGGAGCCTCTCCTAAAACCCTCCTGTTGGATAGTGGTCCTTCTGTTCTTCACTCACTAACTCTGCTTGGCTTCACAAAATAAGCACTGAGAAGCTCCTAGGAAGATGTTCAAAGGCATGGAAATGGAGTCTGTACCCTGACTCAACGACATTCTGGGACCTGACCACATTCCATATGAAAGCACACCCAAAAGAATAGTCCAACTGTCCACCAGCCCTGCATGGACCATATGACCTGCCTAGTGACATGGGACCACAGCAGAGGAGATATATTCCTGCAGTCACCACAGGCTTGGACTCAGTGGAAGGACAGGATAAATCACCATGCCCAGTGTAAAAACATGCATAGCCTTGAGAGGAGTCTACCCCCACCACTGCTGGGGCTCCTACCCAATAATCAGGAGCATCTCAGTGCCCTACCCCCTAGACTGTCATGTCATCCAGGTCATTCATGGTGTCTGGTAAGACTAAGGCCCTAGAATCTGGGGTTTAAGGGCAGAGGGGACCTGTGCTGAGGAAGGTGGGAGAAAAGAGCCTTGGGTTTAAGAAAAAGCAGGGGAAGTTGAGGCAGGGGAGAGCAGCTAGGGTTAGAATCCAGGGACCTGGGAACAAACCTGAGTTCACTGTTGGACCTGGGTCAGGAGCCTGGGTGACATCTTCTCTGGTTACCATTAGTTCCAGGGTCTCACTGCGTGGGGACCAGTTGCCCCATTTTAAATAGAGACAGGAATAGCCTCCAGAAGTGCTTTCATTCACTGGGCCAAGCTGGAATCTAACCTCTGTCATTGAGGGCTGTGTGTTCTCCTTATCCATGACTGCATGGCCTCCCTTCTCCAGGCGGAATGTATCATGCCCACCAGGGTTTGAGCACACAAAGGTTACAGAATGCCCTTGGGGAATCACGAGGCCTGGTTCAGCTGAGATGAAAGGACTCAACAGAGACCCTAGGAGAGAGCAGAGTAGGGATCTCAGTTACACAGTGAGGACATTTCCACACATAAACCAATTTATGCACACCATTCTATAGTCTTACCAAATTTAGAGTTCTCCAGACATAATGGAAGTGCAGCTTTATAACATTGCCACTTTCTTTGTGCATTTGAATCCCCATCACATGATAATAAGGAACCTAAGCCTCACCACATGCTGGGTCTAGCAAGGATCTGTCCAAGGAAATCTCAGAACATCCCAGGCTGGACATGTCTGTTGCAGAGCCTGCTGTCTTCTTGTTCATGCCAAGAACCTCTGAATTTTGTACCTTTATTTCAGCCTTTTTTCCAGGCCCTCTTATTGGGGCCTTCAATGCCCACCTGCATCAAACTGTCTGGATGTAGAAACACCCTCATAAAATCACAGATATATATGCTTACATCAAGAGATAAGTTTAAAATGCTCAAAGTGATAGATATCTTGGTGTACATTGTAGAACTGCTGGATCAAGCTCATCAATGTTGATTAAAACGTGAACTTACCTTTTTGTGAGGATACAACTGATCATTTGCCATCCTCTCCTTATCAATTCCCAAGCTTGCAAATGCATGGTTACTACCCATGATGCACAATTGGCCTTCTGCTCTTATTCATGTGTAAATGAGATTTTGTGCCCTTAGACCAACATTCCTAATCCTCACTCTTTCCTTCACTTATTCTTTCAGCCGTTTTTAATATCTTAGTCATCTTTTAGGGATGCCTTCAATGTTTCCCTGGCTTCACCTATACAAGAAACACAGTTTCTTCCATTTGAAGGGAAATTATGGGAGGGAAGACTGATTTGAGATAATAACTGTCTGGTGCCATAGGAAAAAGACTGCAAAGAAAGCGAGGGGTGAGCACAGAGATCCTGAGGTACAGGTGAGGTCAGAGGTGTACTCCCGGCGACGACAGGAGAAAGATACGTGCACTGAGACCCGAAAGACAGGAGTAAACTCCCTGAACCTAGCAGACAGGGACACGGAGAATCAAACACTGATAAGACACTGTGGAGCACCCAGCAACTAGAAATGTATGAGCTCTACATGAGCAAACTGGAAGTGAGGGGAGGGTAATGGAGGACAAGGGTTGGTGGAAAGAGAGCTTAGGAGAGTGGGAGGTCCTTGCTGGATCAGGGACAGAGTGGGAGAACAAGGAAAGAGAGACCATGATAAAAAATGAAGACTCCATAGGAATAGGAAGAAGCAGAGTGCTAGAGAGGTCCCCAGAAATCCACAAAGATACCTCCACCATAGACTACTGGCAATGGTCTAGACAGTGGCTGAGCTGACCTACTCTGGTGATTGGATGGCCGAACACCCTAATTGTCATGATAGAACTCTCATCCAATAACTGATGGAAGCAGATGCAGAAATCCATGGCCAGGCTCCAGGCTGAGCTCCAGGAGTCCCATCAACGAGAGAGAGGAGGGATTATATGAGCAAGAGATATTGAGACCATGACTGGTAAAATTATAGAGACAACTAGCCAAACTAGTAGAAACACATGAACTGTGAACCAATAGCTGAGGAGCCCCCATGGAACTCGACTAGGCCCTCTGGATAAGTGAAACAGTTGTTCAGCTTGAACTGTTTAGGAGGCCCCCAGGCAGTGGAACCAGGACCTGTCCTTGGTGCGTGAGCCTGCTTTTTGGAACCTAGTGCCTATGCTGAGACACTTTGCTCAGCCTTGGTGCAGGGAAGAGGGGATTGGACCTGCCTCAAATGAATGTACCAGGCTCTGCTGATTCCCCAGGGGAGATCTTGTCTTGGAGAAGATGGGAACAGGGTGGGGGGAGGTTGGGGGGGAAGGCTGGGGGTGGGAGGAGGGAGGACAGGGGAATCTGTGGCTGATATGTAAAATGAATAGAAAATCTCTTAATAAAAAAAAGTTAAAAATAACACACACACACACACACACACACACACACACACACACACACACACTGTGTAGAATGCCACTCAGAGGACACAGACCCTCTGCTATAGAAGAAGAAGCAGTTCAAGAGATCAACTGGAGGATATGCCAAGAGTGATTAATACAAAGCTTCCTGTCCGTCAGTCGCTGAATTTAAGGGCTGTCTGAAAAGGGAAATGTCAGGATGAATCATATGCAAACTGGCTTGATTTGGTCATTCTCCAACGTCTATTTATTTCAATACATGAAGTCAGACATGGTAAAGACACACAATTTTTTTCTCGAGACAGGGTTTCTCTGTGTAGCTTTGTGCCTTTTCTGGAATTCACTCTGTAGCCCAGGCTGGCCTCGAACACACAGAGATCCACCTGCCTCTGCCTCCTGAGTGCTGGGATTAAAGGCGTGAGCCACCACCGCCTGGCTTGCAATTTTTATTATTTTAAAAATTAAGTTAAAATTCATCCTGTTAGATAACCCAGAGCGGGTGCAGGGCTGGAGTGTCTAAAGAAAATGGAAGAATGTTGAAGAGCCTTGAATAACCTAGAAATAAGCCAGCCTGATAGGACAGGGGATCAGGATGTAGCTCGGTGTCACCAGCTCCTAGAGACACAGTGGTCTGTTTCTGTGTCAAAACAAACTATGGAGCCCGAGCCACATCCCACCTCCAGGCCTAGCCTGATTTGTTCATCCAGAGTCCAGCCTGACTAGTAAATGTGGCTCTCAGCTCTCGTCAAAGATGCTTCCTTTTACAACACACAGAGACCATTACAGCAAGCCTCAACTGGTTGAAATTCAGAAAACAACTGATAATGAGGGCCCATCCCCAACGGATAAATCTGCAACACATCCCCAAACCTAAGTCTCAGGGAACATTATAGAAGAGGGAACAGAAAGACTGTAAAGGCCAGATGACCAGGAAATCTACTGTGAGAGTGTTTCTTCCTGGTATGACTGGACGATACCTCAACAATATGGCTGCCTAAACATGTCCTGAACAATGACAATAACAGTTGACATCCCAGCTTGGTTGAGGGAACTCTCACAGGGCTCCAATGCCTCTGTGAGGAGCTACAAGCATTTAATGACTGCTAAGAGAGTGAGAATTAGTATTCCCCAGGGATGGGGCCCTTGACTGGTTGTTCAATATGAAGTAAAAGCACATATAGGCAAGACTAATCACTACACAGCAAGTTGTATTTATATATTTATCTGAATGTATGTAACAATAATAAAGAAAAAGAAGCCATGCATTTGAGTGTGATCATGGAAAGCAGGGATACAGAAGGGGTTCGAGGGAATATAGAGAGTGGATAATAATGATGTAACTATATTTTAATTGAAAATAATTTTTTAAAATTAAGAAGAGAAGCAATGCACGGGGCCAGAAGAAACTGTTCAGAGAAACATGTGAAGCCTCTGGGATAAAACATACATAAAAGCTTCTAAGTAGAAGGATGATATTTGTGCTTCTGGATGGCAAGAGACAATCTCCATGGTGTCAGGAAGGGTGAGAGGGTATAGAAGAGCTCAATAGACATGAGGGAAGGCACAAATGAGTGGGGAGGGAAGGAGCTTAGAAAGAAGTTAGCAGACTTTTACGCAAAAAGGAAGAAAGACTTGAAGCTGGGTGCATGCATGTAATCCTAACACTTGGCAGCAGGCATATCTCTGTGTGTTGTGCCAGGCTGTTCTACAGAGTAAGTTTCAGGCCAGACATGGGCACATAGTGAGAATCTGTCTCAAAACAAACCAATTAAGCTAACTAACAGACTTACAAATTTAGTGGGAGGAAACAACAGGACCTGGTGACACATTATACACGGGAAGGTGGAGAGGGGAGATCAAGTGTGACTTCTCATGATCTGCCTTTCAGAACTGTCAATGCCTTGCTAAGAGAGATCTGGGTTATGGGGAGAAATCTCTCAGCTGTAGGCTTGGTCATACTGAATGGAATTGTCTTTGCAAATATCTCATACCCACGTTTTCTTAGCATGATTCCGAGTAGAGAAGAGATAGAATCAATGCAACTGTCAGTCAGTAGATGAATAGGTAAAGAGAATGTGGTGCACAAACACATTAGAATCCTGGTCATCCTTCAGAGAGGAAATGCTGCTGCTGGTGGCAACCAGAATGAATCTAGGGGAGTTAACTGAAATATGCCAGTCACCGAAATACAATTACCATAGGATCTCACTTATATATGGAATGTAATGACATTCACATCAGAGATTAACATAATGAAAAAAGAATGATTGGCTACCTGAGGCTAGGGAGAGGGTAGATGGAGACAGAGAAGATGTTCATCAAAGATGCAAAATTCCATTTAGACAGGAGAAATGCATTATTTGAGATCCACCATGCCTGACAGTTCCTTTAAAACTTCCAATAATGGTAGATATGTAACATTCTCACCAATAAAAAATGATGAGTGTCAAAGGTGATAGACATGCAACATAGACTAACTTGGTCATAGCATAGTGTATATATATATACAGCAAGTTGCATCCCATAAATATATAACGGTTGTTATTTGTCAATTAAGAACGTTTTAAACCAGAAAACAAAAGAAGAGAGGTGAAGGTTGAATATTTGAGTGTTTACGATGACAGAAAATATTCAAGGGTCTCCCTCCAGGCCTTCCAAGTGCACATGGTCCTCTCCAAAGCTTCCCATAGGTGCAGAAGTAACCAAAGACATAACTCACCTTCCTGAGTGTTGATTGTCTGCCCCAGGCACAGCACTGAAAGAGAAGACCTGGTGAGAAAGACACTCGCCACACGGTTTGCTTAGAAATGAGAATCTAGGAAGGACTAGATAGATGTAGATGGGGACATCCAGCCTCCCAGGATTACCCGGCCATCCCTCCTCCACATATATGTCATAGTATAATCCTCCTTCTTGCTCTGAAAGAACTCTTAAAATATCCCCAAGGCAGAGACACAGACTTGAAATCCCAGCTACTCAACCAAGTCATGTGTTCCAGTATTACTTGGGCGACAAAGTGAGTTCCTCTCAGTGCAGCCATGTCTCAAAACTGAAAGTAAAATAGGGTTAGTTCAGAGCCTAGCCCAGTCATCACTGGAGAGGCTTCCCTAGCAGATGACAGGAGCAAATACAGAGACACACTGTCAAACAGTAGGCAGAGCTCGGAGAACACTGAGGGAGAGGGAGAGGGAGAGGGAGGATTGGAGGAGCCAGGGGGGTTGAGGACATCAGGAGAACACGGTGCACAGAATCAACGAAACAGAGCTCAGAGGGGCTCCCAGAGACTGAGGCAGCAGTCACAGAGCCTGCACGAGTCTGCACTAAGGCCTCTGAATAAAAGTTATGCTTGTTTATCTTGGGGGGTTGTGGGACTCCTAACAGTGGGAGTTGGTGTATCTCTGACTCTTTGGCCTGCTCTTGGGACTCTTTCCTCCTGCTGCACTGCCGTGTCCAGCCTCAATATGAGGGTTTGTTCCTAGTCGTATTGAATCTTGTTATGCCATATTCAGTTGATGTCCCTGTAAGGCTTGCTCTTTTCTGATGGGAAACTGGAGGAACAGTGGATCTTGGGGAGAGAGGAAGTGGGTGGGGAACTGGAGGAATGAAAGGAGGGGAAACTGCTATTGGGGTGTATTGTATGAGAGAAGCATAAATAAGAAAAAGTGGAAAAAAGTAAAATGAGAGCTGGGATGGCTGGAAGAGAGGTTCACAAGGTCCCCACTCCTTGCTAAGGAGCTATGTGCAGTAGACAGCTTCTGGGGACGGGAGAGTCAGTTTTCTCTAAGGCTGTGGCCAGTGGTGGGCTGAACATGCTCCAGCAGATGGCCCCAAACCCTGGAGTATATGGACAGCCCAAATGATATTCACTGGATCATCCTTTTTAAAGAGGCACAAAGTAGAGGGGGGAGGAGATGGTAGGGAATTACAGAAAGAATGGGGATGAGTGTGATCAAAACATATTGCATGCATCTAAGAAATTCTTTAAAAATATTTTAAATATATCTAATAACAAAAATTTATTTATCATTGTTGCCAATGGATCGATGCATCTCCCACCCCTCATCTGAGAAGCTTCTATTTGCAGCAAATGGAGATTAACACAGACACCCACAACTGATCAAGGGGCACAGAATAAGAGACTGCAGAACGCTCAGCCTTAAAGGGAACATACATACCGTACATCTCTGCCTCCCAAGACTCAGGGATTGTTTTGGAAGAGGGCGTGGGAAGAGCATAAAAGCCAGAGGCAGATGATTTCAGGGACTACAGGGTATTCTGGACACAGAGGGCAGCTGCACACATGAACACATGGCATTTGTGACAGCACACACAAGACCTGTGCAATTCCAAGCCAGACAAAATCCCAAAACTGGAAGGAAATTTAGGCACATACTCCCTGCTTTAGCCTTGGAGAGAATGGTAATTACCGGCTGCTAGAAGGAGAGTCAGTTTTAAGAGTGTGGACCCTGGAATCAGGTGTTGTGAAGCACACCTTTAATACCAGAATTTAGGAGGCAGAGGCAGGTGGATTGCTGTGAGTTGGAGATCCAGCCTGGTCTCCACAGCGAGTTCCATGACAGCCAGAGCTACATAGCAAGACACTGTCTCTGAATAAACCAAAAAATAAAATTAAGTACAGCCCCTGTTAAGTGAACCATTCTCCAGTGCTAGACCACACACAAGAATGTGTGAGAAGCACAAATGGATCCTAAGGGGCTTTTTAAAAACGGACACAGAAGAGCAGGGTGGTGGTGGCCCTCGCCTACACTCCCAGCACTTGGGACGCAGAGGCGGATGCATCTCTGTGAGTTTGTCTGGCCAGCCTGGTCTACAAAGAGAGTTCCAGGACACCTGAGACTGTTACACAGGGAAACCTTGTCTTGGAAAAAAAATTAAAAAATCAAAAAGTAAAAAAATAAAAATGAACACAGTGTTGAGTGGGTAAAGAAGAGGGGTGGATCATGGAAAAGATGGATGTGAGTAATGTAAGAAACTCAAAAATTAATAAAAAAAAAACTTTTTAGAAATAAAAGAATTTCTGAGCAAGGATATGTAATAACATGTAACCGCTGTGATCTTAAAAAAATAAAATAAAAATATAAAGAATGGGAGGATGTGCAGAGATGACTGGCCACACTTGTGGAAGCCCATGAACTGTGGACTGGTGTCTGTGGAGCCCCCGTGGGACTGGACGAGGCCCTCTGGGTATGGAAGACAGTTGTTTGGCTCGAACTGTTTGGGGGGCACCCAGGCAGGGGGATCAGGATCTGTCCCTGGTCCATGGGCAGGCTTCTGGAATCCGGTGCCTGTGACACCTTGCACAGCCTTGGTGCAGTGGGGAGGGGATTGGACCTGCCTAGGCTCAGTGTGCTGGGCTCTGCTGACTCCCCATGGAAGACCTCCATTTGGAGGATGTGGGGATGCGGGGTGGCTTGGGAAAGAGGGCTAGGGGTGGAAGGAGGGAGGATCTGTGGATAGTATGTAGAATGAGTAGGAAAATTCTTAATAAGAAAAATGAAAGAAAAAAGGAAAGTGGAAAAATAAGTAAAAAGTGAAGATTTAAAAATGGTGCTACTCTTTAAAAAAATAAAAAGAAGGCATGGATTTAGAGGCTACAGTTCTGTGGTAGCATGCTTACCTAGCATGCATTAGGCCCTGAGTTCAACCTCGGACACTGAAAAAAACAAAAGTCCCTAGGTCATCGTCCCTTCTGAACAGGCTCTTCCTAACTCCTTTTAAAGCTGAACTTGGCCGCATGCCCTATTCCTGTTCCTATCAATAAGTCCACAGAAGTATCTTCCAAGTACAGGAGGGGATGAAGAGACTCTCCTCCCAGGGGACTCCAGAATCTGCCTGGCTGGTTTCAGGCCTGAGTAGGGAGTAGACTCCCTTCCTCAAATCACCTCCCTCATCCCTCTGTTTCTCCCAGGACTCACCGAGGGCCAGCACAATGGCAGGATGAAGTGACATGACTCAGGCTCCAGCAGTCTGACCAGGTCTGGAGCTGAAGCCCTGCAGTGGACACAAGAGGCAGGATGTGTGGACTGGCGCTCATCACAAGGTTTCTGTATCAGTTTCCTCACACGAAGAGGAAGAGGTTTCTCTTCTGGGCTTTCCACTCTTTCCTCTAGTGACTCTGTGAGAAGGTGTCAGATTCTGAAAAAATAGGTTAGGTCCCTGAGTACAGGTGCAAGCGAGCTCATCCCTCAACGTGTTTGTCTTGCTGTAAATATGTAAGACACAGAAATATAAGATTTTACACGTCAGTCCTTATTGTAGAAACGAATGGACATCGATCTTTGGACAAGGCATTTCAACACCCAAACCTCATATTTCCCAAAGTTTAAAATGAGAATCATAAAGTCTCCCCTAAATGTTTGATGTTATGATCTTTGTAAGATCCCAAGCAGATATTTCAGATATTTTACACATTATATGTGTGCTGCTATAGATAATGGCTTTTATTAAATAATTTTTATTTGTGTGTGTGTGTGTTTGTGTGTGTGTGTGTGTGTGTGTGTGTGTGTGTGTGTGTGTGTGTGTGTAGCAGTCACAGGACAATTTGCCTAAGTTGGTTCTTTCCTTTTATTGTGTAGGTCCTAGGGATCTAACTCAGGTTTTCAGGCTTGGAAGCAAGCATCTTTACTCCCTGAGCCATCTCACTGACCCAGATGACAATTTTTTTTGTTTTTGTTTTTTCAAGACAGAGTTTCTCTGTGTTGTTTTGGTAACTGTCCTGGACTAGCTCTGTAGACCAGGCTGGCCTTGAACTCGCAGAGATCCACCAGGCTCTGCCTCCTAAGTGCTGGGATTAAAGCCATGCGCCACCGCTGCCCAGGCCCAGATGACATTTTTAAGATTTATTTTTTATTCTACACATTGGTGTCTCAAGTGTCTTTGTGTCTGTGTGAGGGTCTTGGGTCCCCTGGAACTGGAATTTCAGACATTTGTGAGCTGCCATGTAGATGTTGGGAATTGAACCTGGGTCCTCTAGAAGAGCAGCTGAGCCATCTATCCAGCCCCAGATCATATTTTTAAAAGATAACAAATGTTATCAGCAGTGGTGAAAGTGGATCCTTTTCATACTGTTAACAGGAACCCATGACCCCAACTGTTATGAGGAAAAGCTGTCTCTGAACGAATGAGTCAGAATCATTTTGGAGAATCTGAGGCCCTCCTTCCATGCCACTAGTGGAAAAAAATGTGTAAATCAGAGGGAAGAAAGCTCTTCCTCTTTGGAAACAGCATGAAGATTTCACAAAATAAGAAATTAAAAATAGAACCCAAGTAAGTGGATGAAATAAGTATGGAAGTGAGAAGTCAGCACTCATGTAATCATTGCAACACTATTCACAAGAGCTATGGTGGAGAAATAATTACAAAGAATGAGTGAAATGTGGTGCATATACACAGTGGAATGGAGAAGATAATGATGGTGCCATATGAAAAAAATCATATGGCTGGACCTTCAAAAATCATATGGCTTGGCCCAGTGAAACAAACAACCCCAGAAGGGCAGGCACTGCATTGTTCCCCTTATATGAGATACGTTAAGTAATCATATTCAAGCTGGACATGCTGATCCATGCTTGCAATCCCTGCACATGGATTAACAGTTAACAGTATGAAAAAGATCCACTTTCACCACTTCTGATAACATGGAGGCAGGAAGATCACCATGAGTGCAAGGTCAGTCTGCACCACATAGTGAGTTCTAAGCCAGCCTGAGCTATATGGCAAGATTCTGTCTCAAAAACTATAAAATACTTAAAGAAGTCAAATTCATAAAAGCAAAGTTTGGAATGCTGTCTTCCAGAAGAAAAAAAATGTGGGGAAGTTATTTATCAATAGACAAAATTTTTAGTCAATCAATAAGAATAACTCTAAGACAATGTAATACCTATAGTCAATAATACAGAACTGCACAATAAAAATGTTAAGAGAACAGATTCTATCCTTTTCTGTCTTAGCTAGGTTTTCTATTGCCATGATAAAACTCCATGAGCAAAAGTAACTTGTGGAGGAAAGAGTTTGCTTCATCTGAGATTTCCAGGTAACACTATCACTGAGGGAAGTCAGGGCAGGAACTCAAGGCGGGAGCCCAGAGGCAGGAACTGAAGCAGAGCCTGTGGAGGAATGCCTCTTACTGGCTTTCTCCCCCATGGCTTGCTCAGTTTTCTTTCTTATAAAACTCAGAACCACCATACCAGGGGATGTACCACCCACAGTGCGCTAGGTCCACCCACATCCATCAATAATCAAAAAAAAAAAAAAAAAAAATGCCTCAGAGCTTTATCCACAGGACAACCTGATGAGTGCATTTTCTTTTCCTTCCTTCCTTCCTTCCTTCCTTCCTTCCTTCCTTCCTTCCTTCCCTCCCTCCTTCCTTCCTTCCTTTTCTTTCTTTCTTTCTTTCTTTCTTTCTTTTTTTCTTTCTTTCTTTCTTTTTCTTTGGTTTTTCAAGGCTGGGTTTCTCTGTGTAGTTTTGCTGCCTATCCTGGATCTCACTCTGTAGACCAAACTCACAGAGATCGACCTGGCTCTGCCTCCCGAGTGCTGGGATTAAAGGTGTGCACCACCACCTCCTGGCAGGTGCATTCTCTTTTTTTAATATTTTTTATAATTAATTTAATTTTATATATCAGCCATGGATTCCCCTGTCCTCCCTCATCCCCCCCAGTACACCCCCCCATTCCCACCTCCTCCAAGGCAAAGTCATGCCTGGGGAGTCAGCCCAGCCTGGTAGAATCAGCTGAGGCAGGTCCAGTCCCCTCCTCCCTGTACCAAGGCTGAGCAAAGTGTCTCAGCACAGGCCCTAGGTTCCAAAAAGCCAGCTCATGCACCAAGGACAGGTCCCAGTCCCACTGCCTGGGGGCCTGCTAAACAGTTCAAGCTCATCAACTGTCTCACTTATCCAGAGGTCCTGGTCCAGTTCCATGGGGCTCCTCAGCTATTGGTTCACAGTTCATGTGTTTCCGCTAGTTTAGTGATTTGTCCCTGTGCTTTTTCCAACCATAGTCTCGGTATCTCTTGCTCATGTAATCCCTCCTCTCTCTTGTCGATTGGACTCCTCTTCCCAAATTACTGTGGCTTGTGTCAAGTCCACAAAATACTAGCCAGCTCCCTCTCCCTCTCTTTGTCCCTCTCCTTCTCCCTGTCCCCTCCTCCTTTCTCTCTCTCCAGCCTTCTATCCCTCCCTCTCCATATTCTTGTAGTACCATGGAAACTAGAGTGGGTCAGAGTGGCATAAACAAAATTCTAAAGAGACTAAATAGACAAGAGACAGACCTAGAGTTTGAGGACGGATGGATACCCTTATGTCAAGACCAGAGAAGGCAACACTTAGTGTGTCATGAGCAGAGGGAAAGGATAGACGTCCTCTCACGGAGTCTCTAAGGTCTTCAGTGTTTGAAGACAGGCATGGTGATTCCTCCACACCTTGCTGACACTGGTGGTGGTTCAAACAGCTTGTGCTCAGTCATCCTACTAATAAAGACCTAGCTCTGTGTGCATGCTCTGTTCTGAGGTTGCAAACATGGACAGGGAGGAAACAAAATTTGAACTAAGACAGTTTCAACAGTCCAACCTGTAGCCCACATGGGTCTTGACCTTACAATGGATCTGCTTAACTCCCCCAAGTAGCTGGGATTGTAAGGCTTGTGCCACCAGGCCCAGCTTTTCGAAAGAAGCTCAGATTACCAAATATGGCCAAGTGATACTTAAAACAAGATACATTTTATACATTGAGGTTTTGTGGGAATCAACCCTTTCTTTATATATTAAAAAAAAATGGTTTCACAAGGAGACCTTTGCCCACCTTTACTTCTTATCATGGACTCTGGGGGTCCAGACCCTCAATAGTCCCCTCACAGAGTCTGGGAAGAATCTACAACCAGCTGATAATTAATCTTTGATGAAAAGAAATGAATCTATATACACGAAACTCCTCAGTCCACACACTATTATTCTGTGATAGTTCTCTTTCTTCATAGCTTCTATTCTGCTCTCCTGCCTAGCTCCTTTCTTGTCTGATTTCTCTATATATTTATCTACTGTCCCCTCCAGGTTCTATCTTAATTCCTTCATCTAGTTCTGCCCCTTCTAGGTTCTCATCCATCTAGTTCTTTCCCATCTTAGCTCCTCTCCCATCTCCTTCTCTCCCATCTTCTTCTCTCTCATCCTGTTCTTCCCCATCTAGCTCATCTTCATCTTCCATCTTGTTCCTCTAGTACTCTCTTCTGCCCTTCAGTCTAGTTCGTCCCATCTCAGTTTGGTCCTCTCAAGTTCTTACCCATCTAGTTCTTCCATTCTCTTTTCTCTTCTCTGTCCTCCACATTCCACCTAAGTCTCCCAGGGATTCAGTTATAAGCCCAAGCAATAGCAAGCCTCTGGTACTAGCCAAAATACTAACAAACATGAGAGTCAGGGTCTCTAGAAAACTGTTGAGTCGCTGAATCAAACCAGAAAATTTCCATCCTTGGAATTCCTCCTCTTCCCTCTCTCTCTCCCTCCCTCCTTCCCTCCCCATCTCCTTCCACATACCCTCTCTTCTTTTGTTCATTAGTAAGGAAGAAATTTAGGGTCTCCCACATGCCAGGCAAGCACTCTGCTGTTCAGTTATAGCTCCAAACTCTTTAACCTTTTTTTAACATATTTTTCATTTTGTTTTATGTGTGTGAGTGTTTTGGTTGCATGTATGCAAATTTAAAAACATTATATACCAACTCCTAATGACTTATTGTTATACCCTTAGACTACCATATATCTCAAGCCTTATCAGAGAAAATTTTAGTCTACAGAATGGAACTAAATGTTTTTATATTATATTTTGTATTTTCATACATGTGTGTGTTCCTTTTTAAAATTTCTCCTTTTCCTTCTCCTCTTTTTCTTCTTTTTCTCCTTTTTAAGATAGGGTCTCATTGGCCACACTAGTGGAAGCCCATGAACTGTGGACTGGTGGCTGTGGAGCCCCCATGGGACTGGACTAGGCCCTCTGGGTATAGAAGATGTTTGTTTGGCTCGAACTGTTTGGGGGGCACCATTGAGATCTGTCCCTGGTCTATGGGCAAGCTTCTGGCATCTGGTGCCTCTGGTGTAACACCTTGCACAGCCTTGGTGCAGTGGGAAGGAACTTGGACCTGCCTAGGCTCAGTGTGCTGGGCTCTGCTGACTCCCCATGGGAGACCTCGATTTGGGGATGTGGGGATGTGGGGTAGCATGGGAGAGAGGACTGGGTGTGGGAGGAGGGAGGAAGGGGGATCTGTGGATAGTATATGGAGTGAGTAGAAAATTTCTTAATAAAGAAAAATGAAACAAAAAGATATGGTATCATGTAACTAGGCAAGACTTTAATTGACTATATAGTCAAGGATGACCTAGAATTCCATATCTGCTTACCTTGACTTCCCAAGTTATGAAATGACAGGCATGTGCCTCCAAGCTATTTATTAATTATTTAATTAATTTTAACCCACTTAATCAAATTAGTGATACCCAAATATTCATGGATGTAGAGACATCCACTGGAGCATGGTCAACCTACCATGGGCCACACCCTTAAAGTAAACTGACTCTCCCTCTCATGGAAGCTATCAATTGCCAATCAATCCTAAGTGGGACCTAGAGAGCCCTTACCTCAGCCATATTAGATGTTTAAGTGGCTTGATCTTGTGCAGATCACCATAGTCTGTGATCTAATAGCCATGTCATGACCAGCATTTCACAGAACTCCTCCCATCTTCTGGTTCTCACACTCTATCAACCCCTCTTCCATGATGGATAGGTTGATATGGGTGTCCCATCTATGGCTGAGCCCTCAAAGCTGCTTCTTCTCAGTACTTTGTACAGTTATGAGTGTCAACATTAACCACTATGTGCTGCAAAGAGAAGCTTCTTTGACCAAGTTTGAGATCAGCACAAATGTACAGCCATAAATACAAAAATTTAGAGGTGCCTTGAAAACATGTTCATTTAAAAATAAACAACAGTAGGTTCCTCCCCTAGGTCCTCTCACATCCGTAGCCATGGATTAGGGCTATGTCTAACTTCTAGCCATAGGTTTTGACCATGTCTACAATACCTGCCTTTTGTGTGTGTTGTTTTGCAGCATCAGTTGAATTCATGGAGGCAGAACTTGGGCTCACATGCCCGTGTCTTGGTGTGAGTTTAGCAGTTGTTATATGTGGTCTGAACTATCTTCATCTCATTTTCCAAAATGATCAGCTCCCACCAAGCCACATGACTTCACCAGCTCCTGAAGCTTTTCTGTTTTTGTCTTAGCCAAATCACTTTTGGGAATGGCATCTTCTTGTTTTACTTTGCATTCCTGTGACTAACATATTGAGATCATATTTGCCATTTGGATATGCTTTCTATTTTTGAGAAATATTTCTCATTTCCTCTTTTTTTTTTCCTAAGTGAGGTATACTTTAGTTAAATAGGAAGACGTTTCTTTTCTTAGCAAGCATATGAGTTCTGTGTCAAACCCATACATTATGAATGTCAATTCCCATCTGACAGTTTTTGCTCTTACTGGCACATTTTAAAGAACAAAATTCTTGAGTCCTACTATGGTCCAGTTCATCTTACTTCATATTTTATTTTAAATCCTGTGTGTATGTGTGTTTTGTATATGATGTAAATCGCATATATGACAGAAAACATAGTATAACTGTCTTTCTGAGTCTTTTTCACTTTACTTAGTATAATAAACTCCAGACCCATCTATTTTCCTGAGAATTATGTTTCTCATTTCTCATGTTTCTTTCATCTTCATGGCTGAATACAGTTCCATTGTGTAAATACAACACATTTTTATTCACATATCTGTTGATAAGTAGTGGGTGCCCAGTTTCACCTGGCCAATCAGAATCCCTCATGGGACAGAAAGAAATGGCAGAAGTATGGCATCATGCATTTTTAAATCCCAGTGTCACAACTCTGGAGCCAAATATAAGACTCCAGCCCTTAATAAGTTCCTTGAGATTGTAGGAGCCAGATGGGTCAAGAACACCACAAGAAAACTCACAGATCTACTAGCCAGGGCTCGTAGGCGCTCACTGGCAACCAGGGACCTGCATGGGACTGACATAGGCACTCTGCATATATGTTAAGTTATGTAGCTTTGTCTTCTTGTGGGACTCCTAACATCGGGAGCAGGAGCTGTCTCTGACTCTTTTGCTGGCTTTTGGGACTGTACTCCTCATACTGGGTCTCCTTGCCCAGGTGCGTAGTCTTACCACAGCTTTAATACCATGTTTTGTTCACACTCGGGGAGGTCTGCCCCTTTCCTAAACAGAAACAGAGGAGGAATGGATTAGGGTGTGGGAACAGAGGGGGGGGGGGGATGGGACCGAGAGGAGGGAGGAGAAATGGTGGCCAGGATGTAAAATAAATAAATAAATTTATTTTAAAAAAAGAAGTTCCACGCTGTTATACATTGAACATTTGTGTACCTTCAAAACTTACATGTTAAAACTTAATCCCTTGGGGCTTTGAAAGAGGTTCAGTGGTTAACAACTGCTTGTTGCTCTGGCGGAGACCCATGTTGGGCAGCCCACAACTTCCTGTACTCTTGCTCTGGAGGATTCAACATCCTCTATTGATCTCCACAGGCATCTGTGCATACGTGATATAAACACACGCACACACACACACACACACACACACACACACAGAGAGAGAGAGAGACAGAGACAGAGAGAGACAGAGACGGAGAGACAGAGACAGAGAGAGAGGGAGAATAAATTTGTTTAAAATAAATATCTCTAAAATTCCATTGAAGACACTAGAACACAGATATTAAAGGAAGGAGACTATATTGGATCCCCCACATGCAGTATCAGTTGAAACTTCTAACTTCGCAAACTGCAAGTCAGTAAATTTACAGTCAATCAATTATCCTAAACCACTGTATTCATGATAGTTCACTCACAGTTAAGTGAAGAATGAAGCCACCAGCTGGAGAATGGCATGGATAACTCTATTCAGATTTTACTAACAAGAATTGGACGCAAGAGAAAAGATGTAAACACTTCACCTGTTTCTTCTCTTCTTGTTGTGATAACATGCCTCTGTTGTGGAATAATCCTCTTGTACATTGTAAAGATTTGTCACTCTATACTGATAGGCCAGTATCCAGGCAGGGAGTATAGGTGGGGAGACCAAACTAAGAAAGATGGGAAGGAGAAGGGTGGAGTCAGGACTTGCCAGCAGATGCAGAGGGAGCAGGAAATGAATGTCCCATGCTAAAACAGATACCACCACGTGGCAAAGCATAAATAGAATTATGGGTTAATTTGAGAGTTAGCTAGTAACAAGCCTAAGCTATTGGCCAATCATTTATAAATAACATTAAGCCTCTGTGTTGGTTATTTGGGAGCAAGCAGTTGGAAAAGGAAAATCTCTATTTACACACCTCAGCAAGTGGAACTTAATGGAGACAGGATTTATTTTAACTCACAGTTCAATCTATTATGGCAAGCAAGTTACAATGGTAGGAGCTTGAGGCACCTGGTTACACTGCACCTTCAATCAGAAAGCAGAGTGTGATGAATACTTGCTGCTACTTAGCTCAGTCTCTGCTTGTACAGTCCAGGATCCCATCCAGGCAAAGGAACCACCACAGTGGGTGGGTCTTCCCACCTCAATGAACAGAATTAAGGTAATTCCTCAGGGCCATGTATGTCCACAGGCCCCTCTCCTAGGTGATGCTAGATTCTCTCTAGTAGATTACACTAAACATTACAACCTTCATATGGCCACTCAACACCATTTTTACTGCATGATGCACTTATAGTCATGAGAATAAATAGTCCTGTGTTCTGTCTGTTCATCATGGTAGCATGCATTATGGCTTTGTGAACTTGTAAGAGCATTGGAGTTTCACCCACAGCCAGCCTGAATCATGGCTGTTCTGAGAATGCAAATACATGATTCAAAATGAAAGGGGATTACCAGGAACATCTAATTTACTTTCCTGACTGCTCCTGAGGTTTTGACTCTGAGGGAGCCATGGGCCTAGAGAAGAGCTACTGCTCCCTTTTCTGTTCACAGAGGAAGAAGTTGCAGCTGGGGAGCTGTGGTGTCCGAAAACTGCCACCACCAATAAGGCACCTTCTCCGTGGCTAATATTGAGTCATATGGTCGTAAGTGTCTCTGTTTTGAATATAACTAAGGTTTTAGAAATGTGACTGTGAGGCCTTTCTTCTCCTACTCTAAAGAGCTCACAGAGCTGGGCAGTGGTGGTGCATGCCTGTAATCCCAGCACTCGGGAGGCAGAGGCAGGTGGATCTCTGTGAGTTCGAGGCCAGCCTGGTCTACAAAGCAAGTTCCAGGACAGCCTCCAAAGCTACAGAGAAACCCTGTCTTGAAAAAAAAAAAGTTCACAGAACTATGAGCTCCCTGCACCAAGTGGACAAATTCGATGCATACTCAGCTCAAACCATCAATTTAGAGGAAGTCCCTGGAAATGATCAGCATGTCTTCTGGAATTTTAGTTTCAGGGCCTTTCCCAGAGAAACCACAATCACACCAGCTCTTCCAACCACAGTGATATCTCCATGTTAAAGACAGAAGCACAGATTCTGAGTGTTAGGGAAAGGATTTTCCTATGCCAGGTGTGCTTAACCAGACACAGGCTTGAAGAGTAACAGGGCACAGTGCTCCCCCACCTTAGCCACAATCCAGTCTCAGTCACATCTCCCAGACATGGATCCAGCCTTCCAGCCTATAGCACATAAACCTGGTGGTGTGAGAGCATTCTTCCTAGGTGAAGAAGCAGGTGATCTGCATGCCCAGGAGCCAGTTACCACCACAGGAAGGCTCCAGCTGGCATCTTGACTATGACTGGCTCTAGACACTGTATTTCTGAGGCCTGAAATAACAGGTAAAGGTATCGGAAACGGTGCTCTGAGCACCATAGAGTGAGGCAGTATGCTGTGTTTTCCTCTGGCAATTTCTCAGAGGAACAGAAGCACCCACTTCCTTAGAACTTCACCCCTCTCACCTCTGACCTTACCACACTGAGAAATTTCTCATACCATGAGCAATGCCTGAAGTTTCACAAGCCCCACCTGCCAGACCAGCGTCCACTACCAGACACTAGACTCTGATGGCTCATTTGACTCTGGTTTTTAAAAACAGATTTCAACAGAAACTTGGGGTTCACAGGAAAACTGACCAAAAGTTGAACAGGGTTTCAGGTGTTCTCCCAACAGGTACATTTTGTGATAAAGCTACAGGAACACGTGGCTGTCATTCAGGATCTGTAATTCATGTTGCATTGTGCACCCTGTGGATTGTGCAAATGTCTAAGGCATGCCACAATTATGGTTTGCTACCCCCTAAAACATCTGTAACCCATTTATTTCTCTCTGTGTGTCTCTCTGTCTTTCCGTGTCTGTCTGTCTGTCTGTCTCTCTCTCTCTCTCTCTCTCTCTCTCTCTCTCTCTCTCTCTTTCATGTGTGTGTTTCAGGAGATGGAACTTGTGTTAGTTATTTTTTCTCACTGCTGTGACAAAATACCTAACAAAGGCAATTTAAGGAAGGAAGGGTTTATTGTAGGTCATAGCACCAGGGTGCAGACCATCGTGGCAGAAAAGTCATAGCATTGGGAACATGAGGCAGTTAGTCACATATCTGCCAGTCAAGAGACAGAGAGAGGTGAATGTTGGTGCCTGGATTGCCTTCCCTTTTTCATTCAGTCCAGGGGACCACAGTCACCAACATTCCTGGCAAGTCTTCTCAGCTCTGCTAAATTCTTTTGGAAATACCCTTATAGCAGCAGTTCTCAGCCTCCCCTTTAATACAGTTCCTCATGTTGTGGTGACCCCCAAACATATCTTCTTCGCTGTTTCATAACTGAAATTTTGCTGCTGCTGTGAATCACAATGCAAATATCTGATACGCAGAATGTGTGGTATACGTGACCCCTGTGAAAGGGTCATTTGACTCCCACCACCAAAAAAAGGTCAAGACCCACAGGTTGAGAACTGCTGCCTTTTAGACACACCCAGAGGTGTGATTTCATGGTGTTACTAAATCCCACCAAATTGACAGTAAAAATTAACTATCACAGAATGTAAGGTTTCACACACACTAGGCAAGCACTCTCCTTCTGAGCTACAACATCAACTACTTGCTGCTTTCTCCATGAGTTTTGTCTTCTTCAGAACATCTTGCAGAGTTGAATCAGACCATATGTGCTCCTTTGAGACTGGCTTCTTTCACTTAGTAATGTACATTTTTTTCCTCCAAATTCATGAGCAGGCACACGCGTGTCTGTGTGTGTGTGTGTGTGTGTGTGTGTGTGTGTGTGTGTAGACACAGCTTCTCAATTTCCCTGGGCAGATAGCAAGGATCTAGATTGCTTGGTCTTATAAAAATATGCTTTTCCACTGGACCTAGCTCTGGGACTCCAACTGAAGAGAGAGGGGAGAGATTATATAAGCAAGGAGGGGTCAAGATCATGATGGGGAACCCACAGAGACAGCTGACCAGAGCTCGTGGGAGCTCACAGACTCTAGACTGACAGCTAGGGAGCCTGCATGGGACCAACCTAGGCCTTCTGCATGTGGGTGACAGTTGCGTAGCTTGGTCTGTTTGTGGGACCACTAGCAATGTGACCAGGATCTGTCTCCTGGCACATGAGCTGGCTCCTTGGAACCTAGTCCCTATGGTGGGATGCCTCGCTCAGCCTTGATGCAGGGAAGAACTTGCTCCTGCCTCAACTTGATATGCCATGCTTTGTTGACACTGATAGAAGGCCTTACCCTTTCTGAGGAGTGGATGTGGGGGTAGAAAGGAGGTGGGGGGAGGGGGCAGTAGGAGAGGAGAAAGGGGAAACTGTGGTTGATATGTAAAATAAATAAATAAATAATTTTTTCAAAAAGAAAGTAGGGCCGGGCAGTGGTGGTGCACGCCTATAATCTCAGCACTCGGGAGACCAAACCAGGTAGATCTCTGTGAGTTCGAGGCCAGCCTGGTCTCCAAAGCAAGTTCCAGGAAAGGCGCAAAGCTACCTAGAGAAAGCCTGTCTCGAAAAACCAAAAAAAAAAAAAAAAAAGAAAGAAAAAGGTAGGGGAAAGGGGGGCCAGTGAAAAATATGCTTAAATTACATTGAATATTTATATGAAAATATGTAATCATTACTGTATACAATAAATATGTGAAATAAAAGAAGTATGGTTTGTAAAAAAAAAAAAAAATGTGCTTGCCTCTGTCAGCTACAGCTGCACTGTGTCTGCAGCTGCCACACCACACTGACCACACTGACTCTCCGAAGCCCATAACCACATCTCACCATTCCACATCCTTCCCAGGATGCACAGTTGCCACTGCTCTGGATTTGACCACTCTAACAGGTGTTCAATGAAAATTTGGTTTCTGAGATGTTACAAGGGCTGCAGCTCAGGAGGCAGGGGCAGGCAGATCTCTGTAAGTTCAAGGCCAGCCTGATCTATATAGAGAGAGACTTCCAGGACAGCCAGGAATGCACAGAGAAACCCTTTCTCCACAAACAACAAACACAAACAAAAAGACTGCAGAACACTGGCTGCAAGTCCGACTTTAGGATAAGTTCCTCCTCTGGTTCAGTCTCTCACAGCCTCAGAGACCTGAGCAAATCACTTCCCCTTGTCGACTTGCTTACACATGAGAATCTCCTTTCTTGGAAACCAATCAGCCAAGATTTACTGGTTGCCCATCACAAGCTCAGTGCTGGAAGTTAAGGACACACTTGAAGGTCTGTGCAGCAGGAGCTTTCAGTGTGTCTTGTTCACATTTTTGTGGATCAGGAATGGGATCCTGGCTGGAAATGAGACCAGGTTATCGTCTTCACTGGCCCACCTCCAGTGGTCTATGTCCTCCAACTAGACACTGTGTCCCAAATGTTTCATAAACCACCCAGTGGATACTAAGTGCTCAAAACCTGAGCTCACCGGAGTCCACAGCAAACTTACTGCTCTAACTCTCCACAAACAACCTAACCTTAACCCTGACCCTTTCCTCTATGGGAATTTAGCAACCTGAAGCTCTTAAGTATCACCAAAGGAAGACATTCCCAAGCTCCTCCCATAAACCAGCACAAATCTCCACAAAGCTAATAGTAGTCACTCTACCATAAAGAATGTGAAGCCAGGTGGTGGTGGCGCACCCCTTTAATCCCAGCATGCAGGAGGCAGAGCAGGCGGATCTCTGTGAGTTTGAGGCCAGCTTGGGCTACAAAAAGGCACCAAAGCTACACAGAGAAACCCTGTCTCAAAAAAAAAAAAAATGTGAGCTGTAGGTAAGGGTGTCTTCTCTCTCAATGCTCTGGCTCTGGACTTCAACACAGAAAATTTCCTACATGGGACAATTTATTTTCTTATCTATTCTAGTTCCATTTCTATGGCAATGACAAAATACCCAAACAAAAAGCAAATTTGGGGAGAAAATATTTAATTTTAGGCCACAGTTCCAGGTTGCAGTCCACCACAGCCCAGAACTCACTATTGCATGAGCTTGAAGCATCTAGTCACATCATATCTATATTCAAGAACAGGGGGAAATAAATATGTGAGTGTTTGCTTGTTTATGCTATTTGATTTTTCCACTCTTACTTACTTCAGGAGCTCCTGGTTAAGGAATGGTGCCACCCACTGCTGGCTGAATCTTCACACATCACTAACTTAAGACAACCTTCCCCCTGCCCCCCCCACTGCCAATGCCTGTCCACAGCCCAGCCCAATGTAGAAAATTCGTCAATGATAGTCTCTTCCCAGGTGATTATAGGTTGTGTCTAGTTAATAATTAAAACTATCACACCCTCTCAGGTACATAAAAGTAGGACCTGAGGCTGGGCAACTGTTGGGTGTTTCCAACTCAAAGACGTCAGCTGTCACCATGACGAAATCCTGAACTGTCTGCTGCTGTGGAAAATGATGGATGACTTTGGCATTGTTCTGGACCCTAACACTGTCTTTATCCTTGGTTGGAAATGTTCTTCTCAAAGCTAGAGAGATGGCTTCATGGCTAAGAGAGCTTACAGCTCTAGCAGAGAGAAGATCAAAATTCAAATTCCAGTGCCCATGTCTGGTGACTCACAGCCATCTGTAACTCTAGTTCCTGGGGATCTGATGCACTCTTCTGGCCTTGTCAGATTCTAAAAATAAGTGCTCTCTCTCTCTCTCTCTCTCTCTCTCTCTCTCTCTCTCTCTCTCTCTCTCGCACACACACACACACACACACACACACACACACACACACACACACACGGGGGGGGGGGGGGGGGGGGCAGGCAGACAGACAGATGGACTGACAGAGACAGATCCATACAGAGATAGAGAGAGGCATGAGTGAAGAGGGAAGAGAGAGGGAAAGAACGAGATACATACATAAAAACAAGTATCTCCCCCATCTAGACAAAACCATGGGATCCAGAAGGTGGCCAAGAGGGTTAATCTGGAGAGGGGTTATGATCTAATGTCCCAAATACGAGTCTCAACTCCAAAATCATTTCCAAAGTTACCCCATCAGCTTTTCCTTCTCTAACACTGCCTCTCCTGACATGGACCAACTCAAAATAGACCTCCACAATTTATTACGAAGAGTTGCCCTTCTGTTCTCAGACTGTGTGGATTCAGGCCTCGAAGAGGAATTCAGACTTTAAATGTTCAATATTTCACTCAAAAATCTGGGCCTGATTTGGCCTTTCAACATTTGGTTCTAGCTAGGGTCAGGGGAACAGGAAGCCTGGATAGATACTGCCCTTCTGTCCCTCTCTCTTCTCCCTGTGAATCAGGGCAGTCCCACTTTGTGGATGCAAGCTGGGCTCGGATCTAGAGGCCTGTCTTCCCTGCACCCGAAACTCACACCTTATGGGCTCTCATAATTCTACACTTTTCGAAGAGAAAAGCAGGAAGTAAATACAGTAGGCATTGTGCTGTGTCCTTGGCCTCACCCTGGCCAACAGATGGCTATGGTCATCAGAGCGGTTCTGTCATAACTATCTGTGGGCTTCTTATCAAGGATTTCCTCTTTTTTATCAAGTGTTTCTTTGAGTTGTTTCCTCTTTATCATCACTGGGGCCTAACAGAGAACTGTTCTCCTAAAATATCTTTGTGCCTGCCCATGTTCTCTATGAACAACATCTCTGATCCAAGTATCAGGTTTACACTAGTTATGCTGACCCTGATCTGCCAAGAGAGATTCTCGTTGCTGAATTTGAAGCAGGGTTGAATTTGAGCATGGCATCAAATGTGTGCCAGGCATGCCTAAAATAAAATAGAGAACCTTAAGTAAGTCACCTTTTTATAAAGCTTTGTGCAATTGTTTTCATTTTTCTGATCAACTGGTGTATTTTCACAGTCATGGCTATGGAGGGACTTGGGTCTATGTGTACATGACACTTGAGATACACAAGTCAATGAAACGAATAGTCTGAGAAAGATACACATCAAACTTCCTCAGAAATTATGTAACTTGAACTAATATTAGACACTTCAAAGATGGAAAGAATAGCTAAGTGATAAAGAATGCCTACTATTCTTGCAGAAGACCCAACTTCAGGTCCCCACATCTGCATCAGGAGGCTACAAATACTTTTAACTCCAGCTCTAACTGACATGATGCCATTTTTCTGACCTACACAGACACCTATAGGTATATACACTAGCGCACACACACACAGTTAAAAGTAAAACCTTAAGTAAACAAGCTAAAGAAAGGTGGGCTTGGGTTGGGGATTTAGCTCAGTGGTAGAGCACTTGCCTAGCAAGCGCAAGGCCCTGGGTTTGATCCTCAGCTCAAAAAGAAAAGAAAAAAAAAGAAAGGTGGGCTTTGTTTATTCCTTGGTGTTGTGAGATCGCCATGTGGGAGATCCAGGCTGTCATTTGGATTTCTTCCTGGGGTAGCTCAGGTACCGGGGTCTCCTCCAGCTTCACTTCACCATGGCCTTGAACTTGAGAAAGAAATCTTTTTTTTTCATTTTATTACTTTTTTTTACATACTAACTACAGTTTCTTCCCCTCCCTCTCCTCCCAACCCTCCCCTGTATATCCACTTTTATCTTTATCTTTATGTTTTATTTCTTATTAAATTTTTATAGGAATGGGTTTAACCATGACATTTCATACATGTACATCCTTGTACTTTGCTCATTTCCCCCACCCCATCACTGTCTTTTATCTACCCCCCTTCCTCTGGGCCTTTATCCCAAATACTCCACATTCAGGTTTCACTTGAGAAAACAGACTTAGAAATAGATACACATAAAATATGGTTAGCATGTGCGATATTTGTTTTTCTGAGTCTGTCTTATTTCCTGCAACACAATGGTCTCCAGTTCCATTCATTTTCCTGACAGTGGTGTAATTTTGTTCTTCTTTATGGCTGGGTAAAATCCCACTTTATATATGTATAGTGTTTTCTTTATCCATTCATCCGTTGATGGACATCTAGCCTTGTTGCATAACTTGGCTGTTGGAAATAGTGCCACAGTAAGCATAAATGTGAAAGAATCTCTGTAGCGTGCTGACTATGATTTCTTTGTGCATATAGCCGGGATTAATATAGCTGGATCAAATAGCAATTTTCTTAAATAAATAGTAATTTATTTTTATTTTGAAGGGACCTCCATACTGATTTCCACAGTAACTTCACCAGCGTGTAATCCCACTGTGGTGTATAAGGGTTCCTTTTCCCATGCACCCATGCCAGCACCCCTCTTTTAGAAACTGCACACCTCACTTCTGCTCACACGCCAGTGGTGAGAATTAGCCAAGAGTCCTTCAGGCATTCAGTGAGCCAGGGCAAGGGGCTGGGGGAGACCTACCCTGATGGAGGAGAAATCCTGTGGTCCATGAAAGAAAAGAAAAACTTGGTCTTAAGGCAGATGTCAGAAAGATCTTGATACTGGTTAAGAGATGTAGAGTTTGTGAAGTGGTGAGCTGGCCCGGTGGGAAGCAAGGCAGAAGGCTGAGGACATTGAGGTGGCTCAGCCACGGCCAGGAGTTAAGAAAATAGCTCTATTCAGTCTGAGAAGTGAATCAATTCTAAATGTAAAGTGATAATTGGGTGGGATGGCCTAAAAGGCTGAAAGAAGATTTAGGATTTCATTTCTCTTAATTTTAATAATAATTTTAATTTCTTTTCTTTTGATAATTGTTTTGAATAGTTTCAGATATTTAGATAAGTAATTTTGGCCATTTTCACCCCTTCTCATTCTCTGCTTCTACCACGGAAACCTTTTTTCTCATGTCTCCTTTCTACTCCAATGTCTCCTTGTGTGTGGCTCAGAGAATTGAATTAGGATTGCTTGCTCCAGTGCTGGGAAGGGGTTCAAATTCAATGGAGCAAGGGAAACATCTCAGTGCTTACACCACTGAAGAATTTAGAACTCCCTCCCCAACAACTGTGAATTGCCAATAGTCCCTCAAAACTATGAAGCTCATCTCCCATCTGTGATGAAACAGTGATGGACCAAATCTGGTGCAGGTCTTGTGGAGATAAGCACATCTACAGTGCATGCTCATAGGCAAAGATGACCACACCCAGATGACAACTTTTTGATGTCCTATCCTCTGACTCCTGTATCCTTTTGATATCCTGTCCCCTGACTCCTGTATCCTTTTGACATCCTGTCCCCTGACTCCTGTATCCTTTTGACATCCTGTCCTCTGACTCCTGTATCCTTTTGACATCCTGTCCCCTGACTCCTGTATCCTTTTGACATCCTGTCCTCTGACTCCTGTATCCTTTTGACATCCTGTCCTCTGACTCCTGTATCCTTTTGACATCCTGTCCTCTGACTCCTGTATCCTTTTGGCATCCTGTCCTCTGACTCCTGTATCCTTTTGACATCCTGTCCTCTGACTCTTGAATCCTTTTGGCCCCCTCTTCTATGATCTTCCTTTATTTTTTATTATTTATTTTTCTCTATCTTCATTTTTATCTATATCTTTGCCTGCATTTGTGTATATCACATAAACGCAGTGCCTACAGAGGCCAGAAAAGGGCATCAGGTGTCCTGGAATTAGAGTTATAGATAGCTGTTGGAAGCCACCATGCTGCAAGTACTCTTGACTACTGAGCCATCTGTCCAGCCCCTCTGTGGTGTCCCAGTGAAGAGTGAGCTCTCCACCCTCACTGACCACTTTGGCCAATTACAGATTTCTACAGATTAACTGATGCCCACTGCAGTAAGGAGCTTCTCTGGTGATTTGGGATGTTATCCTTAAGAAAATAAGAAAGATTCTTTTTTCTTATTTAAGAAAAATTTCCACTCATTCTACATATCAACCACAGATCCCCCTCCCATCCATCCCTCCTCCTGCTGCTCCCTCCAGTCTCCTCCCCTGCCCCAATCCACCCTCTATCTCCTCCTCTAAAAGGGTAAGGACCCCCGTGGGAAACCTGGTACATTCAGTTGAGGCAGGACCAAGACCCTTCCCCCTGCATCAAGGCTGAGCAAGGTGTCCAACCATAGGTAATGGGCTCTAGAAAGCCAGCTCATGCACCAGGTATAGATCCTGATCCCACTGCCATGGGCCCCTCAAATAGACCAAGCTACACACCTGTCTCCCGTGTGTAGAGGCCTAGTCTGGTCCTGTGCAGGCTCCACAGCTGTTGGTCTAAAGTTCGTGAGTTCCTATGAGCTTGGTTGAGTTGTCTCTGTAGATTTCCCCATAAAGACCTTGACCCACCCCCCTTGCTCATAGAATCCCTCTTCTCTCTCTTCTGCTGGACTCCTGGAGCTCTGCCTGGTGTTTGGGTGTGGATCTCTGCAACTGCTTCCTTTAGTTACTGGATGAAGGCTCTATGATGAATAAGGAAGGTTGTATGCATATATGTTGCTCAATCACGTTCTTTGTCTAAATATATCTATGGGACCACTGTGTGGACACAGAATTGTGTGAAGCAATAAAAATAACAACAGTTGTTTCCTAGCTCTTTCAGTATGCCAGGCACATCTTTTAATCCCCTACAAGCAGTTACTTAAATCTCACCACAAAGCACCATACCACCCAGACTTGCCTCAAACTTATGATATCTTGTGTCTACTCCCAGCTTACTGGGATCACAGTACCCAACCTCAGTTTTTATTGTTTTGATAAAGGTGTTTCAATTGCTAGAACCATTCTACAGTCGAGCACACTGAGATTCAGAGTGTTCATTCATTTGATCTGTGTTGTGCATGAAAACATGGAACTGGAATCCACCTGTTCAGACATCCTGTCCACCCTTTTACTTCTCTGCCATTGTCTTTATTAAACAAAAGGAAAAAAAAAAGTAGTAGATTAAGCGGGAGGGGGTCCTTGCCTTCCAGCACTGAATTCAGGTACCTGAATTGAGATGACTGCTGTGAAATATAAACAAACACACACTGTTATGCCTGAGGAAGCAGGCTGGTAGGAGTTTGGCTCCCAGACATGTTTGTTTTTGTTAGATAAAATGGGTTTGTTTACAGTTTTAGTCAGAACTGTGAGGAGAAAACAAGCATCTTTTTCTCTCCATCTTACCCTCAGCAGTGCTTCAGCTTATAGAGAAGATTGAACAAGAAGCCAGTGGGTGATGGCCCCAGGGCAGAGGCCTGAAAATCTGAGTTCTGTATTCAGATCCCACAGTGGAAGGAAAGAACCAAGTCCTGAGAGTCAGCCTCTGACCTCCATGTATGCACCATGGCACATGCCCACTCCTACTTACTTACACATCCATCGTGCACACAAATGCACATGAATAATGAGTATTTTTTAAATATTAAACAAAATCCTCCTAATATGCATATGCAACTTTCACCAAAAATTTCTTTCCTAGAGGACAGTTCCCTCTAGCTCTCTCCCTCACACAGCCCCCTCCACAGCTCCCCGTCACACAACCCCTCATACCTCCTCCTCTGGGAATTACGGGTTCAGACAATTTTGATTCCACAGCCCAGAATTTCTTAGAGAATTCTTCATTTTTAGGGTAATAATACAAACTACCTTCTTTCTTTCTTTTCTTTTTCTTTTTTGTTTCTTTCTTTCTTTTTTTTTTTTTTTTTTTTGGTTTCTTGAGACAAGGTTTCTCTGTGTAGCTTTGGAGCCTGTCCTGGAACTCACTTTGTAGACCAGGCTGGCCTCGAACTCACAGAGATCCACCTGCCTCTGCCTCTGCCTCCCGAGTGCTGGGATTAAAGGTGTACACCACCACCACCCCGCTTTCTTTTCTTTTTCTTGAGACAGGGTCTCACTCCATAGCTGTTAATCCCACAGATTCAAGGAGAAAGACCATTGATTCAAAAGTATAACCAGATCAAAGCAAGCTTTATTCTGTGCCCACCTGAGCTGGTCCAGTGGCTGTCTCCCCCTAAGATGGGGTCCAAGAGATCAGCTGGAGAAATTTTCCCAAGCCCCCTTTATAGAGAAAAACCCATAGGATGGGAGATTTTGCAAGCACACCTCATTACAGAAGTGAGACCAGGCCTTTAAGGAAACCTTCCTGGGGGTACGGTGCAGCCCAACTCCAAGAAACATTAAGTTTTACAGTAAACAGAAACCTGACTGAGCTAGAATATCAAAATGGCTCCTGATTACAAAATGGAGTTGGGCAGGTTTCATAGACTGTGTAGTCCTGGCTGTCCTGGAATTCACTATGTAGACCAGGCTGGCCTTGACTCCTTTCATATCTGGTCTCTGTCTTGAGGGATTTGTGGGTTTTATATAATTTACGGCCGTACTGATGTGAAAATCCATGAAACGTGCCTGTGTTCAAAAGAATACTATAACTGTAAAAGAAGAAGCAGAAATCAGCCAGGCAGTGGTGGCACACCCACTTAATCCCAGCACTCGGGAGGCAGAGCCAGGTGGATCTCTGTGAGTTCGAAGGCCAGCCTGGGCTACCGAGTGAGTCCCAGGAAAAGCGCAAAGCTGCACAGAGAAACCCTGTCTCGAAAAACAAAACCAAAAAAAAGACTGGCTCTCATGGGGACTCAGGCTGGCCTAGAACTTGCTATGTAGCCAAGGGACTTCTCACCTTCCTGCCTCCTCTGCCACCTCCTGAGTCAGACGAAGGCTTCCTTCATACACTCTAAGTGAGCACTCTTCCAACTGAGCTACATCCCCAGGCCCAAGTCTCCATTCTCCACTGGGGAGGGGGGTGTCTTTTGTTTGTCTGAGATAATGCTTTTGGTACATAGTTCAGGCTGGCTTCAAACTCCTAACTCTCTGGTTTTGTGTACCATTGTGTTCACTATCAATTCATTTTGATTGTGACTCCTTCACCCCTTATCTATAAAGATAATGCTAACTGTCCTGGATTTGTTCTTAACTGTCCTAAAACACAGTCAAGGTTGAGTTAAACTAAGCTTTTTACTGTTGAAAATAAAATGGAGACATGGCCCGTCAGGTAATAACACTGGGTGCTCTTCGAGAGAATCGAATTCGATTCCCATCACCCACAAGGTGACTTACAACCATCGGTAACTCCAGTTCTAGGGGATCCAACACCCTCTTTTGATTTTCAAGAGCACCAGGCACAGATGTGGTGCACAGATGTAGAGACAGGCAAAATACTGGTACACATTTAAAAAATACCAGGTTGAGCTGAATCTCCAGGGGAGTCTTTGCCCTGGAGGAGATGGGAATGGGGGGAGGGGCGGGGG
The DNA here is from genome assembly GCF_903995425.1 of Onychomys torridus. NCBI lineage: Eukaryota > Metazoa > Chordata > Mammalia > Rodentia > Cricetidae > Onychomys > Onychomys torridus. Next base: position 1,605,588 of record NC_050443.1, read on the forward strand.
TGAAGGCAGGGGTGGGGGCGGGAGGGGGAGGACAGGGGAACCCATGGCTGATGTGTAAAATTAAATTAAATTTAAAAAAATTTTAAAAAAGAAAAAAATAATAATTTCTTTAACGGATGGAGGTGCAGCTTGGTGATAAACCAAGTTGTCTGAGCATGTTCTAGTGTATGGACTTGGTCCCCAACATTGAAAAAAAAATAGGGAAAAAGAAGACAGAACATCTGTTTGTGCCTTGGAGCCCCTCCAAGACAGAGAGAACAAGAGTTTCCAATTTTAGAACAAGGAAGGAAGGAAGTTCATGCTTAGGGTTTGCTAATTCTGAAAACAAAGGTAACAAGCAAGAGACAAAGAGCAGACACTGAATGGGACCTGGAGGGCCAGCGAGGGAGCAGAAGGCAGGACACTAGATAGGTGGGAGCTTCAGAGACATCGCCAGCAGAGGAGATCCACAAGTTGAGCTCAGATGGGTCGAAAGGACTCATTGAACCAGGAGGCCGGTCTACCCTTCACTTCGGTCTTAGAGGGGAAACCACTCAACTGCTCAAACTGAGACATCAAAACAAAAATGAAGAAATCGGGCCGGTTACACTTGTGACTATCAGAGTCACACAGGCTGCAGAAGAAGAAGGATCAAGAGTTGGGCACCCGGGTTACGTCTTTATTATTAAGTATACACCGTAATTTAAAGTATTCAAACCCTATAATTATGTAATACTAAAAAAAGAAAAAGAAAAAAACAGGGCACTGGAGAGATGGCTCTATGGGCAAGAACAGTTGCTGCTTAGAGGATCCAGGTTCAATTCCCAGCATCCATACAGAGAATACAACCATCTATAACTCAAGTTAGAGATAATCCAGTGTTCTCTTCCAGCCTCTATGGGCACTAGGCATGCCTGTAGTGTGGAGACTTACATGCAGGCAAAGCTCCCATGCACAAACAATTTTTAATGGAGCTGGGGAAATGGCTTGACAGTTAAGATCACGTACAGGGCATCTGGGGTTTGGCTCCCTACACCCATATCAAGTGACTCAGAATCTACTGCAACTGCAATTTCAGGGAATTCAGTGGCCCCTTCTGAACTCCATGGGCACCTGAACATGCATACACTAAGGTCAGGCGCACACACACACACACATACACACACACACACACACACACACACACACACACACACACACACACACACACACACACACACACACACACACCAGTTTTAATTTGCAAAGATAGTATCAGATATGCAGATATGGTGGTGTCTTACATGTATATAAATGGAGAGAGGATGAGAAGGAGCGACAGAATATGGAAATGAGGCAGGCACACGCCTAAACTTCTCTCCCTATGGTCCTTCCTGTGTCAGATAATGAGAATCCCAATCTTCTAGTTTTTCAGACTAAAATAAAATATAACACTATTCTCCTCAACTTCCTTTTCCTCATACTTCAGCGGCTTATGTGGATTTCCCGCTCACAGTTCTCCAAAGCTGGCACACATCTCATACCCTCCACCATCTCCTATCACCTTCAGTGTTACAAGGACTCCCCCTAGTTTCTCCTAAAATATTACCTCTAATCTGTCCTGGACACAGCATCATAATTAGCCCCTTAAAAGCCTGTCAATTTTCCTGAGAGTTGGGGGCATCCTGGCAGACAGGGTGACAGACGTAGTAGCCGTGAGGTGCCAGGAACGGCACCCACGCACTGTGCCAGCCTAGTTTGTCAAAGTGTGTGCTCATCCAGATGAGAGAGGGTAATGTGCCAACTTTGTGTCTGTTATTCTTGGAAATCATTCCCTTGAGAGCAAGCCTTTGTCAGGAGCAGGAAGGGGGGGCTGGGAAGATGGCTCAGTGGGGTAAATGTCTCTGAGCAAACATGGCAGCCTGAGTTCGATCCCTAACACCAACAAAAAGCCAGATGTGGTTGCTCATGTCTGCAATCCCAGCACTTTTACCTGGAGATGAGTTGCAAGGGAAACAGGAAAATCATTCAGAAGCAAGGAGACAGCAAGGGAGAGCTGGAAGGAGAGGACCAACTCATGAAAGTTTTCTTCTGACCTCCATGTGTGTGCCATGGCATACACATAAGCACACTTGTGTTCTCTCTCTCTCTCTCTCTCTCTCTCTCTCTCTCTCTCTCTCTCTCTCTCTCTCTAAATTGCCAAGGCCTCACCCCTAGCTGAGGAGTCATTGGCAATTGGCAATGGATGGTTTCTTGGAGAAGTAGAATTATTTTTCTGTGGAGGAATGATGACTGGCAGGTTGTCTATGCCTCAGTGGATGACTTCCCACACATGCATATATGGCCAGCCACCACTTGAACTTAGTGATTTAAAACAAACAAATAACTACATACAAAACAAAATGAAAAAAGAAGACATAAAACTTGGATGGAAGCGTGTTGGGGGAAGTCATGGGGAGAGTTGGGTGGAGGGAGTGGGGAATGGATATGATCAAGACACGTTGTTTACATGTATGACACTTTCAAAGAGTAAATAATTAGTATTAAAAATGTGTATAGGGCTAGGTGTGGAGGAGCATCCCTTTAATTCAAGCACTTAGGAGGCGGGGATGGGGAGGGGGGGTCTCTGTGAATTCAGGGTCAGGCCTGGCCTGTATAGTGAGTCTCAGGACAGCCAGGATTGCATAAAGAGACAATATCTCAAAACATAAATAAACAAAGAAAGGAAGGGAGGGAGGGAGAGAAAAAGAAAGAGAAAGAGAGAGAGAAAGAGCCGGGTGGTGGTGTCACACGCCTTTAATCTCAGCACTCAGGAGGCAGAGGCAGGTGGATCTCTGTGAGTTCAAGGCCAGCCTGGTCTACAGAGCGAGATCCAGGACAGGCACCAAAACACCACAGAGAAACCCTGTCTCGAAAAAAAAGAGGGAAAAAAAAGAAAAAAATCAAAAGAGAGAGAGAGAGAGAGAGAGAGAGAGAGAGAGCAATGTGTAACCAGATGTCGTGGCATATGTCAGTATATCAGTCAATACTGCTGTCAAGTTATGTGCTATTGCAAGCATCCCTCTGATACTTATTTTCTTAAAAAATAAATAAATAAAACCGTGGGGGAAAGATACGGACAATCTGACTCTCTGACAACTGTGGAGTCAAGCAGACTGTCCCTTTGCCAGCACAAACTACTCTGAATAGTGGCAGAACCTTAAGGAAGTTGTACAACAGTTTCAGCTGCCTGCTGTCAGCACACAGCTCTGGCTCCTGAAGGTGCAGCCCCAGTCATAACTGTTTGGAGAGTCTGCAGCGGCCTGTTTCTCCAACCATCTCCACCCAGGCCAATGGACGAGCACTTCTCCTGGGGGTCCAGCCAGGGACTGTGATCAGTGCAAAGAGACACTGCTGTATCTGGTCTGAACACTGTTAGGGGAGCTGCCGGAGAAGATGACTGTGACATGGGTCTAAGTCACTAGAGAGCAGTGGCCAGCCTGCAACTCCACTGGGCTTCTGGATCCCAGAGTAGCCCTGAGACTTTCTCAGGGTGAGCTTTCATGCACAAAAACCATATCCTAGGCTGACACACTTCAGTTAACAAGGACATTTAGCCGGAGACAGAACTACAGAAGTGGAAAATCAAAATTAGTACATTTAGAGACTCTCCCAGAATTATGGATTTTGTTCTCATTTTGGCAGGTAGTCTGTCTGCGTGCTGAGTTTTATGGCCTGAATGGTACTTCCATCAGGGAATCAGTTGTGCTAAGGTCTAGGGGCCTGTTACAAATTACAGTTGATATCACATGTTTATAAAAGTTGGTAAGTTTAGAAAAGTAATACTTTTTAAACTATTTACATCATATATAGCTAAAGTATACAACATGAAAACCTTTTAAAACAAATTTCACACCAGGTAGTGATGTTGGTGCACACCTTTAATCCCAGGACTTGAGAAGCAGAGGCAGGCAGATCTGAGTTCAAGGCCAGCCTGGTCTACAGAGTGAGTTCTGGAACAGCCAGGGCCACACAGAGAAATCCTGTCTTGATAAAACCAAAATAAATAAATAAATTTTGTATAAAGATGAATACAAGAAGATATCTTTAAAAATATATACCATAAAGTGGTTACTCTAGTGGCAGAAACTACCACACCCATCTTCCTGCGTAGTAACCATTCCCCCGGGAAATGGCAATTACCCACTCACATATCAAAGCCGTTCTTAACCCCAGTCCTCATGGTATGCATTAGATCTTTCACTGCCAGCTAATGTATCTTTGGAGTGCACTCAGTGATGGAGCACTTGACCAGCATGCATGAGGTTCAATGCCCAGGTGAGACAAAAGAAACTTTTCAGCTTCTTCATATCTGTCCTGTTTCCATTGGAGAAGCAGAGGACCACGGGAAGACAGAAGGTCCAGTTAAAAGTCACTAGGCTGAGGCACCCGGACCACCCACTTTCCCATTGCAAACGCTTAATCTGTGTCTTGGGCTCCCTCTTGTGGCTATAGTGGGGAAAATCCCTTTTAAGTAGGTGTGGCGTGTCCCATCAACCCCCAAGACCCCCGACTGGCCCAGTCCTTCCTGTATCCGTCCTTTACCTGAACCGTCCCGTTCAAACAATACAACTAATGCAAGCAGCCCTGCAGGGAGTGAGTCAGTCACACAACAAGACAGAAAAGTGGGAGAGAGACTGCCCAGGAAGAAGGAAGCTTGAGGTGGATGGAAGAGAGTGGGGTCTTGAAACGGCTAAAGTCGTGTGTGTGTGTGTGTGTGTGTGTGTGTGTGTGTGTGTGTGTGTGTGTGTGTGTGTGTGTGTGTGTGCGCGCGTTATCCTGGCATCATACATCAGTATACAGACAACACTCCCCTGGATACATCTGTATTCTTTTGTTTGTTTGTTTGTTTTGTTTTTTGGTTTTTGGAGACAGGGTTTCTCTGTGTAGCTTTGCATCTTTCCAGGAACTCACTCTGTAGACCAGGCTGGCCTCGAACTGGCAGAGATCACCTGCCTCGGCCTCCCGAGTGCTGGGATTAATGGCGTGCGCCGCCGCCACCACCACCACCGCCAGGCAACATTTGTATTCTTGCAGACAGACAGGAAGCCACAGGAACAATACAGGAGTCCTCCTTACCATAGTTGTGATTCATTGCAGCTCATCAGCCACTGTCAACCATAGAATACTGAATGGAAAATTCCCGAAGTAAACAGACTATACCTTTTCAATCATGTGCCTCTCTGAGTAGTTTGAAGAAGTCTTGCTCAAAGTAATACTCTGTCCAAAATAATGCTAATAATATACGTTAGGGGGAAAACCCCATTCTCCATCACTTTTATTACAGTGTTTTACAGATGTCCTGTTTTATTTTTAGTGATGACTGCTAGTCCTTGTGTGTGGTTTATAAACTGAGCTTTGTGGTAGGGATGCAAGCACATAGTATATATATAGAATTCAATACTCGGTGTGGCTTCAGGCATCTGCTGGGTGCCTTGAGATGAATTCCCCACAGATGGCAGGCTGCTGTGAGCTTGTTCACAGTCTTCTTAAACTGATCAGAAAAGATGAGACAGTCGAACAGCTTGCACAGGAGATCTAGAGGGCCACAGACCTGCAGTGAGTGCAGGGGTCCTGAGTAAAGGGGTAGGAGAGAAGGCAGCAGGGGTTGACTCCAGATAATGTGGAACCCTGTCAGTCTCTGCAGTTACCCTGAGAGAAATGGCAAGTAACACAGACTGCCCCAAGTTGAAGATACTTCCGGCAATGAGTCTTTTATCTAGACTTCCATTATAAAGCTGAACCTCTCAAGCAAGAGATCTGCTTTTCCAGTGACCTCCAAACAGTCTCGGCCAGCTTCCTCAGCAGCCGCCAACCCCTTCCCTCTAGGTATCATTGCTGACAGCTCCATAATGAATTGACTCCTGAATGCCTATCTTGTTGGGGGCAGAGGGGTGTCTCATAGGGCTCCTCACAGTATGTGGCACAGTGACCCCCGAGTTATGCAGTGCATAACAGATCTGTGCATAGTGTTCCTAACATACTCTCTCTGTGTCTCTTTCGTTTGTGTCTTTTCTGTTATTTCACTGGGTAATAAGATGTCTTAACTCTCTCCTCTCGCATAAAGGACAGGATAGCGTTAGAAGCACCCAGAAGAGCAACAGAAACACAGCAGCTTCAATGTCATTCTTAATAAAGAAAATGAGTTGCTACAAAGGGCCAGGAAACTATGACGGGGTTTTAGATACCAGTCTGCAACTCTGTATAGCCACTGAGATCAGATGAGGGACTGCAGCCCAGCTGGCTCATTGTACCGGGAGCTCCCACAGCCAGCAGAGTAATTATAGATCTACTGGGTGATTACCATGTAGTCATAGAGTCCAAAGCGATAATAGCAGGGTTCCAAACACAGGCACTAGGCAATAGCTGGAGACATGGTGATGATCAAAACTCAGAGACAGAGGATGTCCCTGAAATGTTGAGCCTCAGGATGCCCAGGATAGCCCCACCAGTCACACAGCCTAACACTGAATGATTATTTTTCCCCCTTTTTTATGTGGTTCTTGGAATTGAACCTAGCTCCTTACATACAGATAGATATCAAGGACTCTGCTACTCGGCCATGCCCCCAGCCCCTCACTGGGGGATTCTAGGCAGGGGCTCTACCACTGAGCCACACCCCAGCCCCTCACTGGGGGATTCTAGGCAGGGGCTCTACCACTGAGCCACACCCCCAGCCCCTCACTGGGGGATTCTAGGCAGGGGCTCTACCACTGAGCCACACCCCCAGCCCCTCACTGGGGGATTCTAGGCAGGGGCTCTACCACTGAGTCACACCCCAGCCCCTCACTGGGGGATTCTAGGCAGGGGTTCTACCACTGAACCACACCCCAGCCCCTCACTGGGGGATTCTAGGCAGGGGCTCTACCACTGAGCCACACCCCAGCCCCTCACTGGGGGACTCTAGGCAGGGGCTCTACCACTGAGCCACACCCCAGCCCCTCACTGGGGGATTCTAGGCAGGGGCTCTACCACTGAGCCACACCCCAGCCCCTCACTGGGGGATTCTAGGCAGGGGCTCTACCACTGAGCCACACCCCAGCCCCTCACTGGGGGATTCTAGGCAGGGGCTCTACCACTGAGCCACACCCCAGCCCCTCACTGGGGGATTCTAGGCAGGGGCTCTACCACTGAGCCACACCCCCAGCCCCTCACTGGGGGATTCTAGGCAGGGGCTCTACCACTGAGCCACACCCCCAGCCCCTCACTGGGGGATTCTAGGCAGCTCTACCACTGAGCCAAACCTTTTGCTCCCCCTCCGCCACCAGCATGTCTTTTCCTCACAGGCAATCTTTTTGTTTTGTTTAGTTTAACCAGGGCTATCTGTGTGGCCGTGGATTTAAAAGTATCCACTGGTTTTATATCTAGAATCCACTTATGTTCAGTAATAAAGCTGAATGAACTATTGTTTACTTGTTTGAGACAGAGTCTCACTCTAGCGCAAGCTACCCTGGAACTATGTGGACCAGGCTGGCCTTACCTCTTCAGGGTTGGGATACAGTGTGCAACTATGTCTAGCTGAATAACTACTGACACATGCTACAACATAAACCAAACTAGAAACACTACGCCAGGTGAAAAAGCCAATCATAAAAGACCACGCGGAGCCTGTTCATAGGTTACCAGAAAATGTAAATCTCTAGAAATCAAAACAGAATAGTCATTGCCAGGGACTCAAGAGGGGAGTACAAGGGAACTCTGGGAATTAGAGACAATTCTAAATCTAGACTGTGATTATGGCCGAATAGCTTCTTAAATACACTATAGCCGGGGCTGGGAGTTTAGCTCAATGATAAAGCAATTGTTTAATATATCTGAGACCCTGGTTTGATTCTCTGTCTTTGTTCATGACTTAGTTATACACATGCAATGATAAATTAATTATATAACTCAATAAAGCTGTTGTTTTCAAAAAAAAAAAAAAAAAAAAGTATCCACTGGAGGCTGATGGGCTCACCAGTACGTAAACAACTGAAGGCAACGATACCCATTCCCTCCCTGCAGAATCTGTAGCCAATTGAGATAAGGTAGGACACCACAAGCCCCTCCCCCATCTATAACTGACTGATGACAGGCCCAGACTTGTGTGGGGCCCAGTGCAGGTGACCATAGCTGCTGTGAGATCATGGTTACAAGGTCATCTAAGGGCTTTCTAAAGCCAAGACCCCCAAAGCAGAGATGTTGTTGGCATGGCAGCCATCATGATAACTGTGGTTCCTACAACAGGAACAAAGCAGCTAAAGGAAACGATCTGATGTGAAGTCTCTCCCAGGTGTCAGTAGCTGGGTTGGTGATTTTTTTTTTAGCAGGCACGAGGGATTTAAAGCAGCCACAATATTCACGATGATTGCTGGGGAAGCAGCTGCTTGATTGACAGCCCCCATGGTTCCCCAGGGAGAGGCTGTCTACCTCCAGTGAGCTGCCAGAGGCCTAGCAGCAGCCAGCAGCATTACTTCCAGACCTGCAGGATGCTGGACTTGGGACCGAAGAAGATAAATCTCGACTTTCTGATTCAGCCTCTGTCACTGTCTTTCCTGGGACAGTCACCCATCCTGCTCCCAGGAAGCTGCTGATGTATGTAGGCACAAGGAAAATGTCTAGACAGCTGTCAATCAAGCAGCTAAATTGCTGGTAGCTGAGGGAAAACATTATGGTGGGCTGGTTGAAAAGATCTGACATGGAAGTAATTAGTCATCTTCAGTAAACGTTATCTAAGAGGATTTAACCTCCAACCAGTACCCTAGGGAGGGCTGAGTTCTCCAGATCTGTCTTAATTCCCGGCATTTCTTTTTTTCCTTTCCTCTGAGTCTGCTAGGCCCTGTGTTCAGAAATGACGGGAACATAGGTCTTTCTAGCTCAGTTCCTGGTGCAGGGAAAAACCATCGTTCTTTCTATTTCCTTGCAGCACAGGTGATGCCGATCTGAGTGGCCTGGGCAGCCACGTGGGGACACGGTGACCTCTGGGCCTGGGATGCTGCCGGGGACCATGTCTGGGTTTGTGGTCCTACTGCAGCCAGAGTCTGTGTTGGTGTTCATGGCCCTAGTTGCCACCAAGGGCCACAAGGATGCCCAGCTTCTGGGCCACTACCTGTGGCCATGTTGGGGTCCGAGGGACCATGCCACTGAGGGACCATGCTACCTACCACCTGTAGCCATGGTGTCATCTGTACCCAAGCTACTCCGAAGAGCCATGTCTGGATCTCTGGCCCTACTGCAGCTAGGATCTATGTTGATGTCTGTGGCTCCAGTCGCCACCAAAGGCAGTGCAGATGCGTGGGGTCTGGGCTGACACCTGAGGCTATGTTGGAGCCCAAGGGTCATGTTGTCACCAGGACCACACAGATCAGGTGGCCAGCACTGCCACCCAGAGCCATGTTAACGTTTGGGCCCAAGCTGTGGCCCAGGGCCATGTCTAGGTCCATAGCCCTGCTGCAGCCAGGGTTTCAGCATCCACACAACAAGCTGGGTGTCCTGCATATAGTTGCTAACTCTAGCTCTAAGTGTTCCTTTGCCCTTTTCTGGCCTCTGCACACATGCACAGGCACACAGACAGTGCATACATGTGCCTCTACACTCATACAGACACATCACACATAAATTAGAAAACATAAAACTTTAACAGAAAGATTAAAAGGAAGGAAATGTTGTCACTTGTGCTAACAAGGATAAATCCAGAAGATATTGTGTTATGTAAAATATGTCAGGCCTCTGGCTTCCTTTGAATCATTTTGAGAGAGTATTGGGTCAGGAGGCCAAATCTCACCCTGTAGTCCCAGCTGCCCCTGAAATCCTGAGTTCAATTACTGGGACCTATATGGTGGAAGGAGTAAGTGTGACTGTTGACCTTCACATGTTTGCTCTGGGACATATATTCCCTCTACACACACACACATACACACACACACACACACACACACACACACACACACACACACACTGAATGAATGAATGAATGAATGAATGAATGAATGAATGAATGAATGTAATAAAATAACTCTTTGAAGAAACAAGAATTTTGTAAAGGGCTGAGGCTGGCATGGTGGTGTGTATTTGTATGCAATCCCAGCATTTGTGAGGTAGAGGCAGAAGGATCAAGAGTTCAAGGTAAGCTACACAAGACCTTGTCTAGAGGCGGGAGAAAAAATGATTGCAAAGATGTTAGGCAGCTCTTGAAATCTAAAGAAAGGCTGAGGAGTGAGACCCCGAGGACAGATTTGGTGGTTTATGTCTCTAGTCCCAACACTCAGGAGGGTGAGCAAGACATTGTCGGGATTTCAGAGGCAGCTGGGACTACAGCGTGAGACCCTGCCTCACTCAAAATGACTCAGAGGAAGCAAGGCAGAGAATACAGAGCCAAATGGAACATCCTAGAGTGGAAGATACTCGTGTTTAGGGCTAGGGGTGTAGCTCAGATGTTAGAGTCCTTGCCCAGCAAGCACAAAGCCCTGGGTTTCATCCCAAGCACCACGTACATGAACTAGGTGTGGTGATACATACAGGTAATCCCAGCACTACAGAGGTGAAGGCAGGAGGGTCAGAAGTTCAAGGTCAGCCTGAACTCCATGAGATTCTGCCTCAAGGAAGGAACGAAAGAGTGGAAGGAGAGAGGAAGGGACAGAGGGATGAAGGAGGGAGAAAAGGAAGAAAGGGAAGGAGGGGAGAGGAGGAGGTAAGGAAGGGGGAACTGGCCACTAGGAACACCATCATTCCTGGTATCTCTGCCTTAGCTCCCCGCAGAGAAGTCCCACATAGGACCCTAAGATAGGTGGAGTCCAGAACTGACTCTAAAGAAAACACTCAATATGTGGGAACAGTGGGCAAGCAAGGACTTTGGCTTCCATAAAAGAAGGCGAAGCAAGACTTCCCACTAAGCCCCAGATGGATGGAAACTTCTTTCCAAACAGGAAAAGAACGTCCAAAGATGGCAACCATGCTCTCTCTGTGTCTGCGCACACCAGCCAAGGTGATACCTTAAATAAAAGCTCTGCTCCTCCTGCCTGCCCACACACTTTCTGCCAGGTGCCCAGAGAAGTTTTTTTTATTTTGTTTTAGTAACTAAGAGACTGACAGACTTGTGGGTGAGAAGGTTGAGCTCTTCAACATTTCAATATGCAGATTTTTCAAACATAAAGGTTGAAAGAATTTGCCAGTGACTATCTACTCACACCCCACTTGAGTTCTTCCAGTAGCAGCTTCCCCTGCTTGGTTTTAAAATAGAACGTCTTTTTGAATTCTTTGATAATTTCATACTTGCATACAATGTGTTTTGATCGTACCCACTGTCTCTCCTCCCCTAACTCCTCTCAGACCCAACCCTCACCTCTTCTAACTTCCAGCCCTCTTGTTTTGCTTTTAATAACCTTCAGAGCCCAGTTTGCGCTGCTCATATACTCATCTGTATAGAGGTATACCCTGGAACTTGGTGGACTTACTAGGTGCCACACCCTTAAAGAAAGCTGACTCTCCCTCTCCCAGAAGCCATCAGCTGTCAACAGCTCCTCAGCCCGGAAGGGGGGCTGGTGAGTCCCTATACCTCCATGCTGGGTTGTCAACTGGCTCGATCTTGTTCAGGCTTCCACAGCCTCTGTTGAGTTCATGAATACAGCAGTCCTGTTGTGTCCAAAAGAAACTGGTTTGCTCAATCTTCCCTGGCCTCTGGCTCTTAAAATCTTTCTTCTCCTTGTCCACGAGGACGATCCTTTGGCCTTGGATAATGAGTGTGATAGAGATGTCCATTTGTGGCTGAGCATTTCACACTCACTTAGTCTCTGCATTTTAATCAGTTGCAATTTTTCTGCCTTAACTGTCATCCACTATACCACAAAAAACTTCTCTATTGAGGTCTGAGAGTCACACTAATCAATGAGTATAGAGATGGAAATTTAGAGAGCAGTTTGGTAGATACTATGCCCATGTCTCAATTAGGATTTCTGTTGCTGTGATAAAATACCATGACCAAAATCAACTTGGGGAAGAAAGTGTTTAAGTTTACACTTTCAGGTAACAATCCATCAATAGAGAAGTCAAGGCAAGAAGTGGTGTGTAGAGAAATGCCTACTAGCTTGCTCTGGATGACTCACTCAGCCTGCTTTCTTACACAAGTCAGGATTACCTACCCAGGGGTGGCCCTGCTTACAGTGTTCTGGGCCCTCCCACGTCAATCATTAATCAAGACAATACCCCATAGATCTGCCTATAGGCCCATCCTACGGAAGCATTTTCTTAATTAAGATGCCCTCTTCCCAACTATGTCTAGGTTTGTGCCAAATTGACAAAAATCAAACCAGTCCAGTCCAGTTAGTAGAATAATAGTAGCAGGGCCTGAGAGCTCCCCCATCAGTTCCTGGCCAGATTTACACTACCAGGTGTGAGCTTCCGTCTAAGAATATTGTTGCTCAGTTACCATGTTAGGTAAAAGCTGAGCTCTAGATCTCCTGTGTCCTGAGAAGAGATTGCAATTTCATCTCTCTGGATATAACTCTTTCATTTAATCATACAGGTTTGTTGCTTTTTGCTGTTGATTACTGGCTTTGTTCATGTTTGAGACTAAATAGCAAAACATGAAACTAGGCACTGACTATTGTAAAATTTTTATTTAACTTATGCATAGTGTGGGTTGGGGCATGTGAGCATCAGAGGACAACTTGAATGAGGCAGTAGGTTTCGAGAACTGAACTCAGGTTGTCAGCCTTGTCAACAAGTGTCCTTACCCACTGAGCCATCCCACTGGCCCACCACTGTTTTAAGGTGGGTAATTTGGTGGGTGTGGTATCTTCGTATGTTACCTAACTGCAAGACAAAGTCATCACCCTGAAAGGAGATTCCATCCCTTTAGATTCCCTGGCCAGCAGCTCTCAAAATCATGCTTCTGTTGGCATGGATTTTGATATACATGGACTTGTATGCCCTTCAACTTTGTGTATTTGTATTCTCTCACCCATCATAGCCACCTGTGTCCCAGGTATTGATACTTCATCCCATTTTTGACTGAATATTTTTGCGGGATGCTGAGGTGGAACCCAAGGTCTCACACACGCTAGGCAAGTGCACGACTGTTGAGCCACACTCTCGGCACCTCACTGGGGCATTCTAGGCAAGCAATTTATTACTGAGCTACATCCCTATTCCCCTTCCTTTTATTTTGAGACAGGGTTTCACTAAATTTCCTAGGCAGATCTTTCGATCACTCCATAGCTCAAGCTACCCTTGACCTTTAGCCCCCTCCTGTCTCAATCTTCTGAATAGTTGGGCTGACAGATCTGTGCCGCTATACTAGGCTAGGTAATAGTCCATTGCATGGTCACACCACTTTTTGCTTACCACTGATGGGTTGTTTCTAATGATCTTTCCAACTTCCTCGTGGAACCCAAGAGTTACGGGGTTAAACTGTGGGGCCACACATCCACTCTGCTACTCCTTATTTGTGTGATGGTGACCAGATGGCTTCACATTCACTGAACATCTGTTTTCTCAAATACAGAACAGCAGGAATGACTGTGTCTGACTCACAGGGTGGGTGTGAAGGTCGAGAGAAGTGATCGATCTATGGTGAGTGTCTGTGGCATTGGAATGACCGTAAACTCATTTCACTGTTAAGAAAACTGAAGCTTTTGTGCAACCAAGTCACAAATGCACTGAGAGGGAGTCAGATTTCAACCCCCACACATGCCCTACATGTAGGCCTAGTCCCTCCTCCTCTTACTCCTGTTTGTCTTCTTTCTCTTCCTCCTCCTCCTCATCATCATCCTTTTCTTCTTCATCCTTCTTCTTCTTTGTCCCTCCTTTTCTTCCTCCCTACTCCTCCTCTTCCTCTTCCCTCCTCCTTCTTCTCCTTTTTTCTTCTTCTTCTGGAAGTCCCCTCGGTTGGTTAAATCCCATGCTCGTGGCTGGCTGCTGCCAAAGTCGATGGAGCAAGAGTGCTGGAGTCACGAGCCATAGTTGCCTTTTTAGAGCTTTATTGGGAGAGAGGGGGAGAGAGGGGGAGAGAGGACCAGAGAAACAGAGAGACCGCACGGAGGGAAGAGAGCGGAAAAGGGAAAAGGGAACACACAGAGGACCCTCCCGCTTTTTAGGCTGGGCCATCCGAGGCTAATGATGTAATTAAGAACAGAGTCCTTACACCCTCCACGCTCCCCCGCCCCTGCAGAAACACCTCAGAAGCCATAATAATGGTGACAGCAGCTGAAGAAATATAATGATAAATATAAATAAAGAAGATACATAATGAAGTGCACACAATAGTATACCCAGTCACAAAAAAGAAATGAGGACTGACGTGTCTCTGCTCTACTTTGCTTCTCTGTTGCTGTGATAAAATGCTGACCCAAAACACCTTGGGTAGGAAAGGGTTTGTTTGGCTGGCAAGCTAAAGTCTATCGTGGAGGGAAACCAGGGTAGGAACTCAGATGGGAACCTGGAGGCAGGAGCTGAAGCAGAGACCACGGAGGAACATTTACTGGCTTGCTCTCCAATGCATGCTCAGTTTGCTTTCATATCTTGATTGTTTGAAAGAAAATGGCCCCAAAGGGAGAGGCAATATTAGGAGGAGGCGTGGCCTTGCTGGAGGAAGTGCGTTGCCGGGGCCTAGCTGCCTCACAGGTTCAGGTCCTGAGACAGAGAATGGGTGTCAGCGCAAGAGAAACTTCTGACCACCAAGTGGATTGCATTCAAGTGTCTCGAAAAAGCTGGAGCCATCTTTATTTACATGTTAACAGAGTTTTTCTTACCAGGGTTACATAATAAAACCAGTTTTATTATTGGTTCCTATTTTTGACTTTTAAGAAATACACTATATTTTAAGAAATACATCACAATCGTTATGAAAGCCCCCATTGTTCCCCTTTATGCTCCCCCAAACACACCTTCCCACCCCTGCACAACCTTATTCTAGACACAGAGTTCAGCACTTTAGCAGGATTAACTAAATATGGAGCCAGACACATCATCCTGCCCTTACAGCACTTACGTCAGCTGGCAGCTACTTGTAGTAACAAAGTTAAAAAGTAATAAACATCAGTACAGTGCTTTAAGGACAACAATATTCAAATCCAAACAATTCTTTCAGATCTGCCAGATTTGCTTTTATACAAGAGGGTCCCACGTCTCAATCTCTCTATAAAGGCAGACTTCGATTAGGCACTCTTTTCCCATCCCACTATACCATACTTTTTTCACCAATATAAGCTCCTGTGTACAGAAAGATCGATCTTTCCATCCCATATTTTACATTGCATTTTTCCTATTGGACTAGACTAGATCTCATCATCAATTCTATATGATTGGTTTCCAGGAAACTTACTCTCAACAGTGGCCCTATGTGTATTCCTGAGGCTTTTTCCCTATTCTGTGTATGCATGCATGCCTTACTCTCTCTTCCAGGACTGTTAGACATGATTAATGTCCCAAGTGTTGTTTTTTCAAATGTTCCTCTCTCTGTTGGGTCAGAAAAGCTCCCAGGATTAGCAGTTGTAGTTAGTAATTCCAGATAAGATATTTGAGAAACCTGAGCTAGTGGGAGCTCATAGACTCTGAACTGACAGCTGGAGAACCTGCATGGGACCAAACCAGGCCCTCTGAATGTGGGTGACAGTTGTGTGGCTTGGACAGTTTGTGGCCCCTAGCAGTGGGACAAGGATTTATCCCTAGTGCATGAACTGCCTTTTTGGAACTCATTCCCTATGGAGGGATACCTTGTTCAGCCTTGATGCTGGGGGAGTTGCTTGGTCCTGCCTCATCTTGATTCTGTTGTTGTTGTTGTTGTTGTTGTTGTTGTTGTTGTTGTTTTTGAGACAGGGTTTCTCTGTGTAGTTTTGGTGCCTATCCTGGATCTCACTCTGTAGCCCAGGCTGGCCTTGAACTCACAGAGATCTGCCTGCCTCTGCCTCCTGAGTGTGGGGTTAAAGGCGTGTGCCACCACCATCCAGCAGTGCCTCATCTTGATATGCCAGTCTTTGTGGAGACCTTACCCTCTCTGAAGACTGAATGGAGGGTGGGGAAGAAGTGGAGAGGGAATTGTAGTTGGTATGTAAAATGAAAAAAAAAAAAAAAAAAACAAAAACAAAAAAAAAACTCTTAAATTTAAGGAAAAAAAGAAATACCCAGAAGGCAAACCCAGAGTCATAAAGCAGATTAACGGGGGACAGAACGGGTAGAGAGTTACTTCTCTGTGGCATGGAGCATTCTATGGGCCTGGGGAGGTGGCTCCTACCACACAATGTGAGAATGTGAGTTCAGACCCCTAGAACCCATTTAAGCTGGGCAGAGTAGCAAGTGTCTACAATCCCAGCACTCCTACAGCAGGATAGGAGATGGAAACAAGAGAGTGCCTGGAGGCACATGGGTGAGCTAGCCTGGTGTACACAGCAGCAAACAAGGTGGTAGGCAAGTCTCCTGGCCCCCACATGTGTGCTGTGACAGGTGCACTCTCACACTCCAATGTGTGCGCATCAAGCACACACACACACACACACACACACACACACACACACACACACAATTATAATAATGTGCACGTGGAGATCAGAGGGTATGTTTGGGGAGTTTGGTTCTCGGCCTTTTTGAGGCAGAGTCCCGCTTGTTTCTGACATGCTGTGTACTCCGGTATAGCTGATTCACAACTTCCAAGTGATCCCCGTAACTCTGGGTCTCCTCTCACAGTAGGAATACCAGGATTTCACATGCATCCCACCACAGCATAAGTTTGGGGTTTTTTGTTGTTGTTGTTTTTAACAAGGGTTCCAGACATCTGACCCAGGCCTTTAGGCTTGCAAGACAAGTGCTCTTACCCCCTGAGCCCTCTCTCTGGTTCTGAAAAATACTTAGGAAATGGCAATGTTAGCAAGAAGCTGATAGAGCATCCTGTCTCAAAACTGCTGGCTGATACTGAGGAGCCTACTTGCAAATTTCCCTTGATAAAAGGGCTTGGGAGTTTCCATTCCTTCCTCCCCCCCCCCCCCCCCCCCCCGGATCAGCCCTGGTGTGGCTTCCTCTCACATTCTGGGCTGCTAATCAATATTTGCTAGTTTGTTTATTTATTTATTTACTTCTTTAATTCTTTTTAGTTTCTTTTTTTGCTGTTTTTGTTTTTGTTGTTGTTGTTGTTTGTTTCTTTTTTTATGCCAAGTCTCTCTATGTAGTCCCGGACTGTCCTCAAACTTGACATGTAGACTAGTAGGCTGGTCTTGAACTTACAGACATCTGTCTGCCTCTGTCTCCCAAGGACTAAGATTAAAGACATGTGCTACCATGCCCAACACAATATTTCCTATAAAATTACTTTGTTGCACTCTCCAATGAGCCTGCAAAGAAAGTCAACAGAAAGAGTGGATGAGAAAGACAGAATGTGCATTTTAAAATCCAGGAACTGTTAGGTTTTTACTGCCTTTCTCCTAGTTGGTGTCAAATCACTCCATGCCTGCACCCCTGTCATGCTATAAATAAAATGATTTAATTTTTATCTCACCTGCTGGAGCTAACGCATCTGCAGCAAGGCCCACACATATTCCCTGCCAAGTTCCATTCAGAATCTTACTGCTGTGCTTGGAATCACCCCAGCAGCTTCTGTTGCCTGGAAATAAACTCTGAACTCCCCACCACCATACTTTAAAACACTGCAGAGCTCACCCTGCCTGCTCCCAGACCCATGCTTTAGCAGTTCTCCAGCTCAGTCCAACCAGCCCTCACAGAAATGCCCTCAGAGGCTGCAGCCCTGTACCAGGCCTTTGCATCTGCTCTTACAACAGCCTGACAGCCACTGGCTATAGCGTCTTCTCATGCTCCCTGTACCACCTTTTGTTTCAACCTCAGAGCACCTCTCCTGGAGGCTGGAGAGAGGCTCAGCATTAAGAGTACTTGTTGCTCTTTCAGAGGACCTGGGTTCAGTACCCAAAGGACCTGGGTTCAGGTCCCAGGACCTGCATTGTGACTCACAGTCTATAACTACAGTTTCAGGAGATCTGATGCTCTCTTCTGGCCTCTGTGGGTACTGCACGCACATGGTGCTCATACATACATACAGACAGACAAAACAGTCATACATATAAATCAAATTTTTTAAAATTAAAAAAAATTAAATGCTTCCCCTGGTTATTCTAAATAAAATGTCTCCCTCATTGTGCCTGATCAGACCTCCATATCCACATTCTATCATCATTCTTTCCACAGTGTAGTCACATGGGGAGGATTGTGTGCTGTCCCCAACCCATCACCACCATGGCCAGATTCAAGAGTGGGGCACAATTGCTTTTTAATTCTACTTCTGAAATTTATGTCATGATACTTACCTGGCAAGGGAGATACCATGATAACAAAGGTGGTTTTCCCATGATGAGGTTTGTCCATTACACTCCGGATGTGCTGGGCCCTGCAATTTCCCCAAATTTGATAAACTTGACTGCATATTTTGTGGTAGTGGGGGACTGTGTTCTCGCTACCCTCTGGAAAAAATTAAATAAATGTATGTCGTGAATCCAAACCTTGACTGAAACGGCGTTTAGAAGTGGTACGTTTTTGAGTGATTGGTTTTAGATGAAGTGATGAAGGTGCTGTCTCCATGGGGGCATTAGTGTTTTATATGGTGGGAAAGACACTGGAACTAGATCTCTCTCTCTCTCTTTCTCCCTTCCCCTACCTCCCTCCTTCCATTTCTTGCTCTCCTCGATATGTGAGGACATTCTAGAATAGCTACATATCTGAAGTGTGAAAAACAACTTTCAGAACATTCTAGAATTTCCCCCATCAACTCTTCCCGTCTGGGGAAGCCAGATGCATGGTAGCCCTCTGCAGCAGCCCATAGAGAGTGTCAGTCAGGAAAGTTAAATATGGAGACCCTGTGAGACTCTTTACAGAATTATCTGTTGACAAGGCCAATCTTGTGCAGACCCAGTGCAGGTAACGGAATCTACTGCAAGCTCATGATTACACCGACTGTGTCATATGCAGAGGGTAGTATGTCATGGCCCTTCCCTCCCTATCTTAAACCTCTCCTGTTCCCTCTGCCTCTTCATCTGTAAAGGTCCCTAAGCCCTCGAGCAATGGTTCTCAACCTGTGGGTCATGACCCTTTTAGGGGTTGAATGACATCTTCACAGTGGTCACATATTCTGCATATTAGATGTTTACATTACTATTCATAACAACATCAAAATACAGTTAAGACGTGGCAATAAAAGAAATTTTATGGTTGGGTCACCACAGCACGAGGCACTTCATTAAATGATCACAGAATTAGGAAGATTGAGAATCATGGCCCAGAGGGAAAGGTATAAAAGATGAACTCAGCTGTGACTTATTTTCAACATCTTACACAGCCACGAGTTTCTGCATCCACCACTGCTCCCTGCAAAGACAAGTTTCTTTGACTAACTATGTATTTAGATGGTAGTTTGATGCTATGTCAACTTAGCTGAAAAAATAGCACTAGGTTCCCTCTGAGAGCAAATGAGTTCCTGACTAGATATATAGTAGCAAGGGTAGAGTCCCTCCTGTGAGGCAGGCCTCAAATCTAATCAGAGAGCGGTTGGTTATTCCAGTAAAAGTCATGCCTCCGTCACACAAAAAGACTGGTCTTGGTAGGGTAGTTTGTAAATTTCACAGCCTCTCTGATGAGTTATTGGCTATTGATAAATTCCGTGAGAGTAGGAGCCATTGCTTTGAGTTCTGAACCTACTAGTGAGTTTACCAGGCTCCAGTCGATACTTCTAAGCAGATGATGAACCAGACAGCAATGGTTAAACTCTGAATCTCCAAACAAAACCAAAAGACATGAACGGAAGAAAGGGATCTATGTGGAGGAGGAAATTTAACAAGAGAGGCAGAGAGATAAAAGAGGGTGGGTGGGAATGAAGGCAATCGTGATGATGTATGGAATTGTAAAATAACAAATGTAATTAACTGAAAATAAAACAAATAAAGGAGTAGATTTAGAGGACCATATGGAAACCATGCAGTCTACAAACTTCTATAATTCAAAGGGGAAGGATTCCAAGGAACTCCTGAGAAAAGTGTCTCTCAAATCTCCACATCTGAGATTGAAACATTCCAAGAGAATTAAGCCGGCTGCCACATCGCAAGGGAGGCTGGTAGCAGTTCTGGATACGACCACTAGATGTCAGTATTCAGTGTGTCCTCTTTGTAAGACCAAAATGTCAATCTTGGAGGCTAAAATCCTGTGAAGGGGTTACTTTTGAGTTCCTAAGGGATGATCTATGTAAGAAATTACTGCAAACCTAATACCTTACAGGAAGTCATCTACAGTTCAGACAATGAGGTAAACATCTCTCTTCAAAACCAGTGGATTCCTGACCAACAGGCCTCGGATATGAATCATGTATTTTCAGTCTATATGTTGGTGTTTGTTTGTGCCTTGATATCTTGAGGTCTTAAAGACTCTGTAGTGGACTAACTATCTTTCCAGACACGCCAAACACTCATCTATTATGATGTCTGATCTTGGTTGTCAACTTGATTGGACTTGGTCTCAACTAAGAGACCCACCTGTCTGAGGCAGGTTCATATCCTGTGACTGGGATAAAATGTTTTGGAAAAAGCAATTTGAGGGGTCATTTGTCTCACAATCCATCATTGTGGGGAAGTTAAGGCAGCAGGAACTTGGAGCAGTCAGTCACGTTACAACCATAGTCAAGAGCAAAGAGCGGTCAATTAATAAATGAATGCTAGTCTTCAACTCACTTTCTCCATGTTTATACAACCCAGGATCCTCTCTATTCAGGAACCAGTGCCACCCATAGTGGGCATATATTTGCATTAAATCAAGAGAACCCCTCAATGCATCTCCATGGTCCAGCCTGATCTAGACAGTCCTAGATTGTGTCAAGTTGATAATTAGAAATATGCATCCAAAGTATGTTTCCTAGAGGCATTAGAAGGGGAAGACTCTCGCCCAGAGTGGCGCATTTTGCTGCTCAGATAAAGAGACCTGAGAGAAAAGCAGGATGGCTTTTGCCTGCCTGCTTAAGCCTTTGCTGGCAAGTGTATCTACACTGTTGTTGCTGCCTCTGCGGCCAGCCATCCTTTGCTAACATCAGAGCCCAGATAGTCCTGTCTTCCAGTGTGGACTGAAGGTCAGTGGCTCTCCAGGAATCCTCTAGGCCTTCACCACTAGATTAAGACAGCTGAGGCATCCAGCTTTGTGGCCTGAGCAGCCACTGGGCCCTTACTCTCTCTAGTGTTCAGACAGCCATTGTTGGACTACCTACTCCATATTGTGTAAACCAATCTATTAAAGCCCCTATATAATATCCATTCTTGAGACCCTGTCTCAAAACACCAAAATGAAAAATAAAAAGCCATTCTGTCAATTCTGTTCCTCTAAGTAAACACAGCTAACGTGTCTGTGATTGTGGCTTCCCTATGCAGCCCACACAACCTAGAATCCACCCCCAAACCCATATACACCATCCCCCCACACCTCTGTTGGGTCCATCATGTCCTAGGTAATTATTCTCTGACCTCAGCACTCCAAGAAAGGTACTAGGCATTAAAGACAACCTGTTCTCAGAGCCACTGAAAGTGTTAACATTAAGTAATTCTAACCTTGATTTCACAAAACACAATAATGTCTCTTGATCATCAATTCTCCTTATTCCCAGTGCCTCCTGACCAGCCCTGTGCTTCTCTGTGCATTTTTGTGTGGCACTGCATGCCTCCTTGTCTATAAAAAGCTGCTCTTTCTATGGATTTTTCTCTTCTTATCTATTGGTTTCATCATGTCTATATTTTAAAACATCTTGATGCCTGAGTGAAAGGAGAGATAAGGATGTGGGTGCCTGGTGTTTAGGGGGTGGGAAGAATGCCACTGTGAACATTGGAGCAGGGCTCACAGAGGGCTCAATGCAGGATCTATGTGTGGCAAAGAGACAGCTGCCTAGAAATGAGAACAGCCAGAAGGCTGCCTGAGGAAGAGACTGGCCCCAGGGGAGTCATGGTAAGCAAGAGAATAAAGGTGCAGGGCAGAACAGCAAGAGTGAGCACATCACGCACAAGAATTAGAAGTACCGTAGAGACAGATTCAAGGAACGTCAAAACTCCTTCAAACCAGATTCCTGACATCATCCAAGTTTACTTTCTCACTTGCACATGCTTGCTGCACAGGTGAGCTGCTTCTTAGTCGTGATGCTCCTGCAGATGATGAGACAGACACAGATAGAGTCACAGAGACACATTTCCTGGGCCAAGCCTGAAGATGATATGCAGCCTTTGCAACCTTCCAACCCTAGAGACTAGCCACAAGGTCACTCCTGAAGAGGAGGGAAAGCGGGGAAATGGGTGTGGCACCTGATTTGAGTGCTGTTTTCCAGTGATACAGAAAAGAAGGAAGGGCTGAGGATGTAACTCAGCTGGTAGAGGGCTCACCTAGCATGCACACTGCCCTGGGTTTGAGCCACAGCATACATAAAACTGGGTGTGGTAGTGTGCACTTGTAATCCTAGAATTCATGAGGTGGAGGCAAAAGGTTTAGAAGTGCAAGGTCACTCTTTGCTGTATACCAAGTTTGAGGGAGGCCAGACTAGACTACTTGAAACTGTGTCTTAAAAAGAAGAAAGGAAGGAAGGAAGGAAGGAAGGAAGGAAGGAAGGAAGGAAGGAAGGAAGGAAGGGTCTCGTTACCCAAAACAGACCATATGCACGTCATGGCAGATTCAGCAGGACTCCAACTACCCCACAGAATGCTTGTGGTGGTATTTTATTTGTGCTCTAACAAACAAAGCTTGCCTGGGGAACAGAGGACAAAGCCAGCCACTATATTACACATAGAGGTCAGGCAATGGTAGCACATGCCTTTAATCCCAGCATTCAGGAGGCAGAGATTCATCCGGATCTCTGTGAGTTCAAAGCCGCACTGGGAACAGAGCCAGGCACACGTCTTTAATCCCAGCACTAGTCAACCATAGAGGTCTGGAGGTCTGTACAGACAGACAGGAAGTGATAGAGCTGGGCAGAAAGAGGAAGTGATGTAGCTGGGCTAAGAGAGGAAGTAAGATGGCAGGGCACGGAAAGGTATATAAGATGTGAGTATACAGGAAGTAGCTCTCTTGGGCTGAGGATTTCCTAGCGGTAAGAACTTGTGGCTGATGTATTCTATTCTGGTCTTTCAACTTTCACTCCAAATATCTGGCTCTGGGTTTTTTGGGCTGTTTGTTTGTTTGTTTGTTTTTAATTAATAAGACCTTTTAAGATTCGTGTTACAGGGCTGGAGAGATGGCTCAGTGGTTAGGAGCACTGGCTGCTCTTCCAGAGGTCCCGAGTTAAATTCTCAGCACCCACCTGGCAACTCATAACTGTCCGTAACTCCAGTTCCAGTGAACCCGACACCCATGGCAAAACACCAATGCACATAAAATAAAGTTAAATTTAAAAAAAAAATTTTAAAGATTCGTGTTACAGATGCTGTTGTGAATTAAATCTAAGATGCACTCACAGCTCCCAGGACTCACGCTGTCAAGGCTTATCTCCAGCTGGAAGCGCTGTTTAGAGAGGCTGTGGGATCTTTAGGAAGGGTGTATCAGACAGAAGTAGGTCACTAGGTACAGACCCTTCAAGGTTGTACCTGACTCCTGCTTTCTCTCTGCTTCCTGGTCTACCTGTGGGACAGCCTCTTGCTTCAGCCACCGTGAACTGACCTCCACAATGTCTTCTCTGCTATGATGGACTAAAACCCTCCAACACCAAGCCTGAATAAATAGTTCCTTCTTTTCAGTTGTTCCTGCCAGGTATTTTGGTCATGCGGATGCAAAAATAACTTATGCAGATGGCACTTGGCATGTAGACAAAACTCCATACCACTCCTTTCCCATTTAAGTGATGACTTCTTGCCTGAAACATGTGTCCTCCTGTAAATTAGATGCATTAACACACCAAATCATACACACCCAATGTACAGCCAGCCCATTTCCTTTTCTCTGCTCCTAACTCTGTTACAGAGTTTTAGTTTGGGGTGGAGGATACATGCATAAAAATATATTCGACAGTAAAAGTGTAAATCCAGCATGAAACTCCACAAAGTCTATTCCTAATGGCTACTCTAATTATGTAGAAGTTCACCGAGAAGTATGGACTTTGGGTGTGGTTAATTTTGATGCGTGACATTTTTCTATTTGTAAGCTTTTATGACAAAGCTAACAAAATGTAAAGAGCATAGTAACCCAAATGTCTTAGTCAATGTTACGATTGCTGTGATGAAACACCATGACCAAAGGAACTTGGGGAAAAAAGGGGTTTGGGCTTACTCTTGGACATCTCTGTTCATCATCAAAGGAATTCAGGACAGGAACTCAAGCAGAGCAGGAACCTGGAGGCAGGAGCTGACACCAAGGCCATGGAGGGGTGCTGCTTGCTCCCCATGACTTACTCACCCTGCTTTCTTATAGAACTCAGGACCACCAGCACAGGGATGGTACCACTCACAATGGGCTGGACCCTCCCTTATCAATCACTAATTAAGAAAATGTCCTACATCTGTAGGCTTGCTTACATCCCCATCTTATGGAGGCATTTTCTAAATGATTTATTTATTTATTATGTATACAGTGTTCCGCCCGCATGTACACCTGCACATCAGAAGAGGGTGCCAGAGCTCATTACAGATGGTTGTGAGCCACCCTGTGGTTGCTGGGAACTGAACTCAGGACCTCAGGAAGAACAGCCAGTGCTCTTAACCTCTGAGTCATCTCTCCAGCCCTGGAGGCATTTTCTTAGTTGAGGTTCCCTCCTCTTGCTTGTGCTCCCAAGTGCTGACATTACAGGCATACACCAACATGCCCGATTATGAGATGCTAGGTGTTGAACACAAGGCCTGGTATATGGTAGGCTAGTACTAATGCTCAGCCATGTAAATTTGAGAGTTTTGTGGACAAGTGTTTTGCCTGCTTGTACATACGTATGCTACATACACACCTTGCCCTCAAGGGTCAGAAGAGGGCTTCAGATTCCCTGGGATTGGAGTTACAGATGGCTGCAAGCTACCATGGGGAGCTGGGAATTGAACCCAGATCCTCTGCAAGAGCTGAAAGTGCTCCTAACCACTGAACCATCTCTCCAGTCTGTACATGTTTTATTAAAATGTATTACATCATTTCTCCCTGGATTTCCTTGTTCCATCCAAGTCCCCTCCTTCCAACTGAAAGATTTTTACTTTATCCCCCCCCCATTTGCTCTTGTGCAGTGTGAGGGGTGTGGAGGGGGGTATATGCTAATGTGTTGAAGACCAGAAAAAGTGTTGGACCCCTTGATGTTGGAGTTACAGGTGAGTGTGAGACACCTGGTATGGGTGTTAAGAACTGAACTCAGGTCCTGTGGAAGAAGCAGCCAGCCTTTTTTATTGAGGACCTTTCTCTCTAGGTTTTACTTATTTATTTGTTTGTTTGTTTGTTTGGTTTGGTTTTTCGAGACAGGGTTTCTCTGTGTAATTTTGTGCCTTTCCTGGAACTCATTCTTGTAGCCCAGGCTGTCTTCAAACTCACAGAGATCTGCCTGGCTCTGTCTCCCAAGTGCTGGGATTAAAGGCATGTGCCATCAACACCCAGTTTTATTTATTTTTATATTTTGTGGTGATGTATTGTGTACCCTAATAAACTTGCCTGAGGAACAGAGGACAGAGCTAGCCACTAGATTAAACATAGAGGTCAGGCAGTGGTGGCACACACCTTTAATCCTATCACTCAGGAGGAAGAGATCCATGTGGATCTCTGTGAGTTCAAGGCCACACTGGGCTACAAGAGATTGATCCAGTACAGGAGAGAAACAGCCAGTCAGTGGTGCACACACCTTTATTCCCAGCACTTAAAATCTCATGCCTTTGCTTGGGAAGCACATACACTTTTAATCCCAGGACATAATATGGCAGGGCAGAGAAAGGTATGTAAGGCATGAAGAAACAGGAACTCTTTGTAGGCTGAGGACTTTGTAGAGGTAAGAAGTAGTGGCTGGCTGTTCTGCTTCTCTGATTTTTTGGCTTTCCCTGAAAAGATATCTGATATCTGGCTCTGAGGTTTTTTTTATTAAAAGACCATCTAAGATTCCAACAACAATATTTATTCATTTGTTATGTATGTATGAGTATACACATGCCCTAACATGTATATGGAGGTCAGAAGACAATGTGTCTAAGTCTGTGAAAGGAACTCCCAAGGGCAAGTTCTCAGCACAAAGGAGATTTATTTGCCCCGAGGGACAGAGGGCAGGAAATAAGAAACAAAGACAGGTGATAGCGGGACCAGGGAGAAGGAGAAGGGAGTAAGGGAAAGGGGGTATCAGTATTTGTCCCCCAGGGACAGAGGGCTGCCTCTGGATACAGAGGAGACAGACGTGGCCCATAGGCAAATGGTGGTTTATAAAGGTAAAAGGGGAATCTCGTGTTAGAATGAGGTGTTTAACTTTAATTGGGCATGTTAATTAGGGGAGCCAAAGGGGGCTTTTGATCGCTGGACGTCAGTACTTTAATAACTAGACCCTGGTAGTCAGCCTTGGGAGGAGGAAGAGACCAAATAAGGGAATAGACCCTGGTGGCTAGCTTTAGGAGTGTAATCTACTGGTCTTTAGCAAGGCAGAGGCAATGGGGGAGAAGGGCAAGGCCTGCCAGAGCCAGGCTTGCCACACTCAGGCTGGCTAGAGTCCCAAGGATGGAGCTCAGGTCCTCAAGCTTGGCGGCAAGCCATGTCACTGGTCCCTAATCTCTTTTTACAAGGACTCCACTTGTGATAAGAGTCCATTCTTGTGACCTCATTTTACTTCAGTCACCTCCTTAAAGACACAGCCGAATCTGAGATACTGGGGCCTAGGATTTCAATAAGGAGTTTGGGGCGGTGAACACACATCATCCAGAACACACTTTTACTCAGTGTGGATTACCTCTGACCTCTGATCCCCATAATGTGAGTTCTTCTTGTGCCTGGAGCAAGGCAAGCCACTTGATCAGCCTCAGAGTCACTTAGCCTTTAAGCTCTACACTGAAATATTCCCCCTGTGGGGAGGTAGGAGGCTCATGAAAACCACATGAAATTTACAAGAAAGACTCATGGGGCCCCCCTCGGAGGTTCTTGTAGAGATCAGCAATGATGGAGGCGAGGAAGCCGGTCAGTGGAACTGTCTGGAAGATATCCAGGCATCATCACCCATGCCGGGATGGGCTTTGCAGTGGCGCAACTGCCCGAGTCTCCCATGCTCCTGCCAGTGGCTCCAGGAAGTTCGCTGGTTCACCGGGATGGAACCGTTCCTCCTCCCCGTCTCTACCCTCCCTCTCCTGGGTGAATAGAAAGAGACTCCTGGGTGAGGTAACGCAACGGGGCTGCTTTCCTGATGGTCTTTGAATGGAGGACATCAAAATGATGGGAGCAGAAGATGAGGGTGGGGAGGAGGAAGAAGAGACAAGAAGACTCCCAGGAGTCCACAGGGATGACCCCAGCTAAGACTCCTGCAATGGTGGAGAGGGTGCCTGAATGGATCATCTACTGTGATCAGATCGGTGCTGACCATCCTAATTGTCATCAGAGAGCCTTTGCGGAGTAATTAATGGAAACAGAGGCAGAGAGATCCACAGCCAAGCACTGGGCAGAAGAGCTCCGGAAATCCTCCTGAGGATAGGGAGGAGGGATTGTGTGAGCCAAGCGGGCCAAGGTCATGACGGAGGAACCCACAGAGACAACTGGACTGAGCTCCGAGGGAACGCATGGGGAGCCTGCATGGGACGACGGAGGCCTTGTGCATGTGTGTGGCAGTTGTGTGGTTTGGTCTGTTTGTAAGGCTCCAGCAGTGGGATCAGGACCTGTCCCTGGCACTTTGGGGAACCTGGGTTACCTCACTCAGTCTTTATGCAGGGGGAGGAGCTAGGTCCTACCTCAACCCGAAGTGCTACACACTATGTTCAAGCCCATGGGAGGCCTGCCCCTTTCTGGGAGAGGGAACCGGAGGAAAGGAAGGAAGGGAAACTCTGGTCGGTGTGTAAAATAAATTTTAAAAAATGTTAATTAAATAAAATAAAATTTAAAGAGAGAGAGACCAGAGCTGCACCTGTGTTAGAGATTAAGGCCAAAGGACATAACTTGGAAAGTATGAATTAAAAGACTGTAAACCACAGCTCCAGAGCCCAATTATCTTGGGTTATTTTTATTCCCTTTGAAAGCAATCCACTGGCTACCCTCCCCCGTGTCTGACCTAACACCCTGTGACTATCAAAACCTTTAAATATTATTGTCAGAACTGAATTGAATTGTTGAACATCCAGCTGGTATCAGAACTAGGATCCCAGGTGGAGGAAATAAATTATTAAACAGTTGCATGTAGCAATGTGGGAAATGAGATCTGCCTGGATATTAAAAGATACGATGAAAAGAAAACCCTTAAAATGTATTCTTAGCATACCACCAGCTTCCACCAATCCAAAAGCTAAGAATAGGATCATGTAGCAACTGGAACCTATAGCAGGGATTTCTCCCACATTGCCATAACCCACTTACCTGTGGCTCCCACCAATGTCTTTGGCAAATGCTTGATTTATGACAATTTGTTTTCTGTAACTAACAAAATGTCATGGAACTATTTTCACAGCAGAGTATGGCTTTTTTTTGGGGGGGGGGGTGCCTGAATCTGTTTTTCTAGATCATGCCTACTCATATATGGTTCTTTAATAAACTATCACTTCTTCCCTTTGGGGTAAGAAGTGTGTTTCGGAGGTAAGGGTTGTGGTTTTACCATAATGTCAGCAGTAGCGGGCACTAAGGACAGCAGCCGTTCTTGAAAGACTGGTCAAAAGGGAAAAGGGCTCCCCAAGAGCTTCCACTGACAAAGATTCCAGCTACTTTCCTGGCTAGACGTGGGGGAGAACTGTGGTGATATTTTGTGTGTACTCGTAACAAATAAAATTTGCCTGAAGATCAGAGGACAGAGCCAGCCACTAGATCAAACATAGAAGCCAGGCACTGGTGGCGTACACTTTTAATCCTAGCACTCGGGAGGTGGAGATTCTTCTGAATCTCTGTGAGTTCAAAGCCACCCTAGACTACACATGATTACTCCAGTCTAACAGAGAAACAGAGCCAGGCAGGGGTAGCACACACCTTTAATCCCAGCACTAGGAAGGTTGAGACAGGAATGAAATGGCTGGGCAGAGGAAGGAATATAAGGTGTGAGGAGACAGGAGTTAGAGGCCCTTTTGGCTGAGGACTCAGAGGCGCTCAGTTTGAGGATTCTTGGGAACAGGATCTCGCCTCTCTTTTAGCCTGAGAATTTGGTAGTGGTGAGAAGTTTCTCTACGGCTTGTTCCTTTGTTCTTCTGATCGTTACAGCATTTACCCCAATATCTGGCTCTGGGTTTTCATTATAAGACAATTAGGATCCGTGCTGCAGAGAACAGCCAGAGTGAAACAACATCAGCAAGAGCGCCCCATCCTCCTCGCCTTGACCCCAGAAACTGGAGCAGGGAGGAAGGGAGAGAATAAGGAGAGAGGACTGGCCAGTCTGTGCTCTGCTCCCCTCCTTTGTCCTGTGGGGGGGGGCGGGGTCTCAGCTCAGGCCTCCACCAGGTTAAGAGAAGCAACTTCGAGCTGATCAACAGCCATTTTACTATTATGTTAGTCTGGATGATAGGGCTCCTAGAACTCCAAACAAACGACACTAAAATATTGACGGCATTCTCCAGATTATGGCCAAGGAACAAAAAAAAGGTCCTCAGCTGGTTACATCTGTTGAATTACAGCACTTAAGAGGCAGAGGCAAGGGTGGTGGTGGCGCATGCCTGTAATCCCAGCACTCGGGAGGCAGAGGCAGGTGGATCTCTGTGAGTTCAAGGCCAGCCTGGTCTACCGAGTGAGATCCAGGAAAGGTGCAAAGCTACACAGAGAAACCCTGTCTCGGACCCCGCTCCCCCCCCAAAAAAAAGAGGCAGAGGCAAGTAGATCTCCGTGAGTTCAAGAACAGCTCGGTCTACACAGCAAGTTCCAGGTTAGCCAGGTCTCAAAGTGAGCGTGTGTGGAGGGGGGATGTAGAGAGATGGCTCAGTGGTTAAAAGCACTGGCTGCTCTTACAGAGGACCCAGGTTCAATTCCCAGAGCACACATGGTAGTTCACAACTATCTGTAACTCCACTTCCAGGAAATCTGACACCCTCACCTAACTCCTGAGGGCCCTAGGTACACATGTATTGTACAGTCATACAGACAGGCAAACCAATCATACACATAAAACAATAATAAGATAATTTAAAATAAAACAAAAACAGAGGGCTCAGACAAACATGAAGACAAATGAGAAAAATAAAGCTGTTTTGTACTTGTTCAAGGAGCCCTGGCTTCATTGTTGAAGATGTTTGTAACATACACACATATATTTATTTATTTATTTAAGTTAGCTCATTAGACTTGGGGGGCAAGCACCTTATAAGCTGAGCCTTTGCACTGGCCCCCAGACCTCAGACCTCATATTTAAAACTCTTCTATTGTGTACTTTTTTTATTCAGATTGCTTTTTAAGTAATATTTTAAATTTAGAATTTCTGATGCAAGGCAAGTTGCCAAGGACTGAGTTTCTGTACTTCTTTTCCAGATCCCTCCTGTTATCATCTCCCATTCCTAAGATACTTTGTCCCAGCTGAGGAGCCGCATGGTCACATTGCTGTTAACTGTAGTTCACACTGTACTCGGATTCCCTTTGCTTTGACTTAACGTCACCTTTCTGACCCTGGATCCTGTTACATTTGTCCTTCCTATCTCCTTAGGCTCTTCTTGGCCTTGGTAGTTTCTCAGGCTTTTTTTTGCTTTTGCTAACCTTGACAACTTGGAGAACTCTGGTTAAGGATTTTATAAAATGTTCTTCAGTTGGAAGTGTGTGTGTGTGTGTGTATGAATAATGTGTATGAATGTCTGTATGCATGTTCACATATGTGAGGGTTCTTGTGCATAAATGTGCACACACATGTGGAGGGTTAAGGTTAATATCAGTTATCTTTCTCTCTCTTCACTTTATTGAGGCAGGTCTCTCACTTCATGCAGACTTTGAAGACTTTGTTAGCCACCTACTCCCAGAGATCCCCTGTCTCTGCCTCCCAAGACCTGATATTAGAGATGGGACCACCATCCTTCCATAGCTTACCAGAGACATATTTCCCCCAAGGCTAAGCACCCCCCCAAACAGCGCCACCAACTGGAAACTCAGTATTCAAATGCCCAAGACTATGGATGATATTTATCATGTAAATAACCACAGACATGGAGCCACCTTCTTTTTACATAAGATCTTTATTGACAGATAATTCACATAATATACAATTTTCCTGTTTGCACAATTTGATAGACTTTAGTCCAGCATCCTCATAGGCCCTTGACACCATCACCACTTCCTGTTTTAGAATATTGCTGCCTTCAATTTCTTTCTTTCCTTTTTTTTTTGAATGCCAAATGCTGTTTATTGAAGGAGGGAGGAGGTCTTAAATACAGTCTTACAGCACAATGGGAGAACCCTGGAGGGCAGAAGTTTGCTTCCGATGTTTTACAGTCTTGAATCTAAGCTGTTAACGCCCAATATGCAGGATAAACAGACAAGGAACTTCCCTTAAGCATTCAAGAGGGAGGGTGGAATTGTAAGGACTCTGTCCTTAATTACATCATCAGCTTTGGATGTAGGGGGGAGCCTACTAAAAAGCAGGCAGGCCCTTTGTGTGTCTCCCTTTTCTCTTTCCACTCTCTTCCCTCCGCTCAGTCTCTCTGTTTCTCTGGTCCTCCTCTCTCTCTCTCTCTCTCTCTCTCTCTCTCTCTCTCTCTCTCTCTCTCTCCATTTCTCTCCCAATAAAGCTCTAAAAGGTAACCATGGCTCTCGACTCTCCTCCATCAGCATGGCCGCTGCAGGTGGCCACCAGCCACGAGCAGTGCCACTTCAACCAACAGGAATCTCCCAGGGAATTAGCGTAGGGAGGATATCAAGGTCAAGGTCAGCAAGCAAGGCAACAGTTACCCAAAACAGGGGCCAGGACCCTACAGGTTCCCCCCTTTTACTAAAACATGAGCTTCTGACTTAGGTTTCATGGGACAGCAGCAGGTCACCTTGGAGCCACTATCTTAATGACTGGTGACATTGACCTGGGTCACTGGCTGCGGAAGCATTTGTCAAGTTTCTCAACTTTAAGCTTATTTCTTTTCATTGTTCCTTTCCAAAACTGTATACTTTAGAGAGGAGTCAATAAGTTCAGCCCATTCTTTGGGGCTGGGGAGTTTGTGTTGGCCATCTAGGCTTTGAATGGAGGCTTGTTATAGTGTACGCTCAGCTTGTCAGGGGCCACATCATTAAAGAAAATGGACTCTCCTCCTCTTAGCAGCTATGAAATGTCAATAGCTCCTCAATGAGTGGTGGCAACATTCCCTCCTCTACACTGGGATTTTGTCTGGCTGGAGCTCTAACAGGTTTCATTCATGATGTCACAATCTCCATGAATTTATAAGTACATCTGGCATATACTTAAATTATCCACCACATCTGGCTCTTAACAATCTTTTTGCCTCTTCTGAAAAGACCCCTGAGCCTTTGAAGGAGGGTTGTGATATTAATATCCACAGTATTTTGCTCTCTGCACAGTGACCAGTTGAGGGTTTCTATGTCAGTTGCTATCTACTGCAAGAAGAAGCTTCTCTGATGAGAGATGAGAGGTTCTCTGATCTATAGGTATGGTAATAAATCATTCTGTTAATAGCATGTCCATTGGCAGAACATTATTAGATTCTCCTTTGGGGCCTATGACCTATTTAGCCACAAATTCTTGGCTCCTTTAATAGTGCTAGGTATGGGTGCCATGTCATCTGCTGTGGATAGACAAGCAAGCTGTTTCCAGCCCTGGATTATTACAAATACATACATACATACATACATACATACATACATACATACATACATAATATATGCTGCTTTGGACACTCTCTCATAGTTCTTATGGTAGATGGATGTCCTCATTTTTCCTGAATAAATAAATACATAAGAGTAGACATGCCAGGTCCAGATGTAGGAGTTCTGAAAAGAAATAGCACCAATGACATGGATGAGTGATGGTAGATAGATAGATACAGAAATGGGTAGAGAGACAGACCCCATTCCTGGTACCAAGTTCTGTATTAGTTACATTTGTTATTGTGATAAAATGCCATGTCCAAGGCAACTTACAGAAGGAAAAAGTTGTTTGAGCTTGGGATTCTAGAGGGAGAAACTATAATGTTGCAGGGAGTGGAAATGCACCGCAGTGGGAGGCTGGAGCAGGAAGCTGAGAGACTACATTTCAACTGCAAGCCTGAAACAGACAGCAAACTGAAAGTTACATGAAGCTTAAACTCTCAAAATCTGGCCCCTGTGATGTACTTCCTCCAGCAAGGCACCACCTCCTAAAGGTTCCAGAACTTCCCTGAAACAATACCACTAACTGGGACCAAGTATTCAAGACCATGAACCTATGAGGATCATTGCTCAAATAACCACAGTAGATACAATAGATAGACAGATACATACATACATACATACATACATACATACATACATACATACATACAAAAATAGATTGAAGTAAATTTATTATGAGAATTGACTCAAACAACTATGCAAGTGAGAAGTCCCACAATTTGATGTCTGGAGACCCAGGGAAGCCAGAGGTTGGTTTCACCTTGAGTCTGAAAGCCAGAGAATCAGGTATTTAAGTGTTCTACAGCAGGAGAAAAGGATGTTACAGGTGTGGAAGAGAATGCAAACTTCCTGTCCTAATCCTCAACAGATTTGGGGGTACACAAATCTTACATCTATGTGATGGGTTAAAATCTAGTCTCCAACAACTGCTCTCAGGCACACCTAGCGTGAAGAAAGAAATAAGGTTGTGCCATCAATGTGTGTATCCCCCCAACCCGGTCAAGTGAGCACCTAGAATTAACCACTCTACCGTCTGGACTCACACCAGGTTGCTCAGCTGTGAGGTCTGGTCCAAGCTGTCAGTCAATTGAGTCTGTGCTTGAAGGTCACCCGCATGCAGGAAGAGCCACTTCCCTGGTGTCTTCTGTATCCATAGGCAACCATTCCTTTCCACCACTCATTCAAGTACAGTATTTATTTAAATTGTTACTAGTGTTTATTCATCGTACACAGCAATGGGTTTCATAGCATTATAATTCATAAATATATACATACATATATGAATATGATCTAGGTCCACATATGAAAGATGCAATAATTGTCCTTGTAAGTCTGGCTTATTTCACTTAAAAAGATGACCTCCAGTTCCATATAATTTCTTGCAAATAATAACTTATTCTTCTTTACAGCTCTGTAAGATTCCATTGTGTACACATACCACATTTTCTTTATCCATTGATCTACTGATGGACACCCAGGCTGATTCTGTCACTTGACAGCTATACATACATAGTGCTGCACTAAACACAGATGTGTAGGTATCTCTGTGGTACACTGACTTAAATTTTTCCCTTTTTCTAAAGTTACACACTATACTTACAGTCCATTTCTTCTTTGCCTTCCTTACCCATTACATGAACTTGGGGAGCTACCATTCACATGAGACTGTGTTGTTTGCTTTTAGGACACAAAGCAATGCCTGTTCTGTGTATGAGGCATCTAGGAAAATGAATCATAGTTGATTCTTTTCAGTGAGGACCTACTATGTGCTAGACATAGGCTGCAGAACTTTGTGATATCTTCAGGAACCTGGTTAGCCAGCAAGGCTCCTAGGGTCTAGGTTGAGTTTCTCAGCTGAGACCTGCTCTCACTTTCTGTCAGGAAGGGCTGGGCAGGAGGCACAGTACTTCCTCTCCCGGGCTTCTCTCCCACTTCTCTGGCTCAGCATCACCATGGCCCCCTCTTCCTCTGCTTGCCCCTTGCATGCCAGTGAGGCACAGCGTCTGGCTAGACCAGAGCTTGCAGACCAGCCAGCACCAACCCACAGACAGGCTTTATTTGGCCCACACAGTCATTTTTTTTTATTTGAATTCATTTTAACATTTAAAAGCTGAGGGATTCTGCTTTAAAAATATCCAGATTTCTGTCTTCATTTGGAAATTTGGAACATCTGGTGAGGCTGGGTCCCTCTTCCCATATGGCCAGCACTGGCTGAAAC
Organism: Onychomys torridus; assembly: GCF_903995425.1. Lineage (NCBI taxonomy): Eukaryota > Metazoa > Chordata > Mammalia > Rodentia > Cricetidae > Onychomys > Onychomys torridus. Next base: position 1,640,683 of record NC_050443.1, read on the forward strand.
TAAATGGCACTGACCACGTGGTCAAAGCCAGCTTCTCTACACCCAGCCTGAATGAGCGCCCATGGAACCCGAGGTCATTTGGGAATGGTGTCCCCATCTGGGGACTCTAGAATGTCACATGGACCATCTGTGAATAATCCCTCCATATCTCTTCCTGGTGAAACAGGGTACAATGCTAGGTGGAAGTCAAGCCAGCCAGCAGACCTACAGCAGAAAGTACCACAAATCTCTGATATAATAGGACAGGTGTCTCAAGTTTAATCAGTACAGGTTAGAGTAATTCCCCAAAGAGGCTGCCTTCTGGGACCAAACCACACACTCAAGAGGCAGAGAGATGGAGGCAGATGGAGGAGAGACGCAGACAGAAAAGCAATCCATTCTCTCTCTCCCCCCACCTCTCTCTTCTATTGCTAACCCTTCCCTACCAACCTGGACCAAAAATGTAGCGATGGGATGGGATGCCTTTTACTCCCTCCATCTCATCCCCCTGACCAGAAACATTACTGGGTATTTCAGGGGCAAAGTCTAGCCCTTCTCCACACCAAGAGGTACCCTTGAGTAGCACCCTGGGAATGTTAGTTCTAGGTCACACAGTGAAGGCCTGGGTGATAATGTCACGGTGGTCAGGTTCCCTCCAGGGTCTCTATACCTCCTTCCTCATCTATCTGTGTGACTTTAGTGGCTTCCTGTGAGACCCAAACAGGTATTTTGTCTAGAAGATACCTTGTAAACTTTAAAGCGAATGGCAAAGGGTGAGGGGCACTGTAGACTGAAGTAGTTTCGAGGAAGTTTCAAAGACCTGGGAAGCCACCTAATACAGATAGGATGAGTTCCTATACGGATAATAGAAGTCCTTACAATTAGTCTTTACAGAATATGCTGGTCTTTAAACACATTCTGGAAGGGTCTGTCCACACAGGAAGGTTTCTGTTTAGAAACAGTCCGTATACAGGTTAGGTCAAAGTGGGGAGCGGGGATAGAGGACTTTTATCCAAGCACAAACGCTCTTTACAACAGAGAACGCCTTTAGAAAAGTGAGGGATTTTCATTGGCACGCCTGGCTATTACCTGCAAAATGCTGTTCAAATACTAATGACCTTTACACCAAGGTGAAGGTTTTATGTAAGGATAAAGAGCTTGTGTGCTTCCAAGAGAAAACACAGCAGCCTGGCTCTTGCACGTACGGGGGACAAGGAAGGCTAATCGATTTTGTTCTCAGCACAGCACAGCCCCTGGATGCCACTGACTTGAGCAAAGACCCTGCACCTGCTCAGGCAGCAGGTGGGAGCCCGCGAGAGGGCGGAGCAATTGGGCCCACCGCTCACGCCGCATTGCCTCCGGTGGCCGCCAGGGGCAGCACCGAGGCACCTGCCGCACCTCCCCCTCCCCAATCTCCACCCCCCGCCCTCCGGGCTCCTGCTCCCGGGAGCCCCGCAAACCCCGCTCCGCCCGCGCCCCGCACAGCACCGAGGCTCCCAGCCCGGTCCGCCCAGCTGCCCCTCCCCGGGGCCATGGGGGCACCCCCGGGCTACCGACCCTCTGCCTGGGTGCATCTCCTCCACCAGCTGCCCCGCGCCGACTTCCAGCTCCGACCGGTGCCCAGCGGTTTTGCGCCCCGCGACCAAGAGTACCAGCAGGTGGGATGGCAAACAGGGGCCAGGTCCCCGGGGAGCAGGAGGTTGGGTCACAGTTCCTGTGTCTTGGGGGCTGGAGACCCGGCCTGCGTTTGGGTGTACAAGAGCAGGATTGGCGGTGGAGAGCTCATACCTTAAGGTTCCTCCCTCGGACGTGCGCTGGGCATGCAGACCCCTCTCTCCAGAAATAAAAGAAAGCCAGGAGCCTGGACCCCCAAGAGTCCTAAATGGGAGGAGATGAGGCCCCAGCATTTGGGTTCCTGAGACCTGCCTTGCAAGCCAGTCTCCAGGGTCATCTAAGGAAAGATCTGCTCCTGAGGTTCTAGGCGAGAAGGACCCCGCCCCCACAGGATCCCAGCTAGTAAATATGTCCCAGATAAGGGGGTACCCAAGAGACAGGACCGAGAGCGGGAAGGCTGGGGAGGCAGCTGAGGTCTGGGACAGGGATTGATATCCTCAAATAGGGAAGAGAGATTTTAAGGCTAGGGCTGGGGAATGAGGTGAGGTGAGATAAGGATTCAGGGTGCTTTCGGCCTGTCCCAGGACAGAAGACGCTGTCAGGGCGCCAGAGAGGATCAGGTGGAGATGAGGTTAGGTTTGGGGCCACTGAAGACGGCAGGCCTGGGTCCCAGGAGGGTGAGGCTGGCGGGGGAACCTCACAGAAGCTGGTTCCCCGGGGAAAGGGGCCCAGCGGCAGCTCTGGGTTGGGGGGTGGCTGTCCCCTGACCCAGTTTAATTCAAGTCCTTGACTTTGAGATTAATGCGAAAAGCTGGCCTGAGCTGGGGGCCTGGAGGGAGGGGGGCTATCACCCCTGCCCTCCCTCCAAGTCTGAACCTCTGCGGCTGTTCGGGGTGGCTTCTGGGAAAGGGGCACAGGGTTGGGAGAGCTTTGAGGGAGGGGGGTGTTCCCAGAAAAGCAGCAAGGGGGAACGTGTGCTGTGTGCTTGCTATTTGGGTCATGGCTGGCACAGCCTGAGCGGCTCCTCCCTGCCTACTCCACCCGCCCCCTCTCCCCTCCAAACAGGGACCGCCATCCCCTCGCCCACAGCCACTTACACAATCACAGCCTCCAGCCGGTAGGTCCACCCACTCCCAAACAGACTCACGGGGCTTATGGCTCTGGAGAGCTCCTCAGCCACGAGGATTCCCCCGTGGGCCCCCAGCACCACCACAGATGCTTAGAACGGTTTGCTCAACCTGATCCTCAGCAGTCAGAGTCAAAGCTGGGCCACACACAGTCCTATCCCTGAGACATTCTTCTTCATAGAAATGACACACTACGAGGGACTCTGGGACAGGACATTCAGGATCACATGCCCAGTCACATATACACAGCACCCTCATGTGTACACCATCACACATACAGGCACCCTCATAAACACATACACATCTATTCCCCACACACACAAACTCAAACTCACCCCAAGTCACACATACACTCACATAGTCCACCCAACACCCCTCACTGATTGAAGAAGCTATGTTCAGAAAACATTAATGCCCACAAATATTCTCTTGCACACAGACATGCAGCATGATATACACAAACACCTTATACTCACACTCCATGTGCCCTCATCTGGTGGAAGGCAAATTCACAGCCACATAAACACTGCACACACTTGTCACTCCCACAGGTGATGTGGAGGACAGGGAGATGTGCTATGATTTAGGGACTGTAGTCCCTGAGAATGCAGGGCTGTGATTCCAGGCCTCATACTGCCCTTATCCTGCTGTGTGGCTCCAGGTAAATCCTGTCCAGCTCTGGGCCTCGGAGAAGACATGTGACACAGGTCTCCTGAAAGACCCTACCACATGCAGAGCCCACCATTCTATAATTGACTGAGACACGGCCTCTCTCTGTAGTCCAGGCTGGCTGGAGTTTATGTAACATGGAATGGCCTGAAAATATGGCGGTCTTCCTGCCTTAGCCTCCAGAATGCTGGGTTACAGGGGTCTAGTGCCATACCTAGCTAGCTCAGAGCCACTCTGTTCTGCAAGGTGTTCCCAGCTGTTAACATCCTTTTGTCTACCTTTCCTTCCCTCTGTCCTTTGGGTCTCACTACACACTGTTAGTCTCCTTTCTTCTCTAGTTCTCTCTCTGTGTGGTTCTTTCTCTGTGTGTGTCTCTTCACGTCTCTGTGTCTCTGTCTCTCTCCCTCTCTCTCCCCTGTCTCTGGTTTGATCCCTCTGGTGTTTTGTGTGTCTTATCTCTACCTCCCTCTTCCTTGTCTTTGACTCTGAGCCTTGTGTATATGTGTCACACCACACACACACACACACACACACACACACATACAGCTGTCACAGCGCCCCGTCCCCAGCCCCAGCCCTGGGGTGATAGACTCAACTGCAGTGGGTGTGTGAGCTCAGCTCAGCAGCGGTCAAGAAGGCTGCCTCTCCTGCTCACTGAAGTCCGGTAATGGGAACCTTCCTGCTCCTTCATGTCCCTTCCTGCCGTACAGTTCGGAGGGAACCTCAGGAAGTCCTTGGGACATGTTACATTCCAACTGCTTGGTTGCACTAAGGAGGACACCAAGGTTCAGAGAGAGGGGAGCCCTTTTGAGGCCACACAACCTGGGAAGAACTGTCCAGGGCTGGAACCCAAAATCTGGGTCCCCTACTAGTATGCTGCCTCCAGCAACCTAGCCCTAAATTCTGGATGGGCCTTAGCTGTTAATATGGGAGAGAATAGGTATCTCATCTTTTTCCACAACCTGAACACCATCAAGGCTTTGCCCCCATGCCCCTGAGGAGGAACTTCTTGTCTGGGACATGAACGTGCTGTCCGAGGCCTCTCATCACTTCCTCCTCAGGCCCTGCTGCTGGTGGCAGCCTTGGCTGGGCTGGGATTGGGCCTGAGCCTCATCTTCATCGCCGTCTACCTCATCCGCTTCTGCTGCTGCAGGCCCCCGGAGCCCCCTGGGGCCAAGAGTCCCCCACCGGGAGGAGGCTGTGTTACCTGGAGCTGCATCGCTGCCCTTCTCGTGGGCTGGTAATGGGGCCCCAGGGTGGGTGGGGAGCGGGGCAGTCAGTCTTCTCACACTAACTCGGGGGATGGGCGCAGTTAGGAGAGGGAACCCCTGGACACTGCCTGTCTGCTTGGTGAGGCTCAGGGAGGACGAAGCAGCCGGCCTGGGCGTAGAATTGAAAGCCTGGGACAGGTGTGGGGTTTTCGGTGGATCTCTCACCACTCAGGGGAGTAGATATTCTCTCTAGACTCCAGTTCCCACATCTTTAAAGTGGGTTTTGCAGTACTACGTGTACCCCGGTTATACCAAAACTAGAGTGCACAGCTCCTGCGTCCTGGGGGTGTCCTCTGTGTTAACACTGATCCAAGAGTTATTCATTCACTGAGCTCATTCATTCAACAACTGAGCATAACTACCGTGTGCCAGACACTGAACATGCCAGCCCCGGCGCCCTGTGACTTGAGGCACACAGTTCCAGTCAGGGAAAGAACAGGCCTTACAGGGTCACCACCAGCAGCAGCAGCAGCACCTGCTCAGCCCACACCCAAGCTGGGTCTGAGCCTTTCTCATGCTGAGAGCTGTGCTCAAGCTGGCCACACCTGGTTCTGAATGAGGGAAGCTCGGGAGGAAGAGAAAATGACTTTTTAAGCCCATCCAGTGTAAGAGGCAAGTGGAGATTCAGACTCATGGAGAAAGAACCCCTCCCCCCCAGGACCCTCCATAGGAACTTGATGGCAAGATTGCTGACTGGAGTCCAGCTCCTCCTAGGTCATGGTTAGTTAGCTGACTTATGTCTCCTATGAGAGGACTAAGTATTTGAGGGGGTTGAGACCTGCTGGGGACTTCAGACATGGTCATCAGGAGCCGTATAGGAATGTGGTGTCCCCTCCAGCCAGCTGGGGGTATGGCCTGGAGTAGTCACCCCAGTCTGGGCTCTGGGCCACTCTCCCTCATTGTAGGAAGAAGAGGGTGTGTGTTTGGGAGTATGGGGGGGGGGGGGCTGGGCGCCCTATATCCAAGATGTTTTCTCATCAGGCTTTCCAGAATGGGGGTGGATGGGGGAAGTTGACAAAGGCCCAGTGGGGGAGAGACATAGCCCCAGCCCCCTCAGAGCCTGGGAACAAGAGGAGCATTGTAGGGTTCTGAACAATGGGGCAGGGGCAGTAGGCTCCCATCCAAGGGATGGGGTGGGGGCCTGTGTAGCCCAAGGCTGGGAACTGTGAGGGCATCAGGCTCTCGCCCCTTCCAGTGCGAGGCACAGACTCAGAGAGGAAAGTGGGTCCCCATATTCAAGCTCCACAATGGATGTCTGTGTGTTGGCTGGGCAGGGACAGGGGCCCCGCTCCTGGCCTGGCCTCCGGCCCTCCCTCCCACATTCTCTTACTCCTCTTCCAGCTGGCCAGATGCCTGGATCCCTGGGCAGCAAAGGGGAAGGCTGAGGGCTCCAGGCACAATGTCTTTTACAAAAGAATAGGGGCTAGGGGCCTTGTGCTCCTAAGAACCTTGAGGGGGCAGGGGCAAGGACCCCATGGGCTAGGAAGAAACAGGTGTTGATGATCTAATGACTCCTAAGACAAGGCTGTGAATGCGGGATGTTTAGGCAAAGGACATAGGAGTGGATTGTGAGCTGATCGTAATTAGGAATTGATAACCTTTTATCCAGGGCTAGGCAAAAACCAGGGTTCCATTCTGGGGAGTTAAATCTGGGGGACCCCCTCTTTTCCACCACTCCACCCACCATTAGCATCACAATGACGTCTCTTCAGCTGGGGGAGTGAGGTCTTCAGGTTACCTTGGCAACTGGTGGAGGCCAACCTTGAGCTGTTCTTTTTTCCCACGGAGGATGAGCCAATAGGGTGGATGCAGAGACTGGGTGGGCAAATGGAGCAAAGGGGAGGGTGGGTGCATGTGGAGGCGTGGTGCCTGCCCTCCAGGGCCTGAGACGGGTTGGTATTTCTTCTTCCTCCTTCTCTCAGTGCGGGCATTGGCATTGGTTTCTATGGCAACAGCGAGACCAGCGATGGGGTGTCCCAGCTCAGCTCAGCACTGCTGCACGCTAACCACACACTCAGCACCATTGATGACTTGGTGAGGGGCCAGCCTCTGGCCAGACTGCAGACTCATGCCCCAATTGGTCTCCCCATGGGATTGTGCCCCCCCCCCCCACTGAGGAACAAAAGGAGCCCAAATCAAAGCAGATCCCAGACCAGAAACCTAATCCCCAGATGCAGAACTTCAAACTTAGACCTTGCAGACCTTAGACCCTATGTTCATCCCCAACCCTGCAACCTGGAGCTGGGTCTAGAAGATTCAGATGCAGAGTGAAGGAAGGCTCAGATCCAGGCCCAGGCCTGCACTTATATCCCAAGCCAGAGACAAAACACCAAGGACACCAGTCCCTGTCTTCAGGCCAGATCCAAGGCTACACATACCCTATACTTGGCCCAAATGCAAGCTCAGGGACACCCCCCCCCAACACACACTGGGAGATCTTGTACCCCGGGATTCCAGAGCTCAGGACTGAGATGCCGGTGTAGCAGTTTGGTGCCTACTTGTGGAGAGCCAAGGCATGAGATTTGAGACCCCAGACTCAAAAAGGCCGACATGGGCTTCAGACTTAAGACTCCTCCTTCCGTTTGACTTAATTTCAGTGCTGGAGTTAGGATCTTTACCTTGCCTTCAAACCCCTGACCAACTAGAGCAGATGACGACAGGACCTGGGAGCCCTTTTCCCCAGTCTTCAGATGCCCCAGAGCTCCAGATCTCAGACAACTCACATTCCTCATCCCTGCTTCACCCCCGAGACCCCATCCTTGAGCCCCAACCCCAGGCTGTGGAAAAGGTCACCCCTGGCCTGAGACCGTGTCACCTCCCCAGGTGCTGGAAACAGTGGAGAGGCTGGGTGAGGCAGTAAGGACGGAGCTGACCACCCTGGAGGAAGTACTGTCAGAACGCGTGGAGCTGGTGGCCGCCACTCGGGGAGCCCGGAGGCAGGCTGAGGCTGCGGCTCAGCACCTGCAAGGGCTGGCCTTCTGGCAAGGAGTGTCCCTCAGCCCAGTGCAGGTGGCTGAAGATGTGACTTTTGTGGAGGAGTACAGGTAGGGAAAGGGCTTCCCTGTTGTTTGAAGCATGGTAGTCTCTATCTGAGCCCTGGGGGGTTGTGGGTGACAGTATCTGGATACAGTTTTATTTGTCCCACTGGTTGGAAGAAGCTACAGTGACTTGGCAGGTGGAGGCAGGGGTGCTATCCAGCATCCTATAGGCCAGGCCCCACTATGGAGAATTACCCAGTTGTGAATACAAGACCAGGCTGATAAAGCCAGCTCTGAGGATGGATCCAGAGACCGAGGGCCCATCCTCAGACTTACATACCCCCTCAATGATCTGTCATTCATTCACTCACTCAGCCGTTCCTTGACTCATTCATTGGCGAAGCAATCACGTAACACACAGTAGTAAGTAGACTATTCAAGTAGCAAACCTTAGATTTATCTAAAATGGGATTATCTGGGAGGCAACTGTGTTCACTATACTGTGTTCACTGTGCAACTACTTAGCATCTGGAGAGAGACGGCACATATGATTAGGAACCTCAGCTTTAAGAGGCCGCTCTGTATTTGTACAGGCTTAAACAAGCTTCTTCTCAGGCCTTGGCCTTGGTTTTCCCACCTTAAAGTGAGTCCTTTCATGCATAGCTCAAAATGCCTTGTGGCAAGTTAGTTAATAACCTTGAGTGTCTGAAACAAAGAACACAGGTGACTGATGAAATAGTGTCAGTCAAGTCCAGATATGCCAAGCAGAGGGGTGACAGCAGGAAACTGCACCCAGGAAGGACTCTTCTCAGCCAGGAGAGCAATAGGAAACAGGCCTGTGATCTCAACCACTCTGGAGGCTGAAGTAAACGGGTTGAAAACTCCAGGCCTGCTTGGGCGGCAGTCATTTCAAGGCCGGTCTGAATAACTTAGTGCGACATTGTTTCAAACGAAAGAAAACAAGGTTGAGGCTGCGGGTAGTGGAAGGGGAGGATTTGCCCCGATAGTGGAAGAGGATTTGCCTAGAATTGACAGGTGAGGGATTGAGAGTGTGACTGGGTGGTAAAACACCTGCCTAGAACCTCCCTGTGAGGGACTGAGGGTGTGGCTCAGTGGTAGAGCCCCTGCCTGGAATCCACCCGCGAGGGGCTGGGGAGTAAAGCTCGGTGGTAGAGCCCCTGCCTAGAATTCCCCAATGAGGGGCTGGTTTTGTGGCTCTGGTAGAACATTTTCCTAGAATCTAATCCTGAGGGGCTGGAAAACATGACTTGGTTAGAGTTGCGGCCTACCTAGCATGTGTGAGGCTTTATGTTCCCAGAGGCATCAACAGGTCTCGGGGGAGTGACTAGAAAGAAGGTGAAGGGCGCTTGCTGCTCTTATAGAGGACCCAGGTTCGGTTCCCAGCACTCACAATGGCAGCTCACAGCTATCTGTAACTCCAATTCCCCGTGATCCAATACCCTCTTCTGACCTCTGCAGACACCAGGTAGATGCACACACATGTAGCAAAACACTCACCCTTATAAAATAAAAACATTTTTAAAAAGCAAACACGTTTTCTGTGAGGTGAGTCATGAGAGCTTTGGAGCAGATAAAACAGGAAGGAGCTTGTCTGGACACAGGCAGGCAGCTTATGGCCCAGTGTTTGGAAGGGCTGTGCTAAAGGTGACACTGGAGGGGAGGAACAAGCTGTGAAGTCTCCGAGGCAGCCATCCATCTCAGCAGCCAGCAAGCCGAGCTTTCTCCACTCGGTTATGTCATTACTTCCTGTACAACCCGAGTCTCCTGTTCCCAAGCAGGGAGGCCAGGCTCCTCAGAACGCGCAAGTGCAGCACACTGGGGCTGAGACAATCCCAGCAGAGGGTGCATGCTGGGGATCAAACAGTGGGAGGCAGTCGGGCCTAGGTCCAAGGGCCACAGGTTCTATGTCACAGTCAAACCTAGGATCACAAGAGTCTGGTCGGGGAGGTAGAGGTGACTGAAAATGATGCTCAGCAGATGCTCTGTGAGCATGTCTGGTATTCGAGAGGCCCACAGATGCACTGGGGCCACGGAGGCACGGCCAGGTCTCAGAGAGCGCAAACCACAGTCACATGGACACGCGCTGAGAATGGCACCTTATGAGCATTTGCAGTGTGCCAAGCACTGAGTTTGGGCCTTCCGTGCATCTCCCTCTGCAGTCCTGCTGGGTTACTTATTTAATTACATATTATGCAGCATTCAAAGCCTACCCTGGATGATGATTTGGCTAACATTAACTTCACCCACAAGCCCACTCTCCTAAGACCTTTACATGTGTCCATTCATTCATCTGATAACAGATTGTGAAGTTGATTCTGATATGCCACTCAGGTTACTAGTAGGGAAACTGAGGCAAATAGGTTACATGGCTAATTGAGTAATTGAGACCTAGACATCATAGCTCTGAAGTGTGCAGTAAGGTTCCAGGTAATGGACACCCTATAGTGCTGGCTCAGGGATCTTATTCAGAGAAGCCACTGCCTGCGTCCACGACCACAGAACTTCTGTGATTTGGTCAGGGTAGGTCCCAGGTGCTTCAACCCTAGAACCTATGCTACAAAGCACTCCAGAGTCTTGTGAGCCATGCCCCATTTCACCAGTGAACTTTGCAGAGCAGCAGGGAGGCTGCAGGATCAGGTTGGGTTGGGGTGAACCTGACGTCCTGCCGCCCTCCTTTGGCCCTTCTTCCTTCAGGTGGCTGGCCTACGTCCTCCTGCTGCTCTTGGTGCTTCTGGTTTGTCTCTTCACCCTCCTGGGCCTGGCGAAGCAGAGCAAGTGGCTGGTGGTTGTGTGAGTGGAGCTCTATGCACAGGGGAGGGGAATGGGCCGGCTTCCAGCATGCATGCAACATTGTTAAAGTCATGGGAAAGAGGAGATTGCATTTGCTGTAAGGGAGGAGGGGGCTGACGTGCCAGATGCTTTCTCCCTTGGTTACCAAAACAAAACCATGGAGGGAGTGCCACCAGGTTCTCTATATGGCAGGTGAGGGACCTGAGGTAATGTGGGGACACCTAGGACCTATGCTCTTACAGAACAGTTCGCTGTGTGCCAGATATCATTCTTAGGACTTCATGGAACTCTCCCATTCAGCCTCCCAGGGAGGTAGGCACTGACCTCTGTTTAACAGTGGGAGGTGGTGGAAGTCCACTGTGGCTAGGTCAGGGCCGCACAGTCAGGATGTACTGTGTGTGTGGTAGGGCGCCAAGCCCAGCCTGCCCATCATGGGAAGAGCCCATCCTCCTCCTCCCTTGGTGCCTACTGTCTGTGGACTCCCCCGGGAGAGATGCCCTACTGCATCTAAGCCCTCATCAAGGCTTGGAGACTGATAGAACACACTGTGTTGAGCAAGTGTATGACTGGGGGCCAGGTCTTCCAGTTCACAACAGCTGCCAGCCTCCCCTACCACTCCATGACCCAGAATTATTTTACCCTCACAACCCCGGACATGTCAAGACTTAAATAAGCTAAGCTCAGAATTTCAGAAATCAGCTCTGGAACACTCCCCACACGTTATGGCTTAGAGGTTGAGAGTGGGGATGAACCTATTGGACTCTGGACAATAAAATCCCAGGAAATTCAGCCTGTGGATGGACAGCTGCCTCCTAGGGTCCAGGAACAGCTGGGACAATGGCTGCTGACCTGCCAACCAAGACCTTTCCCTCTCCTTTTCCGACTGAACAGATGTTCTATCTGACGTCAGTCTGGGCCTTACCCCACCCTTTACTCCTGTGCCTCTGCCTCTAATCCTCTAGGCTACAGAGGTTGGTGGGTACTGGGGAGGGCTGTGATTGGATGTGGGATGTAGAAAGAGGCAAGGCTGATTAAGAGACCTGAGTCCAGCCACCTCCCCCTCTAGGATGACCGCCATGAGTCTCCTGGTGCTTGTCCTGAGCTGGGGTTCTATGGGCCTAGAGGCTGCCACAGCTGTGGTAAGTATGGGGCTCTGCATTCAGGTGTTTTGAATCAGGTGGGTGTGACCTAATTAATGCCATAAATCCTAAGGCTTGGGAAATACGATCACAGTTCTGAGGTTTCAGCCTTATTTGCTGGGTCCTGAGAGAGCAGAGGCCAGGGTCTGGACTAGACTCCTCAGTCTGAGGAGATCTAGAGTCTGGACTCCTGGGTTTGAGGGAGGAGGACTGGAGCCTGGACCTGTGGGAATATGAAATCGGACATTTCTGGTCTGATCCCTTCCTGCTTCCTTCACCAGGGCCTCAGTGACTTCTGCTCCAACCCAGACACCTATGTGCTGAACCTGACCCAGGAGGAGACAGGGCTCAGCTCAGGTGATTCCCATAAACCCCTGCGGTCCTCTGCACTCCCTGCCACCCACTAGTGCCTAGTCTGTGGTAGAGTGCAGAATCATCTACCAATCCCGGAAGGATGGTAAAAGGGTAGGATCAAAATGTCTGTGAGTGTGAGGGGGGCGGGGAGCATGGACCTCAGTGATAGGAGGATGTGACTGTGGGAGAATGTGGGGGACCTGCCCCCACTTTTTCCCATGGGGTACTCTTGAGCAAGGAGGAGTGAGAAATACTTAGATAGAAATATAGAGAAGAGTGACAGATAGAAACACAGGATAGCCTTGGGAGGGCCTGGGTTAAAACCCACCAGCCCCTTCTTTCTCTTCTAAAGGGCTATTTATAGAAATGCCAGGGGTGAAGCAGAAGACCTCCCCCAAGCACAGCCAAGTACAGACTCTTCCAAACACTTAGTGACCATGCATGTGGTCAAGCCATACCCTAATGCAGCCCTGCTGTGTAAAGCAAGCTCAGATCTCACTAGGAAACCTCTGTGGACCCCAAAAGAAGAACAAGGAAACATAATTAGGTCAGTTGAATCTGCTTCCAGATGCGGGTGAAGCTGAAGGGATGAAAGTATGGGGTGTGATATTGCCCACCTATAATCCCAGCAATTAGGAGTCTAAGGCATGAGTTCAAGGGCAGCCTGGGCTATGTCACACCCTGTTCTAAAACAAAACGAAGACAGAATGGAATTGGAGATGTCACTAAGTTGGTAGAGTACTTGCCTTGCATGCCCAAAGCTTTACGTTTGATTCCCAGCAACACATAAAACTAGCACAGTGGCTTGTGCCTAAAATCTCAGCACTCAGAAAGTGCAGGAAGAAAGATCAGAAAAGGTGATCCTCAGCTACATAGCAAGTTCAAGGCTGGTTTGGGCTGCATGACTCTTGTCTCAAAACAACAGCAGCAAACCGAACAACAAAACAAGAAGGAAGAAGAGGAGGAGGGAAGGAAAGGAAAGCAGGGAAGGAGAGAGAATGGAAGGAAGGGAAGAAGGGAAAGAAGGAAGGAGGGGAAGAGGAGGGAGGGAGAACGGATAGGAGAGTGACTAGCAGGTCTTTGAGACCCCAAGAAATTTCCAAACTGGGTGGGGAATGTCCCCTGGGCTATGGCCCTCCAGATGTGCCCAGGGAGAGCCTGGGCCCAGGCTCATAGCCTGCTCCTTTCTCTCCCCCCACTTCAGACATCCTCAACTATTATTTCCTGTGCAACCAGGCGGTCTCCAACCCCTTCCAACAGGTTAGGACTGTGGGCAAAAGAAATGGGAACTGAGGAGATGGCTAACGTGAATCCTCAAAGGCATATATATGATGGGCTGTACTCCTGGGTTCCATGGGAGGTGGAGGGTGCCATGGCCCAGAGTTGTGCATTCTAGTGGACAGATGGCATGACCCATACCCTGACCTGAGTCCTCCTCTCTATCTCCCTGCAGAGGCTGACTCTGTCCCAGCGAGCTCTAGCCAGCATCCACTCCCAGCTGCAGGGCCTGGAGCGGGAAGCTGTCCCTCAGTTTCCTGCAGCACAGGTTAGGTCAATAGACGGTACCAGCCCGAGGGGGGGAGAGGGCTGAGCCTGGTGAACCTGTGGGATGCTGGCCCTGCTCATAGGACGGGACAGGGTCAGGTTGGCTTGGGTCAGACAGGCCCTTCTCCGAGTAGGCAGGGTCTCCAGTTGTGTGTAGAGCCTACAGGAAGGGGGCGGAGGCAACAGAAGTAGACTGGTCTCTTGGGGCTGGGGAAGCAGCGTGAGGGAGACTCTGGAGTGCTGCTGAACCTCTGTAAAGGGGAGAGAGGGGATGGTCCCTTTGGGAAGTGGGGCTCCTGAGTTGAGGGCGGAGCATACTTTGCGGGGTAGCCAAAGGACTGTCTGTGTTCGTTCCCTCCCGCAACAGAAGCCCTTGTTATCCTTGGAGGAGACGCTGAATGTGACGGAGGGAAGCTTCCACCAGTTGGTGGCGCTGTTGCACTGCCGCAGTCTGCACAAGGTGAGCTCGCCTGCTTGCTCGCCCAGTTTCTCCATCCCCTTCTTTCTCTCACTCTTCAGTCCCTCTCCGTTCCCCTCTCCCTCCCCTCTGCTGCTCTCTCTTTCTCATCCTCTCTCCCTCTCCCTCCTCCCATGTTTTTCATCTTTTACCTTGTCTCCTCTTTGAAAGCTGCTCAGCCTCTTAAGCCCTGGAATGAGAGCCTGGGCAGGCTCCTAGCTCCCAGGGTTGAATGCTAGTTCGTGGACCTCTCTATGTGACACGAGGGGCGGGGGGGTCATGTAGCCCAGGCTTGCTTCAGACTAGCTGTTATAGCAGAGGATGACCCTAAGTTTTGATCTTTTTGCCCACACCTCCCTCCTGAGTGCTGGGCTTACGGGTGTGTGCCATCTTATGAAGTACTGAGAATGGAACTCAAGGCTTGATGCATTTCAAGCAAGCACTCCACCAACCTCGCTAAGTCCCCAGCCTCCAGTCTTTTTAAAAAGTATTTTCTCATTTTGAGGCAGAGTCTCATTAAATTACCCAGATACGGCTTGGATTCCTAATCTCCTGGCTTCAGCCTCCCCACTAGCTGGGATGGCAAGATCTTCCAGACCCAGCCTGGACTATTATTCGATGTACTTTTCAAACCCAGAGACTAGGAGAAGACAGTTGAGTGGTTTACCCAGAGGGCAAGGACCTCATGGAAGGGTACTGAGCTCCTTCTGGTCTGCACTTCCAAGCATGGCCAGTCTGTCTCCTTCTGCTTCGGAAACATTTTGACCCATCCACCACCCAAGGGCTCACTGCAGATTGTATCTGCAGGACAGATGCTTCATCACCACTTTCTGCTTATCTGTCCACCTTGTAATTAGCATACAGACTCAGCAAAGAGATTCCTTTCTACAAGGAGACCCTGGCAACCCCTGGGAGGTCCTTGTCCCAAAACACTGTTTGCTGGGTATCCAAAGTCTGAAATCAATGTGGTATCCTGCCCCAGGGGGCAGGTACCAAAGAGTGAGCAATGGAAGGGTTCTTGCTTTTTTATACAATGGCATGCTGGGTTCCCAACCCTGTTTTTTGACTCATGCAGATGCTGAGCTCCAACACTGGCTCCAAGATGACTGTGAAGGGAGAGTTGAGGAGTCAAGAGTCTGCGCCCACCATTGATAAGCCACATGACCCTGGGCCTTGGTTTCCCATCTAGGCCTTTTTCACCACATGCTAAAATTAGGGACAGGACGGAGAACTTTGCTCCATCTATGAAGTACTTGTCACACAATCATGAAAACCTGAGTTTGATCCCCAGAAACCATGTAAAAAGCAGGCCATATGGCGCTGGTTTAAAATCCCAGCACTGAGGAGGCGGAGACATGTGGATATGTGGGGCCTGCTGGCCAGCCAGCCAAGCCCAACTGGTGAGCGCCAGGTCCAAGTGAGAGAGCCTGTTTCAAAAACAAACAACACCTTGCTGATGGTCAGAGAACAGGACGGCCACAATATTAAACATAGAGGTCAGGCGGTGGTAGTGGCGCACGCCTTTAATCCCAGCACTCGGGAGGCAGAGCCAGGCGGATCTCTGTGAGTTCAAGGCCAGCCTGGTCTACAGAGCGAGATCCAGGACAGCCAGGTCTACATAGAGAAACCCTGTCTGGAAAAACAAGAACAAACAAATGAAAAAAAAAAAAGCGCAAAAATATATTTGAACTTTAATCTTTGTCTCACATGCACAGGCATCCAAACACTCCTTCCACTTGTACACACACACACACACACACACACACACACACACACACAAGTAAAATAGGGACAAGAAACATTAGGATGAGAAAGAATGAGCGGTGTGTGTGTGTGTGTGTGTGTGTGTGTGTGTGTGTGTGTGTGTATACCTTTCATCCCATCCCTTCCAGAGGCAGAGGCCAAGGCAGGTGGATCGCTGTGAATTTGAGGCCAGCTTGGTCGACAAAGTGAGTTCTAGGCCAGCCAGGCCTATAGGGAGGGACCCTGTCTAAGGGGGCGGGGCTGTCTCTGGAACCTAAGAGACTTGGTTGCAGATTCAGCTCTGTACCTTCTAGGCTGTATGACTCTGTGCAAGTAGACTGCCCACTCTCTGGGCTCAGCTTGCTTTCCATGACAGCCAAAGACAGCATTAGCTGGGGCTGTGGCAAGGATGTGTGGGCATAGTATGTAGTGTGTGCCAGCTGCAAACCTAACTGGTTAGCATCCCGGTGGGCTCCTTAACCCTAGCCCTTGAGCTAGGTGGTCATGACTGTCCTTGTAGCTCCCTATCCTCACTTCCCACTGCATCTGCCGCTCACCCAGCCGCTGCACCACGGCTGCAGACCCTGGCCCTCCTTACCTCCTGCCCAAGACCACAGCCTTGGGCATGCAAGTCTTGCTCATTCCGTCTGTCCAGTGACAGCTGGTGAGCCTTTCGAACACAATCGGATCAGAGTCTTCCTCTACAAACCCTTGCGTGAATCCCCCTGCACATGGAGTGAAGCCGGGGCTCCTGGCACTGACCTGGAAGAGCCTGTGTACATGACAGCCTTAGCAACAGCTCTGTGGCCTCCACCTTGGTGTTTCTGCCCTTGTCTTCCACATCAGCCCAGCCACCTGCCTCTGTCTAGACCTAACCATATGCCCGACTCCTTGTGCCCTTCTCAGATGGCCTCTGCTGGCCACTGTCCTAACACCAGCTTACCAGCCTCCGAAGTGGCCTCCTTGGTCCTATGTACTGAAGGTTGCCAGTGCTGGGGACATGCCTGGAGCAAAGGTGGCTTAGTCCATTCCCGCAGAATGAATCAGCATGTTGGCTATGCCACTGGGCACGGAGGTCACTGTGGTTCTGCTGGCCTCTAGGGTGGCAGTCACAGTGGCCAGCCTTTTCTGCAAGTGTTCCATGTGCCGTGTCCAATTCTAAGTGTTATGTAAGCCAGCAACTTGTGGGTTCCAAGGGGCATTTGACAATGTGTGTGTGTGGGGGGGGTGGCTTTCCCCACTGCAGGACAGGGAGCTGGCATCCTCATCTGTCAATAGCACCTGGCTGGAGCAAGGATAGGCAGGGTTGGTGCTGGTGGGAGGTATCCGTGTAGAGGCCCGCCCACCTAGGTTCCCGGGAGAGTTCTCTGGGTGCTGAGTGATGATTCTTCGCATGGGATAAAATAGGAATGGGTTGTGAGGCTATAGCTCAGCAAAAAGGTGAACACATGGAATGACCATCCGTGTTCGAAACAGTTCTCTGAGGGGAGACTGCCCTTGGGCACAGAGTCTGGGTGGCTGACCCATGCAATGCCACACAGCCAGGTAGCGGATGGTTGCTGGGTACAACTGGGTACAAAGTGCCCGTGTGCACACCCTAAGGCTTACCTATCTCGGCCTCAGGACTATGGCTCGGCACTCCGAGGTCTGTGTGAAGATGCCCTGGAGGGCCTGCTGTTCCTGATGCTCTTCTCCCTCCTGTCTGCGGGGGCCCTGGCCACCACCCTTTGCAGCCTGCCCCGTGCCTGGGCCCTCTTCCCGCCCAGGTCAGCAGGGGAGAGAGGGCAGGGTCCCCAGGGAGGGGACAGGAGGCAGTACCCAGGGCCACTGGTGGGGATGGGGCAGCCCCCTGATGGGTCCCCATCCTGCTTCTCTGCTCTTCCCCACATCACACTTCAGTGACGACTACGATGACGCGGATGATGACGATCCTTTCAACCCTCAGGTAGACCCTGGTCTGAGGAGGAGGGCTGGGGTGTCAACCCCTGGGCCTAAGGGAGGAGGACGGGGCCCCACAGTATGTCTCCCTGTATGTCTGCCCTGCTAGGAATCCAAGCGCTTTGTGCAGTGGCAGTCTTCCATTTGAGCCTCCCCTCCAGCCTGGAGCCTGCCTCATTCGGTAAGTTTCAGTGGCACGTTGGTGTTCTGCTGGGCCTTGGCTTATGGTACTCTGATGCTGGGTGGGTGTCCGTGGGCGCGTCTCCTTCCTGTGTCAGCTCCTTATCCCTCTCTCTCTCTCCAGCTCCTTTCCTGGCTCCTGGAGAAGGCCCCACTAACCTGACCCTGACTGGGTTCTGACCACTAACACTGCTGGCCATGGACACCTCACATAGGATGACATTCTGCTCTGGCCCCCACGTTTCTCCATCCCTATTTGTCCTTAGCACAGGGGGCTGCTGAGGCGGCAGAGCAGTGAGCAGGGCTGACTGGGAAGGGGGGTCCTGCAGCTGGGTGTCCCTCACCTCTGGCTGGCTGCCAGTCTTGTCCTTGGAGAGACTAAGCTGGAGGAGGGTATAAGGATGTCTCTGCTCGTCTCCTAGCGATCTCAACTTGTGGCACTAACTCGGAAGAGGGTTGATTTGAAATAAAAGGGAAGACTATTTTACAAGTAGCTAGGTCCTTGGTATTTCTTCCTCCTAGGAGAGGAAATCCCGACTGGGCCAGGGAGACCCCTTCCCTGGTGGTTGAAAGGCAACTCTCCTCTTGTCCAGGCTCAGCACCGCTCTGGTTCTGAAAGTCATAGGCGCATCCTGACAATGGAAGAGGCAGATCCCAGGAAGAGAACAAACCTAGCATTAGATCTAAACACGCGTGCATCCCCAGGAACAAAGTTGAGCTTCCAGTCGCGTGGAATGTACAAGGCCTGGTGGGTGTCGGAATGGTGTGCAATCAACTCGCTTCCTAGCAGCTCAAATCCAGCACGAGACGTCAGAAAACCCAAGTGTGTGCCAGTCAAGGGACAGAACTGTTCAAAGGGAAAGTAGAATATTTGTATGGAGTGCGGCCAGGGTGATGTAGAAGGGGAAACTGGAAAGAAGATGAAATCTAGACAGGAAAAGATAAGGCAGCCTATGAGCTGTGAAGTAAAAACAAACAAACATGGCAGAGTAAAAAGGGAAATGTATTATCTGGGGAGTAACGCCCATGTAGTTCTCTTTTATAAAAAAAAGATAGCACCTATGACAAATAACCCACAGAAACTTCTATTTATTTAACAAAAAGACAGCTCAAATTAAAAGTAAGCAACTGAGATGAACATAGGAAAGAAAAAAAAAAAAAAACCCACGACAAACTCATAAAGTTGTTCAAATTCTAATGATTTCCAAACACAATGTGCTACTCCCCACCCCAGTACTTACTTATTGTCTGGTGCTGGTCTAGAAGCCCAGGAAGAGGTGCTCAAAATATGCTGCCCAGATGCTATGAATCCCTAGTTATGTGAAAAAAAAAAACAAAAAAAAAAAAACCCTGCTCATATGTGAAACAATAAAAACTGTACCTCCACCTGGTGATCCTTCGGGGAATGAGCTTCCAGAAAGAGACAAACAAGCAACTAAAAATGTGTGTGAAGAGCTGTTTCTGGGCAACATTTGGCTTAGTTAAATGCTGGAGACAAAAAGTCCACAAAAGGGAAAGAGAAGTAGCACTCTCTGGAAGACCAGCAGCTCTATAGGGGAAGCCGACAGAGCAGGATCCCCAAGTTGGGTGTGACCAATGGAGCCAGTAGGATGCACTAACACCAAGGGACATACATATACCCTGAAGGGCCTTTCACAGTGATGGATACCTCTGGGCCCAGTCCTGGCACCACTGTGCTAATGTGGGCAAGTTATCTGACTCCTTGAACCTCAGTTGCATCGCCAAGCAAATGGGTATCTTCAATCTAGAAACGTCAGCTCCGACAGGACAGGTAGAAAGCAAAATAAATGCAACATGATGCTCTTGGTTACACTCCGGCACGCAGAAAACATTAATTAGAAAAGTATCGAAGTCTAAGTAAAGTCTGCGGCTTAGTTCAGAGTATTAAAGCAACATCAGTCAGTTTTATTACTTTTAACAAATAAAACATGGTGATTCCGAGGTGATAACAATAGGGGAAACTGGGCATACCATGCCCAACTCCCGTATTACCTTTGCAACTTTTTTTTTCCTGTAAACCCAAATTTATTCTAAAATAAAAGTTCATTATAAAAAAAGAGATGGGAAGAAACCTATCATGCTAACAGTAACAAAATGATACAAAGTTAATCAAGTGTTGTGTAATTACCAAAAGTCGCTAGTACAAAGTGTGCCCGGAGGCTGGGCTATAAGGTGCTGTTTCATTGTTTATTAACAGGGATCCCTAATTGAATGACACAGTTCAATCATTCCTGGTGTAAACAATGAGCTTTAAGAACTGCCTATGGTGGCTGGGCCTGACGGGCTCACAACTTCAGACCCACAGGGAGGCGGATCTCTTTGAGTTCCCCATCAGCCACACACGCACAAACTTCTAGGTTCCGCAAGCTTCCTCTCCCTACACATCCCTCTACCCCGGCTACCTTTCCAGCGTCACAGCTCAATGGCTACTTCCATTCCTCAAGCGACGTGCTTCCTGCTTCCTTGGGTGCGAGCCACTCCAGGTTTATTCACTAGGCAAGGGCAGATTCATCCTTATCCCTTTTTTCTTTTTTTCGAGACAGGGTTTCTCTGTGTAGCTTTGGAGCCCGTCCTAGATCTCGCTCTGTAGACCAGGCTGGCCTCGAACTCACAGAGATCATCCTGGCTCTGCCTCCAGAGTGCTGGGGTTAAAGGCGTGCACCACCGCCGCCCGGCTTCCTCCTTGTTGTTGTTGTTTTTTGTCCCTTTACGTCACAGCGCTCTGCGCAGGCTCACAACTCCTGTCCCCATACTTTACATTTTAGAGCTAATGACTACTGCAGAATGAGTCAAGACTAGGCTGTTATATGGGAGAGTTTACGGCGCTTGTCCCCATGGGGCCACCGTCCACGCCCAGCTTCCGGCTTGCTGACAACGCCCACACGCGATTGCGTAGGCGGGGTGGGGTGGAGGGCGGCGTAAACCCAGCGGCGACACCCATTGGCTGTACGCGACACGGGGCGGGCACAGACGTCCGGGCGACGTCATCACGCTGCGGCCAGGACGTTCCAGCCCCAGAGGAGCCAGCCGGTGACCGAGCGCTGTCGCGGTTGTCTGGTAGCCGCCTTGGGCCGCCCGTAACGAATCCCGGGAGTAAGCGGTCCTGGTGAGTGTGAGGGGTGGTGGGCGGACTGGCAGTCGAGCACCGGGACGCCTTCGGGCCCCGCGCTCTGCGAGCCCGGGCCTGCTTGGGGAGGCTAACCGACGCCGCACCCAGCGTCCGCAAAGGGTGTGGCCGCCGGGGCGTCTTCGCGCATGCCCTGTGTCTTGTGCGCGCTCGCGACCTGCGCCTTTGCGCGTGCGCACGCGCTTCCGCTCTGCCGTGGGCGCTGGGAACGCGGAGGTCCCTAGAGCCCCAGACGCTCCCCTGGCGGCCCCATTGACCCGCTGTTACGCCGGCCGCCGTGTTGCCCTGGGCAACCCAGAGAGGCCACCCTCGCGGCGTGGTGCGCAGGCGCGGCTGAGCTGCCGGCTGGCCGCCGTGGGGACAGGAAGGTCGCTTGGGTTCAGGGCGACCGCTGTTTCCACCTGGTGTCGTGGGCCCCATGCCTGCGGGACAGCCAGGTGCTTCTCAGCTTAAGAGTCTGTGGCCCTCGTCCATCAGACTCCTGCCCCCTAGGCCAAACTTCTCATACCAGTTAGTACCCTCAGGCCCTCCCACTTGCTTCCCTAGTGTCGACCCCTTGACGCCACCCAACGGCGGCCTGTCTTCATTCATTCATTCGTTTATTTATTTTTAAGGTCTTTGAGGCCTGCCAGTGCCCCTAAGGCTTCCTGTAAGATTTCGGGTTCTCCATTGGGCTTCTTTCCTGTAAGCCCTGTTGTTCCGGCCCCCGGAGCCCGGCCCCCCGAGGCTGTCATGTTTCTTCCACCCCCACCCCTCACCCTTAATGGTTTCTTAAGAATGTTGTGGGCCTCCCACGCATCCTGAAGCGTTATCTGCAGACACCCTGCCCAAGGGAGTGCCTGTTGTTTCTCCCAGACCAGCTCCTGCTCCTAGGAACATCCTATATACGTCTCTTCTCTGTCCTCTGGGGACCCTCATTGATCCCGGTGCTGACAGTGAGTGACTTCACATGGGGAGAGCCTCCCCTACCTCCACTCTCCGCTGCTCCGCAGTGGGCCATCCAGAGATGCCCTTTTTCTTTGGAAACTTTGCTCTGTTCGCTGATGTTCTCCAATCTCAGCTCTGTGCTCCTCAGTGTGTCCCCAGAAAGTTGCCTCTTGCCAAACTTGTTAGCTAATGCTTTATTCAGTGTTTGTTAGGACTTTACTCACTGGAGGGCCTTCCTCCTGCTTCTTTCAGAACCTGTATCAATACTCTAGGAATTCTCTTTAGACCCCCTGCCCAGGACTGAGGTCTCCCCATCCATCACCTCAGCCTGGTTTCCTCTCCCATCCACTCTGCTAATGATAGTTTCATCATCTTGTCTGTCTTTCATTTTCACATCCTGCATTTTAGAGAGTCCAGTGTCTTCCTTTCATGCTTAAGGGTCTTCATCCCACATTAGGAATTTCCTCTGATTCTTTTGCCTGTTTGTTTTAGAGACAGGATTTCATTGTGCAGCCCAGGCAGGCCTTGAACTCCCAAAAGAGTGCTGGGATTGTAGTCATGAACCACGGTGCCTGGATTGCTTTTTCTATGAGATGCTCTCTTTCCTGCCTATCCTTTTATGGGTCTGATCTACTTTTTTCTTCCTTCTTGGGTCTAACTCATCTTTTTTCTTATAGACAGTGAAAAAGCAGTCTGGCTCCCGAGGTCCACTCCCTACACCCCAAGGTCCAGATGGCGGCCAACGTGGGTGATCAGCGCAGTGCAGATTGGTTAGTAGGGCTGGGGAACACAGCTGTTGTGACAGGAAAGAGGAGCGGGACACAGTGGGACCTCCCATGACTTAGAAGAAGAAGTCCAAATTCTGGGGGCTAGGGTGGAGGGGCAGGCTCCCCTCTGAGCTTTAGTGTGTGTGTGTGTGTGTGTGTGTGTGTGTGTGTGTGTGTGTGTGCGTGCGCGCGCATGCGCGCACTCGTGGAGGCCGGAAGAGGCACGACATTCCTTGGAGTTGGAATTATAGGTGTCTTGAGCTACCTCACATAGGTGCTGGGAACTGAACTTGCAAAATCTGCAGGACCAGCACATGCTCTTAAACACTGAGCCATCTCTCAGCCCCCTCTTACTGTCTTTTTAATAATTCCTTTTTTTCCCCATTGTTGGCCATATCAGAATTCATTTACTTGTAAAAATAAAATGAGTCCTCCTAAGGTCATAGGTCATGTAAAGTTTTGTACACACTGGTCAGCCTTCTGTTTGCTTGGCACTTCTGTGTGCCAGCTTCCACTAGGGCTCTAGTAGCTGTAGAGCTTAGCTGTGGAACTTGGGGGCCTTGTCTACCTGTGTGCAGTAGGAGAACTCTGTCTCACCTTTGCAGGTCTTCTCAGTATGGCATGGTGGCTGGAGCCAGCAGAGAGAATGGCATGGAGACTCCCATGCACGAGAACCCAGAGTGGGAGAAGGCCCGCCAGGCTCTGGCCAGCATCAGCAAAGCAGGGGCTGCCAGCAGCTCCAAAGCCAGCAGCAGTGGACCTGTGGCCAGTGCACAAGTGAGAAGGACTTGGGAGATAGTGTGCTGGGGTGGGGCTGTTCTCAGGATGGGAAGGATGCTGGCTTCCAGAGGATGGCATGCCTCAGGGGGCTGTAAGTGTGTTTTCCTGTTAACTAAATCTGATGGGGGAAAGGTCAACAACTGGGTCAGCCAGGGCCTGAATGATCTTAAGGAGGGGCCCTGCCCCATCTTCTGAAGCCTACTCTTACTGTCAGGCATGGACTCTGTTTCTTTTCTGCAGTAGAGGCCTTCCCTCTTGGGACTGTAGTTCCCATAGGCTCCTGTGGCTGGTACTGACTGACACATACATGCTTCTGTCTCCACAGTATGTCTCTCAGGCAGAAGCCTCAGCTTTACAGCAGCAGCAACAGTACTACCAATGGTACCAGCAATACAACTATGCCTATCCTTACAGCTATTACTACCCCATGGTGAGTCCCCGTCTGCTGGGTGAGAGCCTTCTGTCAGTGTTGGGAATGGTTAGCGGGAGTGAAGACAGACAGCAATGTTCAGAAACCTGTCAGTAGCCCTAATGTAAACCAGCTTCCTGCTCAGGTCTCTCAAGACCTGACCTGTCCGTGGTCCATCCCGACGTTGAGGCTCACATCCTCACCGCCTCACTCCAGACCCCAGGACATTAGCATACCCCAGTCACCTGTGCTTTGCCCTGCTGCAGCTCTCCATTTGACTGTGCTCACTTGAGCGTTCCTTGCTGCCCAGAGAGCATCTTCAGAGAGCCTCCCGTTGCCAAGCTCTCCAAGTCGTACTCCTGCTTCTCTTCTCTGCCTTGTTTTCCTTCTCGCTACTTACTGTGGGATGGTGCCCACTTACACTGATAGCTTTGTAGATTTCATTAGAGCCCGGGGTTTGTTTTTCTTTTTGCGTCAGAGTTCTCTATTCAGCTTAGGTTGGCTTCAGACTCTCCTCCTGCCTCAGCCTCCTAAATGCACACCACCACAACAAGCTTGCCTTTTTATTTTTTATTTTTTATTTATTTTTTTATTTTTATCGATCAGTCTAAATGTGTCACCCTGGTTGGCCTGGAACAAGCTGTGTAGATCAGGCTTGCCCCAAACAGCACAGAAATCCCACCTGTCTCCACCCTGCCTCCCAAGTCATGTGATCAAAGGGGTGAGCCACTGTCCCTGTCCACCGCCTGCCTCTTTATCATAGCTAGAAATGTTGGCACTCACTATGTCTCACCACTTGTTAGCAAGAGCTCTGGGTGCTGGCATGAGTGGGATGAAGAATTTGTTGTTGTTTTGATTTTTTTTGTAAATACATGTTTTGGCACATTTGTGTGGTGGAAAGAACATGGGCCTGGCGTTTGTAGCCTCTTGAGCACAGTTCAAGGGGGCCGAAGGCATGAGCAGCCTTCACTAACTCGGCTCTCCCTGTGCCCTGGCAGAGCATGTACCAGAGCTACAGCTCCCCCTCCCAGTATGGGATGGCCGGCTCCTACGGCTCAGCTACAGCCCAGCAGCCGTCGGCTCCCCAGCACCAAGGGACTCTGAACCAGGTAACGCTGTGCCTAGCTGCTCCTGGTCAGCTGGGAGCAGGAGCCGGGTTTTGAGAGGATTCGCAGCCAGGAAGGGTGTGCGCTGTTTCAGAGCTGCTGCTTCCCTGTTCGTTCTTGTCCAGCAGCTCCTGAACTAGAAGCTTAGCTTTTAAAACAGAATGGGTTTGAGACTGGGCCAGGCCAAGGCGCTGTAGTGTTGGGGGGGTGGTTTGTGGTTGGCAGTCTAGCTTCTCTTTTCCTCCAGCATGTGCTCTCACAACTGCATTCAGCAGCAAATGTGCCCCTACACACACAGCAAGTGGTGTACACACACTCACACCTACCCTCCATGCCGCCTTTGCTTCTGATGCAGCCTAGAGGAGTGGGGGCTAGGGGACCTCCCTAGCCGTGGGAGGTCCATTGACCTGGGTTTGAGTCCTTGCTCTGCTTCACTGGCCTCTGCACCTTAGTGGCTTTTCAGAGTTGAGAGGGTGCAGCCTCGTCAGAGGGTCCGGGCGGGTGTGTTGTCATGTGTGTTGAGGTGCTCGAGAGAACCCTAGGGAATGTGCCATCAGGAGAGTCAGGCCTCAGGGTTGGCAGTGATGGTGGCTGCTGCCTGAGGTAGCTGAGGCTGTGGACAGTTGTAACCCACAAAAGATTGTAGCATTTAGTGCTGAAGAAGGTGGCTGTAAGAATTGAGTACCATGTGAGACAGCTCCGAATACTGCTGCTGCCCTCAGCCTCTGCTTCTTCCCACAGCCTCCAGTCCCTGGCATGGATGAGAGCATGGCCTACCAGGCTTCCCCTCAACAGCTGCCTGCAGCCCAGCCCCCTCAGCCCTCAAACCCTCAGCATGGGACACATGGTCTAAGCAATGGCCCTCAGTCTGGAACAAGCCCAGCCACGCAGCACAGTCAGGCAGGGGCACCTCCAGGGCAGACCTATGGGCAACACAACTACAGCGAGCCTGCCAAGCCCAAGAAGGGTCAGCAGCTGTGGACTCGAATGAAACGTGAGTTGGCAGACCTTTGGTGGTCAGAAAGTCGGGGCTTGGCTGTGAGCCACACAGAGTGGCTGGTCCTCTGTCAGGGTGTTGTGATAGGCCCTAGTCCGGGGGAAGACTGTTCTGGAACACATGTGGTCATGCTAGGGACCTGGTCCAGAGCTTGGCCAGTGGGAATGTCTGGGGAAGGCCTAACTCCAGTCTCTGCTGTCCTCCCACAGCAGCCCCGGGGACTGGGGGTCTCAAGTTCAACATCCAGAAGCGGCCCTTTGCTGTCACCAACCAGAACTTCAGCTCCAATGCAGAGGGTCCACACAGCAGCTTCGGCCCCCAGCCCAACTCTGAGAAAGCTCAGAACCACAGGTGATTCTCATCCCCACCCCCGCCTACACATGCTCTGTGCTCAGCGATGTCTGCTCCAGGGTCCCTGTCTAGCCGCCCTGAGTGCCGCATGAGGTGAAGGGAACTCTGGGAATGGACAGTGCAGGACTGCCATCTCCGCTCACGGGAGAGGTTCTTCCGCGGTGCGGGTCCTCCCTCCTGAGCGCCCTCATCCGTCTTCCCGTCCCCACAGTGGGCCTTCTGGCCGAGGAAGCCTGTCTGGGAAGCCGGATGATTGGCCCCAGGACATGAAGGAGTATGTGGAGCGGTGCTTCACTGCCTGCGAGTCAGAAGAGGACAAGGACCGGACCGAGAAGCTGCTCAAGGAGGTGCTGCAGGCCCGGCTCCAAGACGGCTCTGCCTACACCATCGACTGGAGCCGAGAGCCTCTGCCGGGGTCAGTCTGGGGGACACAGTGGGCTGCTGGGTGGGGGCTGGGGCTGGGGCCTCGAAACCAGCAGCTTCAGAGAAAGGAGCTAGAGAGCTGACAGCTCTCTTCCAGGACCCTCTGGGGTGGGTAGATGCCAGCAGTGATCAGGGCTGGGCTGGTGGGAGCAGGCAGGGCTTGCTGGGGAGGCATGCGTGGCGTGATGGCTAAGAGCATCCCCTGGACACAGACAATCTTGGGCTTGGTCCCTTTCCTGCACCACAGTGGCTGAGTTGCCGGGGTAAGTGCCTCTCCTTTCTGAGGTTTTGTGGCCCTGGGCCATAGGGTGGGGTCTGCAGTCCTGCAGGTTGGTGGCTGGTTGGTAATGCCCTGCCCTGCTATATCCTCAGGCTGACCAGGGAGCCTGTGGCTGAGAGCCCCAAGAAGAAGCGGTGGGAGGCCCCTAGCAGCCTTCACCCTCCCAGGG
Organism: Onychomys torridus; assembly: GCF_903995425.1. Classification (NCBI taxonomy): domain Eukaryota; kingdom Metazoa; phylum Chordata; class Mammalia; order Rodentia; family Cricetidae; genus Onychomys; species Onychomys torridus. The sequence goes on from NC_050443.1 coordinate 1,667,845, forward strand.
GGGCAGGCTCGGTGACCAGGGGCGGGGGTGCCCAATCCCAGCGAGGGACACCTGGGGCTGGGGGTGCTGGCCGAGCCCGGGGTAGCAGCTTCACCAAGTTCGGCAACCGCAACGTCTTCATGAAGGACAACAGCTCTTCCTCCAGCACAGATTCGCGCTCCCGCTCTTCATCCAGGTCCCCCACCCGCCACTTCCGGAGAAGGTGTGCAGGCTTGTGGCTGGAGGGCAACTGGGAGGGGGCTGACGCCTAGCCTTCATGTTCCAGGCCTAACTTTTCTGTTTTCTTATTCAGTGACTCCCACTCAGACTCTGACAGCTCTTACTCGGGGAATGAATGTCACCCTGTAGGCCGCAGGAACCCACCCCCCAAGGGTCGGGGTGGTCGTGGGGCCCACATGGATCGGGGCCGAGGCAGGGCGCAGCGTGGAAAGAGGTGAGGCTTTGAGTGGGATTTCTTCCTGGGCATAGGTGGAGTTTATGGCGTCTCACAGGTGGGGTAGATGGCCTTCCGAGTGGCTAAAGACATTGACTTTCTGTACACTTTCTCCCCAGACACGACCTAGCACCCACCAAACGCAGCCGCAAGAAGATGGCAGCACTGGAGTGTGAGGACCCAGAGCGTGAGCTTAAGAAGCAAAAGAGGGCAGCCCGCTTCCAGCATGGGCACTCACGCCGCCTGCGCCTTGAACCTTTGGTGCTGCAGATGAGTAACCTGGAGAGCAGTGGAGCTGACCCTGACTGGCAGGAGCTGCAGATTGTGGGCACCTGTCCTGACATCACAAAGCACTATCTACGACTGACCTGTGCCCCTGACCCATCAACTGTGCGACCTGTTTCTGTAAGTTCCAGGCAGTGTTAGCATTAGGCCAGGGAGCTGACGGAGGGAGGGGAGGTGCCATGTGGGGTGTCTGAGGTGGCAGCTCTGGAAGGTCTATGAGAAGACCTTAGCGTGCAGGCTCTTCACACTTGGGGCATAGCATGACCACTCAGCCTTACTACAAGCTAAGTGGAGGCAGACTTTCATGTGGGACCCTGGAGCCGGTGGCCTTGTCTGGCACAGCACCGCATGTCAACAGGAAGTCGTGGGCACTCTGTCTTGCCATGTCGGCTTGGTCTTGTTTGTTCATAGTGGCGAGTCACTGACCAGGGTGCATGCAGCTCATTGAGTGGCCACCCGGTGGCTTTGGCTAGTCGGCTGTCTCTGCACTCAGCCTAATTCCATTCCCTGCAGGTTTTGAAGAAGTCTCTGTGCATGGTCAAGTCCCACTGGAAGGAGAAGCAGGACTACGCTTTCGCCTGTGAGCAGATGAAGTCTATTCGGCAGGACCTGACGGTAAGGCAGATGCTGAGGAGGCTCTGGAGTCGGCCATCTTGCTGGTCTCTGCTCAGCCTCACTGCTCTTTCCCACTGCCCAGGTGCAAGGCATCCGCACCGAGTTCACTGTGGAGGTGTACGAGACACATGCCCGCATTGCCTTGGAGAAGGTAGGGAGCTAGGCAGCTGCCACGGGGCTCCCGGGCCTCTCAAAACCACCTGTACTTGCCTGTTCCTCATGCCCTCCCTCCATGCCCTCCCCTCAGGGCGACCATGAAGAATTCAACCAGTGCCAGACACAACTCAAGTCGCTGTATGCGGAAAACTTGGCAGGCAATGTAGGTGAATTTACTGCATACAGAATCCTCTACTACATCTTCACCAAGAACTCTGGAGGTGAGAGGCCCATCCCGAGATGGAGGGTGCCGTGCCCAAGGTGGTGCCCTGCCAGCTGACCTCCTTTTATCTCCCCCTGTGCAGACATCACTACGGAGCTGGCATACCTCACGAGGGAACTGAAGGCGGACCCCTGTGTGTCCCATGCGTTAGCACTGAGGGCAGCTTGGGCCCTAGGCAACTACCATCGCTTCTTCCGGCTCTATTGCCATGCACCTTGTATGTCAGGCTACCTTGTGGACAAGTTTGCAGACCGGGAGCGCAAGGCCGCCCTCAAGGCCATGATCAAAACGTATGTGGCACTGCACTCTGCTGCATTCTGTGCTGTGGCTCTGCCACGCCCCTCCACATCCTGGCCATCCTTCAGCTCCTCTGCTGGAGTCCCTCCCTTGGCCTTCATTGCTGTCCTCCTCAGCCACCCTCAGCTCCGGGTTCTCTCCCACCCCTCTGACGTCACTGCTCCAGGTGTCGTGCCCTCCCTTCCTGCGCTCCTCTTCTGTTCATGTCAGCGTGGAAGCTGCCTTTGCCTGCAGCTCCTTGCTGCTCTTCTTCCTGACATCAGAAAGAGTAGCCTGGCTCATTCCGCAGCAGTCTCTTGAGATGAGGCCTTGTGCCCATTCCACTCTTGAGTACCAGAGATCTTTGGGGGTCTGTGGCACAGAGGGTGGCATTGCAAGGCCCGATGGTCATCAGACGTGAGGCTTGTCTGTGTGGGGAAGAGGTGTGCCGCCCCTTAGTGGGTCGAGAGACCAGGGCTGCTGTGCAATAGAAGGCCCACAGTAGTGTGTGCCAGTGTTGCCAAGGTTGAGAAACCCTGGTCAAGAGGTCTGTGAACAGTCTCAGGGGGCCTTGAATGCCGAGGAGCTAAACAGCAGCATTTTCTTGTTAAGGTAGTAGTCCTCTTATGGTGGGACCTGCAACCTGTGCATCAGGAAACCTGTAGGGTTTTGTTTTAGTCAGTTCAACCCAAGGGAGGGGCTATGGGGTCTGGCTCCAGATTTGACTTGAGATGAGTGGGCATCGGCTGTCAGCCTTGTGTGGTACAGTGGGCCCTCAGTGAGCAGCCTCAGTGGTGCAAGTGATTCTTAGTCTGTTCATAGTCAGCCTTGGCCGCACAGCACAAATGGTCCTTGTGAGTGCTCAGGGTGCTGGCCTGTGCTGACCTCATTCTCACAGCACCTCCCTGTAGACCTGGCACAGCCATTCTTGGCAGACGGGGAGGCTGCCCTGTCCCAGGGCCGTAGGATGCCCAAGTGGCTAAAGGGCTATGGAGGCCTGTAGTAGAATGTCCCCAGAACTAGTAGGACATGTACACTATTAGGACATCTTAGTACCAACCAGAAGGCACTGCTAAGTGCGATACTCTGTGCAAATATCCTGGAGTGTGGGGCACCACTGTCCCCACCCTCTGAGCCCTGTACCACTTACTCTGTCTGGCTCCAGCCCCTCAGCCAGCAGAGGAGTGAGTCAGCTGGGCCCTTTCCCTCCTGCCCCCTCCTTCCTGGACAGGTAAGTGTGGGCAAGGGGGGGCAGCTGGGCACTGGGGCTACCAACCCCATCCCTGCCTCCCCCCCCAAGCCCCTACTGTGGGGAGGTTGGGAGGGGCTGCAGAAGCCAGCAGGTTCCTTGCTGAGGAAAATTGTGGGAGCCTGGATGGGGAGTGTTGCTCCCTGCTCTGGGGCCCTCCCTTGTCTGCTTGCCTCATCATTTTCTCCTCTTGTCTCCGTAGCTTCCGCCCTGCGCTGCCCATCTCCTACCTGCAGGCCGAGCTGGCCTTCGAGGGCGAGGCCGCCTGCCGGGCCTTCCTAGAGCCCTTGGGCCTGGCCTACACGGGCCCGGACAACTCCAGCGTGGACTGCCGCCTCAGCTTGGCGCAGCTGCCAGCCTTCTGAGCACCCATCGAGCACGGGCGGGGTTAGGGCTGTGGCCCAGCGCCGCCTTTGCTGATTTTGTTTTTGAGCCATGGACATGGGTTGTAAATTAATTTGTGGGGAGTGGGCTCCAGGAAGAGCCAGCATCCCTACCCCCGTTTCCCACCGGGGGTCTGTACAGAGATTTTTCTACGTTTTTATTTTTTGTCGCAGAGGGGTAATTGGGAGTGTAGTGGAGGAGGGTAGGGTGGGGGCTACAGGTTCTGTGTCCACCTCTCACCTCCACTAATGCTGTCTCAGTGTTTTTTCTCTCTCTCTTTCGAGCTCGTACTCCAGCACCTGACCCTGCGTGCTGGCCCATCCCATGCTGGGGGGCCAGCAGAAGACAGGCCGTCCAGCCCGCACCCGCCTGCAGCGGGGCATCAGCCAGCCACATCTATTGCCTCGTCTGCCTCTTCATAGACTCTTATTGCCCAGCCATTGGGGCCTCAGTGTTTGGGGTGAGGGGAGCTGCTTAAAGACTATGCCCCTCCTTCGACCCCTCACCCCAGAAACGCCAGCCAGCACCACCCACACAGCCAGACCAGCACCACAGCGCACTGAGGACTCCAAGGCCTTCGCGGGACCTGCCGGCCGGGCTGCCTCGTCTTACTCAAGTTGTATTAAGTTGTCTCCGTGTCCCTTCCTCCCTCTGCCCCAATGTTTCTTCTGATTTTCTTCCCTCCCTCCCTCCCTCTTCCTTCCCTTCCTGCTCCCTGGTTCAACACAGGTAAAATGGTTACCCTTCTTCCCTTCCTCCCTCTGCCTTCATGGATCACCAGCTCACGTCATGTTTCCTTCTCTTTTCTCTGTGTGTGTGTTTAAGTTATTTTTCTTCTTTCTCCCCTTTTCTTTTCACCCCTCCCCCTCTTCTGCCATGTAACTGGAGGATGTGCTATGAGGTTGCAAACAGCTGGACTGTCAGGCTGCTTTTTTTCCAGATGCCTCCCTGCTTCCCCTCCCCACCTCTCCCCTTCCCTCCCTTCATTCTCCTTGAGCATTGAGTACAGTACATTTTGGAAGCTTGAAACCAAAATTAGAGAGAGAGAGAGAACTTGTTTCTATTTGGCTTGTTTCTTCAAAGTTTGGAACCTTGGTCACTTTAGGGGAATCTCAGCCAGGGGCAGGTAGCTCTGCCCTGCTCTGCCCATACGGCACAGCCAGAGTTTGCCTAGGGGCTGCCTCCCTAGATCCTGGTTCAGGATTGACCCAGGCTCAGGGATGCAAACCTGGGATCCGTGTGGCACCTTGGCCAGGGTGAGGTGTGGCTGTAGGCCCCCTGGGGGCTGCACCACTCGAAGCCCTTCAGCCTCTAGCCTCTGATTGAGAGTTTGTGCCATGCCTGCCAGTGTGGGGGAGGGTGTGGCACAGAGCGCATGGTGACCCAGAAGAACCAAGTCCTTGAACTGCAGCTCAGAGGGTGCCTGAAGCCCTGGTTTCAAGAGGGCCCTTCGCAGAGCCCCAGCTGCTGCAGCCTCCTCCCCAGGGCCTGTCAGCCTCAGCAAGGCCATTGTCAGGTGCAGGGCCTGCGCAGGTACAAGGAAAGCCGCACAAGAAGGGGCAATCTGGACCAGATGCTCTTGGGCCTTGACCACTTCCGCCCTCAGCCCAGGCTCTGTCACCATCATTGCCACAAAATGTGTGGGCCGGGGCTGGCGAGGGGGGTACCTTTCATCAGGCCAAGCCCCTGGATCGCACTCACTTTCCATCTGTTCAGCAGATAGCCCTGGAGCTTCCATGGCCCGTGCCTGCCACCGTGGTGGAAGCAGTGTGGCTCCAGGTGCCTCTAGTGAATTCAAGATCTCCTTTACTCCTGTGAAGCACTCCCTTGGGTCTGGTGTTCCTGAATCATTCGGGACGGTCTCTCTGGTTGCCCTACCCTCTTTGGGTGTCTCCAGGCCCGAACCAAGCCCAGTTCTTGCCGGGTTTCCATCCTCTTCCCTAGAAGCATCCTGGGTGTCCTGAACCTCGGGAACTGCCCCTGTCTTCTCTGTGTCAGGGATTTCTAGTGCAACCTCTGGCCAGTACTCGTCCCCGCCGTCCAGCGCGTCCAGGATGGTGGGTCCCCGTCCAGTGTCAGAACCCGAGCCAAAAATGAGGTCAGTACGAGAGGCACGGTCCCACACTAGGCGGCCTCGGAAGCGGAAATAGCGGATGCGGTGCTGCGGAACCGCCAACACGCCGGGCCCGAGCGCTGCCAGCGGTTCGTCCCAGCAGAAGGCGCAGAAGGGCTCTTCCTGCACGCCCAGGAAGCGGTCGGTGTAGCCCACCGAAAAGTCAGCGGGGTCCAGGCGCGGGTCCCAGCGGATGCGCTGGATGACGTCGGCGGCAGTACGCAGCGCGGGCTTCTTGGACCCAGCCTCGGGCCGCGGGACCTCGGGGGTTGGCGCTGGGGCCCCGGGGTGTGGCTGACGGCAGCGCGCGCCGAAGCGACAGCGGCCCTCTAGGAAGAAGCGGCAGGCCGGGGTGGCCTCAGAGGAGTCGGCCACGGCCTCCATGGTACCGCAGCCTCGGTCCACCGCGCTGAGCCCCAACTGTGACGCCAGGAGCCCCGCCTGCCTCGCCTAGAGGGAGGCCAACAGCCTAGGCCCGACCTCGGCGTGTCCCACTGGCTCCGGAGCTCCCGGCCCTGCCCAGCTTATTTACATGTAGCCGGCCTCTGCTGCCCTGGAAACCTGGTCTTGCCCCGCCCCAGATGAGCTACAAGTGTCCCGCCCCTCGGGGGCCCTGGCGAGCCTAGCTCTGCCCAACCAGCCAATTAACTAGGTGCAGATCCTCAGGCGCTCAGGGGAGCCAGGTTCCAGCCCATCCAACTATTTTATGTGTGCTCCTCCCTTTCTGGGCCCTGGCGAGACAGTTCCCACCCCTTGCGAATACTTGTGCGCGTACTCCGCCGCTTTCAGAGCATCAAGGGAGCCTTGGAGCAAGGACTCCTCTCCAGCCAGCTGATTCACATGTAGTTTACCCTTGAGGTTGGGGGTGGGGCTGCGAGATCACGGCCCTCTGCAACCAAATGCTTCGCTTGTACCCAGTCCCTCTCTCGGGACCTCTAGAGAGCCTGCCCTTCCTCTTCCCTCTACCACCCCGCAGCACAAGATTTACACGTACACCACCGTTTGTGTGTGTTGCGGCTCGGGGTGGGGTGGGGGCGGTGTTGCAGGTATCCCGGCCCCGCCCTGCCCTCGACCGTCCTTTAAAGTGTGTAGTCCCCATACCATCAATTGACTTACTTACGATTCCTCACTATGAGCAAAGTGACTCCTGCTCCTGCCCCGTGCCAAGTTATAAGTGTCCTGTCCTGTCCCGGCAGCGTGGCTTACCTTGGCTCCAACCCACCTGAATGATTTACATATGCCCCGCGTCTCGTTGGCCTTACCCTGGCTTTGCCAAAATTCAGCGGTTTTACCTGAGTCTGGTGTGGGGTACGGGTCTTGCTCCTATCCCCAGTCCAGGGGTTGGTTGACACATACGACCCACCCCTCTGGAAACTTCAAAAGACCTTGTTCTGCCTCCGGTCCGGTTAATTTAAACTGGTTTCGCGCCCACCCCCCCGGGGGGGGGGAGTGTACCTAAGATAGACCCTCCCCAAGCCGCGTGATTAAAACTAAATGTCCCTCTCCTCTGGGAACCTTCGAGAATCTGGCCCCATCCTCAGTCCACGATATAGGCCTAGGGAGCCCCGCACCTCTGAGAGGTTGAAACATCTGGACATCTGTGGGCTCAGGTTTAACTTTGTGCCCAGATTTGTGACGCAACAGCCACCCTCCAGGCGACGCACAGTTGGTAGGACCAGAAGCTCTCCCCACGGGGACCACACCCCTCGTGCTCCCAAGGTTCCTCAAACACTTCCCTGTGCAGCCATTCCTAGAAAAAAGAGCGGCACCGCCCAATCAGAGTGCACCTGGTGGGGGTGGGGAGGGCCAGGCGCCTGAGACTCTTCCAGCCAAATGTGACCTTGGGTGGTGCTAAGCAAGTCATGGGGGCTGGACTTTATCCAGGTTAGCAGTGAGGCTGGGTCAATATTTGAAAAATGACTACGTCTGTGGGAGCGGCCAGGTATAAGACTCTGCCCTTGGAGAGGGGCATTACGTGAATACACCTTCAGACTCTTTTTTTTTTAACCAGGCTGGCCACGAACTCACAGAGATCCGCCTGGCTCTGCCTCCCAGTACTGGGATTAAAGGCATGCGCCACCACTACTTGGCCCCCTTCAGACTCTTAAAGGAACACCACTAACGACAGACTTGCTTTTAGTTGGTGGCACCCCACCGTCCTGCCTCTGCACCCCTTCCCGTATAAAGTGAACAGACACAGCCATTTATGTGTACAAAAGTGGGATGTTGGGAGTGGGGGGATGCAGGAATAAGGACACTACAGGCCTATGACATCGTCCAGCGGGAGGTCAGCATTGGAGCGACAGCAGGCCTTTGGATGCTGCATTCCAGGGTGGGCGTCCCCGACGGGCTTGGTTGTCTGGGCGCGCTCCGCGTCCATGACGCCTAGCACTGCGTCCAGCATAGAGGGGCCGAGGTCCAGATGGAAGGACAGCAGCGGGTCCGCAGGTGAAGGAACGAGGAGAGCAGGTGTAGGGGGCTGTGGCATTGCAGGTGGAGGGACAGAATGTGGGGCCCCGACTGGCGGCGCGCGGGGCTCGGGGGGCGGGCCGCCCCCGTGGCGACTTAGGAAGGAGGTGTCCCCGAAGGCGTCGCCACCGCGTCCCACGTGCAGTGTGTGCCTGAAGTCTCCAAGGGGCGCCGAGATAGACAGCGCTCCGCGCTCCAGTCGCTTCTTGGGCTGCGCGGGGCCCAGCTGCTTCAACACCGGCATCTGTGGGGACACAGGCATATCGGAGCTGCCTCACCCTGGAGCCCCGACTCTATGTCTCAGACCTACCTAGTCAGCCACAAGAATGCTCTGATAAGGCAGGACTGTGTTAGCACTATTATTCTCAGTTAACAAGCGAAGACACTGAGGCTGTGAGAGGTTCCCAAGGTTACTACTGCTGGACTCAAATCTCAGAGGACACGTTTAAGTTTCCCCGAGTCTAACAGGTCCATGACCATTACGCTATGTGTGTCACACCAGTAACTAATATTTGAGCTTTCCTGGAGGGTAAGTACCAAAAAATTACTTCAGAGTGCTTCCCAACAAGGCTAGTAAAAACAACAACACCAAAAAAAAAAAACAAAACAAAACAAAAAACAAACAAACAAACAAAAAACTCCAGTTAGCATTAGTTATAGATGAAGCTAGGGGAAGAATAGATGAAGATTATCAGTGTCCATCCTCAAAGACAGGGCAGACTGGCCAGTGAGTACCCCAGGCACTGGACTAGCCACACACGCATAAGCACTCTTCCCTCCATACACACTGACGAAGTGGACCAGGAAGGCTCTACAGAACATGTGCAAAATTCATTGTACAGACCACATGAAGATTCTCATTTGAGAGGTTTATGGTGGTCCAGGGGAGCTGTATGTTTACACAGAATTTTACAATTAAAATGATATACTTTGGGGGAAGACTTTGACTTAGGTTATAGTATCTCATTTTGTAAAACACAAATAATAAAGCAAATATATGTTAAAAATTGGCAGTAATGGGGGCCTGGAGAGATGGCTCAGAGGCTAATAGTGTTTGCTGAGCTTCCGGGGGTGAGGGAGGGGAGAGTTCTGATCCTAGTACCCAAGTCCCACAGCTTACAACTTCCTATAACTACAACTTCAAAAAGTCTGCTGGCCTCTGCAGGCACTGCACACACATGCAAGCACAAAAACACACATTCCCAGCACCTACATGATGGCTCACAACCATCCATTACCATCAGTTCCAGGGGATCTAACACCTTCTGCTGGCCTCCATGGGCATCAAGCATGCATCTGGTATACACACACATATGCAGGCAATATACTCATAGATAAAATAAACGACTCAATCTACTAAACACATACTGGCAAGAATGGCATATGTTTGCAGCTGCTAGCTTGTGAACTATAAACCAGATATGCAGTTGCTCCATTACTGCACCTGACTGGGTGGTCAATGGAAACGCAGCAAGCCTTGGCCCATATCCTAGAGCTTGGTCTTTTTCCATGGAAACTCTGGGAGGGACTTTGACAACTTTGTACTTTTAAGGCCCACTACTATGATGAAAGCCCATGTTTCTATTTCCATCAAAACCCCACCCTTTTCCTGTTAGACGAATCTCCACAAATTAAGCCTTCGTTTTCCTGTCTATACAACAGATAAAATGACACTACCGATTCCCTGCAGAGGACATAGAGATAGTGACTGAAAGTATGCTTTCAATACGAAGTGCTGCCAGCTGGCTGTGCTGGTGTTGGGAGTAGAAAAGGCTGTGTCACCCAAACAATAACTGTGGAACAAAGATTAGATGTGGTGATACGAGGAAGGCAAGGGAGCCAACATTGTTCTTTCAGCATTCAGCACCCTGGGAAGTACCAACGATGATGTGGACACAAAGTACAGCCAAAACTGTTCGAAATCATTGAGATGGATGCAGTCCAAGGACTTTCGAATTCATGCACATGTACACACTTCCCGTATTTCCCCCTCTGCTAGGGACTGAATCTAGAATCACATACATGCTAGGAAGGCACTCTACTGCTGAACATCCCCAGCTCTCTTTAAAAAAATTATTTTATGTGTATGTGTTTTACCTGCATGTATGTCTGTGTACCACATGCATGCCTGGGTGGTGCCCACAGAGGCCAGAAGAGGGTGTCAAACCCCTTGGAACTGGAATTACAGATAGGCTAGTGTTGCCATGTGAGTGTGGGAATCAAACCTGGGTCCCCTAGAAGAGCAGTCAGTGCTCCTAATGCCTGAGTCATGTTCCAACATTGCCATGCCCCTCTCTCAAACCTCTTTTTATTTGTCATTATGGAACAAGATCTTACTAAGTTGTCCTGGAACTCACTTTGTAGCGCAGGACTTGAATTTCATCATCCTGCCTCAGCTACCTGAGAAGTCGTGATTACTGGCCTAGCCACCAGTATTGGTGTTTGTTGTTGGCGATTGGTTTTTGAGAAGATTTGTTTGTTGTTTGTTTTGGAGACAGCATACTACAAGCCAGTTGTATCTAGCTGGCTTCCAGTTCAGGGCAATGCTCCTGCCTCATCCTCCCCAAAGGCTCAGCATACAAACCTGTGCCGCCTTGCCCATCTCTGAAACTACTGTTGCTATACCAGGTCTACTCTGGCCTTCACGTCGGTGAATAAACACTGTAACTTGACACACCATCACCACTCCCTCCTTCCACTGTAAGGAAAACAAAAGTTTTGGCAGACTAAGACTTGCCCTTAACAATTTAACAGGTACTCGGACTTTCCCTATTATAATTTCCCTGCTTTTTGAAAATGCTGTGCTTGATTCGCTAGTGAATACTGAGCCACAGTTAACCATAAAAATCCTCTCTGGATGAAGTGATGCCGTTCGTCTTAGTATTGGCCCTGCAGTGAGATGTGAAAAGAGGTAGGATTCAGAAAAAGAGTTGCCTACCTTTGGATCTGGCTGGGGCTGTTGCTCTGTGGCTTTGGATAAGCAATGTGACCCTGCTGAGCTTGCTTTCTCATCTGCAAGGTGGGATGCCAAGAGAATGCTCCATCTCAGCAAAGCAAATGGTCGGTGCTCACTGAGTAAATGCTACGTAGAATTCTACCCCCTTTTTGTTGTGCTGCTGAAGCTAACCAGAGTTAGCGACTACCATCAAGCCATGCCCCTAGTACCTTACTGGTGAATTCCAGGCAGGCAATCTACCATTGAGCCATACTATTAGCTTTTTATTCTTCCTTTTTTTTTCCGAGACAGGTTTTCTCTGTGTAGCTTTGCGCCTTTCCTGGAACTCACTTGGTAGCCCAGGCTGGCCTCAAACTCACAGAGATCCGCCTGGCTCTGCCTCCCGAGTGCTGGGATTAAAGGTGTGCGCCACCACTGCCCAGCTACTCTTAGCCTTTAAAAGGAAAAAATAAAAAATAAATGGCATGTGTGGTGCACACCTTTAATCCCAGAATTTGAGAGACAGAGGCAGGCAGATCTCTGAGTTTGAGGCCAGCCTGGTCTACAGAGTTTCAGGACAGCCAGAGATATAGAGAGAAACCCTGTCTTGAAAAACCAAAAGAAAAAAAAAAAAACACAAGATTTTTCATATGAGCCTCATTAACTCGCTTAGACTGGTTTTGAATTCACTCTGTGACTAACGAAGACAGACTTTGAACTTGTGATCCTCCTGTCTCAGCTCGACTCCCTAGTAGCTGGGTTATAGGCCTGTACCACTAGATTCAACTTGGCTCACATTTGTAATATTGCATATACTGGGGCTCAGAATTTGCCATTTCTTTCTTATGGGACTCTGATCAGCTGCCTTAACCTTTGGCTGAGTTTATTCTCGAAAAGCAAGACTCAGACCCCGTATGTTAGGGATGGCAGGAAGCACTCGCATAACGCGTTTTATTTCCCAAGCACCTTCTTGGGGCTGAGCATTGGCCTAGAGGCCTGGAAAGGATGCTCAAACTCATTAGTCTTCAGAACAACCCGAGTGGAAGATGATGATTAAAATTGTTTTTCAATGATGAAAAAGAGAAAAATTCAGTGACTGGCCCTGGGTCACACGAAAATAAATGCTCCAGGGCAGGGTTTAGACCAGGCTGACCGTGTGGAATGTAACAAACTCCTGCAGCCACTCACAGGAGGTGGCCACATGGAAGGAAAGAAAGAATGTGTTAATTTCATACGAAGGCCAGAGCTTGCTTGCTTGCTTTCTTTCTTTCTTTCTTTCTTTCTTTCTTTCTTTCTTTCTTTTTTTTTTTTTTGTATGTGGAGCTGAACCCAGGGCCTTGTGCTTTCTACCACTGAGCTAAATCCCCAACCCCCAGAGCTTTCTTTGGTACCTTACCTGACTTTGGTTTTCTTTTCCATTCTACATGGGGTATGAGTTTTAAAAAAAAAAAAAAGAGCTTTTGTGGGGCTAGAAAGCTGTTAAACTCTGGGGTCACAGTCCAAAAAAGCTTTTGGAGGTGGACTCGGTGGCACATGCCTTTAATCTCAGTGTTTAGAGGGCAGAGGTAGGGGGAGATTTGTGAGTCCGAGGCCAGCCTAGTCTATCTATGTAAAGAGTTCAGGACACCCAGGACCACACAGTGAGATCCAGTCTCAGAAATAAACAAACGACAGAGGTCTTTGGACTGGAAAGATGGTTAATTGTTCTAAACCCGATGCTATAGAGGGCAAGGGCAGGAAGCTAGCTGGGGTTCATTCAACTCCAGTTTGAATAAACAACCCTTCCCCATCTCAAGAATAAGGTGGCCAGCCTGGCAGCGGTGGCGCATGCCTTTAATCCCAGCACTTGGGAGGCAAAGGCTGGTGAATCTCTGTGAGTTCGAGGCCAGTCTGGTCTACAAAGTGAGTTCCGGGACAGCCAGGACAGTCACACAGAGAAACTCGCCCCCCCCCGGGGGGGGGGAGGGGGAGAAGGAAGATAGAGAATTATCTATCAGGACACCCGACTTCTCTGACCTAGGGACTTACATCCCCTAGCATACACGTATGCACTGAGTACATGCATTGCCTCTCACACACTTCTCACACACTCAAGGGGAGATTTTAATGCTCTTGTAGTTCCTGGCTGGCTTTGAGACCTTGACAGTCACTTCCCTCTTCTAGGTGCCTAGGTGTCCTTCTGCTCACCCCCCCTCTAAGCTCGAATATGCTTGTGGCAGGGCTGTTACATTCAAGGCAATGCGGTCATTCTTGGAAAAAGTTCGTCATCAGCCTAGGCTCTTCATACAGAGGGGCTGTTGTTAGGGACCAATGCAAAGTAGACTGGAGGCGAGCACACACAGGGGACCCAGCCGGGCCGGACAGACGCGCTCTCAGATAAGCAGAGCTCCTCTGGTCTCTTCCACTCCCTTTCCTGCCTAGGCACTGTGCCGCTCCAGCTGCAGAGGTGGGGGGCATAGTTGGTTCACCTCTGTCCTCTCTGAGCCCCAGCCCTGCCAGGACGCAAATAACCACCCGCTCCGGAGCTGCCCAACTGGTTCTCCCGCGGGCTGGAGGAGGGTGGAGCCCAGACCTGGCAGGAGACCCCATCTGGAGACCCCTGGGATTTTAGGATTGGCAACCCTTTTCCTAAAGCTACACGGCTGCAGCAGGGCCGTCAAAGGCCCCGATTTCTTTGGTAACGAATCTGTGCCTTTCCCCCCTCTGGTTGAAGACCCCTGCCCACCACAAGCCTTCTCACCTCGTGGTCCTGACTGAATTGGGCTCCGGCTCAAAGTGTGGTCCCTCCTGGCCTCGGAGGCTACCTCGCGGGCGCCCTTTTTCTTCTTTCTCCGGGCGGGATCTCACCAGGCAAAGAAACAAGTGTCATGCCCCACTTGGAAGGGGCTCCAGGACCCAGGCATGTGGTCTGAATGCCACCAGCTCAGGCCGGGTCCTGCGCTCTTGGGTCCCAGGAGCCCCACCCCCTAGCTCTCTGGTTTCACAGACAGGGAGTTTCCCTGCTCTCCGCTCTCACATTCCAGGGGTCCAGGCTTCTGCACTCTTTATCGTTTATGGGGGTCCAGACTGGTGCCCTCCTCCCTGAGACTCAGGAGACTAGATCCCAGAGTCTGGCAACCCCTGGTTGTGGTTCCTTCTTACCTGCACCGGGAACTAAGCTTCAGCCCCTCTCCGGGGCCATGGTAGCCTACCAGGAGAGCGCGGAGTCAACGCCTAGTCAGCTTAGTTGGTCTTGATTTCTTGTCCCGGACTGAGAGGGTTAAACCATAGGCTCCTCCCAGCCTTCCTTATTCTCCCAAAGTTTGCCTCTAGGATTTAAAGGACTAGAAAGTGTTGATGGTGGAAAAGCTTGAGAGCCCTTTGAGAGGATTGTGGGGGCAGGAGGAGACCAGGACTGGACTGGACGCGCTGGAAGCCCGGGCAGAGATAGGGGGATGGACGGGCGCGCCCCCAGCCCGGCCCCGTCCCCGGCCCCTCCCCTGCCCAGCTTGGAATTTCCTGAAACTAGGAAGTCTGGCTGTTTAGAAGAGTAATTTCTTCCAGACTCTGCAGCTGTTGGGGGAGTGGTGTGTGTGTGTGTGTGTGTGTGTGTGTGTGTGTGTGTGTGTGTGTGTGTGTGTGTGTGTGTGTGTGTGTGTGGTGTTGAGAACGAGAGGAGACAGGAAGAGAGGAAAGAAGGAAAGAGAACTGCTAAGTCCTGGCTGGAGAAAGCAGTGGTGTGACAGCGCCCTGGAGAGATCCCCAGATGGATGTTCCTATTTCAGCCACCTTCCAGAGAAGAGCCATTGCTCTGAGTGCCTGGGTCTGTGGCGAAGAAAACACACTGGTGTTCGAAACATCCTTCTGAAGTCGATGGGGCATGACTGGAGTGGGAAGTTGGGGGTGGTGGGGGGTACCGAGTGGGCTGTCCTGAGGTGTGGTGTAGCTTAGGACAAAAATGTACTGAAAGTGGGCAAGCTCAAGGGGTGCAGGGGAGACCCAGTTACAGATTTAACAAGCAAGCCCCTTTGAGCTGCACGCTGAAGGACCACCAGGAACTTGCCTAGCCCATGGAGGAGGGAGCACATAAGAGAAAAGCAGAGGCTGGGCACAGTGGTACAAGCCTTTAGTCCCAGCACTCTGAAAGCAGAGGCAGGTGGAGCTCTGTGAGTTCCAGGCCATCCTGGTCTACACAGAGAATTCCACAGGGTTCATAGAGACACGTTGTCTCAGAGGTCTGGGTTGAGAGAGAGCAGGCAGAGACCACATAGAACATCGGCACACAGCGAAGCAGATAGAAGTGACTTTAGTAGACCCTGAGAGGTCAGCTTGAAAACCACTAGGAAGAATCTAAGTCAGCAGCATGCCTCATAACTGCCAGCCCATATACTGGTAATTTTTTCTCAGGGGCCAGGTTACTGGATTAGTCTGTCCATCAACAGATAGATGAGTGGATAAAGAAATTGTGGTGTATATGGAGTGTGTGCAACCATGAAGAAAAACACAATTATGTAATTTTTTTTAGGAAATGGGTAGAACCTGGAGCCTACTATGATTCATTTACATGATCTCTCTCTGTGTCTGTCTGTCTGTCTGTCTGTCTCTCTCTCTCTCTCTCACACACACACACACATACACACACACACAAGAACATGCTCACATTCAAGCACACAGGTACACATTGCGGTTGATGAATTGTTTTGTTGGTGACAGTATGTGATTCTGTAGCCCTGGAACTTGCTGTGTAGACCCGGTTGGCCTCACAGTGACAGAGATCTGTTTGACTCTACCTCCAGAGTCCCCACGTTAAAGGTGTGCCATCATGCCTGGCTGTTTTCTGATTTTATTGAGTTACCCATTCTGGGTGTGTATGCTTTTACATTTCATTAACATTGCAACGAGTTACTATTATTACATATATTACTAAGATAGATAATATAATATATGACACATATACAGGTTAAGGGGGCAGTGTACACATGTAACTCCTTCTGTCACATGCATGGGTTGGTGGTGGGGGGCGTTACTGTGAGGATGTCTTTGAATCAGTTCATTCTGTCCACTCCAGTGACCCTCAGAGATCATCCTAGAGCAGCAATGCTCAATCTACCGGTCTCATTACCTTTGGGATCGAATGACCCTTTCACAAGGTTGAACATCAGACATCTTGCATATCAGATATTTACATTATGATCCATAAGATCAAAATTACAGTTATGAAGTGGCAGTGAAAATTATTTATTTATCATTTATTTGTTTATTTGTTTATTTGTTTTTTCAAGACAATTTCTCTGTGTAACAGCTCTGGCTGTCCTGGAACACCATTGGTAGACCAGGCTGGCCTGGAACTCACAGAGACCCTCCTGCCTCTGCCTCCTGAGTGCTGAAGTGTTGACATTAAAGGCTTTTGTCACCACCTCCTGGCAACAAAATAATTTTATGGTTGGGGGTCACTACAACATGATTAACTGTATTAAAGGGTCGCAGAGTTAGGAAGGTTGAAAATTGTTGATCTTAGGCGATGCTGTGGGCTGGAGCAGGGCCAGCTTCATGAACAGGCATCTTGTGAAGGCACCCAGGGTTCCATGCTCAGAAGTGCCTGGTGCTTGACTTAGTGCCCAGCAGTTCCCCAATTGCAACTCACTATTTTTAGAGAAGAGGTTCCTAACACTACCCCATACATTATGAAACCTGTGGAAAGGAAAAGCAAGAAGGTAAGGCTTGGGGCAATATCTCCTTGAAGTGCAAAGTCTGAGTGATAAGAGGAGGGAATGACCCCTGGGGGCAAGGCTGTTGAGGAACTGGGAGAAAAGGGAGGAGGAGGGGTTGGGACGAGACAACTAACCTTCCTGGGACAAGGAAGCAGCCAAGGACAGTAAATTAAAACACCGCAGAATAGGGTGCCAGGCAGTGGTGGTGCAAGCCTTTAATCCCAGCACTCAGGAGGCAGAGGCAGGCGGATCTCTGTGAGTTCGAGGCTAGGCTGGTCTACCAAGTGAGTTCCAGGAAAGACGCAAAGCTACACAGAGAAACCCTGTCTCGAAAAAACAAAAAAACAAAACAAAACAGAGCAGAATAAGCAGGATTTAATAACAGTCCAAAGACTGCTGGGGGTGTGGGTGGCAGCCAGCATCAGAGGGCAGAGTAGGAGAAAGCCAGGCTGGGATCAGAAGTGAAGAAGGGTAGCTCTGAGGAGGTCAGGGCAGGGCACAGGGCATCGACCGGGAGGATTAGAGTCACAGAAAGGTGTCCTCTTCTTTGCTTGGTTTAGACACATTTGCTACTATTTTACTTCATTTTAAAAAATAGTTTTATTTCTTATTTTTTAAAGTAATTTTCATTGACATTGGGGGATATACAGACACATCTTTCTTTTGTGGGGGAATCTTTAACTAATAAAGCTTTAGTGACCTCCAATCTAGTTCCTGTGTTATTATTATGAAAGTTATTTATAGTCAATTTTGAAATTATAATATAATCTCATTATTCCCCACCTCTTCCCTTTCCCCCTATAACCTCTTTCATGTACCATCCTTTTAAATTCATGGCCTCTTTTTTACTTCAGTGGTTGTTATATACTTACATATACACACACACACACACACACACACACACACACACACACATATACCTCCCCCATATATATACACACACACAACACACACATATATACACACACACACGTATATATACCCACCCACCCCCCCACACATATATATACCCACACACACACACATATATACACACACACACACATATATATACACACACACATATACACACACACATATATACACACACACATATATATATACACACACACACACACATATATATATACACACACACATATATATATACATACACACACATATATACACACACACACATATATACACACACACACACACACACACACACACACACACACATATATATATATACACACACACACACATAAATACGACCTGTTCAGTCCCAGTGAGGTTACCTGTACGTATATAATCTTAGGGCTGACCAATTGGTACTGGGTCACCAGCTGGGGACTTCTTCCCCATGGCATTCTCCTGCTTCCAGCATTTACCATCTTACGTGTCTCTTGAAGTTAGTTTGGAGGCGGGGACAGTTCCTGACTTTGACAGGGACTCTTAAAAATTGACCTAAACTTTTCGCTCTCAAATGTTTTTATTAGGGATACTGAATTTTATTTTTTATTACCTCTTTCTCTCTCTCGAGTATGTGTGTGTGTGTGTGTGTGTGTGTGTGTGTGTGTATAGGCACGTGTATGGAGGTCAGAAGACAGTCCTATATAGTTGGTTCTCTCCATCCACATTTGTGTGGGGTTGGATACTTTTTTTGTCATGAAGGTCACCCTGAGTACCATGGAAGCTGAGCAGCTATCCTTGGGCTCTGACTGTGAGATTCTCGTCCATATTTGCCACATTTCTCATTTGAAAGGCCAAAATTGTTCCTAGGCTTACTCTGTTTATATTTCTATAATAAGGTATCACAAACTGGGCCTTGAACTCACTCAGTAGCTAAGGCTACCCTTGAACTCACAATCCTCCTGTCTCAGCCTCCCCAGTGGTAGGTTCACAGATGTGTGACACCACAGATGCCCAAAGTACTTATTATTTTTTTCAGTGTTCTGGAATCATGAAGTCCAAGATCAGAGCAGATCTGGGGTGTGATGGCAGGCTGCTGCTCACACACAGCCTCTTGGGGCTGGATCCTTAAAAGGTGCAAGGGGCAATGGTCTCTTTTCCAAAGACACAAATTCTAAGCATTTTGTCACCTACTCTCTCAATAACTTGGGGGTGAGGATTTCAGTGTCTGGGGGATGGAAACATTCAGATCATAACACAGACACTGGTGCCAATATTCCTGTGTAAGAAAATCACTTTTATGAGAATTGATACCCATATTGATTGTACTCAAAGGCACCTGCAGTGTTCTTTAAATACGCCTAAATCCTATGAGATGATTTTGGAAAATCGGTGTGGTGGTACAAGCCTCGAATCTCAGCACTCAGGCGGCAAGTTCAAGGCCAGTCTGGGGCATAAATCAAGAGGTGGGGGGAGAGGAAGGGAGGGAGGGAAGGAGGGAGGGAGAGAGAGAGAGAGAGAACGGACTATGGCTCACTATACTTCTTTTCTCCATTTTATTTTATTATTTTTTTGCATCATTCATCATATGTAGAGACAGATTTAAAAATAAAGAGAGAGTAAACTTAGTGTTACAAAAGTAAGGAATAAAAAAAGAAACAAACCCAAACTAAAACAAATCCACAATAGCATCTAAGAGTTATTCAATACTCAAAATCTACCAGGAATATCTAAAGTCCCTTTCTTATAATTATAGCAATGTTGAGAGTTTGACCAGTCACTGCAAAAGTATTTGCTTTGTTGTTGTTGCTGTTTTTTTGCCATTTGATATTGGAACGCATCATTTATTTTATATTTACTCCTTTATTGTGTGTGTGCACACACAAATGCACACGCCATTGCACATATGTGGAAGCTCAAGGACCACTGGAGGGATGTGGTCCTTCTTCCGCCATCTGGGTCCTGGGCATGCAACTCATGTTGTCAGACTTGGCACCAAGCATCTGCACACTGAGCCATCTTGCTAGCCCTGGCATTCATTCTTAATGATGCTGTTATTCAAAACAATTAAACTAATACATATGATTGCATCATGCATAATTTTATCATTTTATGACTATTATTAAGGTGCTTGTGTGTGCATGCAGGCACCTGCATGCCACAATTCACATAATTCACATGTAGAGATAAAGCGAGTCAAGGTCTCTCTTGCTGCTATGGGATATGGAGACGGAACTCAGGCTTTGCCTCGTCTATCACCTCTCATCAACTCTCTGCTGCGTATTCAAGCTTCTCAATCACTTTATAGGGAAAACTCTTCCACAAACAGCAGGTTGCAGAAAACCAGGAGATTGTCAGGTTCCAAAACCCAGATTTCTGCCACAGGAATAAACAAGCTTCCCATTGGCAAAGACGCGTGGATCATCCCGACTCCTAGGCTGATTAATAAAGATGTCTTTGAGCCTAGTTATACTAATTTAAAACTTCAGATCCAAAACTGCTATTCCTTCAGGCTGACCCTATTGATGAAAACAAAAACCACGAGGCCGGGCCGCGAGTCTCAAAATCAGGCCAAGGACAACAAAACAACCAGACAAAATGTTCAAAGGATTTAGTGACAGCCCAGAGACTGCCGGAGTTGTGAGTAGGAGCTGGGACCTGAGGACTGCGTGTGTGGGTGGAAGCCATCGGGTCAGGAGCGAGAAGGGAGTGCAGAAAAGAGAACACTGGGCACCACACATGGGACCGGAAGGGCTGGGCAGGGAGATAGGCTATCTACAGGGGTAGGTAAGATTAGGAAAAGTTGTTCTTTTCTTTCTTCCACAGTTGGGATACATTAGCTACTATTCTGTTTGTTTGTTTTTTTTTTTTTTTTTTTTTTTTTTTTGGTTTGTTTTTTGAGCTGAGGACTGAACCCAGGGCCTTGCGCTTGCTAGGCAAGCGCTCTACCACTGAGCTAAATCCCCAACCTTTGTTCTGTTTTTAAATGGCTGAGATGCCTTTCTAACATTTCCAAGTGAGTGCTCCTGCCAGCTTCCCCCAGCTCCCCTCAGTCCTTACCTGTCACAGGGTCATCCTGGTTTGCACACCCCAGCCCCTACCCTGAGCTCCCCACCCCAGGGGACTGGGCTGCTCTTCCCTTTATAATCCAACCATCTGGTTCTCGATCTCTGTACCTTTGGGCCTCCTGACCTGGTTCTTCTCTCTCTCTCTCTCTCTCTCTCTCTCTCTCTCTCTCTCTCTCTCTCTCCCCCTCTCCACATGTGGCTCAGGGTCATGTCCACTCTGGACTCTCCTAGATGCCCCTGTCTCTGACTATGCTTCTCCACACATCTGTAATAGACATTCTCCTCCACCATACCTAGGAGCAGTCATGATCCTTTCTTTTTTATCTCCTTTTTTCATTTACCTCCCTTCCTGCCTCCTTTCTGTTATTTTAAAAAACAAGTTTAAGGTACATACACAGTATATTGTATGACAATTCCAAAGAGTAAAAGAGAAGGATTATTTCAGCTATAACCTTGAAAAATGAGTGTCTTTTAAAATTTTATTTTTAAGGTATTTATTTATTTATTTATTTATTTATTTATTTATTTATTTATGGTGTGGGAGAGGACTGGGGGTGGGCATGA
Source organism: Onychomys torridus (assembly GCF_903995425.1). Lineage (NCBI taxonomy): Eukaryota > Metazoa > Chordata > Mammalia > Rodentia > Cricetidae > Onychomys > Onychomys torridus. Next base: position 1,689,199 of record NC_050443.1, read on the forward strand.
GATTGACTTTTAACACTGTCTAAGATGATGGTCACCCATGGCTGGTAGGGCTGAGAAAATGGAATTTTAGATTGATTTAGCTATTTTAATGTATTCAAATTGAAACAGTCACTGCTGGCTTGGGCCCCATGCTACAGTGACTGTTTCAGGCCCAGAGAATTTAGAGAGGGTTTGGCTGGGAACAAGGAGTCAGTCTCCTCTGGAAGTAGGCAAGGAGGGAGGAGGAGAGGGTTAGGACACAGCCCTAAGCCACTTGCTGTTTGGGCTGGTCTCAGAGAAGAGACTCTGCCTCAGCTGGAGGGAAGAAACAGAAGCAGGTCCACCCTAGCCCTGGAGGACAGCAGGGCAGCATCTACTGAGCTTTTGCTGAAAGCAAGGCCCTCCCTCATCTAACTAGGTATGGTGGCACATGCCTAATATCCCAGCATTCTGAGCAGGAAGCAGGAGGATGGCAGATTTGAGGCCAGCCTGTGTTACACAGCAAGAGTGACTCAAAAAACAAGCAAGCAAACAGGAAACAAGGAAATATGCTTCTTAGGTGTGTTATGCACATGGTATGTTATCTCTTTCCATTATATCAGCAAAGCTGAGTCATCTAGGGAGAGCCTGTACCAAAGTCCATAAAGCCAGGGGCCGTAAGTCTGCAGTGACTGGTGCCCGGGGCTTCCAGAATTTGTACAACTCTCTGTTAGGTGTGGACCACCCACAGCCAGAGTACCTCAAGATTGCGGTGCTCAGCAACAAAAGGACTTTGTGAGAACACTGTCTAGGTTCAGAGAGGACAGAGAGAGGTGGAAGGAAGGAAGGAAGGAAGGAAGGAAGGAAGGAAGGGGAAAGGTAATGGAGAGAGAGGAAGAGAGTGGGGGAGGAGAGAGGCGATGTTCTGGGGTCAGTGATCTATGTCTGGAGCACTCTGTTCTAATGGAGGTGCTTGGCTCCTTCAGCTGAGGCTTCTGTTGAACTATTCCTGCTCCAGCGCAGGCAGCCTGAGGTCGTCTCCCAACCCCCTCCACCTTTCACATCAGGAAGACTTCCGGAAAGGTCCACTGAGGACCTGGGAAGAGCATTGGATACTTTGGTAATGCGTGGGAAATTTCAGGAAGTAGGGAATCCTCAAGAGACAATGGCCACAGCCTCTGACAGAGGGTTGCGCGAGGTTTCTCCATTTCACCAGGGTCTTCCTGCCTGACTCTAAACTCAAGGGGATGGGGTTATAGCAAGAACCCTGCATGCCTGGGTGCACAGTAGCTGGCTCGTGCATGACTCCTGGCTCCACCCTACACAAGTCTCCGTGTTTCTCAGTTAAGCAAAAAAAAAAAAAAACAAACCACCACAACAACACTGTGATTAAACACAGTATTGACCATTTAAGTCACTTTTAATAACTTCCATCCTCCCTCTCCCCCCCCCCCCCCCCCCCCTTATTGACACAGCATCTCACTCTTTAGTCCAAGCTGGCCTTGAACTTGAGGCAATACCCATGCTTCAGAAGTCTGAGCACCTGGGGATTGCAACCTGGCTGTCTCTATGGTTCTAACTCATTTAAACATGTTATATGAGTGGAATCGTACGGTATTTGATTTTGGGGGGAGGGACATGGAGCTGGCTTGTTTTCTGTTTAGCACAATGTCCTCGAGGTTTGTCCACTACAGTGCATAACAGGATCTCCTCCTCCTCCTCCTCCTCCTCCTCCTCCTCCTCCTCCTCCTCCTTCTTCTGAGACAGTCTCATAATGCAGCTCAGACTATCCTGGAACTCACTAGGCAGATGAGGCTGGCCTTAAACTCACAGAGATCTGCCTGCCTCCCCAGTACTGGGATTAAAGGTGTTTATCTGTATCTGATTTGGCAAGTTGATTCTTAATTTTTGAAGAAGAATTGTTATGTTTTTTCCTAGTGTTCTAAATTATTTTTCTCTTCCTCTGCTTTTTTTTTTTTTTTTTTTTTTTTTTTTTTTTTGAGACATTGTCACTCTATGTACCTCTGACTGTCCTGGAACTCACTACGTAGACCAGGCTGGCTTCCAACTCATAGAGGTCTGCCCGCCTCTGCTTCCCTTGTGCTGAGGTTACAGGCAAGAGCCACCACACCCAGTTCAGGATTCTGATTTCACCATCTCTAAGGAGGCATTTTGCCTCACCAACCACTGTTAATATTTGTTCTTCGGTAGCAAATGTAGCGTGGCTTCTCATCATGGCTTTGAGTTGGAAAATAAATGTCTGAAATAATTTTAAGTGTCTCCAGCACCCCCATAGGATTAGACTCAAAATTGAAGAAGGCTTTGTAAAGATTTTCAACAGAGAACTAACTGGTATCTGGTATAACGATCCTGCCCTCTAGTGGACTGAAAAAGTGTTCTGTCTTTCTACTGGATGACATCACAGACCATATCATGGTGCTTCGATGTTTTTTGAAAGCTCTATGATCCAGTCTAATGTGTCACATCACCAACTCCCAAACTGATGCCTCATGTGCATGTATCTGACCTATGGTGTCTAGGTTGCCTATCTGCATCTTTCCTGAAGGGGCCTTGAGCTTCTGTTTTTACCCTGAGGGACGTAGACTCAGTTGGTGACTTCCCAGACACCAACATGTTCAGAAATACTGAGAGTCAAGAGCACTGAGGGGCCTGGAGAGATGACTCAGTGGTTAAGAGCACTTAACTGCCCTTTCAGAGGTCAAGAGTTCAATTCCCAGCAATCACATGGTGACTCACAACCATCTCAAGGGGATCTGACTCCCTCTTCTGGTGTGCATGATGACAGGGCACACATATACACGAATTTAAAAAAGAGTGTCAAGGAGAGGCAGCTGTGATGGTTGGTTTTGTGTCAACAAGCTAAAGTAACCTGGGAGGGGGACTCTTAGTTGAGGAATCAATTCCATTAGATTGGCCTGTAGGCAAAGTCTATGAGACATTTTTTGATTGGTGATTGATTAGGGAAGGGCCAACCCACTGTGGGAGGTGCTACCCCAGGCAGGTAGTCCTGGGAGTTATAAAAAAGTGGCCTGAGCAAGGCATAAGGAGGAAGCCAGTAATCAGCACTCTCCTCCATGGCCTCTGAATCAGTTCCTGCCTCTAGGCTCTGCTTGAGTTACTGTCCTGACTTCCATGAATGATGGACTACAATCCTTAAGATGAAATAAACTCTTGCCTTCCCAACTTGCCTTTAGTTGTTGCCTTAGGTACTGTTCTGTTGCTGTGGAGAAACACCATGACTAAGGCAACTCTCACAAAAGAAAGCATTTAGTTAGGGGCTTGCTTACAGTTTCAGAGGGTTAGTCCATGGCAAGGAGTGTGGTAGTCGGCATGGTGCTGGAGAAGTAGCTGGGAGTTCACATCTGATCCCCAAGTTGCAGGCAGATCTCTCTCAGAAGAGAAGAGAAGAGAGAGAGAGAATGGACCTGGACTGGGACTGGCTTGGCTTTTGAAACCTCAAAGCCCATCCTTAGGGACACACCTCCTTCAACAAGGTCACGCTTCCCAATCCTTCCCCAATAGTTCTAGTGACTGGGGACCGAGCGCTCAAGTGTATGAGCCTATGGGGGCATTTTCATTCAAACACCGCAGTCGTAGTGTTTGTCACATTAATAAAAAAATGACAGCAGTAATTCTAGATATGCTGGGACTCACTGTTTTGTACTTGTTCATCTTCCGTTGGACTCTATCTTGTCCATTCCAAATACTCTTTGTCCCTTGAAGAATTCCACGCAGGACCCTCTTACATATAGAAGGTAATATCCATTTTCCTAAGTCTCTTCTGTCTCTTGAATCTCATACCTTGAAACAGATTTAGCAAACTACCTCTAGAATTGACTTCTTTTCCTTCTCTTCTCTTCCTTTTCTCATTTAAACTTTTTATTAAATTTATTTATTTTTGTGTATGTATTTGTCACACACACACACACACACACACACACACACACACACACACACACACACACTTGAGCTCATGCCCATGCCACATATAGAGGTCAAAAGACAACCAGAAGGAGCTAGTTATTTTCTTCCACCATGAGGGACCTGGGGATCAAAACCAGCTTGTGAGGCTGTAATGTAAGTGCATCTACTCATCTCACAACCTCCCCGGTCTACCCTTCCTTCCTCCTTCCTTCCTTCCTCCTTCCTTCCTTCCTCCTTCCTTCCTTCCTCCTTCCTTCCTTCCTCCTTCCTTCCTTCCTTCCTCCTTCCTTCCTTCCTTCCTTCCTCCTTCCTTCCTTCCTCCTTCCTTCCTTCCTTCCTCCTTCCTTCCTTCCTCCTTCCTTCCTTCCTTCCTTCCTTCCTTCCTTCCTCCTCCTTCCTTCCTTCCTTCCTTCCTTCCTTCCTTCCTTCCTTCCTCCTTCCTTCCTTCCTCCTTCCTTCCTTCCTTCCTTCCTCCTTCCTTCCTTCCTTCCTTCCTTCCTTCCTTCCTTCCTCCTTCCTTCCTTCCTCCTTCCTTCCTTCCTCCCTCCTTCCTTCCTTCCTTCCTTCCTTCCTTCCTTCCTCCTTCCTTCCTCCTTCCTTCCTTCCTTCCTTCCTTCCTTCCTTCCTTCCTTCTACTGAAAGGAATCCATGGAGTCTGCATGAAGGGCAAAGGAATTTATTTGGGAAAGAAAACTCACAAGACAGAAGAGAGAAATTTGTCGCAGGATCCTAGAAGGGTGAGGCACGGTCTCACACTGTTCTTCCACCTGAGATCTGACTGGTCTGTTCCAGCATCCAAAACCCTGACAGAGTGAAGAGAGAGCTATGAAAGTGCATCCCGCTGGGCGGTGGCAGCCCACGCCTGTAATCCCAGCACTCGGGAGGCAGAGGCAGGTGGGTCTCTGTGAGTTCGAGGCCAGCCTGGTCTACAGAGCTAGTTCAGGACAGGCTCCAAAGTTACACCAAAGTTACAGAGAAACCCTGTCTCGAAAAACCAAACCAAATAAAAAACAAAAAACAAAAAGAAAGAAAGAAAGAAAGAAAGAAAGAAAGAAAGAAAGAAAGAAAGAAAGGAAGAAAGTGCATCCCAGGTCTTAAGGGTTCCCAAGGGGCCACGCCCCAGGAGCACGTACCTCAAGGTCATAGGCAGGTATAACAGCTACGTGCTACCTCACTGGGGTGGTGCTTCAAGGTCATAGCTAGAGAAGCTCCCCACTTTCCTTCCTTCCTTCCTTCCTTCCTTCCTTCCTTCCTTCCTTCCATTCCTCCCTCCCTCCTTCTTTCTTTTCTCCTTGTCTGTCTCTCTTTTATTTTCAATTTTTGAGGCAGGGTCTCATGTATTCTAGGCTGCTCTTAAACTTGCTATAAGTGGAAGATGGCACTAGACTGCCAATCCTCCCACCCACACCTCCCAAATTCTGGGATTGCAGATGTGCACCACCATGTCCAGCTGGTTTAGCTAGGTCTGTCAGGTGTTCCTTGTCTGTCACCACAGACTCTGACATCAAGAGAGCTGTCTCCAAATGTGAACTTAATATTATATTGGAAAAATGAGCCCCCCCCCAAAAAAACCCTTTTTTATAGATCACCATGTCTGTGGTATTGTGTAATTAATGAAAGAAAATATTTTGAGGCATAAGGGGATGACTAAATTCTGAATTCTCCTTCTAGTTAGAATCCATGGAGGGTGGAGAGAATTTGCTAAAAATGGACATCTCTTTGCTTATTTCAAGCTTATGCTCATGCCCTGACTCTCTCCTTTTTTCCCCCCCCCCCCCCCCGTCCCTCCCTCCAAGGTCTTGCATAACCCAGACTGACCTAGAATTCACTATGTAGTAGTGAAGGTGACCTTGAATTTCTGATTCTCTCAGGTCTACTTTGTGAGTGTTGGGATTACAGGTACATACAACCCTGCTGTTTCCGTGAGTAAGATGCTAGAGCCCCAGAATTCATGCATGATAGACAGGTACTTTGACAACTGAGCTATATCCTCAATCCAACTGCATGTTTCTTATGATAGTCCTTCAGGACGACTGTGTGTATGAAAAACACCTAGTTTAGCCTGTGTGACCTCCAACGCAGACAGCAGAACTTAGAAGAAGCAGCATGAACCTATAGATTCTGACCATGGTGCTGAACTCAGAGCAGAATGTCAACATCTCAATCAGCACTGTGGACAGCAACCAGGAAACCCATTCTCTTGAGGCTGCACCTGAAGAGAAAACAGGGAAGGTATCCAGACTCTGTGTATATCCAGGGACGGACTCAGAATTTAGCAGGAGATGAACAACTTAAGATATGGATGAGGTCCAGATCAATCATAAGATACTGCTCTGTTCCAGGCCAAGTGAGAGAAGGCTAACAGGGAAGATGTGGGCTTTGATTAGTCTAGACAGTACATCGTCTCTCATTGCCTATGAGTGTACATTACAGGTAATAAGAATGTTTATAACACATCAGAATTTTGTCAGCTTGTAATGTTGAGATCTTGAAGCAGAGAAGCTGTGATTTCATGAGGCTTATGGGGTCCCATCCCTTCCAGAGATTATATAAGAAGGGCAGAGTTGCTAGGAGTGGGTTATATAAGGTTTTAAGAGAAGTCTTGCTGTCGTAGCTGCCTGAGAATGACATATTTTTGTAAGTGATGTCTCAGATGCACTTCTGTAAGTGACCTTAGGCAACTCATTAGTTTCTCAAACTCAGCATGGAATCCTTACTTTGACCTGTCAGTCGCTTAACTGAATTGAATATGAGTTTCTTTTTTATCTATCTATCTATCTATCTATCTATCTATCTATCTATCTATCATCTATCTATCTAACTATCCATCTATGTATTTATTTTCCAGAACTGAGGACCAAACCCAGGGCCTTGTGCTTGCTAGGCAAGTGCTCTACCACTGAGCTAAATCCCCAACCCCGTATATGAGTTTCTTATATCTCTTATATTTTGATTGGTCAAAATTAACCCTTTACTCATTGGGACTGTATAAGTCAGTGACATTTTCTGCATTTGGTATTTTGTGTAATCATTAGCTCTACCTATCAAGTTCTAAGACATTTTTAGTTTACCAAGAAGAAACACTTATTGAAGTAAGTTCTGTAGAGACTCAAAACCAACTGGATTTGTGCTTGCATGTGCACACACACACACACACACACACACACACACACACACACACACACAATTGATCACACAGTTATTGAGACTGGCAACTCTCAAACTGGCATGTGGACCCCACAAGTTGGAAAACACAGGGACAAATGAATGTGATGTTCAGAGCAGAGGCTGTCCACTAGTAGAGTTCCTTCTTGTTTAGAGACCATCACTCTTTGGTCTCATCCAGACTAGCACATGATTACAGGAAGCTCACTCGCTATCTTAGTTAGGGTCACTATTGCTCTGTGATGAAACATCATGACTGAAAAGAATTTGGGAAGGAAAGGATTGACTCAACTTACACTTCTACATTATAGTCCATCACTGAAGGAAGTCAGGATAGGAGCTCAAACAGGCCTGGAACCTGGAGGTAGAAGCTGATGAAAAGGTGCTTCTTACTGGTAGAAGCCATGAAAAGGTGCTTCTTACTGGTAGAAGCCATGAAAAGGTGCTTCTTACTGGCTTGCTCCTCATGGCTTTCTTATAGAAGCCAGGATTACCAGCCCAGGTGGCTCCACCCACAATGGGCTGAGCCCTCCCACTTCAGTCACTAATTAAGAAATGCCCTCCCTACATGCTTGCCTGCAGCCCATTAGAAACATTTTCTCAACTGAGGCTCCCTTCTCTGTGTTGAGCCTTACTTGTGTCAAGGTGACATAAAACCAGCCAGTGTACTCACACTATGGGGTGTGTGTGATGTGCTTCTGTGGAAGAGTAAAAAGTTTAAATTTAACCCTACCCCAAAATACCATCAGAGAGAGCTCCAGAATAATATTTGACCATGCGTCTGGGAACAATGGCTCACCAAGTTGACACATGAAACCAATCATCCCGAGTCTAACCGTTATCAGGGCACTGCACATTCCTTCATGCCGCATCTGCCCTCCATGTAAATGATAATAAGCCTATAGTTCTGTCTAATCAGATATGGATATCCTGTATAACTGCCATTTAAGGTTTCTATCACTCCAACTGTCGCCAAAAGCTACTTGGGGATGAAAGGGTTTGTTTTAGCTTCCAGGTTACAGGCCATCCTCCAGCAAAGTCAACGCAGGAGTTCACAGCAGAAACCTGGACTGGGACGGGCTCAGAGGCCATTGGTGGAGGTGAAGCCCCATGATGGAAGGAGTCATGGGAGAGAAGTTAGAGCCTGGCACCAAGTGCCAGGACCAGAAACCCTGAGCAGAGTTCCGGAGAGGACAGTGGTAAAAATGCATCCCAGTTACTTTGGAGACCCCAGAATTTTGGAGGTGCCAGTACTATGAGATGGCCACCAAGGATGGCAGTGGTCAAACGGGACAGGCCTGAGCTTGAAAGAGAAGCTGAATGTGCTACAAAAGCTGGAGCCAGGGAAGGGGAGCCGCTCAGAGCCCAGGAGATTATGTATCCTCAACATCTGGCTCCAAGCTTTACACTGCTGGACTCTGGTTTTGCTTTGATTTGAACGGAACTTCAATGTTTTTCCTTCTGGGAGTAAGAAAGTACGTAACTTGTTATTTTGATCTTATGGGAGTCCACAGTTGAAGACTTTTGGATATTTCAGGAAGACTTTGAACTTAGAAAGAAACTTTGGATATTTTAAATAAACTTAACTTTTAAAGAGTTAGAATTTTTAAGGGCTGTAGGTGGTATCATTCCTGGGAAGGTGGTCCTGGGTTGTATATGAAAGCCCACTGAGCAAGCCTTAGGGAGTAAGCCAGGAAGCATCACTCCTCCATGGCCTCTGCATCAGCTCCTGCCTCCAGGTTCCTTGAGTTCCTGCCCTGACTTCCCTCAGTGGCGGACTGTTAGCTGGAAGTGTAAGCTGAAATATATTCTTTCCTTCTGAAGCTGTTTCTAGTCACGGTATTTAACACAGAAATGGAAAGGGAGCTAAGACAATTGGATACCAATTTACTAGAAGAGACTTCAAAGTCTCGGAGTGATGTTTACATTTCTCTTTGGTATTTTGTTCATTTAAATTAATTTCTGAGAACTTTATACATAAGTAGAATGTATTTTCATCGTATCCACTCCTTCCTCTTTTTATGACTCCTTTCATATCTTTCCCCCACATCTCTGGCTCAAATTCATAACCTTAACTCAATTTTTTCTTCTATACTCTCTCTCTCTTTCTCTCTCTCTCTCTCTCTCTCTCTCTCTCTCTCTCTCTCTCACACACACACACACACACACACACACACTACTGAATCCAATTAGTGGTGCCCATATGCCACCTATGTTCTTAATATATTACAGTTAGGGCTGGAGAGATGGCTCAGTGGTTAAGAGCACTGGCTGCTTTTCCAGAGGACCTGGGTTCAATTCCCAGCACCCACATGGCAGCTAACAACTGTCTCTAACTCCAAGATCTGATACCCTCACACAGACATAAATGCAGGCAAAGCACCAATGCAAATAAAATAAAAATAAAGTATATATATATATAAACTCTGATGCTAAGACTCAGGGATTTGCTCCAAATCGGTCAGCTAGGAAGTGAAGCCACAAATGACATCTATCTGAGTGATTAAAAGAAAAAAAAAGAAAAAATACATATTACAATTAAAGTTCTAGGAAATAAAGTTGGCGATTTTTACAAACTGTGCTCTAAATTTACATTTTTCTCCACATGGCTTACAGTTATGACTGATTGTCAACTTGACAGTACCTAGAGTTACCATAGATTCAAGCCTTGGGGCATGTCGGTTAGGATGATCCAGATTAGCTTAAATGAGATGGGAAGACTCGACTTAAATGTGAGTAGTAACATGCCATGGGCTAGGATCCCTCACTGCATAACAGGAAAAAGTGAGCGGAACGCCAGCATTGATCTCATTGTTTCCTGCCACCAGGATTTCCCCACCAAGATGGACTGCACCCTGGAAGGATGAGCCAGAGTGAACTCTTCCTTCCTTGAGTTTCATTGGAAAAGATTTATGTATTTTCTTTTAAAAGAATTTTGCCTGCATTTATGTATGGACACTGCATGTGTGCCTGATGTCTTTGGAGGTCGGAAGTGGGCATTGGATCCTCTAGAACCGGAGTTATAAATGGTTGTGAGTCACCACGTGAATGCTGGGAACTGAACCTGGGTCCTCTGCCAGAGCAGCAACTGCTCTTAACCACTGAGCATCTCTTCAGGCCCTTAAGTTGTTTTTGACAGGGTGTTTTATTGCATCACTGAGATAGGTACTAATACAACTGATAAGATAATGATGGAGGAAAATAAAGAAGATAAACATGTAAGTTGTTTTATTTGTGGAATGCATTACATGTACACTATTATTATATTTATGTATCATGTAACTAGAGACACATACAGATACAAATATGACTTATGCTGGTAAGAAAAGAGAGGCCCAATGGCTGGGGAAGCTGCATGGGACTGAACTAGGCCCTCTGAGTGTGGGTGACAGTTGTGTGGCTTGATCTGTTTGTGGAGCCCCTGGCAATGGGACCGGGATTCTTTCCTGGTGCATGAACTGGCTTTTACGAGCCTGTTCCCTGTACCTTGCTCAGCCTTGATACAAGGGGGAGGGGTTCAAGTTGATGCACCAGACTTAGTTGACCCCCTCTTCCCTTCCTTCCTCACCCTCTCTACAGAGTGGATGGAGGTGGGTGGGGCTTAGATGAGAGAAGTGGGAGGGGGGACTGTGGTGGGTATGTATAATGGAAAAATTAAAAATAACAATTCAACAAAATGGAATCATTAGAGTTAAAAAAAAAAAAAGAAGAAAAGAGAAGTCCATGAAGACACTTGGAGGACACTTGCAATGAACATGCTAGAATCTGGGACAGGAGAGCTCTCCACACTCCCAGAGCCCAGTTTTCAACAAGCTTAACAGCAAATGACAATTTACCAATGCAGTGTACATTACATTCCATCTAGGAGGAGTTAAGTTGTGATACATCCTATGACAATACACGAGATGGCTGGAATGTGCTAAATGATAGAGAATGACTAAACAGTGTTATTTACTCTGCATTTCATCTGTAAGACACATCCACAGGAGGCGGATTTGGGGGAAGGAGATGTAGAACGGCATGGGAAGAGGGGGACTGAGAAAGTGTGTGGGGAGGAGGATAAATAAAGACAGAGCATGAGGGGATGGTTCAGAGTTTAAGAACACACACTGCTCTTGTAGAGGACTGGATTCGGTTCCAGCATCCACAACAGGTGGCTCAAAACCGGACACAGTGCCTTCTTCTGGCCTCCAAGGGTGTTCCACTCATGTGTGCACCTTCCCCCACACACCCATAATTAAAAATAATAAAAATAAGCTGGGCAGTGGTGGCACACGCCTGTAATCCCAGCACTAGGAAGGCAGAGGCAGGAGGATCTCTGTGAATTCAAGGCCAGTCTGGACTGCAGAGTGAGTTCCAGGAAAGGCTCCAAAGCTACACAGAGAAACCCTGTCTCGAAAAACTAAAATAAATAAATAAATAAATACATAAATAAATACATAAATAAATGGAACATTGGAACCCCTGAGACTGGAGTTACAGCCAGTTGTAAGCCATCACTGGGTGCTGGGAATTGAACTGGGTTCTCTGAAAGAGCATCCAGTGCACTTAACCATCGGGCCATCTTTCCAGCCATAAGAATTTCCTTTCTAAAAATGGGGGCTGGAGAGATGACTCAATAATTTAAATGAATCTTGCTCAGCATGGGAACCTGAGTTAGGATCTCCAGTATCGATGCAGAAGGCTTAACCGAAGATTTGGAGATGCAGGGGCAGGAGGATTCCTTCGGGTTGCCTGACACCCAGTCTAGCTGAATTAGCAAGCTCAAGTTCAGGTAGAGACACCACCCTGCAAATATGGTGGAGAGAAGTTGAAGAAGACGTCAGATCACTGGATGCTGATCTCTGGCATCCATATACACACATGCACAAACACACACAGATTTTTGTCTGTAATAAGTTTATAAATGCCATCTCATTCTAACAGTTGGATTGGTCTCATTTTTTGAGTAAAATATGTATCTCATAAACTGACTTACACAGGAAGTTATTGTTTTAAAGGTTTCAAAACTAGGGATTGATGAAATGGCTCAGTGGTTAAGAATACTGTCTATTCTTCCAGAGGACTCAGGTTCAATCCCCGTATATGTTTAGTGTATATAGATGCCAGAAGAGAGCATCAGATGCCCCAGAACTGGAGTTGCAGAAAGTTATGAGCTATTGTGTGGGGGCTGGGAATGGAATCCCGGTCCCTTGCAAAGGCAGTGAATTCTCTTAACTGCTGAGCCATTGCTCTAGCCCCTGTGTTTATATTTCTATATGTAGAAGCAGGTTGTATTTCTCATCAGCATCACCAGCACTTAGAATTTACACATCTCTGTGTATCTCTTTGTATGTTGCATTGTGATTCTGACTTTATGATGCCCAGTTAATGAGTGGTCCAAAGAATGATGAAGTTCCAGAGTACCTGGCTTGGATCTGATGCATTTCTCCTCTTGTACAGATGATGTGCTAGAGTCCCTGTAGACTGGGGCTTGACCCTTAGCCTCTGGGTGTTTAGCTAGGAAATCAGTGGTAAATCATCTCTATGGAAATTAATTTGCATGTCCCTGTGATCAGAATAAGCAGAAAGCATAAGAGGGGGGCTATTGCTTCTGAATGGGGAGACAACTTCTCACTAATCCTAAGATCTTGGGAGGCACAGATAGATTTTTGAAAATCCAGACACAAGTTCTGAACTCACAGAGGATAGAAGGCTGAACTATCAAAAGGACTGTGTCAGGGAACGTGCTCACTAAGAATCTACCGTAAGAGACTGGAGAGATGGCTCAGTGGTTAAGTGCACTGGATGGACCCAGTTTGATTCCCAATACCCACATGATGGTTCACAACTGTCTGTAACTGCAGTTCCAGGGGATCCAACACCCTTGCACAGACACACATGCAGGCAAAACACCAATTCATATAAAACAAAAATAATAGTCTACCTTAAGTCATGAAAATAAGACATAAGGAAGTGTATCCCAGGAGAATATTTTGCATCTCAGGATGAAAAACAGCCTCTGCTTCTTTATTTCCTGAGAATAGCTCAGACCATTACAGAATAAGTTAGACACCAAAACACCCCATCAAGGAGAATCCTTAGATATGGAGATAGATAGATAGATAGATAGATAGATAGATAGATAGATAGGCAGGCAGACAGATAGATAGACCGAACCCCCTCTGTCCTGCCCCCAACCCACCTCCTGCACCCAGCCCACCCAACCCACTCCCTGAAATTCCCATCCCCCCACCCACAGTTTAGTCAGAAGTTCTCTTCTATTTCCCTTTCCCAGGGAAATTCTTGCATCCTTTTTTGGGCCCTATTTATTATCTAGCCTCTCTGGGGCTGTGTATTGTAGGTTGGTTATTCTGTACTTTACTCTTAATGTCTATTTATGAGTGTATGTTTGTCTTTCTGGCTCTGGGTTACCTCACTCAGGATGATTTTTTTCTAGTTCCATCCATTTACCTGAAAATTTCATGAGGTCATTGTTTTTCACAGTCAAGTAATACTCCATTGTGTAAATGTACCACATTTTCCTGCTGTGTGATGTCTTTCTATACACTGTGAATATATGTTGCTCCCATTGGTTAGCAAATAAACTGCTTTGGCCTATGGGACAGCTTCTTAGAGGCAGGTGGGAAATGCAAGGACAGAGACAGGAAAGAGAAAGGCGGAGGCTAGAGAGATGCCAGGAACTGCCAAAGGAGAAGCAAGATGCCAGCAGACTGGTAATGCCATGGCCAAGTGGCAAAACATAGATTAATAGAAATGGATTAATTTAAGATGAAATAGCTAGCTAGCAAGGATCCTGCCATAGATCATACAGTTTGTAAATAATATTAAGCCTCTGAATGATTATTTTATAAGTGGATGTGGGACTGCAAGGCTAGGCAGGACCTGAGAAATGTAGGATCATGGGCCTTTTCCTTATCCATTCTTCAGTTGAGGGGCATCCAGATTGTTTCCAGATTATGGCTATTACAAATAATTCCCCTATGAACATAGTTGAACAAGTGTCCTTATGGTATGATTGAGCGTTCCTTGGATATATGCCCTAGATCTGTATTGCTGGATATTGAAGTAGATTGATTCCCATTTTTCTGAAAAACTGTCATATTGATTTCCAAAGTGGCTGTACCACTTTGTACTCCCATCAACAGTGGAGGAGTGTTCCCCTTACTCCACATCCTCTCCAACATAAGCTGTCATCAGTGTTTTTGATCTTAGCCATTTTGACAGGTGTCAGATGATATCTCAGAGTCATTTTGATTTTCATTTCCATGATGACTAAGGATGTTGAATAATTTGGTGATTTGAAATTGTTCTGTTGAGAATTCTCTGTTTAGATTTGTATCCCATTTTTTTAAATTGGATTATTTGGTATTTTGATGTCTAATTTCTTGAGTTTTTTATATATTTGGAAACAAGGGATGATCTCCAAAATTAAAAAAAAAACAAATTTAAAGTTCTTATTGTTTTGTTTTGGATTTTGAGACAAGGTCTTGCTATGTATAGTGTTTTCTGGCCTGGAACTCATTGTGTAGACCAGGCTGGCTTTGAACTCATAGAGATCCACCTGCTTAGATCTCCCAAGTGCTGGGATTAAAGGCTTGAACTACCATGCCTGGTTGAAGTTTATTTTTAAATTATAAAACCTTTAACACCTAAGTGAAATATTTGAAAACTATAAAATGTCTAAAATAACTTAAGAAAAATACAACTTAATAATCTTAAGGAATTTTAAGTTTGAAGGAAAATATTCTGTATAATGTTATAGGCTCACATGATCCATTTTATTTTGTAGCACTAACATTGAAATTAAAAATGAGGGGACAATTAGTTGAGTCCAACAATATGTTTAAAAGCATACTGTGATTAAGTAGGACTTATCTAAAAAAAAAAAGATATTTTAAAATAAGAAGTCTGTACATGTAGCCCATTACTTTAAAAGAAAAAAACCCATATGATTATCCTGGGAGGCGCAAACAAAGCTTTTGATTTAAAATTTTATGTGTTTGTAATTTAAAAAGCATTTGAAATCCAGAAAAGGAAGCAGATTTTCCCAGTCTGACAAAGACTATATATGTAAAGTTTCATTTGCTACAATTTATTTATTCATTTTTATACATTTTAAATGTACAGTATAATTACATCATTCCCCTTCTGTTTCCTCCCTCCAGCTACTTCCAAGTCCCCTCCAATTTCAAACTGATAATTTATTTCTCTTTGATTATAACTACATATGTATATATGTGAACATAAATATTTTGTTTAGATGTACAAATAGTAACTTTTACAGTAATAATTATTTTAATGTCAGGAAAAGATAGAAAAAATTTTAGTTATTAATCACATTTTCCCTCTAATTTATTCTTTGAAAATTTCAAACACACATACAAAGTGTCTTGATCATATATCCACCCCTCACTTCCACAGTTTCTACTCCACCTCACCCCTGAACCCTTCATCACATCTCCCTCCCAATCTCATGTTCTCTTTTTATAATTTTAATTTTAACTTACTGAATTCCAATTAATGCTGCACATGTGTTCACTGGCATGGGGTAATACACCACAATATGGACAACCCTGCAGTGGCTATACTTCTAAAGAAAAGTGACTTCCCCATCTCCTGTACAGCAGCCATCAACTACTACTAACACACACACACACACACACACACACACACACACACACACACACACACGCACGCACGCACGCACACGCACACGCACACACACACACACACACACACACACACACACACGCACGCAGGCACACACACACACACACACACACACACACACACACACACGCACATGTACACATGCCCCCCCCCCCCACCCCGACACTCACACTGGGATTTTAGCTACCCTGATTTTGTGCAGATCTTCTGTAGGGAACCAGGGAACCATACCTGCTGGAGGTTCATGTGTGTAACAGGCATTCATGTCCATAAGACATCATTTCCCAACACTCCTCCCCAGCCTCTGACTTTTACACTCTTTCTACCCCTTTGTTCATGATGTTCCCTGAGCCTCAGAGGAGGAAGTGTTACAGAGCTGAGCACTTAGAGTTATTTATTGTCAGCCTTTTGATCAGGTATGAGCCCACTGCAACTGCAAAAGGAAGCTTCTTTGACCAAGGATGAGAGAAGCACACATTTATGGAGTGAATTATTGGCATGGTTTTGTCGGGTTGAAAAGCGATGTCCTCAGACTCCCCCACCCACCCCCGCCCGCCCCTGCTAGCTCTGGTAGGTTCCATGTGGCTCTGTGGAGGAGGGGAGAGTGGAAAATGTTCCTTCCTGCAGCCTCAGAGTTTGTTGAGTTCTGGTGTGTGGGGGAGGGGGTGCTCTTTCCTGGTAGTCCCCTCACACTCCACCATGGCCTCTTCTTTCACTTAAATAGAATTACTTTTAAATGAAGTAATCCAACCTACCACTTCTCAGTGAAATAATACTTGCTTACTTCTGGCTCCCCATTTTTCTGACATACTATGTTCTTCTACCCATTCCTGTTAGGAATCTCAGCTTCCTGACCCTGACTGCCGACAGAGGGTTCCTCCCAGTCTGACCCAGGGAACAGTTCAGACTTGGGAGATTGTACACCAGCTCTGCACTGTGGCATCTGTTTTCCACACTTAGCATCTTCTCAGAATCGTGACTGTCAGGGAAGGCTCCAGTGTAACACTCACAGCCAGACTCATGTGACACAGATACTCATGGGAGACAATACTGGAGTGGATCTGTTTTGTGCACTCACAGAGGTAGGCAGCTTAGTGCTGACTATGGGGCCTGGACAATCAGCTTAGACATCTCAGTGCTCCTCTGCAAACAAGGGGATTGGAGCCACAGATGCCTGCTTTTGCCAGGATCCCTAACCTTACTTCTACCACATGCAGAGCAACTTCCCCTACAGACCTCTGAAGATCCTACCTTCACTGCCCCAGCTGTGTCCTGTGAAATGGATTCTTCTTCATTCAGGAATCTTTTATTTTTCTTTTTCTTTCCCTGACCCATGATGATCTGCAGTTTTTACATATATTATAATTGACCATTGGTAAATACTCAGAGCAGAAAGAGAGACACACACGCATTAGTGAGCACCTCAACTGTGCAACAACATGAACATCTCATGCCCCAAACTCATGTTGTACCCTGGGCAGGAAATCAGTGATGACTGAAATTCTGAATGTCCCAGACAGCACAGCACCATGTGAGCTAGCCTCTCTGGAGTTGTGGGTTGCAGTCTGGCCATCCCTTCCCTCACATCTAGTATCCACTTCTGAGTGAGTATATACTATGTTTGTCCTTCTGAGTTTGGGTTCCTCACTCAGGATGATATTTTCCAGTTCCATCCATTTGCTTGCAAATTTCATGATATTATTGCTTTTTACTCAGCACAGCACCATGAACAATCTGAGCAGTGAAGTGATTTCAACAGGTTCCAAATGAGGAAGCTTAGAGAGGAGAAGCCAGTGTTTCAACTGGCACCAGCAGCGAGTAACATGCAGGCATTAAGGAGAAAGCAACCCTATTCGAGCAAGAGAACTCAGCCCTGCAAAAAACAGGAATCGTGAGAAGGCAAGAACAGCTCTGAAGGTTGTTCCAAGAGCTATGGGGTTGGGTGATGCTGCTAAGACAAGAAAGGGAGTTCCATGCAGCTGGCTGTTCGCCACAGGACACCCACACCCAGAACCCTGAGAACAGCTGCATTTTCTTCTGTGTCCATCCCCAGGATAAAACTCCATGTGCGGGGCACAGTTGGATGCTCAGTGTGCCCGCTACTCTGCACCCACGCTGCGGTATCATCTTGTATCGTCTCAGAAGCGATTTTATGGCTGGGGGATGACTGATCACTGTCAGGACCCCACCGTGCTGTGCAGATGGGTGAGCTGAAAGAGTGGATTCTCCACGGAGAGGTTTTAAGAGAGAAGGGTCAGTCTTCAGCCACCTTCAACTGCACGGGAGCCCAGCAAAGGAGGTAACAAATCTACTTGCTGCTACCTTCTTAGTGAGAGAGGTTAGGGGAGATGGCCAATATTGTAAGACGTTCTGGAGCGCAGCCAAGCCACAGCCCTAGGGAAATGAGAGACAGTCGCCTAGGGCGGGCTGTTCCTCTTTCCGTGAATATTCCTAAGAAACACCCATGTGATGCCAGGCATCCAGTCTCTCTCTAAAGATCTCATACTCTGTGCTGTTTGGCTCTTTGGCCAGACTCTGTCTGTGGTCTCTTCCGTTAGTACATTCCACTGAGAGAACGCGCCATGACCTTCATCTTCACTGCTCTGCTCTATCTGGGTAAGATTTGAAGAAGGGAAGGGGGTTATGGTCCACACGGCCAGGCTCTAGCCAAGCAGGAAACTCCAGGGTGTTTAAGTGGTTTCAGTGAAGTTGGAAGGCTTGCTTATGTCGACATTAGGTGCAAAGTTCTGACAAGGGACTCTCTTCTAGGGCTGAATCTGGGCCAAGAGACCTCAGTGTTGGCAGGTGAGTGTGTGTCCAGCTGTTTCAGATCACTCCTCACTGGGGACCTGAAGATATCCCTGCTCAGTGGGGCTTGAGGACATCAGGTGATACTGGGCAGGGGGTGGGGGGCAGTAGAGTGCTGGCATTTGAGGGGGAATGTCCTATGACAGCCCCTCATTTCTTTTCAGGAAATCCCTCCAAACCCACCCTCAGTGTTCAGTCAGGACCAGTGGTTGCCAGAGGGAAGCAGGTAACCATTTCATGTAAGGTGACCACAGGGGCCCGTGAATACCGTCTTTACAAAGAGGGGGGTCCACTTCCCTGGCGCACACAGAACAAACTGGAGGCCACAAACGAGGCTGAGTTTTTGATCCCATCAATGGAACAACAATATGGAGGAAGGTATCGATGTTACTATAAGACCCCTGCTGGGTGGTCAGAGCACAGTGACCCTCTGGAGCTTGTAGTGACAGGTGAGAGAACACCCAGCCCCAGGCCCTGCCCTCAGGAAAGGGGTCTGCTTTCAGGAATTTCCTTGTCTCTCAGCCCAACATTGGACGCCAATGTGGGCTGTGTTCAGTCCACTTAACATGCTATTACTTTCTTTTCTAGGGCTCTATAGTAAACCCAGCCTCTCTGTCCAGCCCAGTGCTGTGGTGACCTCAGGAGAAACTGTTACCCTTCAGTGTGGCTCACAGCTGAGATTTAGCAGGTTTGTCCTGACTAAGGAAGGAGACCAGAAGCCCTCCTTGATCCTGGACTCGATGCTTATAAACTCTACTGGGCAATTCCAGGGCTTGTTTCTTGTGGGCCCTGTGACCCCCAGCCAGAGGTGGATATTCAGATGTTACGGCTATTATGTCATCAGTCCCCAGGTGTGGTCGGAACCCAGTGATCCCTTGGAAATATATGTCTCAGGTAAGGAAGCTCCATCATTGACTCAATTAGTTGTTGACAGGGTAAGATTTTTTTTTTGTCATGACCCCTGATTTTCCTAAGGGAGTCCCAGGAGTTAGGAGGATGAGGGGAACTGGACCAGAGCCTTGTATGTGTGGGTGGTGGCAGTGGCACCCACAGGTAGGATGTGAGGAGACAAGTGTTTGATGGACGGCAGCTTCTCCACCAAACCTCAGCCTGTTTTCCTGCAGGGCTGCCCAGGAAGCTCTCATTGCTGACTTTGCAAAGTCCCCGCCCTTTCCCCTGGAGAGGACCTGACTCTTCAGTGTTGCTCTTACGTAGGTTATGAAAGGTTTTCTCTGTCCACAGGATGAGGAACTGACCCCATCCACAGCCCTGGCCTGTTTTATCAGGCTCTCAGGGTCAACTTCCCCTAGTGCCTTGTAAGCACTCCCACAGGGGCTGGTCCAGATGTTATGGTGTACAAAATATTTCCTTCAAGAGGTCAGCGGACTTCCTCATTAGAGTTGAGGAGCTGAGTGCCTCCACTCAGAGACTCAAAACTGCAGAGGACCAAATGATGAAGAGGAGAGGATGGTTAGGGTGAAAGATGAGGATCTCAGGACCAAAAAAACCAGGAAGTGGTATAGGAGCAAATCATAGAAAGCTGAAAGAGATCAAGTCCTCAGAGACAGGTTCAGAACAAGATAGGCAGTTCCCCACCCATCTTTCTTCCTTTAGGACAGTTCTCTGTCACATTCTTCCTCTCAGTTGAAGCCAAGCCCCGTGGGATGTCTTGGAGAGAAAGTGAGCCATGTCAGTTAATGAAAATAATGGACACGTTCCTTCTGACTTCCTTTCTGTGTCTAAGATCAATGTTTCCTAGCTCAGCAGTATCAGGCGGAATTCTGAATAAGTGCTCTGACCTCCCCTCTTAGAGACACCTAAAGATGCTATAGTTGTTGGAACTTGTCACCCTACTTGTGGTCATACCATAATCCCCCTGTGGAACTCAAGGTCTTAGATCAGAGGAATCTTACCTGCTCTGTCTGTGCTCAGTGGTTCATTCATTGCCCTACTCCCAGGAGAACTCTTGGATCTAATGAGATGTTTTAGTGAAATTCAGGAAAACTTTGTTCTAAAGTGACTCTGATGCAGAATTTGAACACAAATACCAGAGTAAGTCTGAAGCATCTAACACGGAGACCATTGGGAACCTCCTACAAAAGGGAGGGCTCATCCAGATCTGCATGAAGTTATGGAATGAGAGTAATGTGCATTTACAGGAAAGAAGAAACACAGGAAATGGGCCAGGGGTATAGAGTTATTGCCTAGCATGTAGGAGGTTCTGGCACTATAAATAACTTAGGAACCATGTTTGGTATCTGTAACTGCAGCACGCAGAAAATGGAAGCAGGAGTATCAGAAGTTCAAAGTCATCCTAGGCTACATGGTGAGTTGAGGGTGAGCTTGGCTACATGAGACCCTATTCCAAAGAAAAGGAAGAAGAAGAAAAGAAGACGGAAGGAAGGAAGGAAGGAAGGAAGGAAGGAAGGAAGGAAGGGAGGGAGGGAGGGAGGGAGGGAGGAAGGAAGGAAGGAAGGAAGGAAGGAAAGAAGGAAGGAAGGCAGGCAGATGAGCAATGACACACAGGAAGAAAGAAGGAAAGAAAGAAATGAATGAATGAATGAATGGATGAGAGGGAGAGACAGGGACGGGGGAGAAGAAACAGAGTAAGAAATTGAATTAAGAAATTTGGACTTGCCAGGCAGGGTAGTCACATCTTTAATCTCATAACTCAAGAGCTAAGGGCAGACAGATCTCTGTGAGTTCAAGGCAAGTCTGGTCTATGTAGAAAGTTTAATGACAGCCAAGGCTATAAAAAGAGATTCTGTCTCAAAGAAACAAATAAACAAGAAAAATAACCCTAAGAAATTTGGACTATTTTATAAAATTATTCTATAAAAATATTACAGTGAAGGGTTGGGCATTTAGCTTAGTGGTAGAGCACTTGCCTAGCAAGCACAAGGCCCTGGGTTCGATCCTCAGCTCAAAAAAAATTACAGTGAAATTAGCATAAATAAAAACTTCAAATATTTTTCTTCTTTATTTTTTATATTTATTTATTTCAGTTTTAAAAAGAACTTCACACATAACTGTATTTACACTATTTCTACCCCTTCCTCCCCCTCTCCAGTTCTTCCTACGTATCTTTCACCTGCTCTCAAATTTATGACCTTTTCTTTGATTGTCATGCTATGTGTATGTATACATAAATACAACATGCTGTATATAAACACAGTGTTACATTTAGTGTTGCTCATTGTGTGTGTGTGTGTGTGTGTGTGTGTGTGTGTGTGTGTGTGTGTGTTTAGGGCTGACCACTTGAATCACCAACCAAGGACTCGTCCCTGGAAAAGACTGAATCTTCTTCCAGCTGCCACCAGTTGCTTGCAGCTTCCTCATTTAGGGGTGGAATCTTGTGCGATTTCACCCACCCACACCGGCATGTCAATGTCAACTGGTTTCATCATGCAGGTCTTGTTTAGGCAAATATATATATATATATGTATTTTGAATTCTAATCTCTAATGTTGGGGTTCTGGAGAAGTCCCATAAAATATCACCATCCACGTATACATTCAGCAAGAACTTTTGTATTCCTGCATGCTGGGGCCTGACATCCCAATACAAAGGCAAGATGATGAAGACCCCGAGAGGGATGTGTGAACTCCTTTTAAGCATAGCCAAGGGGAGTTCCTAGGGCAGTAAGGTCACGTTAGATATGATTAGCTTAAGCAAGTGGCAATTATGTTAGTACATTCTCAATTGGTTCGAACTAGTAAGGGCTAGCTAAGACTATGGCTTTTTCATTTTGGGGCAGGCCTGGACAAGCCTCAGGCTTTGTTTTTATTTGGTTATTACCTTGAGCTGCTGTGAGGCTGTGGGGGCTGGCTCAGGCCTTGTATAACTTGAGCTGCTGTTTGGTGCATTGTGTTTTATTTGTGGCTTCCTCAGAAACTGCCTGCTCAGTTTCAAGAAGCAGGAACTGAGGCTTAACTGGGAGTCTGCCATGATATTTTCCAGGCCCTCCTACTCTGTATTTTGACCAGTTGTAGATTTCTGTGATGGTCTATGTATTCTGGAGAGAGAGAGAGAGAGAGAGAGAGAGAGAGAGAGAGAGAGAGAGAGAGAGAGAGAGAAGAGAGAGTTTTGAGGAAGGGTCTTACTATGTAACCCTGGCTGGCCTGGAACCTATTATGTAGACCAGATTGACCTTCAACTCATGGAGATCTGCTTTCCTCTGCCTCCTGAGTGCTGGGATTAAAGATATGTGCCACCATCCATACCTGACTTTTTTTTTTTTTTTTTTTTTTTTGAGACAGGGTTTCTCTGTGCAACAGTCCTGGCTGTCCTATCACTCATTCTGTAGACTAGGGTGGCTTTGAACTCACAGAGATCTGCCTGCCCTAGCCTCCCAAATGCTGGGATTAAAGGAAGCACCGCCACCGCCTGGCATGACTTGGCTTTTTAAAAAAATGTCCCTTCTCTTAAAATAATGGTGCAGGGGAGGGAGAAAGGAAGAAAATAAAAGCTTGGTAAACAGAAAAAACATTTGGGTCTCAAGTATTTCACACATCCTACTTTTTCAAAAATAATGCTTATTTTTATTTTATGTTTCTTGGTGTTTTGCCTTCATGAAGTAGAAGCTCTGGAACTGGTGTGAGCTGCCACATGGGTGCTGGGGATTGAATCTGGGCCCTCTGGAAGAGCAGCCAGTGCTTTTTTTATTTTTTGTATTTTTGTTTTTTGAGACAGGGCTTCTCTGTGTAAAACTCAGGTTTCTCTAAGTTCCTAGAACTTGTTTTATAGATCAGGTTGGACTGGAACTCACAGAGATTTGCCTGCCTCTGGTTCTGAGTGTTGGGATTAAAATCATGTGCCACCACTGCCCAGCAAGCCAGTGTTCTTAATCACTGAGCCATCTCTCCAGCCCCCTATATCCTACTTTTTTCCTTGGTTCTTAGATGCAAGTCAGCCCCTCTGGCTATCAACAAACATGTCAGATCCCCAGACAGGTGAGTAAGGAGAATTCTTAGCCACAGAACTTAATACAGAAGATCAAGTCCTGTCCAGGGGAAAGCAGTCTCCTGAGGTGATTTTCATCTGCTCTGACCTCTGTGACCTCTTTTTTAAAATCTACAGTCTCAAAGCCCCAGGATTACACAAAGGAGAATCTCATCAGGATGGGGGTATCTGTCTTGGTCCTTGTACTCCTTGGCATTCTGCTTTTTGAAGCTCAGCACAGCCAAAGACAGACCCAACACGCAGCCTGGAGAGAAAGTGACGCTTCTGTCATGGTAGCAGAGACCTTGGAATAAGTCTGAGGATCTCAGGTGGTTCTGTAAGAACATCTAGGACATACAATGGAGAACCATTTTCAGAGAATATCCAGGGGACAAATGTGATCTGAATGCAGGGAAACACTTGGGTGTTGTGGTGGAGAGGTCTTCTACAGTATATCACACGATGTTATTTCTCCACCTACATCAGTGGTTCTCATTCTGTGCCTTGTGACCCCTTTGGGGGACACATATCAGATATCCTGTATATCATATATTTATATTACAATACAGCAGCAAAATTACAGTTATGAAATAGAAAAGAAAATAATTTTATGGTTGGAGGTCACCACAACATGAGGAAGTGTATTAAAGGGTCACAGCATTACAAAGGTGGAGAACCACTGACCATTGTTCACTGCTAGTATTTATAAAAGCAGCTGGCATGTAAATGAATTAATTTTGAACCAGTTTGCTATAAATGCTGATTAGTTCCCTGAAGTCATTTTTGAAAATAATTAATTTCTGTGTTATCTGCAATGATACATGCAGTCGTTCCTAATACGGGCCTTTAATTTACTCACTGTCCTTACTGTAATGGCTAGGACTTCAAGTACAAAGCTGAGCAACCTATGAAGAGAAGGGATATTGCTGCCTTCTTCCTGATTTAAAATGAGATTTTATGGTTCTTATTGTTAAATATAATGTTCATTTCAGTCTTAGTGGATTATCTTCTTCAGATGGAAAAATTTCTCTATTCCTAATTTCCTGTGACTATTTATAATGAATGAGTGTGGGAAATTGACATTTCTTTATCTACATGAATGCCTTCATCATATATGTTTTCATTTTTTCCTTTTTGATGTAATGGATGGTATTAATTTCTGAATGACCCAGATTTACAAGCCCGCGTAAACCCATTGTTCATGGTGTATAAATCTTTTACACATATTGGATTAAATTTGCTAAAACATGTATGCACCACTCACAATAAAACATGTTCTCACACATGACAGTGTCATCATGTATAAGGTGCATGCTGATTACTGTAACTCCCAGTCCTAGTTGACTCTCTCCTTCTGTGATAAAGCATCTTGAGCAAAGGCAACATGGGGGAGGAAAAGCTTACTTCATTTTATAGGTCCCAGGTCCCAGGCCAAAATGAAAGGAAGTTATGACCTGGAGCAGGGCAGCGCTGAGGCAGGAGCTGAAGGAGAAAGCATGGAAGAGCACTGCGAATTGTCTTCTTTTTCTCTGTGGAGTTTTTCTAAACAGTCATTAGTAACCACACAACAAGTTCAATATTATTTTGTCTCAAAATTGCCTCCACCAAAGAAATTATACCATGGCTTTTTAATTTAGCCTCAGAGAAATTGTTAGGATTGGCAGAATAAAGTAAGATCATTGCCCAAATATCACAGGGGTGGTGTCTCTCCCAGTTACAGTTAAACTCTTCAGTTTGCCTTCGTCTCAGAACTGTTTGCCAGGCTTGCGCTAGGATGGCTTGTTAAGCTTGCTTATAGAATCCAATTTCTTTTCTAGCCCAATGTCCCAGAGTCTTCCACATTCCTTTAAAAAAACTCAGCATGCTCACGGTCTTCACAGCAACAGCCAACTCTGGTACCAGCTTATGTTTTAGTTACTTTTCTGTTGTAATAAAACACAATTTATAGAAGATTTTGTTTTGGCTTATGGTTCCAAAGGGTTGGAGTCTATAATGGCAGGGCCGAGGCAGTAGGCAGGCATGGTGGTTGGAGTAAGATGTTGAGAGCTCACCTCTTGAACCACAAACACAAAAAGAACAAACTGGAAAGGGAAATGGTTCAAGCCTTTAAACTTTCAAGCCAACCTCTCATAGTTGGGAAGTAGACCTACCCAAGGCTTTCTCAGAGGCCCCAAGGAAAGGACAAAGGGAGAATTAGTTCTGTGTCATTGTCCAGGAAAGTCTTGGCAAGGCTGGTCTGGGGATAGAGCCAGTTTCTCTAAAGGTCAAGGTTGTGGTTTCTGGGGACTTGACTTTCCCTGCTCTCGGCTGTGGTTATCAATCCCAGGGAAGCTGCATCTGTGGTATTCTGTGTTCTCCTTGTCAACATTGTGTGATTTAGCTCTCTGCTGACCTTGACCCATTTCCCCTTACAAAAAGTATATATGATGCTATACTTCTTAAACTTGCTTAGCATAAGTCATCAGCTTTTGCAGGACCTCCTGGTCTCAGTGATCGCTTTTAGTGTTCTTTATTCCTTGTCTTCTTTATTCTTCAATCCCCAGTCCCCCTACTTGATCCCTTACCACTCAGGACCCTTATTCCTGTGAGCTCTTATTCTCTAGTAACATACTTCCTCCAATAAGACTACACCTTCTCAACATCTCCAAACAGAGCCACCACCTGGGGATTAGGTGTTCAAATTCCTGAGATTATGGAGGACATATTAAAACTATGGTACCCCCACTCTCTTTAGTCTCCCTCCCAACTTGATCATCCACTCACTACAGGTTACTTTCCCACACTCACGTCTTTTTTTTTTTTTTTTTTTTTTTTTTTTTTTTTTTTTTTTTTTTTTTTTTTTACCCCTTCTTGCTGAACTATGCCCTTCTGTCTGATGGCAGGGCAAAGGGAATTCATTGTCTTCAGCTGTGACCCCAAAGAGGAATGTAGGCTTCAGTGGGCAGTTCAAAACCAGTGGTCATCCAGATGATACTTGTTAAACTTAATGGGTCTTAAGACTAAACAACAGAGATGAACTCTGTTCTCAAGTGACTCAGATACATGTACTGAACATCTACAGTATAATGAGGCTGAAGAATTCAATGAAAAGAACAGAAGAAACCTAGCAACTTTGCAATGAATCTTTGGGCTTGAGGATAACTGGTATACCTGCAGTCAAGCAGAGGGTCCACATGTACTTGTTCATACACATGTTCTCAATCTTTCTCCTAGATATTGTCTTAGTCACTGTTCTTTTCCTGTGAAAAGACACTATGACCAAGACAACTCTTATAAAAGAAAACATTTAATTTAGGGATTATTTATAGTTCCAGAAGTTTAGTCTATTATCATCATGGTGGGATGGACACATATGGTGCTGGAGCAGCAGCTAAGAGCTATATCCTGGTCCACAGGCTGAGAGGATGAGTAACTGGGTCTGCCATAGGCTGTTGAAATCTCAAAATCCACCCATCAGTGACACACATCTTTCAACAAGGCTAGATCTCCTAATTCTTCTAATCCAATCAAAGAGTTCCACTCCTTTGTTACTAAGCATTCAAATATAAAAGTCTATGTGGGCTACTTTTATTGAACCATCACAGATAAGAACACTGATGTTTGGAAGAAGGGAATCCAGGTCTGTGGTGCTGAATTGATTGGTTGGCATGGTATCAAATCTGTAAACACATTCCTCCCTAGATCATTCTCTCAAAAAGAGCAAAGCCTTAAGATATTTGCAAACACATTAGCCTCAGTTCCAACTGATAATATATCATGGTTAGGAAGTTAGGCTAAAAAGTCACTATTTACCCAGAAGGGCCTCAGGAAACATTTTCAGGCCTATGATCCTATAAATACTGATTTCAGACAGCCTCAAGGACTTCACAGGACCCTGACAGCCACTATTGAAGATCAGCAGTCTCAGGGAGTTCTCATGATCTTGCACAGATAGCATTGGAGAATTGTACTCCCTGGATGCTCAAACTAATCAAATACACAAAGAGCACTGTGGTCGCCAGGGGAGTCACATAAACACTTAGAGAGTCCCTCCTCATTCAAGACAATGCACATAAATCCTGACCAAGACTGAAGTCATGTTAGTACAGAAAGATTACTTCCCACCATGAGCCTTTCAGTGAGTAGTAACAGCACTAATTCTCAGCTCGTTGGGCACTGATGGACACACAGGACGGTAGGACTAAGCCAGCAGAGTCCATCCAGCTGTGTTCTTAGTGACTGTGATACAGGAAGAGTGGACTATGAATTCAGAGCCGTGGGAAAAAATGGCAGACCAGCACAGACTCCGGTTCCTGGGGAGTTGTTTTTATTTATTTATTTTTACATACCAGTAATACATAGTGTTACTGCTGTGACTCAGTATCTGACATACCACAGCGGGTTGATGGGATGCCATGTGAGGCCACTAATCAACTGAGAGGCAAGTACATCACATGTAGCTCATTCCACCAATAAAGGGTAGAACAAAGCAAGCCCCCACTTACCAGAATTAATTTGTGGTGTGCTTATGTGAGTATACAGCATGTTTGTGTGCGCACAACCCCATGAGAAGGCTGGTGTCCTGTTCTATCATTCTCCACATTACTCCCTTGAGACAGGGTCTCTTACTGAACTTGGACTTAGGCTGAAAACCTCAACAATACTTCTATCTCTATTCTAGAGAGCACTAGAGTTACAGCCTTGTGTGGTCATGCCTGGCTTTTTACATGAGCTTTGGAGATTCAAATTCAGATGCACATGCTTGTGCAGCAGAAACTCTTACCACTGAGCCATGTGGCCAACACCCAGAATTAATTTTTAATCACCTAAATGCAACTTACTACTTCACACCACCGTAACACCAACCACTTCAGGTCTTGTTCCCAGTTGTTCTCTGACATCCTGGGAGCTCTCTCTCTCTCTCCCTCACTGCTCCTGACCTTCCACATGAGGTTTCTCTCTCCCTCACTGCTCCTGACCTTCCACATGAGGTTTCTCCATGGGCTGTCCTGGAATCAGTTCTGAGTGTACATCCTTGCATTATGGCATCCTCTCTTCCAAATTTATCACCTGCTCGAATTTATCATTTTTCAAATTTACCATCTGGCAGAGATGGCAGCAGTGTGACACACCCATTTGAGACAGATGTCCATGGAGGGAAAATACCAATGTGAATCTGTTTTATTCACACACAGAAGGGGCAGATCAGTGAGCACTAAGCTGAAACATCTCAATGACATCTAAAAACAGAGGAATCAGCGTCACAGATGCCTGGTTTTGCCAAGATTCTTGACTGTTTCCATCATATGGAGAGCAACCTCTCCTACAGACCTCTGAAGATCCTACATCTACTGCCTCTGCTGTGTTCTGTGAAATGGTTCCTTTTTCATCCAGGGATCTTTTGTTTCTCTTTTTCTTTCCCTGACCATGATGATCTGCATATTTCACACATATTATAAGGGACAATCTGTAAATTATCATAGTAGAGAGAGAAATACAGACAGTTGGTGGGCATCTCCATTATGCAACAGCATAAACATCTCATGTTCCAAACACATCTTGTACCCTGTGCTGAGAATCAGCAGATATTTGAACTTCTGAATGTCCCAGACACCATAATCATAATACCATGGACAATCTAAGGAGTGAAATGCTCACAGAGGGCTCCATATGAGGAACCCTAGACATAATATGTGTTCAAGCTGGCATGGAGAGTGAGTGACAGACAGACATTAAGGCGATATCAGCCCCAGATATCTGCTCCAGGAAACACAAACAATGAGGAGGCAAGAACAACTGTGAATATTGTTCCCACAGAGATAGAAGTGGATGATGTTGCTAAGTCCGCTGTTCCATGCAGGTTCTCTTCAGAGGAAACAAACACCCAGAACAAAGAGAACATCTGTGTTTCCTTTCTCATCTCCAAATGTTTTCTTCTGTACCCATCTCCAGGATAGAACCCCATGTGAGCTGTAGTCAGGGGCTCACTGGTTTTCTGCTGTTAATGTCTGCCCTACATCATCAACCTGGATATTTATGAAGTATCCCCAGGCTGGTTAGATGAATGTCCATGATGAGGAACTCACAGTGGTGTGCAGACAAAGTCGGGGGGAAATCCTGAAGGAAACCACAAGCTGCAGCTGTGTAGGGGAAGGATCAGCCGTCCTCAACAGGAAGGGGCCAGTAAAGGAAGGGAAGCACCAGTTCTGTAGGCTGCTGCCTTTGGGCCCACACTGCATTGAGGACACATCAGGCACATGTAAGTGGTATTGGGGGAGGTGACATTTCTGTGAGAAGTCACTGCCAAGTCTGGAGTCTGTCCAAGTCAAATTAGCAGGGAGGTGAATGCCAGCTGCTCTCACTTCCTTCTTCTGTGTGACTACTGACCTTTCCACAAACCGATGGGAAGTGCTCAGCCCTAAGAACCCAAATGCCCCGTGTGTGTTGTCTATTCTAAGAACGGTTGGTGCTTCTGGGAAGAGATACCATGATCTTCACTTCCACAGCCGTGCTCTGTCTGGGTGAGATACAAAGACGATAGGAGAGAAGCTTGGTCCTCATTGCCTAGCACTGAATGGACTTCAGGAGAGCCCAGGGGACTCAGGAGGCTCTGGGATGGGAGAGTGTGCTCAGTGAGGGATAAACTCACAGGAAACTCTCTTTCAGGACTGACTCTGGGACTCAGGTCTCCAGTGCTGGCAGGTGAGTGTTCTCTGTTGTCTCAGGTCTTTACACTTCACTTAGAAGCAGAGCCTGGCTAAAAGCTTAGGAATGGAATGGAGAACAGCACAGGTGAACTAATACTGCAGAAACCAGGAGGGTCCTGAGACTGATCTGCAGGGGGAGGATCTGGGACTGAGCCTCTGATTTCTTTTCAAGGATCCATTCCCAAGCTACCCTCAGGGCTCAGACAGGCTTTGTGATCCTCAGAAGTATGAGGGTGACAATCTAATGTGAGGAGACCTCAAGGGCTTGTAAGTACCATGTATATAAAAAGAGAAGCTCAGATTTCTGGTGCAAACTGGAGGCTGGGAACAAGCCCAAGCTTCTCCATTGAAGAGTATCATTGAGGATTATATGCTGTTATTATGAAAACTCTGAAGGTTTATCAGGATACAATGACCTTCCTGGTGG
Organism: Onychomys torridus; assembly: GCF_903995425.1. Classification (NCBI taxonomy): domain Eukaryota; kingdom Metazoa; phylum Chordata; class Mammalia; order Rodentia; family Cricetidae; genus Onychomys; species Onychomys torridus. Next base: position 1,719,802 of record NC_050443.1, read on the forward strand.
TGGCACAGAAGATTATATTTAGGATCTCCAGCCCCAGGCTCTGACCTTAGGAAAAGGGTGCCTCCCCACACCTCATTACTGTGAGACTGTAAGTCCATTAACATATTTCCTCCATCTCTCCTAGGAGACCCCTACAGCAAGCCTAGATTATCAGCCGTGGACAGCCCTGTTGTGAATGCAGGAGAGACTGTGACCCTTCAATGTATATCATGGCAGAGATATGATGGATTTATTTTGATCAAGGAAGGAGAGCCCAAGTTCTCCAGAACCCTGGACTCACAGTATATTTTCACTGGGCATTTGCAAGCCATGTTTCCTGTGGGTCCTATGACCCTCAGTGACAGGGGGACGTTCAGATGTTATGGCTACTACAAAAAAGATCCACAGAAGTGGTCTATGCCCAGTGACCCACTGGAAATACACATATCAGGTGAGGTAGCTCCATCAATGACTGAATAATTTATTGAGACCCTAAAGTAAAGGCTAGGAGCTCTGACGTCAAGGGAATGGCTAGCTAAGTGGTACTTCTAACTTCTAAGTCAGACTTACAGGGTGTGGAGTTCAGTAACACTTCCCAGGCATGGTGGGGGTAAGCAGTCTATTTGGCAGGAACAGCTTAACTCCCAGGTCATAGTCCCCGAGAGCTGCTTAGGAATCACTCTCTCTTGTGGGAACCTGACCCTCTTCTATTCTTAGGGCATTATCTATGATGGAACTGTTCTGTCCCATGAAGTAGGAAGTGACTTCTCTCCATGCCTTGTCTTGCAGCCCCTTGCTGGGTTCTCTTAGGATGATCTTCCTGCAGTCTTTTAGCTGCCTCAGAGGGGCTGTTACAGAAACTCAAGCTCATGTGATGTTTCCCCTAAGTTGTCAGCCCCAGTGACATACTGCACTTCTTGATTGCAGGCTAAGGGCTCACCAGGTCTACTCAGAGACCCAAATCCTGCAATACTCTATGGGGAAAGTCAAAGAGGTGCTCGCTGTAATAAGGGACGTGACTCTCAGGGAGCCAGAGAGATGGAGATAGGGGAGAGAATGAAAGGAAGACATCAGAGAAAATAAATAGACAGAGACAAAATCTTCATATTTCAGCCATGGTTAGATCTCAGGTCAGAACAAAGGCAAACCATCCCCCATTCTCCCGTCCTTCTTCCTTCTGGGAGAGCTCTCTGTTACAATCCTGTCCTCAGGAAATCAAATGACACTGCTGTGCTAATCATAGAGCCTGAAAGACTTTTTCCTTATATTCAAATGTTCCTCATGTCTAAGACCTTAAACTACAGCCAAATCCGACTAGGCATACTTCTCTGTGAGTGTTGTGAACTCTAGACCAGCATATCTTATGGGCCTCAAGGATATTCTCCATACCTCACATTACCCACTAATGACCCAAGGTCCTTACAGTCTCAAGTGAGGGAGTATGGGCCCAACATTTAAGACCTCAAAGTCTCATTCATTGTCCACCCCAGGAAAACTCTTAGTGTGGATGGAAATGAGAAGGCCAAGGGAGAGTCAGAAAGATGAATATTCACTGTTTTTGAGATGGAGGCTGACAGAGGATATCCACCATACTCCATTGCAATGACATCCTTGGTGTTTCTACTCTGTATTTTCTTTCTTTTTTTTAATTAAGATTTTTTTAATTAATTTTACATACCAACCACAGATTCCCTCTCTTGCTTCCTCCCTCATCCCCCAGCCTTTCCCCACAATCTACCACCATTCCCTCCTCTGACAAGATAAGGCCTCCAATGGGGAGTCAGCAGAGCCTGGTCCATTCAGTTGAGGAAGGTCCAAACCCATGCCCCTGCATCAAGGCTGTGCAAAGTTTCCCCCCCATAGGCAATGGGCTCCAAAACACAAGCTCACACACCAGGGATGGATCCTGATCCTACTGCCAGGGGGGCCCTTAAGCAGATCAGGCTACACAACTGTCTCACTTATACAGAGGGCCTAGTCTAGTTCCATGGAGGCTCCATAGCTGTTGGTCTAAAGTTCCCACTAGCTTGATTTGGTTGTCTCTGTAGGTTTCCCCATCATGATCTTGATGCCCCTTGCTCATAAAATCCCTCTTCTCTCTCTCTCTCTTTGAGTGGACTCCTGGAGCTGGGCCTGGTGCTTGGCTGGGGATGTCTGCATCTGCTTCCATTAGTTACTAGATGAAGGCTCTATGATGACAGTTAGGGTATTCACTAATCTTACTTCTGGGGAAAGACATTTCAGGCACCCTCACCACTATTGCTAGTAGTCTAAGCTGGGGTCATCCTTGTGGATTCCTGAGAACTTCCCTAGCACCCAGTTTCTCTCTATCCTGATGATGTCTCCCTCTATTATGTATCTCTTTTATTGCTTTCTTACACTGTCCCTGTTCAAGCTCGACCATCCCATTCCCTATGTTCTCATCCCCCACCCCTACCCTCTATTGCCCCCCTCACCTCTGGTTTAAGATCATAGACATCTTATCTATTTCCCCTTCCCAGGGCCATCCATGCATCCCTCTTAGGGTTCTCCTTGTTAACTAGCTTCTCTGGAGCTGTGGGTTGTAGTCTGGTTATCCATTGCTTTACATCTAGTATCCACTTATGAGTGAGTACATACCATGTTTGTCCTTCTGAGTCTGGGTTACCTCACTCAGGGTGATATTTTCTAGTTCCACCCATTTGCCTGAAAATTTCATGATATTATTTTTTTCTACTGCTGATTAGTACTCATTGTGTATATGTACCACATTTTCTTTATTCATTCATCAGTTGAGGGGCATCGGGATTGTTTCTGGCTATTACAAGTAATGCTTCTATGAATATAGTTGAGCAAGTGTCCCTGTGATGTGATTGAGCATCCTTGGGTATATGCCCAAGAATTGGTATCATTGGGTCTTGAGGTAGATTGATTCTCAATTTTCTGAGAAATCCCCATACTGATTTCCAAAGTGGCTGTACAAGTTTGTGCTCCCACCAATTGTGGAGGAGTTTCCCTTTGCTCCACATCCTCTCCAACATAAGCTGTTATCAGTGTTTTTGATCTTAGCCATTCTGATAGGTGTAAGATGATATCTCAGAGTCATTTTGATTTGTGTTTCCATGATGACTAAGGATGTTGAGCAATTCCCTAAATGTCTTTTGGCCATTTGAACTTCTTCTGTTGAGAATTCTCTGTTTAGCTCTGTAGCCAACTTTCTTTCTTTCTTTCTTTCTTTCTTTCTTTCTTTCTTTCTTTCTTTCTTTCTTTCTTTCTTTCTTTCTTTCTTTTGAGCTGAGGATCGAACCCAGGGCCTTGCACTTGCTAGGCAAATGCTCTACCACTGAGCTAAATCCCCAACCCCTGCCAATTTTCCTTTAAATTGGATTGTTCGACATTTTGATGTCTAGTTTCTTGAATTTTTAAAAGTATATTTTGGAGATTAACCTTCTGACATATGTGGGGTTGGTGAAGATCTTTTTCCATTCTGTCGTTTGTCTTATTGACCGTGTTCTTTGCTCTACAAAAGCTTCTCAGTTTCAGGAGGACCCATTGATTGTTTTTCTCAATGTCTGTGCTACTGGTGTTATATTTAGGAAGTAATCTCTGGTGCCAAAGTGTTCAAGACTACTTCCTATTTTCTCTTCTATCAGGTTCAGTGTAATTGGATTTATTTTCTTTGTTCCACTTGTATTTGAGTGTTGTGTATGGCAATAGACATGGATATATTTGAATCTTCTACATGTTGGCATCCAGTTATGCCGGCACTATTTGTTGAAGATGCTTTCTTTTCACCTTTGTACAGTTTTGGCTTCTTTGTAAAAATCAGATATTCATAGGTGTGCAGATTAATGTCAAGGTCTTCAGTTTGATTCTATTGGTCCACATGACAGTTTTTATGGCAATGCCAAGTTTTTTTTTTTTTTACTATATCTCTTTAGTAGTGCATGAGGTCAGGGATAGTGATACCCACAGAAGTTAATTTATGGTACAGGATTGTTTTAGCTATCCTGGATTTTTTTTTTTTTTGTATAAAGTTGAGTGTTGTTCTTTCCAGGTATGTGAAAAATTGTATTGGGATTTGATGGGGGTGCATTGAATCTATAGATAGCTTTTGGCAAGATTGCCATTTTTACTATGTTAATCCTACCTATAAGCATGGGAGATCTTTCCATTTTCTGATATCTTCTTCAATTTCTTTTCTCAGAGACTTATAGATTTTGTCATGCAGGTCTTTCACTTGCTTGATTAGAGTTACCCCAAAGTATTTTCTATTACTTGTGGCTACTTTAAAAGGTGATGTTTCCCTGATTTCTTTCTCATTTATCATTGGTATATAGGAGAGTACCTGATTTTTTGAGTTAATCTTGTATCCTGCCACATTACTGAAGGTGTTTATTAGTTTTAGAAGTTTTCTGGTAGATTTTTGGGATCATTTATGACATACTATTATGTCATCTGCAAATAATGAAAGTTTGACTTCTTCCTTTCAAATATATATCCCCTTGATCTCTGTTTGTTGTCTTACTGCTCTAGCTAAAACTTTGAGTACTATATTGAATAGATATGGGGAGAGGGGAAAGCCTTGTCTTGTTCCTAATTTTAGTGGACTTGCTTTGAGTTTCTCTCCATTTAATTTGATGTTGGTTGTTGGCTTGCTGTAAATTGCCTTAATTATGTTTAGGTGTGTTTATTGTGTTCCTGATTTCTCCAAGACCTTTATAATAAAAGGCGTTGGATTTTGTCAAAGGCTTTTTCAATATCTAATGAGATGATCATATGATTTTTTTCTTTCAGTTTGTTTATATGGTGTATTACATTGACAGATTTTTCAAAGGTTGAGCCATTTATGCATCTCAGTGATGAAGCCTACTTGGTCATGGTGGATCATTATTTTGATGTGTTCTTGGAGCCAGTATTTTCTTGAGAATTTTTGCATCAATGTTCATGAGGGAGATTGGTCTGTAATTCTCTTTCTTTGCTGTATCTTTGTATGTTTTGGGTATCAGGGTAATTGTAGCATCATAAAATGAGTTTGGCAATGTTCTTTCTGTTTCTATTGTGTGGAACAATTTGAAGGGTATTGACATTAGCTCTTCTTTGAAATTCTCGTAGAATTATGCACTGAAAACATCTTGTCTTGGGCTTTCTTTTGGTTGGGAGACTTTTAATGGCTGTTTGTATTACCTTAGAGGTTATAGGTCTATTTAAGTTGTTCATCTGGTCTTGATTTAATTTTGGTATGTGGTACCTATTCAGAAAATTTTCCATTTCTTTTAGATTTTCCAATTTTGTGTAGTGCAGGTTATTGAAATATGACCCAATGATTCTCTGGATTTACTTATTTTCTGTTGTTATGTCTCCCTTTTCACTTCTGATTTTGTTAATTTGGATTTTGTCTCTCTGCCATTTAGTTAGTTTTGATAAGGGCTTGTCTATGTTGTTGATTTTCTCAAAGAACCAACTCTTTATTTCATGGATTCTTTGTATTGTTCTCTTTGTTTCTATTTTATTGATTTCAGCCATCAGTTGATTATTTCCTGGCATCTATTCCTCCTGGGTGAGTTTGCTTCTTTTTGTTCTAGACCTTTCAGGTATGCTATTAAGTTGCTAGTGTGAGATTTCCCCAACTTCTTTATGTGGGCATTTAGTGCTATGAATTTCCCTCTTAGCACTGCTTTCACACTGTCCCATAAGTTTGGGTATGTTGTACTTTCATTTTCACTGAATTCTAGGAAGCCTTTAATTTCTTTCTTTCTTTTTTCCTTGACACATTGGTATTTTAGTTGAGCATTATTCAATTTCCATGAGATTGTAGGCTTTCTGTAGTTTTTATTGTTGAAATCCAACTTTAAGCCATGGTGGTCTGATAAAGTATAGGAGGTTATTCCATTTTTCTTGTATCTGTTGAGATTTGCTTTGTGACTGAGTATGTGGTCAGTTTTAGAGTTGGTTCCATGGAGTGCCGAAAAGAAGGTATATTTCTTTGTATTGGGGTGGAATATTCTGTAGATACCTAAAAAGTACATTTGAGTCATAACATCTGTTAGATCCCTTATTTCTCTATTAAGTTTCTGTCTGGAAGATCTGTCCACCAGTGAGAATGGGGTGTTTAAGTCTCCCACTAGTAGTGTGTGGTGTTTGATGTGAAATTTAAGCTTTAGTAATGTTTCTTTTACATATGTGGTTGTCCTTATATTTGGGACATAAATGTTCAGAATTGAGAATTCATCTTGGTGGATTTTTCCTTCGATAAATATGTAATGTCCTTCTCAGTCTCTTTTGATTAATTTTAGTTTGAAGTCTATTTTATTAGATATTAGGATAGTGTCACCAGTTTGCTTCTTAAGTTCCTTTGATTGGAAAATCTTTTCCCAAATTTTACTCTGTGATAGTGTTTGTTTTTGAAAGTTGAAGTGTGTTTCTTGTACGCATCAGAAGGATGATTCCTGTTTTTGTATCCATTCTGTTAGCCTTTGTTTTTTTCTTTTAATAGATGAATTGAGTCCATTGATATTAAGATATATTAATGACCAGTGATTGTTAATTTCTGTTATCTTCTAGTGGTAGTGTGTGTGTGTATTTATCTTCTTTGGGATTTACTGCCATGGGGTTAACTATTGCTTATGTTTTTGTGGGTGCATCTGACTTCATTAGGTTGGGGTTTTCCTTTTAGTGCTTTCTGTAGGGCTGGATTCATGGATAGGTATTACTTAAATCTGGTTTTGTCTTGGAATTCCTTGTGTATACTCCACCTGTGGTGATGGAAAGTTTTGCTGGGTACAGTAGTCTGGGCTGGCAACCATGGTCTCTCAGTGTGTGCATAACATCTCTCCAGGACTTTCTGACTTTCAGAGCTTCCATTGAGAAGTTGGGTGTTATTCTTATGGGTTTGCCTTTATAAGTCACTTGGCCTTTTCCTTTGCTGCGCTTAACATTTTTTCTTTATTCTGTATGTTTAGTGGTTTGATTATTATGTGGCTGGGGGCTTTTTTTTGGGGGGGTTGTTTCTATTTGGTATCTATAGGTATCTCCTTTAATTATTTGGGCAAGTTTTCTTCTGATTTTTCTTCTGTTCCTTTGTCATAGTGTTTGTCTCCTTCTTCTATCCCTATTATTCTTAGGTTTGCCCTTTCCATTGTGTCCCCAGGTTTCCTGGACATTTTGTGTTATGGCTTTTTTTTTTTTTTCCGGAGCTGAGGATTGAACCCAGGGCCTTGTGCCTGCTAGGCAAGCACTCTACCACTGAGCTAAGCCCTTTGTTATGGCTTTTTTGCCTTCAGTGTTTTCTTTGACTGATGAATCTACTTCCTCTATTGTATCCTCCATGCCCTAGATTCTCTCTTTCATCTCTTGTATTCTGTTGGTTATGCTTGCACCTGCAGTTTCTGTTTGTTTACTCAGATTTTTTATTTCCAGTATTCCCTTTGTTTGTGTCTTCTTCATTGTTTTTGTTTCAATTCTCAGGTCTTGAACTGTTTCCTTCACCTGTTTAATCGCTTTTCTTTGATTTTCCTGGCTTTCTTTAAGGGATTTATTGATTTTTTTTTTTGTTTGTCTTTTCTTCAATTTCTTTAAGCGAATTTTTCATTTCCTCTTTAAAGGCTTCTATCATCTCCATAAAGTTATTGTTAAGATCACGTTCTTTTGCTTCTTCTGTATTGTGATGATCAGGTCTTGCTATTGTAGAACCACTGGGTTCTGATGTTGCCATATTGCTCTCTATGATGTTGTACGTATTCTTGCACTAGCATCTACCTATCTCTTCCTCTAATTAATCCATGATGTGTCTGTGTCTGAGGGAGTTGCTCTTGGTCCAGTCTGTGCTGGCTGTGTCTCTGTCTCAGGGAGCCACTCTTGGTCCAATTGTAGCTCTTGGTCTAATTGGACCTGGCAGATTCTGTGTCTCAGGGAGCTGCTCTTGGTCCAATCTTGTGGATTATGTTTCTCAGGGAGCAGCTGAGGTCACAGGGGGATGGGTGGGTTGAGGTAGGGAGTGGGTCTTATAGATTTCAAGGACTGATGAGGGGGTGTTGGTGGGGAAGCCTGACTGCAAGAATCTTCCCTCCTGTCCTGCATCTAGTGCAGTGATGGGTGGGGGTGGAGAGCATAGGTTGTGCCTCAGAACCTGGGTCCTAGAGGCTGGACTCTGGGTGGGAAAGTCACTCACCCCTTGGTTTAATCAGAGCTGACAGATTCTGTATCTCAGGAAGCTGCTGAGGTCACAGGGGGATGGGTGAGTTTGGGTTAGTAACTGGGTCTTGTAGATTGCAGAGTCCAATAGTTGGTGTTGGTGTGGAAGCCTGCCCACAGGAGTCTTCCCTGCTGGCTGGCAACTGGGGCAGAGATGGGTGGGCATTGTCTACTTTGTATTTTTTTTTTGTTGTTGTTAAGCCTGTGTATTGTTTCTTCTTTTCTGGAAATTTATAAATTATAAGATATTTATAGAAGTTTCACTTAAGATTTTTTTTTTTTTTTTTTTTTTTTTGGTTTTTTTGAGACAGGGTTTCTCTGTGTAGCTTTGGAGGCTATCCTAGATCTCATTCTGTAGACTAGGCTGGCCTCAACCTCACAGAGGTCTGCCTGGCTCTGCCTCCCGAGTGCTGGGATTAAAGGCGTGTGCCACCACTGCCAGGCACACTTAAGATTTGATCTCAAAAGAAAGTAAATCTACTATCTTCAGATGGTTGGATGATATTTATATATCAATTAGAGAGAAAAATTTTGTCTTAACATCAAATCTTTCCATCCAAGATATTTTAAATGGATAATTATTTGTATACCCAAAATAAAAATTTCCATAAAATTATATATGTTTAAGGGAAAATGAGTAAATTGCTCAATGACTTTAATAATTTTCAAGTTACATTTTAGAGCCTTGTATTTTCTAAATAATGATCCATACAAAGAATTTAGTTTCTCTATCTTATTTTATTTCATATTTATGTATGTTATTTCTTTTTCAATGGCTTTTCAGTTTTTTTTTTGGATTCACTGTTAAAAATTCATATCGGGCTGGGGATTTAGCTCAGTGGTAGAGCGCTTGCCTAGCAAGTGCAAGGCCCGGGGTTCAATCCTCAGCTCAAAAAAAAAATCAAATAAAAATTCATATCAATTTGATTGAGGCAAATATTTTGCTTCTTTAAAATTATTATTCACAAATGTCCTTTGTAGAAATTGGTACTCTTTTGAAAGATGTTTTCAACCAAGGATATCAGGTAGTATTACCATACTCATACCATGACCTCTTATCTCATCCCTCTATTACCAAACATTTCTCCATTCTACTCATATTTAGTTTCATATACATCAGCATACACTCACACACATGTGTATGATTTTGTTTTGTTTTATGTATATTGGTCTTTTGCCTGCATATATGTCTGTCAACTACTTACATTAATGCAATGGGAGGCCAGGAGAGGGCTTCAGATCCTCTGGGACCATAGCTACAAATGGTTGTGAACTGTTGTCTGGGTGCTGGGAACCAAACCTGGGTCCTCTGGAAGAACAGTCAGTGCTCCTAACTGTTGAATCATTGTAGCTTGAGTTTTTCTGGTCCTGCTTGACCCACAGTCAGGACAAATCTCTCTCTTCTCCCAATTCCACAGCCGCTCAGACTCAACCAAGTAAACACACAGAGATTTATATTACTTACAAACTGTATGGCCGTGGCAGGCTTCTAGTTATCTAGTTCTTATATCTTAAATTAACCCATTTCTATTAATCTATAAGTTGCCAAGTGGCTCATGGCTTACCGGTATCTTAACATCTTCTCATGGCGGTGGCTGGTAGCATCTCTCTGACTCTGCCTTCCACTTCCCAGAATCCTCCTCTCTCCTTGTCCTGCCTATGCTTCCTGCCTGGCTACTGGCCAATCAGTGTTTTATTTATTAACCAATCAGAGCAACACATTTGACATGCAGAACATCCTACAGCAAATCATCTTGCTATCCTCGTATATATATTTAGAGCTGAGGATCGAACCCAGGGCCTTATGCTTGCTAGGCAAATGCTCTACCACTGAGCTAAATCCCCAACCCCCTCATGTATATATTTTAATTTAATTTTTTTTATTGAGAATTTCATAGATGAATACTGTGTTTACATCATTTACACCTCTCTATCTCTGTCTCCCTCCATCAACTCCCCCTCCTATATCCCTCTCAAATTCAAGGTCTTTTATTCTTTAATTATTCTTCTCTCTCTCTCATACACACACACACACACACACACACAGACACAGACACAGACACACACACACACACCTACTAGGTCAATTTGTTGTTGTTATTTCTATGTTCATTTGTTTAAGACTGACCACTTGGGATTGAATAATCTATTTGGAAGTCCTTCCCTGTAGAAAACTGATTCTCTATCCTAGAAGTCATTGCCTGTCTATAACTCATCATCTAGGGTTGGGGGTCTTGTGAAATTTTCCACATCCACATTGGAATATCAACTGTATTGTCATTATTCAGGTCTTGTTTAGGATGCCCCATTGTTGATATATCATGGGTGCAGCTACCCTGCTATGTCTAGAAGATACAATATCACACAGCAGGTATCTGGTCATCTGTCCCTAAGCAATCTTTTGACATGTTTTCCATGATTTTCCTTTGGAATTCCAAATAGGGGTTATGTTGTAGATGTGTTAGTTAAGGTTGGACACTCATGGTCACTTCTCTGCATTTTGACCAGTTTTGGAACTCTATATCGGCTTCCATCTGCTGCAGAATGATACTTCTTTAATAAGGCATGACAGCTATCATGTGAATGAATTTGTGTATGTCTATGTAACACCTATAAATGAGACACATTTTGTGGTATTCATCCTTCTGAGTCTGATTTACTTGGCTTAATATAATGATCTCTAGTTGCACTTATTGAAAGTAGTGTATCTTTCACACCATTTTCCTGCTTCAAATGTTTATATCTGCAATATTACATAGAGTGTGTGAGCATATGCATGTACATTGATAACTATATATATTGTATTTTTAAATATATCTATTATTACAAACCATTCATATCAAGATATCCAGTTAATATGTTTTTATGTGTTTATTATTTTGCCACTCTCTGTAGACATATATCACTTATAACTAGAATACATCAACATGTTTATTTGTGTGTGTGTGTGTGTGTGTGTGTGTGTATGTGTGTGTGTGTTGTAAAGGTAACTATGTATCTTTATGAGTTGCATTGTAGCTATTTTAATTAACAAGATGCTGACTAGATATTGAAGCACCACTAGAATTTGCTGTGATAGATAAAGTGCACAAAGCCTCATACTGTTACTACTTTGATCTCCTGACTTCAGGACCACCAGAGGAGCAGCCTTCACCCTGGATCCTGGGTCCTTAGCTGGTGACTCAGTGAAAAGTCATCTCAAGGAGGATTAGCTTTCATCACCCTGTATTCCATACTGGGCAGAGATCAAAGGAGGCTTCATTAATTCTGAAGAGTGGAAGAATATCTTTGTTTTCATCCTTAGCTCTTAGGAGTCAGATACCTTTCTTCCAAAGCAATTCATACTTAATTTCTGACCAGATAGGGAGCCTTGGAGCTGTATAATTCATTAAGACAACCATAGGGAGTTCTGCCATAGCAGGGAAAGGATCTTCAAGAAATTATGTGATGAGAAAATTATGCAAGTAATAAAGGAAATAACATAAAGTCCATGAGAAAGGCTCAGGTCTCTTAAGTACTTCATACAGCTTACCTCTTTCCTTGTTTATCAGGAGCATCTGAGATGACCAACTCATCAAAAGTGAAGATAGGTGAGTAATAAGAGTTCTTCATTAAGGGTTGGATGCAGAGAATCAAGTTTTCCTTTTCCAGTGAAGCCAGGTGCTGAGGGTGGAAATCCTCTCATTTGGGAGTGACTTTGGTCTGCCCTGACCTGTTTGTGTACAATCTCCAGCCTCACCACCCCAGAATCATACAGTGGAAAACCTCATCCGGATGGCTATGGTTGGCTTGGTCTTCCTAGTGTTTGGGATTCTGCAATTCAAGACTTGGTACAGCCACAGACGGATCTGATATGTACCTGGGAGATGAACAGAAGAGAAAGCAGCATCCTTCTTGTTGGCAGATTCTGAGAAATAGGTCTGCAGATTCAAAGGGTTTTTGTAAGAAAATCTGGGGTTTATGTTTGAAACTGTTTTCAGTATTGTTCAGGGAGCAAGTGTGTTTTGGGTTGAAGGAGAGGTCTGCATGTTGGGGTACAGAGCTTTTCCCTACCAGATTAAGTTTCTCTTTACTGTGTTGTGAGCTTTTGTTGAGTGATGCCTCCCCTCTTACTACATGACACAGGGAAAATCATGTCCTAAAGCCTGGTTGGGTTCTTAACCTCATCCATCTTCTAATTTCTCTCACTTTAATGTAACATTTTCCTTAATTATATATCATCATATTCCCTATTGCACTGTGAGATTCTGTCTTTCTAATGATAACAAGGTATTTGGCTCAATAACAGTAACTATGAGCATAAATCAGATTCTAGAAAGAAAAATGACTGAACAAAAAAAAATCAAATCCTGCAACTCTCTCTGGACCATCAAACCCTGAAATTTTCACTACATGGTCATTGTGTGGTTTCTCCTAAAATGTAAAGAGTTACCAGCCATCAACACACTGGTGTTTGAAGGAATTTTCTGGTAGGGTACTGTTGACATGGCTTTGTAAATATCATTTTCTAAACATGTTCTGATATGTAACATTTACTGATTGCTGTATATAATATAATCTCCTACTGGGCAACTTTATGACATACATGTAAAAACATGTGTGAGAAGTTTAGAAATGATACACGATATTGACGTACTTTCAATCAAATTTATCTGTCAATTGCTGTCACATGCAAAAACAATTAACATGTAAATAAATCAACATTTAATGCCTTTGATATAATCATTTCTTTGGGGACTGGAGAAATGGCTCAGAGGTTCAGAGCACTGTCTGCTCCCCAGAGGATTCTTGTTCAATTTCCAGCATCCCCCCACCCCAGGTGGCTCACAACTCGAGTTCCATAGAATCTGACATCTTCTGGCCTTCGTGGCAATATACAGTCAGGCAGACAAAACACCCATACACAAACAAACAAAAATAAATAAAATAGGAAAAATTAATCACTGCTCAATTCTACAAAGTTAATTTGTAAAGTAATTTATAATGTCTACATAAAGAATCATGAAACAAGCAAAAATGACAGTTGTATGTCTTGAAATGTTGAGGCACAGGTGTGGGGGTTCATGCAGAGCTGTGGCAAAAAACTCAGACACCTTAAGAATGAATTTAGCCTTCCGGAGTGCAGGGGGATCCAGTCTCTAAGGACTGAACCACTTTCCCTTTGCCCAGGGAATTTTTATTTTTCTCTCAATTTACAGTTTAGCCAGTTGATTTCCATATCTTTTAAACAACCTGAAAGGAGCTCCCAAAAATACAATGCCAAGTGCAAATTTCTTCATTCATCAGGTATTACAGTTTTCCAGGTTTCCTGAACCAAGTTTTGCACAGGCCTTTGTATCCTTGGGAGGCTCTGGGACAAGATTCACATTGGGCAACAAGAGAAACAAAAGATGTGTGCTGAACAAAAGATGGATTAGGGTAGGTACTAGTCTCTGGCACCCAGGCTAGGTGTAGCCTGGTGGCAGTGCAGTCACAGATCCCCTTTCTTTTATACAAATTCAACTATCTTGAAGGTTATGCAGCCTCACAGTAAATACAGCCTTCTTTCCATCTATCTGTCTTACAATCTTACACAAGTACACCAAAACACATTTTAAAGCCAATAAAGTTACTGTTGCTAGTACAAGAGCAACACCTGCTAGGATAAGAAATCTATTAAAGTGATTCATAGGACTGAATGAGGCTAAGGTATCTGCTACACATTCCATAATGTCCATTCCTGTCATATCAGGTAACTTTTTAACAAGTTTCCTCAATTTCTTTCTGTAAATCATTTGAGAAGAATTGGGATGACCTAACATATGCATCTTAAACTTATCACAACCATACTTGCTTTCATTAAATCTTAAGGGTGTGATGCAAAAAGAACATTCCAATCACATTTTAATTTTATCTGCTCCTTCACAATTTCTAACTAACTGATCTCCTAACAATACAACAGCCTGCCTTAACTCAGCTAATTCATTTACTATCTCATTATCAATCTTATTTTGTTCAGTCCAAAGTTCTTCTGAATGTGTATGGCAGTCTCTAGCGAATTTGGCAGTTTGGATTTCTTTATGAAGCACCACTCCAGCTGTTGCTGCTGTAGCCATCAATGCAATGATTCCCATAATAACTTCAACAACCAGTCCAACCATTCAACATGTTCCTTTTACTCTTTTTTCATTGAGCTTCTGTACCAGGGTCATCACAAGAGACTCTTGCATGGCCTTGACAACTTCACTGGTATCCAGATTCCTGGCCTTGCTCTAAGAATATATGAATTTTCAAAGGTCAAATTTAAAAACACACTGGAATTAACACAGGTACAAAGGGTACAGCATTCACAAGTGATGCCGTATTTATTAGGGTGCCATTGTACAGGCCCTTTCAATAGCAAGTAAGTACACATGACTTAAAAGGATGGCTTTAATTTAGTCTAAAAGACAGAGTATACTTATTATCTTTAAAGTTTAATTTTCCTCCCCACGCATTAAATGGGTGGAAGGCACTTGTCAATTTCTGTAAGTTAGTCTCAATTGAATTGCCATATTGCAGGGGAGGACTTGCCATTCCAACTCCATGCCACTAAATAGGTTCATTAATAGAAGCATTGATTTCCACAGTTCCATTCAAATCATACCATTTCCATCTTAACTCTGAGTGAGAATATTTTTCCTGAGGGGAGCCACAAGGGCTTCAATCAATGATGTCTCCTTTGGAGATTTTAATTAGCACTCAAGGTTTCTCACTCTTACACTCTTGCCAATGTACCCAGTCAGATTCCTTGTTGGTAACCCTCATCTCACAGAATGGTAGATTTATGGAAAGAGTAGTACTAATCTCTTGTCCTTTAAAACTGGATGCATGAAGCATATAAAACTTATTACAATAATCTTGGGTAGTATTGACCATAGATAGCCATATTTTAGAGGTATATTTAGGCACTGAATTCCATTTCCCATGCAAATAGAAATTCCTTGTACTCCAACTGTGTATTTGTCAATCACTTTACTCTCCTCCATTGGCTGAGCAGGACCTTGGTTGTCATAAGAACCAGGTAGTCAAGAAGATCCATTAACCTTTACAGAAGTATTCATACCTCCCCAAATTACTGATATAAATTGGGGGATTGGGGGTAAAGCCCAATAATTATGATGCATCTTTTTTACATGCACCATTACCACAGAAAGCATGGCAACAAATAAGTTTGTAGCATTTAGAGGCTTGTGAATCATGCAAAGTATCATCTCTTCTTTATCACTCAAACTCTTAAGCTGTTCCCAGTTGGGGGCAGGGGGGGGCTAGTTGTCTGCTCCAAAGGCCACCTGTGTCCTCCTGTCTTTCACAGAGGCATCTCTGCAGCTACAGCATCTGGGAGATTTTCTTGCTCATGCTGAGATTTTTATCAATTTGATGCAATTCACAATTTATTATCTCTGGTGTAAACATAAACATAACCTCAGCCCTAACTTAGCACTTCTCCTGAACTATTTTGATATTAAAACATTTATAGGTTGGGGATTTAGCTCAGTGGTAGAGCGCTTAAGCACAAGGCCCTGGGTTCGGTCATCAGCACAAAAAACAAAAAACAAAAACAAACAAACAAACAAACAAACAAAAAACCTTAAAAAATTATAATACATGGGCTGACTCAATTCAGCAATTCTTTCCAAAACTCAGTGTTGTTCCCATTTCCTTAACATTAATTTATTTTTTTAGTATTTTAACAGTGTATTTTAAAAATAAAAAAGTCCCTTTCTGAATATATAATTTTAAGTGGAAATGTTTTTTGTTTTTTTTCCCCTCCCACCCCCACCCCTAACATTAAAAAATTTTAAAGTTAGTAAGGCATTATGCAGTCTATCTCTGGGAGTCCTCATATTCCACTCTGTTCAGTAACTTTCTCTTTTAGGGTACAGTTAGATCTCAACAACTGCTTGTCCTGTAAGATTGTATGGTATCCCAGTAATATGTTTTATGTTGTAATGTACAAAGTGTTGTTTCATTTTACTGGAAACATAAGCTGGGACATTGTCAGTATTAATTGTGCTGGTGTGCCCATTGCAGCCATTATTTCTAATAAATGTGTAATTATAGAATATGCTTTTTCAGAACTTAAGGCAGATGCCCATTGGAACCCAGAATAAGTGTCAATGGTATGATGAACATACCTTAATTTTCCAAAATTTACTAAATGAAATAGATCCATTTACCAAATTTCATTCCTTTGTGTACCTTTAGGATTAGTTTCTGCAGGTAAAGCAACTTGATTATAAAAAGAACAAGCAGGACAGTTTTTTATAATTTCCTTAGCCTGCTGCTGAGTAATTGAAATTTTTTTCTTTAAGCTTTTATTATTAGCATGTGTTTTTAATGAAAGTCTGAGGCTTCCAACATAGATCCAATCAATAATTGATCAATTTCCATATCTCCTTCTGTCAATGGACCAGGTAATTGAATATGGGTAATATAAAGTGGGCAATCTTTTTCTTGGATTGTCTGTTGTAATTGTACAAATTATAAAGATAATTCTGAATTATCAGGAAAAAATTCAGCAGTCTTTATATGCAATACAACACTTTCAGCATATTGAGAATCAGTAATTATGTTGAGAGGTTCCTTAAAGTCTAATAAATCCATCAGAATGGCATACAGCTCCAATTTTTGAACTGAATCATATGGACTTTGAACAATCTTACTGATGTTTCCTGCCTTATAACCAGACATTCCTAGTTTATTTGCATCAGTATAGAATGTAAGAGCCCCAGAAATAGTTGTCCTTTTTATTATGCAGGGAAGAATTCATTCAGTTTTTTTATAAGCTAAATTAAATTACTTTTTGGATAATTGTTTTTAATTTCTCCTTAGAAATTACTACAAGCCGTTTGCCAATCATCATTAATCTCCCACAATTGCCTAATTTCAATATTGGTATAGGGTACCACAATCTCAGCTGGATCCATACCTGACAATTGACAAAGTCTTAGCCTTCCCTTAATGATTAGTTCAGAAACCTTTTCTATATGTTTTTATTTTCTACTCTGTTTGTGAGCTAAGAAAATTCATTCCAAAATATAATCCTTTATCTGCATAATAAGTTCAGTAGAAGAATGATTTGAAGGTAAAATTACTAAAATATACCTCTTTGTGAGGCCAAATCTATCCACATAGGCATTTTGTAATTTTCATTCTACCAGGGTTAATTCCCTTTCAGCCTCAGCTGTTAACTGTCTTGGACTGTTTAAATCTGAATCGCCTTGCAAAATTTGAAACAAATTAGTTTATTTTTGAGTAGACAATCCAATTGTAGGCTACAACCAGTTAATATCACCCAATAAATTTTGAAAGTCATTGAGAGCGTGCAGTTGATCTCTCCTAATTTGTACCTTTTGCAGCTGAATTCTCAGTTTACTTAATTTATAGCCTAAATAGCTAAGAGAATCTCCTCTTTTTATTTTTTCAGGAGAAATTTGTAATCTCCAACAGGGTAAATTTTTCTATACTACATTAAACATTCCTTCTAAGGTATCTGTATTGGAAGCAGCCAATAAAATATCATCCATATAATGATAAATAATAGATTGAGGAAATTGTTTATGTCCTTCTTCCAATGGCTGATTTAAATATTGACACAAAGCTGGGCTATTTAGCATTCCCTGTGGGTGGACATTCCAGTAATATATCCTTACTGGTTGAATATTATTAAAAGTAGGAACTGTAGCCAGGCAGTGGTGGTGCACGCCTGTAATCCCAGCACTTGGGAGGCAGAGGCAGGTGGATCTCTGTGAGTTCGAGGTCAGCCTGGTTTACAAAGCGAGTTCCAAGACAGGCTCCAAAGCTGCAGAAAAACCCTGTCTCGGAAAAAAAAAAAAAAAAAAAAAAGGAGGAACTGTAAAAGGAAAAATTTCTCTATCCTGTTCTTGTAAAGGCACAGTAAGGAAGCAATCTTGTAAAGCAATAACTATAATAGGCCAATTTTTAGGTAATAAAGGGGGTAAAGGAATCCCAGGCGGTAAAGTTCCCATAGGTTGAATTATCTTATGAATAGCTTTTAGATTAGTTAACATTCTTCAGTTTTCCAGATTTTTTAAAATTACAAATACAGGAGAATTCCAAGTTTCCTCAATGTGCTTAGCACTAAGTGTTCTTTTATAAATTCTTCAAGTGCCTGAAATTTCTCTTTTGCTAAGGGCCATTGTCCTACCCATACAAGCGTCTTAGTTAGCTATTTTAAAGCCAGAGTAGTTGGCTACTCCAAATTTTGAGAGACAACTCCCATCCTCTCTTGCCTTTGAACAACCTGTATAGCCTGTGACTTTCTTTTCAGTACCTTTCCTGGGCATACACCCCATTTTAAACGTCATTTTATGAGCTGTCTCTGAAATTGGAGGAATATTAATTTGAGTTCCCCATTATTGTAACCAATCTCTCCCCCATAAATATATGGCTATATCAGCCACATAAGGCTTTAACATTCCTACCTGTCCTTCAGGCCCTACACATTTAATCTATTCTACATTCTTGTTTTACTTGAGATAAGGTTCAAATGTCTACAAATTGAGTGGAGACTTCTTGCAAAAGCTACTAGGGATCCCAGTATTCTAGTGTAATTATAGATACATCAGCATCAAAATCCAATAATCCTCCAATCTCAATCCCATTTAATTTTATCTTTAATTTAGGGCATTCATCATTGATAATTGTTTGCCCAAACACCTTTTTTTTTTCCTGTACTTCCAAAATATCCAGTTCTACATATAGGTGTCATTTTGCCTTTAAGTCATGGAAGCAATAATAATTGAGCATATCTATCACCAGCTTCTATTTCCATGGGCCTTTTTTACATATGCCATCTATAAAGACATTAAAGACAATCTCTGTAGGATTTTAAGAGGTAATTTGGGCAATACTCTGGAGTATTTTTATAAAAATTTAAAAAGAGGATCCTTTTTCATAGATCCCAAATAACATGTTAATGCAACTTGGCAATTATTAACAGTGTGGATCAAAGAATTTGCCTGTATTTAATGGAAAAACAACTTTTGTAAGCTCTCCATCAGGAAGAGATTACTTTCCAAGAGCTTTCACCTTAGTAACCATATTATCTATTAGCCTAACAACCCATTCTGTTTCAGATGTTACATTTCTATAGAATTTAGCCAAGAATTTCCAGAAAGCAATCTAAGGAGCAGAGGCAAATTCTAGTAATAATCAAGAGACAGAAGCATAACCAATAATATATTTTAAAATTATGAATCCTGTTCCATTAGTTTACCTACCATGAAAATGAAACATTCATACAAACACTTATTAGACAATCAAAAGAAGAGAACATCCTCTATACAGTGAATGATTAATATCTCTGGGAATTCAAACAACATTGACTTAGCATTCTGTGTCCTAACTACAACTACTCTTCACCAGAAGTTGGGCCCATTTAAACTTCCTCTATCTCTCAAGAAGGGACTACAAAGAATGAGTTATTCCACCATTAGAGGAAAACAAACAAACAAACAAAAAAACCAATTCTCATGAAGGGATCCTTAATATTGAGTTATTCCTGCTCTGAGGGAAAAAAAAAAATTAAAAAAAAAAACCCACACATTTAAACCAAAGTTAAGCAAATAGACAACAAAATTATGACCTTTGTGTTTGCTGTGCTTGTTCAGGCTGCAGCAGTGAGGACCCACCTGTTGGTTCTTTGTAATTCAGATGCTGCTGCTCTGTGCTGGCAGGCAGAAAGAACTCAGAGTTTTAGCTATTCTGGAATTTTTATACAGGAAAGAACCTTTTTTTGTTCCTCTATTTTGCTGCGAAGAAGTTTTTTTTTTTTCCCCCCTTATTTTTCTTTTCCAGGCCTTTTAATCTTTAGGCCTCCTATAGCTCAGAGCACTTCTGACCCAGGTGCACTGAGACGCTTGGGGCTGGGGGAGAACTACCCCTTGGGATAACAGCAGAAACCCTCACTGAGAGGGGCCTGGCCAGGAATCCCCTCTGTTTGCTGTTCTTGTGTACTTGAGAGTCTGGGGTTAACAACAATCTCTTCTTCTCATGCTGTTTGCCATCCTGATGGGTGGAGTTCCCAAGACCTGCCCTGGGGGCTGCCTACCAAACCTCACCAAAGTTTGGCTCCAAGGGCAGAATGAAATGTCATTGCCAATGGCTGCTAAGCTATGATGGCTATGTTATAATGCTGAAGCCCAAGCTGCTTTGATTTTTCAGATCCAATAGATTCTTCATGTTGGTACAGTGTTGATGCAAATTTAGAATTATCCTTGTTATAGTATATATATGTATTTCTGTTCTTGTTTAAAGTATTGTAGCCATACAATGTATTCTAGAGGAATCACAAGAAAGCCTTTCATGCGAGTTTCTGTGTTTAAAAAAATAACATACTGAAGGTACATAGAAGATTGTAGAATGCCAGAGGGGATGTGAACTATGTTGTGGTTTCTCATACCTGCACATACTGAATTGGGAAGTTAATTCTTGTTGGTTCCCATTGTAAAAATAGCTGATGATTCTTCACTGCAAGATGTTTACGGTAAAAATGAAGATATATACATGTCTATGTATGTGGCCACATATGTGACTTGGATTTAACTCTGTATGTGTGAATGTATGTAAGCATTAACTCTATGTATGTGTATGTAATTTGGGTCCAAATGTGTGTATGTGTGCAAGTAATTATTTAGAAAAACATGTTTGAAACAGCAATCACGTAGCTTTCCTCAGTCTTGGCTAGTGACCTCAGCATGATATAGGCAGCTACATGGCTGGCAACCATCTTTTACTAAGGTTATAAAGATCTATTCAGATTAACAAAGGTTAACTTAGAGATTGACACCTAAGTACTTATGTCTTGGCCAAGTGTTCAACAGCAAGCTTCTAGAGAATTTAAAAAGATGGCCACATGTGTTTAATAAACAAGGTGTTTGATAAATATTAAAGCTGCATGTCAATGCTTTTATACACCAGAATGTACCTTGCTCTGGCAGCTAAAATTTGTAATTTAAGAGTCACCCAGGTGATAGTCACCAGAAACTGAGGTGTTCATCTCTTATGATGCAGCAAGACCATGACCTAGGCAAAGGGCATGGAACAGCTTCTGATTTAATGAGTTTTGACCCTTTGGGGGTTAAAAGAAGCTTTTCTTACAGGGGTAGCCTAGGACCACCTGTATGTCAGATGTAGGCACTGATATTCATAACAGTGGCAAAACTGCAGTTATGAAATAGTACTTGGAAAGTTGAGAACCAGTGACCTAGAGAATGTTTCTCCTTACTCAATGTCGATTCAGGCTTAAGAATGTATGTCTAGTCACTTTGTCTTTGCTAAACTTGTTAAACTTAAGCTATCTGGATAAACTGAGTTATATAAATGTGTAGCTGGAGAGTTTCTCTCCAGCTCCCACCAAGCCCCGGCGGTCCCACAGCCCATTTATAAAATAAACACACAGTCTTGGTCTCAACAATTCATGCTCTTACAGTCCCTCCTCTTTCTCGACAATTGGACTCCTGGAGCTCCACCTGGGGCCTGGCCTAGGATCTCTGCATCCACTTCCATCAGTTATTGGATGAGAGTTCCAGCACGACAGTTAGGGTGTTTGGCCATCTGATCACCAGACTAGGTCAGATCAGGCTTTTTCTCAACCATTGCCAGCAGTCTACAGAGGATATATCATTGAGGATTTCTGGAGACCTCTCCAGCACTCTGCCTATTCCTGTTCTCATGTGGTCATCATTTATCATGGCAGTGAGACCTGGACCTTAGTGCATGAGCTGGCTGTTTGGAACTGGGGCTTACACAAGGACACTTTGCTCAGCCTGGAAGGAGGGGACTGGACCTGCCTGTACTGAATCTACCAGGTTTAAATGAATCCCCAGGGAAGTCTTGGCCCTGGAGGAGATGGGAATGGAGGGGAGGGGGTGGGGGGAAGGTGGGGTGGGGGCGGGAGAGGGGAGGACAGGGGAACCCATGGCTGATGTGTAAAATTAAAACACAAATATAATAAATTACAAAAAAGGAAAAAAAAAAACAAAAACCACACACACAGATGCTTATATTATCTAAACTGTTTGGCCTAATGGCTCAGACTTCTTGCTATCTAGTTCCTACATCTCAAATTAACCCATATCTATTAGTCTATAAGTTGCCACCTGGCTCATGGCTTACCAGTACCTTACATCTTGCTTTTCATGGTGGCGGCTGGTAGCGTCTCTCTGCCTCACCCTTCCTCCTCCCAGAATTCTCCCACTCCTTGTCCTGCCTACACTACCCTTCCTGCCTGACTACTGGTCAATCAGTGTTTTATTTATCAATCAATCATAGCAACATATATTTACAGCATACAGGACATCCCACAGCATAAATGTTTTATATTAACACTAAAAGTACATTCAATTGAGAAACTGTTATTTAAGGCTCATACTTAACAGAGATAACACTACAAAGTCCCTTTCCTAACGCCAGGCATTCAGACAAAGCTTCCATTACCTCAGGTGCTTGGAGAAAGTTCCTCTTTGCTAAAAAAAAGGAGTCACCCTCATTATTTCTGGTAAAAGGAACTTAGGACCCTTTCATTAACATATGGCTATTTTGTTTTTGTTTCATTACTGAACCCATATTTGATACTAAAAGAGCTTCAATTCAAAATCATTGCTTTTAAGGCCACTTATTATAGACTGTTAGAAAACACAAGTAACTAGAAACAAAGTTTGTCTATTCAGATATACCTGGACAGCTCTCATACTTCAGAGATCTGCATTTGAAGTGTTGATATAAGAGCTTATTATAACAGACAGACACCTATATCCTTCAAAGATTATGCATGGGGCACCATAATATTTTCACTTGGACTATGGCAATGCTGACCATAGGGCAAGATGCCCTCATGTAGCACCTACTGCTAAGACCCAGCACAAACTGTGGACAAGCAGCTGGACACTGGAACATTAATTGCACCCCAGTTGCCTAGACAAAGTAAGATCAGTCTTCCCCATGACCATCATCCACGGCAGTCACTCTTCTTTATATGCCTGAGGGTTGAAGAAAACTGATTCTGTTCTGACACTTGTGCCTCCAATGCTATGGAGACCTGGGTATGGACTGGTCCTTGTCATTTATAGACTCATAAGCTGCTTAGTCTTCATTCAAATTTATCCTTCTCAGATCTCTGATAGTACTGATGGTTGTTAGGCTTGCTATAACTTTGTCAGCTTGGCAGCATCAGGCAACCAGATCCTTCCACTACCTTATATCCAGCTTGGTAGCATAGTTTTAAAAAAAATGTTCTAAGATATATAAAGGTCTGAAGACATGAAAGTCAATGCAAGTTTTGAGGGATTAAGAATGTTTTAAGATATATTAATGTCTGAGGATATGAAAGCCTGTAAACTTTGAGGATCTGAGAAAGTGATTTAAGATATAAATGCAACTTGTAAAGATGTAAATGAATGATTTAAATTATGAGAAATGTTTCAGGTTGATCTCCCCTTCTATGACATAAAAATTCAGAGTTTAACATTTAATAGAGTTCTGAGAAGCTGGCAGAACAATGACTATTTACTGTTCAGTCACAGGTTCAACATTTTAGATTTATTTTGGTTGTCATCTAAATATAAACTTAAAAGTGCTTCTCATCAGACCAAAAAAAGTCTCTGTCCAATTTATACCTGGCTGTCTGGACAGAAGGAAAATGCACATGCTTCTAATTCAAATCTGTAGTTCTTGTTGGGACTCACAGATGTGAGTCCACGTCTGCTGTTTTACAGATATCCAGCACGAGCATTGTCTATGATATGGATTTCAGTACAGATTGGTAATACTAATGTATCTAACACTTTTATGTCATTTTGTAAGATAATTCATATAGGCCTCAGAGAATTAAAATAGTCATAAAACCTGGATCCACTTCTCAGAGGTCAGAAGGACTCCAGATAAGTACAGCTTGAATTTTCCCACTTGTCTATTACTAAGGATGTTTTTTTTTTTCTCTCTCCTGGTCTTGGGATGCCTACTCTTCCCAATTACTAAGAATAGTAGAAGTTCCTAAAAGTTCTAAAAAAGTTCATTTTTTTTTGTTTTCTTTTTCAAGACAGGGTTTCTCTGTGTAGCTTTGTGCCTTTCCTGGATCTCGCTCTGTAGACCAGGCTGGCCTTGAACTCACAAGGATCTGCCTGCCTCTGCCTCCTGAGTGCTGGGATTAAAGGTGTGTGCCACCGCCACTGCCTGGCCCAAAGTGTATAAATTTTAACTTCTGTTTCTAGTTTAAAATTGTCTCATCAGGTTTCTACCTGGCTGACAGACACCTCCAAGCTTCAGTAGCTGACTACACTGCTCTGGATGACTATGAGCTCTGTACTTGCTAAAAGCTGATGTGGACCCACCCAGCCAATGTGAGTATTCCCCATCTTTATAGATGGGTGAGATAGCCACATGCTTCTGACCAGTGCCCCATTGCCCAGCCTTTGACCAGCCTCCCAGCATTTTTTGAGGCCCTGACAGCAACACCCCAATGCTAGCTCAAAGCAGTTCCAGAAGAGAATACATCATCCCATGTTCCCCGCCCAGAATAAGCTGAAATGCTGGATCAAAAAGAAAACTCCCTGGCATGGGGGACAAAATGGTTAAGTATAATGCACATTGACATACAAGGAAAACAGGTTCAGAGCTGTCAATTGACTCAAAAATCAGAACTTCAGGGCCTTAAGAATGGCCATAGATACAGATGTCACTGTCCTAGAAAAATTTGTTAGCTAATGGTTCTTAGGTCCCAATACCCTTAAACCCCTGGTCAGATACAACTCATGATTGATCCCTGTCATTGGCACTTGTGAAGGGGGGAATGTGGGGTGGGGAGGCCCAAAACAGCTTGACCACACAGCTGCCATGATGGGCTTAGAGGCCTAGACACAACTTCTGCATCCAGGAAAAACTATAAGCTGACCTCACCTAGGGAGTGCCTGCATCTAAGGGGAAATACCTGACATTCCAAATATTCCCTATACCCCTAGACAAATATCAGCCAATCAGGGTCCTGAACCCTGGAAACTCCCCTCACCCCAACCTCTGCTATAATAAAAACCCCACCCTTTCTGGGTGTGTGGCTCTCTGCTTTCACTCCTGTGTCCAACAGAGAGTCTAGGCTTTGAGCCTGAAAATAAAGGCTCTTTGCTTTTACATATAGGATTCAGTCTCCATGGTGGTCTTTTGCAGGTCTCCATGATCTGGGCATAACAGACTAGCTCCTCTGTCCTTCTTCAGTGGATCCTTTATCCTCCTTCAGACCATGTGTTATGGTCCATTTGTCATGTTTGGTGCCAAATGTTTCAAAGTATAGAGGCATGGGTGTGTGTGTGGGTTCACGTGGATCCATGGAAAGAAAACTCAGAGGCATCTTAAGAATGAATTTAGCCTTCATGGCTGCAGGGGGATCCAGTCTCTAAGGACTAAAACACTTTCCCTTTACCCAGGAATTTTTTTTTATATATTTACAGTATAGCCAGTTGATTTTCATATGTTCAAAACAACCTGAAAGAATCTCTAAAAAAAATATAATGCCAAGTGAAAATTTTGGGGTTTCCTGAATCAAGTTTTGCACAGGCCTTTGTATCCTTGGGAGACTCTAAGACAAGATTCATATAGGGCAACAAGAGAATAAAAGATTGACTAGGGATAGGTATTAGTCTCTGGCACCCAGGCCAGGTGTAGCTCAGTGGGAGTACAACCACAGTAGTAGATCTTCCTTCCAAATATGTAAACCTTCATTTCCCAGTCTTACTTCATTAGCTGAGACTTCAAGTACAAGGCTGAACTTCCCTGGAGAGACTGGACATTTCTGTGTTTTCCTTAATGTGAAATCTCCCGTTTTTCACCACCAAATATGATGTTCATTCTAGGTTTCTTTAATATGATCTTATTAAATGGAGAGAGTTCCCTGTGTTTAGTTTATGGCGAGTGTTCATAACAAACAGATTTGGGGCATTGGCAAATGCTATTTCTTTATCTCCCTTCATACATTTATTATGTTTATTTCCACTTTTACTGTGTTGCTATGATGGGTGATATTCATTAGCTTTTGGGTTGTTGAACCAGCTTTATATAACAGGATAAATCTTGTTTGTTCTTAATGTATTAATTTTTACACATTGTTGGATTAAACTTGTATGATGTACTCTAGAGTACGTGGTGATAAAAGCACATTAGGGAATATTTTTCATTGTGTAAACATAGAATATCACAGGGATATGGTTGGACAGGTGATGAGATCCTGTGGGATTTCCATCTTATGAGTGGTCTGTCATTTCCTGGGATTTTGTTAACTGGCATATGAATGGTATTTGATGAGGACTTTGTATTTATGTTTATAGGAGATATTCATGTACAGTTTTTTAGACAAGGTTTCTCTGTGTAGCTCTGGCTGTCCTGGTACTCGCTGTGAAGACCAGGTTGTCCTTGAATTCACAGAGATCCACTTGCCTCTGCCTCCTAAGTGCTGGGGTTAAAGGCATGCACCACTACCGCCCATCTTCATTTCTTAAAAAGTGTCTGGATTTGGTGTTAGATGATTATGGGCTCACATGGGTTGGCTTACATGTACTTATGGTAGGATTTGAGAACCCAGTTATCTTCTTGGGCTTTCTTGTATCGTTTGGCCAGATATTTTCCAAATGGGACAGGCTTGTGGGCACCTTTCATACACTATCCTCTATGGAAAGATCTTCCTGATATTATCCTAATTTAATCAGAGGCTGGGAGTCTCATACTTTGATCTTGTGGAGGAAGGAGGCACCTCATGGTTCATGGCCATGAGTTCTAATAGACTCTGTGAAACACAGACCTTTGAACAAGCAGTGTAGATGCAAAAGGATTCCACAAAGAACCCACTGAGCCCAGAGATTGTGGTCTTCCTCATCCGCTTTATGGTCAGAACATGTCTCTAAGAATCACAACGTGTGTGAAAGGAGGAAACTAATTATTTATGTCTCAGGGAGAAAAGCAAAGCATTTTAACTTTCTCACTTCTGGTACTTCTTAGTAACTCAGAGACTGCCTTGCAAAGTGGGATGGGGAGCACACAAAGTGAACCAAGAGACAAAAGGATAGATTGATGGAAAAGAGAAAACTGGGCTCCTAGATAGTACCAGTCATCCCCGTGTCCCCCTCCCTGCTCTGGGTTTTTGAGACAGGATTTCTCTATGTAACAGCCATGACTGTCCTGGAATTCAATTTGTAGACCAGGTTGGCCTTGAACCCGTAGAGGTGCACTGCCTCCCGAGTGCTGGAATTAGAGGTGTGCACCCCCATGCCTGGCTTGCTCTCCTCTTGGTTAAAATCATTTTATTCATACTTTGTGAGCTTCACATGAAGCATGTTCATCCCATTCATCTCCCCATCTCTTCATACCTGCCCTCTGCCTTTGCAACCCCCTTCCACCCCAGGATAAGATAAAATAAGATCTGAGAGAAGTGAAGAAAGAGAAAACCCTCTCATCTCATAAGCAGTAGTGTGATGCAGTGAGTCACACGGTGTATCCGTATATCTTTACATTGTGTTCATTCCAAAAAGCCATTGGTCTGGTTCACTGCCTCTGGTTTCTGCTATACTATCAATACTTGGCCCTCACGGGGACTCCTCTTGGATTGCCTGTTGTTGTCCTATGTTGTGGAGATCCAGCCCCTTCATATGCTCCAGTAGATCATAGGTGGGGTGAATGTTGGTGTGGGCCAACTAATAACCTTGGTCATGGGCTTGGGCACTTGCAGGGTTCGTCAGTCCACCACCATCCTCACCACCAGGTTGGCCTCTCCAGCACTGCCCTGGCTAGTTCACCTATGCAGCAAGGAACAAGGGGCAGGGCTGGTTTTTCTGCTTTCATGCTCTCAGGACTGGCTCACCCACACCTATACCATTAGGGCCAGCTCTGCTGTGTTGTCCAGGCCAGGCTCATGGGCCACTTTCCTGAGTGCTACAGCTGGTGAGGGGCAGGGACGGCTCTGATGCTCTCATGACCTCAGGACCTGCTCTCACTCCTGCCACAGGCAGTGAGGAGGGGCGTATCTTCCTTTCCCACAACATAATATGGCAGATGAGGTGGGGAGCAGGTCTTCCATGCTCACATTCTTGGTTAGCCCACTGTTAGTTCTACTGCCAGCTCCCCCTGCAAAGTCTACTGTGTTTTCCAGGGGAAGTGCAGGGCTTGATCTTCTGAGTGTTGCAGCTGGTGAGAGGCTGTGTCAGCTTCCCTACTTGCTGCAGGTGGCAACCAGGGAGGGGGAGACAGGCTTTCTTCTTATAACCAAGTTAGCCAGTGCCATGAAAGAGATCAGAGAAGAGGAAGTTGCTGCTGCAGAAATGTCAGCCTCTGCTCTCTCTGTATGGTTCTCATAATGAGTTTCATGAGATGGGGCAGGCCACCACCTGTTTGTGATGTCTCATAAGGGGAAAGGCCAGTTTGTCTCCTGTTTTAGACATTGATTTTCTGCTCTCAGAAACTGCTAAAGTATTGATATGAAGCATGAAAATATGAAAAACACTGTTACATATTAAAGTAAGGTGGACTTTATAATGTGCTCAATGAATGTGTGGAACACACATTGTCACATATGGGTAAGTACAGCCTTATGACACACTCAGGATATGCAGAACCAAAGAGGCAGAAATTAGGTTCTGAGCAGAGTTGGCAATGGAAGTGAATGTGGAATTTGCATGTGGTTCTCTTGGGGGTGATGGCAATGTCCAGACTAGAGATGGATAATTCCCTGAATGCAGACCTTCCTGAGTGTCCAGTACTCTCATATACTGTCTTTGTGATCATCTGCCTTTGCTTCCAGGATGTGCTTTTGTTTCTGCTGTCCCTTTGTAGGGGTGGGGCATAGATATGGGGTATCAGTGACTCATTGCCACCACATTGGATGTTGTATCTTGGTTTCATTTTAGAGTGATTAGTATGCAGAAGTGAAGTCTGCCATGTCACTGGATAGCTGGCCTTCACACTAACACTGAAATAAAGGATATCACCAGCATGGCTTTTGGGAGGAAAAATGGAGGCTGCTACCTGAGTATTGATAAATGTTCCTCCCACATCTTAAGGGAAATCAGTGAATACACTCCAGTGAGAATTGGTGCCCAGGACATTAGACAGAATCTTTGGTGTCAGATGAGGAGCTGTGGTCTGGAGAGCAGAGGGCTTGAGGGAAGGGAAATAGTGAGGACATTTAAATGCTCAGGGTAAAGAGGAGTGGTTCTCCTTTTTAAGAATGTCAGAGGAAAAATGGCTTCTTCAATGTCCAGAGTGCAGAGTGTTCATCCATGGGACCAGTAAAAATAAAACAAAAATGGACTTCTGTGTGTGTGTGTGTGTGTGTGTGTGTGTGTGTGTGTGTGTGTGTGTGGTGCACGCGTGGTGGTGCACGTGTGGTGTGTGTGTAACAATAATTCTCAAAGGAAAAGATGGAGGTTGAAGGATGTCAGCTCGGAGAGGTTCAAAGAAGAGACTGGAGGGGAAAGTGATATAATCCTGTTTCAGTTAAATACATACTTTAAAAAATTTTAAAGAAAAAAAGAGGTTCTGTGGTGGTATTATGTTCCCCAAAATATTGTGTGTTCCCCAAAATAATTTTTTTATTTTTATTTTTTTTATTGAGGCAAATTAGATTCCACTTTATTAGTCCTGTGCTCAATTGCTTTCAAAATATTTCTAGTTTCACATAAAGATATGTATTTCATGATATTTAGCATTTGTTTTTATTTATTTATTTTTATTATTATTATTATTATTATTATTATTATTATTATTATGTGTTTTAATTTTATACAACAGCCATGGGTTCCCCTGTCCTCCCCATTCCAGCACCCACCCCCACCTTCCCCCTGCCCCTCCCCTCCATTTCCATCTCCTCCAGGGCCAAGACTCCCCTGGGGACTCATTTAAACCTGGTGGATTCAGTACAGGCAGGTCCAGTCCCCTCCTTCCAGGCTGAGCATGTGTCCCTGTGTAAGTCCAAGGTTCCATGCTCATGCACCAAGGACAGGTCCTGGTCCCACAGCCTGGGAGCCTCCCAAACAGATCAAGCTTTTCAATTGTCTCCCTTATCCAGAGGGCCTGATCCAGCTGGGGGCTCTTTATCTGGGGTCAGAGAACAGACAGCCCCACTAGAACAAAGCAAAAAATGGTGGCTAGAAAATGGGTCAGAGCAAGCCATAACAGAAGTTGGGTGGTGGTAGCACACGCCTTTAATCCCAGCACTTGGGAGGCAGAGCCAGGCGGATCTCTGTGTTTTCAAGGCCACTTTAGAAACAGCTAAGCATGGTGATCCACGCCTTTAATCCCAGGGAGTAATGTAGAAAGCAGAAAGGTATATAAGACGTGAAAACCAGGCACCAGAGTCAGTTAAGCATTTAGTTAGTTGAGCATTCAGACTTTGGAGCACCACAGTTCAGTTGAGAGCTATTGGGATGAAGACTCAGAAGCTTCCAGCCTGAGGAAATAGGATCAGCTGAGGAACTAGCAAGGTGAGATAGCTGTGGCTTGTTCTGCTTCTCTGATCTTCCAGCATTCACCCCAATAACTGGCCTCGGGTTTGATTTCATTAATAAGACTCTTTAAGATTCATACTACAAGGTTCTCTTTTATGGCCAGAAGAAAAAGTAAATGATCAACAATTAAAAATCACATCCAGTCCAGGACAGAGGTGAGCTTCCCCCAGTGAGCCACCTAGGGCTTGTGAACATCTCACTCCTTCAGTCAAGACGGGAAGAGAGTTGATGCCTCAACTCCCCCATCTTTCCACTTTCATTCCTCTGCATCAGTTTCATACAGTTCTACTCTGAGATGTCCCTGTTCTTTGGCCCAGTCAAGGCTCAGTGTGACTCAAGTTGTCCTGTTGTTACCGTCACATCAACCTCCTCCTGCACTACACCAGGCTCCTGTCACCACCCAACCCCATTTCTCTCTGTTCTTCATCACAATTCTGACTTCTCCCACAGGGCTCCAAATGGAGCAATATTTCAAGACATCTTGTCTTGATATTCATAGTTAACTGAGCTAAACTTTCCCCACAAAAAACCCAGTCTAGCCCCACATGGCAAGCTCTTCCTGGTTCACTGTCTCTCCCTTATACAGACCTTCATTTGTCAGTACATTCATGCCTCTGGAAACTGCTTCCTGGAGCTAATGGGAGTAAAGTCAACACCTCTCCAACATCCTCAATGAGATAAGGGTTAAAGAACCTTCCTCTCTTGACCTGAGGTTCTTACAAGTCACTCTCATCTTGAGTCATAAATAAAGCTTGACAGTTACCACCTTAAGCAGTTCTTATCTGCTTTGATGACCCTGAATTCAAGTCTTGTGACCTTGCTTTGGCCAGATAATTGCTGATTGTATATATACTGGAAATTTCAGAAACTTAAGTAGAACAAAGAGAGAACATCAAAGAGATAAGAGGCAGAGACAAGTTTACTTAGAACAATTAAGAGATGGACTAAAAGAGCATGGTGTGAGTAGATTTATTCTTATACCTTCAGATAAGTAGATTTTCCCTAGCTGGATGTAGCATCTTCCTTGGAATCTGGGAGAAAGCTCTTTGGGGCTGGCACCCAAATATTTTTTGTCAAATCTGGACTCACAGGGGCTCACAGAGACTGAATGGCCAGCCAGAAAGCTTGCGTGGGACTGACCTAGGCTCTCTGCACATATGTAACAAACTATATAGGTTGGTCTTCTTGGGGGCTCCTTGGAGTAGGAGGAGGAGCTGTCTCTGAGTCTGTTACCCTCTTTTGGGACCCTTTCCTCCTACTAGGTTGTCTTGTTCAGGCTCAGTAGGAGAGGAGGTGCCTTGTATTACTACAACTTGATATACCATGATTGCCTGATATATATAAGAGATCTGCCCTTTTCCAAAGAGAAATGAGAATGGGTGGGTGAGGGAAGAGAAGATGTTGAGTGGAGGGGTTGGAGGAAAGGAGGGAAAGGAAAACTGTGATCGGGCTTACAAAAATTAATTAATTAATAAAATAAATAAGGGACTCCACGGAATGGGACCCCAGCAACCATGCTGAGTTTCACTTCTTTGAACAGCCCGTGCCCTTCTTTGCTGAGTATGCACCTCTACATCTTTCTTCCCCTCCGCTCAGGCCTGGGAAGCCCGCTACTTCAATATGGCTCTATCCCAAGGGTGTAGCTTATTTACATTCCTACTTGGCTTTAGAATACATCATTTAATTCATTTTTTTTTAATTTGGTGTATGAATTCCGAGGAAGGACAGGGAGCACAAGAAGTGAACAAAGAGACAAAGCACTGCATAAACAGAGCAGTGGTAACAGCATCTGGAAAGTCCAGCCTCTCCCCTTACACCCAGTCATCTGTATGTAGAGATGAGAAAGAGGAAGTTAGTGTTGAAGAAGTTTCAACCTCTTACCTCCCTGGAGGGTTCTTTTTAACTTTTTCTTTTCTTTTCTTCTTTATTAAGAATTTTTTAAGATTGATTTTACATACCAACCACAGACCCTCCTACCATCCCTCCTCCTGCTCTCCCAGCTTTTCTGAACCCATTCCCCCTGAAAAGGCAAGGCCTCCCGTGGGGAGTCAGCAGAGCCTGGTCCAGTCAGTTGAGGCAGGACCAAGCCCCTCCCACTACATCAAGGCTGAGCAAGGTGTCCCATCATAGGTAATGGGCTCCAAAAAGCTAGCTCATGCACCAGGGATAGATCCTGATTCCACTGCCAGGAGCCCCTGAAACAGACCAGGAAATAAAAATGCCTTGCTTATGCAGAGGGCCTAGTTCAGTCCCATGCAGGCTCCACAACTATTAGTCCAAAGTTAATGAGTTCCTACTAGCTTGGTTTAGTTGTCTCTGTAGATTTTCCCTTCAAGATTTTGATGCCATTTGCTCATGGAATCCCTCTTCTCTCTCTTCTACTGGACTCTAGAGCTCGGCCTGGTATTTGGCTGTAGATCTCTGCAACTGCTTCCATCAGTTACTGGATGAAGGCTCTATGATGGCAGTTAGGGTATTCACTAATCTGGTTACCAGAGTAGACCAGTTCAGGCACCCTCTCGAGGATTTCCAGTAGTCTAAAGTGGGGTCATCATTGTGGATTTCTTGGAACTTCCCTAGCACCCTGTTTCCCCCTATTTCCATGATGTCTTCATATATCATGGTATCTCTTTCCTTGCTCTTCCACTCTGTCCTTGTTCCAGATCCAACTTCCCATTTCCTAATGTTCTCATCTCCCATTCCTTGCCCTCCATTACCACCTCCTCATCCCCAGGTTGCTCATGTAGATCTCATCAACTCCTATGCTGGGCTATCTATGTATCCCTCTTAGGGTCTTCCTTGTTAGCTAGCTTCTCTGGAACTATGGGTTGTAGTCTGGTTATCCTTTGCTTTACATCTAGTATCCACTTATGAGTGAGTACATACCATGTTTATCCTTCTGAGTCTGGGTTACCTCACTCAGGAAGATATTTTCTAAGTTCCATCCATTTGCTTGCAAATTTCATGATATCTTTGTTTTTTACTACTGATTAGTAGTACTCCATTGTGTATATGTGCCACATTCTCTTAATCCATTCTTCAGCTGAGGGGCATCTAAGTTGTTTCCAGGCTCTGGCTATTATGAATAATGCTGATATGAATATAGTTGAGCCAGTGTCCTTGTGGTATGATTGAGCATTTTTGGGGAATATGCCCAAGAATTGGTATCATTGGGTCTTGAGGTAGATGGATGCCTGATTTTTTGAGAAGTCACCATACTGATTTCCAAAGTGGCTGCTGTACAAGTTCTGCCAACAGTGGAGGAGTGTTCCCTTTTCTCCTCATCCTCTTCGATGTAAGCTGCCATCAGTGTTTTGATCTTAGCCATTCTGACAGGTGTAAGATGGTACCTCAGAGTCATTTTGATTTGCATTCCCCTGATAAATGAGGATGTTGAGAAATTCCTTAAATGTCTTTCAGCCATTTGGGATTCTTCTGTTGAGAATTCTCTTTTTAGATCTGTACCCCATTTTTAATTGGATTGTTTGGTATTTTAATGTCTAGTTTTTTGAGTTATTTATATATTTTTAAGCTCAGCCCTTTGTCAGATGTAGGGTTGGTAAAGATCTTTTCCCAATCTGTAGGCTGTTGTTTTGTCTTAATTTACTGTGTCCTTTGCCTTATAGATGCTTCATAGTTTCAGGAGGACCCATTTATTAATTGTTGCTCTCAGTGTCTGTGCTACTGCTGTTATATTTAGGAAGTGATCTTCTGCGTGTTCAAACCTTCTTCCTACTTTCTCTTCTATCAGATTTAGTGTAACTGGATTTATGTTGAAGTCTTTCATCCACTTGTATTTGAATTTTGTGCATGGCAATAGATATGGATCGATTAACCATTTTCTACATGTTGACATCCAGTTATGCCAGCACCATTTGTTGAAGATGATTTTTTCCCATTGTACAGTTTTGACTTCTTTGTAAAAATTCAGGTGTTCATAGGTGTGTGTATTAATGTCAGGGTCTTCAATTTGATTCCATTAGTCCACATGTCAGTTTTAATGCCAATACCAAGATGTTTTTATTACTATATCTCTATAGTAGCTCTTGAGGTCAGGAGTGGTGATGACTCTTGAAGTTGCTTTATTGTACAGGATTGTTTTCAGCTATCCTTTTCCCCCATACGAACTTGTATATTGTTCTTTTGAGGTCTGTAAAGAATTGTATTGGGATTTTGATGAGGATTGCATTGAATATGTAGATTGCTTTTGGTAAGATTGTCATGTTTGTTATGTTGGTTCTAACTATTCATGAGCATGAGAGATCTTTCGATTTACTGATATCTTCAATTTCTTTCTTCAAAGACTTAAAGTTCTTGTCATACATTTCTTTCACTTGTTAACTTAGAGTTATGCCAAGATATTTTCTATTATTTGTGGCTATTATAAAGGGTGATGTTTCTCTGATTTCTTTCTCAGCCCATTTATAATTGTGTATAGAAGAGTTACTGATTTCTTTGATTTAATCTTGTATCCCTCCATATTACTGAAGGAGTTTATCAGCTGTAGGAGTTCCCTGGTAGAATTTGTCAGGTCACTATTGTATACTATTATATTGTCTGCAAATAGTGAAAGTTTGACTTCTTACTTTCCGATTTCTATCCCCTTGATGTCTTTTTGTTGTCTTATTGCTCTATCTAGAACTTCAAGTACTATATTGAATAGATTTGGAGAGAGTGGAGAGCCTTGTCTTGTTCCTGATTTTAGCGGAATCACTTTGAGTTTCTCTTTATTTAATTTGATATTGGCTGTCAGCTGGTTGTAACTTGCTCTTATTATGTTTATGTATTTTCCTTGTATTTCTGATTTCTCCAAGACTTTTATCATGAATGGGTGCTATATTTTGTCAAAGGCTTTTTCAGCATCTAATGAGATGATCATGTAGTTTTTTTTCTTTCAGTTTGTTTATATAGTGTATTACCTTAACAGATTTTTGTATGTTGAGCCATTCATGCATCTTAGGGATGAAGCCTACTTGATCATGATGGATGATTTTGTTTTGATGTGTTCTTGGATATTGTTTGCCAATATTTCATTTAGTAATTTTGCATCAATGTTCATGAGGGAGATTAGTCTGTAATTCTCTTTCTTTTTACACCTTTGTATGATTTGTGTATCAGGGTATTGTAGCTTCATAAAAAGAGTTTGGTAATATTCCTTCTGTTTCTATTGTGTGGGACAATTTGAAGAGTATTGGTATTAGCTCTTCTTTGAAATTCTGGTATAATTCTGCACTGAAACCATCTGACCTTAGGCTTATTTTTTTAGTTGGGAGACTTTTAATGACTGTTTGTATTACCTTAGGGGTTGTAGGTCTGTTTAAATTGTTTATCTGGTCTTGATTTAATTTCTGTATCTGGGTATCTGGTACCTACCCAGAAAGTTGTCTGTTTCTTTTAGATTTTCTCATTTTGTGGAGTACAGGTTTTTAGAGTATGAACTGATGATTATTTGGATTTCCTCATTGTGTCTTGTTATGTTTCTCTTTTCACTTCTGATTTTGTTAATTTGGATGCTATCTTTCTGCCTTTGGTTAGTTTGGATAGGGGTTTGTCTATCTAGTTGATTTTCTCAAAGAACTAACTCTTTGTTTCATGGATTCTTTGTATTGTTCTCTTTGTTTCAATTTTATTGATTGCAGCTCTCAATTTGATTATTTCGTGGTGTCTACTCCTCCTGGGTGAGTTTACTTCTTTTTGTTTTAGAGGTGTCAGGTGTGCTGTTAAGTCACTAGTATGAGATTTCTCCAACTTCTTTATGTAGGCATTTAGTGCTATGCATTTTTCCCTTAGCACTCCTTTCACAGTGTCCCATGAGGGTCAATATGTTTTACATTAATTTTCATTGATCTCTAGGAAGTCCATAATTTCTTCCTTTATTTCTTCCTTGACCCATTGGTGATTCATTTGTGCATTACATAGTTTAATGAGTTTATAGGCTTTCTCTAATTTGTGTTGTTGTTGAATTCTAACTTTAAGCCATGGTGGTCTGATAAAATACAGAAAGTTATTCCATTCTTTTGTAAGTGTTGAGATTTGCTTTTTGACTATGTGTTCAATTATAAAGAGGGTTCCATGGAATGCTGAGAAGATATAATCTTTTGTATTAGGGTGGAATGTTCTGTAGATATTTATTAAGTCCGTTTGAGTCAGACCTTCTGTTAGATCCCTTATTTCTCTGTAAAGTTTCTTTCTGGAAGACCTGTCCTTTGGTGAGAGTGGATGATTGAAATCTCCCACTACTAGTGTGTGGGGTTTGACATGTGATTTAATCTTTAGTAATGTTTCTTTTACAAATGTATGTACCCTTGTATTTGGGACATAAATGTTCAGAATTGAGATTTCATCTGGATGGATTTTTCCTGTGATGAATATGTAATGTCTTTCCCAAACTGTTTTGATTTAATTTTGTTTCGTCTATTTCATTAGATATTAGGGTAGTTTCACCAGCTTGCTTCTTTAGTGCATTTGGTGGAAAGTCTTTTCCTTGTCTTTTACTCTGAATTAGTTTCTGTCTTTGAAGTTGAGGTGTGTTTCTTGTATGTAGAAGGAGGATCCTGTTTTAGTATCCATTCTGTTAGCCTGTGTCTTTTTTATAGGTGAATTGAGTCCATTAATATTAAGGAATATCAATGACCAGTGGTTGTTAATTCCTGCTATTTTTTGGTGTGTGTGTGTGTGTGTGTGTGTGTGTGTGTGTGTGTGTGTGTGTCCCTTCTTTGGGATTTGCTGCTGTGGGATTATCTATTGCCTGTGTTTTCCTTGGTGCATCTAACTTTTTTAGATTGGATTTTTTCTTCTAGTGCTTTCTGTAGGACTGAATTTGTAGATAGTATTGCTTAAACCTGGTTTTATGTTGGAATATCTTGTGTACTTCATCTATGCTAATTGAAATTTTTGCTGGTTGTAGTAGTCTGGGTTGGTGTCTGTGGTCTCTTAGTGTCTGTCTTGGATTTTCTGACTTTCAGAGTCTCCATTGAGAAGTTAGGTGTTATTCTGATAGGTTTGCCTTTACATGTTACTTGGACTTTTTCCTTTGGAGCTCTTAATATTTTTTCTCTATTCTGTATGTTTAGTGTTTTGATTATTATGTGGCTGGGGACTTTTTTGGGGGGGAATCTATTTTATTTGACGTTCTGTAAGCTTCTTATATCTTCATAGGTATTTCCTTCTTTAGGTTGGGAAAGTTTTCTTCTATCATTTTGTTGAACATAATTTCTGTGCCTTTGCCATGTTGCCCCTCCTCCCCCCCTCCTCCTTCTCCTCCTTCTACTTGGTTTGGCCTTTTCATGGTGTCCCAGATTTCCTGGACATTTCGTGTTACAACTTTTTTTGGCTTTAGTGTTTTCTTTGACTGATGAATCTATTTCCTCTATTATATTCTCCATGCCCTAGATTCTCTCTTCCATCTCTTGTATTCTGTTGGTTATGCTTGCATCTATAGTTCCTGTTCATTTGCTCAGATTTTCCATTTCCAGCATTCCCTCAGTTTGGGTCTTATTTATTATTTCTATTTCAATTTTCAGGTCTTGAGCTGTTTCTTTTTTAATTTAAATATATTTATTTATTAACATTTTCTTTTATTTTACATATCAACCCCAATTCCCTCTCCCTCCCACTCTACCCCCCTCCACTCCTCAGAGTGGTAAGGCCTCCCATGGTAGTCAGCAAAATCTGGCATACCAAGTTGAAGGAGAACCTAGGCCCTCCCCATTGTATCAAGGCTGAGCAAGGTATCCCACCACAGGGAATGGGTTCCAAAAAAATCAGTTGAACTGTTTCTTTTACCTGTTTCTTTTTTTTTCTTGGTTTTCTTTAAGGGATTTATTTAATTTCTTCTAATTTTTTGTTTGTCTTTTCCTCAATTTCTTTAAGAAAGATTTTCATTTCCTCTTTAAAGGCCTCTATCATCTTTATAAAGTTATTTTTTAGGTTGCTTTTTTTCTGCTTCCTCTATGTTGTGATGTTCAGGTCTTGCTGTTGTTGAGCCACTAGGTTTTGGTGGTGCTATATTGCTCTCCATGTTGTATGTATTTTTGCACTGGCACCTACCCATCTCTTCCTCCAATCAGTGCAAGAGGTGTCTGTGTCTGAAGGAACTGATCTTGGTCCAATTGGAACTCTTGTGGATTGTGAGCTTGTGGATTCTGTTGTTCAAGTTGCCACTGAGTTTGTAGTGGGATGGGTAGTTTTTCAGAAGGGGGTAGGTCTTGTTGATTACAGGTTGCTGGTGGGGAGATCTGCCTGCTGGAGTCTTTCCTACTGGCCTGCAACTGGGGCAGTAATGTGTGGCAATGGGGGGAGGCACAGATGTTTCCTCAGGGTCTAGTTCCTGGAGAAAGCCCATAAAGGGTTCCTATGGTGAGTTGGGCAGGGGTACCGCCTGTTCATGAAGTCTCATCAAGGGAAAGGTCTGTTTATCTATTTTTTTACACATTAGTTTCTGGCCATCAGAAACTATTTAAGTGTTGGTATGAATCAATAAAATATTATTTTATACAATAAAACACAGTTACATATTAAAGTAAAGCTGGGCTTTGAAATGTGTTCAGTCAAAAAGTGAAACACAGTGCCACTTATTGTGTAAGTATAGCCCTGTGACAGCTCCACAGAAGTAGAAAGCAGGATCTGAGGAGAATGTGCAATGGGAGTAAATGTGGAATTTACATGTGGTTCTCTTGAGGGTGGTGACAATGTCCAGACTAGAAATGGACATTCCCTGAGTGTAGGAACTCTATATGAGAGAAAACTTCTATTTATTTTTCTGAGATCAAAAAATTAATATGTTTGAATTAATTTTTTCTTTTCTTCTTTCTCATTTTTTCCTATTAGTATATAGAAAACCTACTGATTTTGTATATTGGTTTGTTGTCTATTGTTTTACTGAAAGTATTTTAGAGATCCAAGTGTTTTTTGGTGGGCTCTTTAGATCATTTAAGTATTCAACTATATTATATGCAAATAGATCTAATTTGTCTTTTCCCTTTTCTACTTGTGTTTTGTTTCTTCCTCCTGCTTATTGTTATAGTTAAAATGCTAAGAGCTATAATGTATAAGACAGGACACTATTTTCTCATTACTGTCTTAGAGGGTATGCTCCCAATTCTTTGCAATTCAGTATAATATTGCTAAAGGACACAAATAGGAAGAAAAATCAAATTATTCCTATTTTCAAATGGTATGGTATTATACATAAAGGAATCTGAAGAATCTACCAGAAAACTTCTGTGAATGATCAGTAGTTTCCTCGAAGTGCTAGCATACAAAATTGACCTAAAAAACAGTAGCCTTTCTAAATATCAATAACAAATAAGCTTTCAAAGAATTTATAGAAACAACACCATTATTGGTAGGCTTAGAAAATAGTAAAATGAACAAGAACAAACTTAATGAAAGAGTTTGAAGACCACTATAATGAACTTTTCAAATCTCTGAAGAAAGAAGTTGAGGAAGACACTTGAAGGTGGAAAGACCTCTCATATACATGGATGGAGGAAATAATATTGTTAAAAATAACCATCCTGCCAAAAGTAATCTGGAGATTCAAAACAAGCCCAATCAAACTACCAGGTCATTTCTTCACGGACATAGGAAAAATGTCTCAATTATATAGAAGCACAAATAAAGACCAAGGATAACCAAAAAGATCCTGGACAAAATGAATGGAGTAGAAGGTCTCACTACATTTGATTTCTAGTTAAATTACTGAGCCATAGTAATCAAAACAGCACAGTACTAGCACAAGAGGTATATAGATAAATGGAATGGAGTAGTGGATTCTGATATAAGTCTATTCAAACACAGTTACGTGATTTTTGACAAAGATATAAAAAAATGAACACTAGAGAAATACAAGTATTCAACAGATGATGATGGTCAACACTGCTTTTAACATGTAAAATAGTGAAACTGAATTCTGACCTCTTACCCTGAGCAAAATTGAACTTCAAATAGATTTAGGGATTAATATGATCATAATACATTGCATGTTTGTTCTAAGTCTTCAAATAATAATAATGATGATGATAATAATACTAATAATAAGAACAACAAAAATTAGACATTCAAACCCTCCCCCAACAACAAATTTTATAAAAAGAGTATGTGAATTTGTCACTAGGGAATGTGTAGAAACCACAGGTTCCTTGGATACTTTCAAGTCTTTAGTTGTAGTAGGAATCTTAGAAGTTCTTATTAATAAAAACAAACCTGAGGCCAGTTATTGAGGTGAACGCTGGAAGATCAGAGACACAGAACAAGCCACAGTTTCCTCACCTCGCCAGTTCCTCAGCTGGTCTTGTTTCCTTAGACTGGATGCCTCTGAGTCCTCATCCAGAATGGATCTAGCTGAACTGTGCTGCTCCAAAGCCTAAAAGCTTAACCAGCCAAATGCTTAACTTAGTTCCTGGTCCTCACGCCTTATATACCTTTCTGCTTTCTGCTATCACTCCCTGGAATTAAAGGCTGAATTTCTGGGATTAAAGGCATGTGTCACGATGCCTAGCTGTTTCTAAAGGGCCTTGAACTCAGAGACCCAGCTAGCTCTGCCTCCCAAGTGCTGGGATTAAAGGCATGCACCACCACTGCTCAACTTCTGCTATGGCTTGCTCTGACCCATTTTCTAGCCACCATTTTTGGCCCTGTTATAGTGGCTGTCTGTTCTCTGACCCCAGATAAATTTATTAGGGTGCACAATATTGTGGGGAACACAATACCACCACATTTAATCAATATTCTATTGTGAGTTTTAGAGCTGATAGCATAGGAGTCAGACTGTAGTCTGCATCTTAGCAGTTGGGCTGTTGGAAGTTATAATTCCTTCCTGACTTCCTAATGAGATATTTTTACTTTATGAGGGAATTTCTAATAATCTCTGAGTTGAATTTGGGCTTTACAGTTATGACCTTTCTATGAGGGTCTGTATATCAGGATCAATGAGCTACTGAGTTTTTCATTTGTATAGGAGAAGTTGCAATTTCCCTCTGGAGACAAATTTTGATTATTGGGTATCTAGATCTTAAGATAATACTCAATTTGGGCACTATAATGCTTCCTAGAAAGGGAATGGGGAACTAGGCAAGTCAGAAATTCATGAAAGAAGAGTTTAATGAAATGAGTAAGCTAACATCAGAATAAACTAACATCCCTTGTCTCTGCCTTCTAATCCAGTAAAAGTTCTGAAACCATCAGGGTTGACTCTGTAAAAACGGGTAAAAATGAGTAACCCTTCCCTAAATAAATTCCATAGGGAATTGAATTTGTTTGATCATGATATACAGAGTAACCCAGAGTTTCTCAGGGGTGCAGATGATGTTCTCAAGCCTTCATCATCATCCTTTTATTCCATTGTCACCAGATTTAGAAGTCCCTTGGCTCCCTTTGACCTTCAGGTAGTTAATCCTCAAGTGCTATGGATGTTCTTTGACAATTTCATTATTAAACATTGAGACCTTTACTTTTCAAGACTAGTGCAATCTCTAGATTCATGAACCCCAGTACTCTGTTTCTTTGGTGAAATAAACTGAAACAGTCCTCATCTAGCTATAGAAAAATTTCCTCTAACTTGGAAACATCTTATTGATTGTATATTTTACTTTTCTATGTTCTGACAACATTCCATGGCCAAGGCAGCTTATAGAAGAACACATTTAATTTGGCTTATGGTTTCAGAGGATTGAAAGCAAAAGCATGGTGGGACAGGAACATCTGAGAGGTCACATTTTGACCTGCAAGCAGGAAGAATAAGAAGAGAGAGAGAGATCACTGAGAATGACGTGAGTTTTTGAAATTTCAAAGCCTGCTCCAAGTGACATGTTTCCTCCAACAAGGTTGTACATCCTTATCTTTCTC
Source organism: Onychomys torridus (assembly GCF_903995425.1). Lineage (NCBI taxonomy): Eukaryota > Metazoa > Chordata > Mammalia > Rodentia > Cricetidae > Onychomys > Onychomys torridus. Next base: position 1,762,323 of record NC_050443.1, read on the forward strand.
AAGCAGTTCTACCTACTGGAGATCAAATGTTGAAATATGTGAGCCTTTTGGGGCCATTATCATTTAAACCAGTCCATTGATTATCCTTCTTTATTTTTTATTCATACACACTGAATCAAGTTAGTTGGTTGGGCATGTGGCTTTCCAAAACTTTATCTTTATAATGAAACATCATACTTAGTTACAGGTACAACCTTTCCTCTAACTCTTACTTAGAGAGTAACACAGCATATATACTAATTGGAGGATGATGAAAAGCCACAGTCAAAACCAAGGAATATGGAAGCCAGAAAGAGATCTTGTATTTTGGGAAATCTCCATTTACCTGAAGCATTTATGTTTTCATGAGGCTGAAGACATCCACCATCCAAAAGAAAGCATCTGAGGGGGCACACTTTGAAACAATTCACCTCAACCTGCTCTTCTATCACAGAGAATGCCCTTTTGGGAGAAAGCCAGGTCAATAACTCTGCATTTTCTTCTCTGTTGTGAGTCATCATGAGTCTTGATTCTGGCCATTTATGCTTGTGGTAGCCTGTAGAATGAGCTCTGTTTCTGTTCCCAGATCTCAGTGACTCTCTTAAGAGCCACTAATTTCACAAGGAATACCAGGTCCTACCTGAGATGGAGATAGTCAAGTGATTTCTGTTGGAGGTGTTCCCTTTCCTGGCTCCCCAGCTTTCTCCATCTCTCTCTTGTTGAACACAAAATGGAGTTCCTCTATTATGTAGTTTTGTTCCTGGACTGCAGATTGTTTGTTCTCTGCTTTGAAAGCACTTCTTGTTCTGTTTTGTTCTCTTTCACTACCCAAGTGACCTCTGATTCAAAGGTATCTTCAGTTCAGTTCAGTTCAGTCCATTCATATTTAGCTATTTAGTGTATTGTGGTATTTGATGTATTTCAGAGCTCTGTGAGAATGGATAACCTGAACTCGGCTTTAGTTAATAAGTCCTCAGGGATGTACTGGAAAATTGTTGTGATGATGTTTATAACCCCATGAAAAAGAAGAAATTGATGCATTGTTGTAACAGAGTAAGATTTCTTTATGTTTTGGGCTCCAGGAGAAATGGTCAATTAGTGTGCTCTACATTATAATGCCAATTTAAAATAAGTTGTTTGCCAAGGCTTGGGGAAAAGGGAAATATATTAGGCATACACAACAAACTCTGTCTTCTGACCTTTCAACCTTTGCTTAAGGAAGTTTCATCTAAGCGCTTCAAAGTTCAAAGTGCCTAAGGGTGCTATCTGAATTACTGCAAGTATTTTGTGTTTACCTTTGACTCTAAAATGAGATGAGTCAAGACTTCATTTGCCTCTAGAATTCCTGAAAAAAAGGTCATTAGAATCCCTCTTTTTACATCTCTTGAGTGCTTGAAAATTTTCCTTAAGGGTTTTCTTTGCTCCAACATCTTGACATCTGTCATTTGCTCCACCCCACATGCTGGCATCACAGATCACATAGCAACCAGTGGACAACAGGAAGTGGAGACAAACCACATGGTGAGTCAGCAATGTCTTCCGATAAAATTGTTTAGAGAGAAGGGGCATGTGGCAATCAAAAGAAACTCAAGTTAGGCATGGTGGCACATGCTTGTGATCCCAAACAATGACAGATGGCAGATATTAAGAGACAGACAGAGATGCTGGAGAGACCACTCAATCTGTAGAGTACTGGCTGTTCTTCCAGGGGACCTGTGTCAAGTACCAGGACTCACACTGTGGTTCCTAACTGCAACTTCATGTCTAGGACACTTCTTTCTGGTGTCTGTGGGCACTACATACACCTAGACAAAACATGAAAATAAACAATAACAACATTTTAGAAGGAAGGAACTTCAGACATAGATCTATTCAGTCCAGAATTGCAAGAAGTGGGAAAACATTCATGTTTCCATCCACTATCTTTGAATCTCCCTAGGCTCATCTCTAAGATGGAGCTCCACGTGAGATTGCAGTCAGGTGCTCAGAGTATCTCTGTTGCTTTGTGTCTTCCTTGCAGCATCAAACTTCCAAAGCGTTTCTAGGGATAGGGAGATGAGTGGCCTAAGGAAACATCCCTTAATGCTGTATAAATGGATAGGCTGAAGAGTGAAGAAAATTCAGTGAGGAGGCACTGAGTGGGGAAAGAGTGAGCCTTCAGCCAGACTAACCTGGATGGGAACCATGAAGCTACCAGGCCTATTTGCTGCTATTTTCTGGTCTTCAGTGTGATGAGGATATGGTAGTTATAGGTGAGGTTGGGAGAGACATCATCTCTTTAAAAAAGTACTAAAGAGAATCTGAAACTAACACAAGATACACTGCTGGAGAAATAGGAGCCAGACGCCTGTGAGGGTACTTCCCTTTCCTGTGGAGATGAAGAAATAGCCATCATGTGATGAGGAATATTTTTCCTCCCAAGGCCACACCTTGTATTGCTTGTTCATATGACCAGACTCTCTGGCCCTGCTAATCACCACTGTAGCCACTGGAAGGAGATGCCATGACCATTGCCTTCATAGCCCTGTTCTATCTTGGTGAGATATACATAGTGGGAAGGGATACTGTGATTAGGTGGTGGTGGGGAACATACCTCATAGCTAAACCCTGGGCTATCAGGAAACCCAAGGGGAGCAGGAACCTGTGGGGAGGGGAGGATCTGCTCTGATTTGGAGGGCAAAGCTCACACAGAGTATTCTCTTCCAGTGCTGACCCTGTTCTCCATGACCCATGTACCAGTAGGTGAGTGTGGGTCAGGAGGTTTCTTCTTCTGTGGACCAGGGGCCAATCCTGGGCAGGATGAATAAAGAATAATAGTTGTGGACTATGCTTGGGTTATACTCAGAGGTTCTTGGGGCTGAGGGATGAGATTAGAAGGCCAATGTCCTGGGATCAAGCTGTTGATTTCCTTGCAGAAGCTATTGGCAAGCCCACACTCAGAGCTCAACCAGGCTCTGTGATGACCAGGGGCATGCAAGTGACCATCTCATGTGAGGGGACCTCAAATGCCCAGGAATACTATCTCGATAAAGAGGGCGGTCCAGATCCCTGGCAAAGACAGACCCCTCTGGAGCCTACAAATAAGGCCAAGTTCTTCTTCCCATCTATTCAAGAGAACCATGCAGGGAGATATCGCTGTTACTATAGGACCCATGTTGGCTGGTCAGAGCGCAGTGACTTTCTAGACTTGATGGTGACAGGTAAGTGAAAACCCAGGGTCTCCATTCCAAGATTCTCTCCTTAGGAAAGAATCTTCCCTCTGGGATGTGCAAGAAGGCAAATCAAGAGGTGATGGTCCATTTAACAGGATGCTCTCTTTTTTCCTAGGACTCTACACAAAACCCAGTCTGTCAGCCCTGCCCAGCCCAGCGATGAGATTAGGAGGGAATGTGACCCTCCAGTGTGCCTCAAAGCTTGGGTATGATGGGTTTGCTCTGACTAAGGAGGAACCACAGAAGTTCTCTTGGACCCTAGACTCACAGTACATATACTCTAATGGCAGTTTCCGGGCACTGTTCTCTGTGGGGCCTGTGACCTCCAGACAGCAGAGGACATTCAGATGCTATGGCTATTACCTGAGTAAACCCCAGGTGTGGTCAGAACCCAGTGATCCTCTGGAGTTCCTGGTGTCAGGTGAGGAAGTTCTGCTTGTCTATTGAAAGATATTGCTTCTGGAAAGGATCTAGGAGATCCAAGGCTCTCAATCCCATTGACACAGAGCATGAAGACAATAGGACCCAAGATACAGAAACTAGGGGAGGGAGGGCAATGAGAGTGAAACATGGGGTGTCTAGAAGATAGATGTGACTCCAGTGTTCCTTCTGCTGTTCTGGGATCAACTCAATGATCTCCATATTATCATGCAATAGATGAGTAGATATGTATATGATAGGAGTATGTTATAGTCATTATATGTGATTTTATGTACTGATAAATCCGGATCCTCAAGTGAGAGAAAACATGGTGTTAAACTTTCTGTGTCTCATTTACTTGATTTAATGTATTGATCTCCAGTTGCACCCAGTTTTTTTACAATTTTCCTGCACAAAGAATTTTTTCCTTCAAGTAAATATATTTGAAATTGCATGGTAGCATATAACTTATGCATATACATTTATAATTTATTTATTTGTGTTTACATGTATATATACATGTAATTACAGAATATCTATAATATTGTATGATTTTATATATATTTAACTTTTAGATGATTTCATATATTACTGTATTTAAATAGTTTCTACCAATTTTCTTCATTATCTCACTCTGTGCTTCTTTTATTCCTTCTTAAATTTGATCTCTGACTTTCATTATTATTGTTATTATTATTATTGTTACATATCACACATCACACATGCACACACACATACACATATATGAACAGCCTATATCCTAGCTTGCGTTTCTTTGGATTCTTCCATTTTCTTCCCTTGTCTCCAAACAATTTTATCTGAAAACGTCATAGATTCACCATGTGGCTTGTCTCCACTTCTTATTATTCACCAGTTTCTATCTGATCTGATTAGTTTGCTCTGGTCCTGTGATGTGCAAGGGAGCAAGTGACTATGGAGTCCATCTGGTCATTATGTAGGTCTTCTTTAGACACACATATTTTTGATATTTCATGGTGCAGCTTCCATGTCATGTCTAGAAGACTCTATCATGTAGCAGGAATCTTGTTCCCCTGGCTCTTATAAACTTTCTACATCACTTCCTCAATGTTCCTTTATTTTACATATACCGTTTGTGTTATAGAAGTATCCATTTGGACTGGGCACATTAATGTCACTTATTCTTGTTTTGACAAGTTGTGGATCTTTAAAATCATCCCCATCTGGCAATAGAAACTTCTTTTATGAGGGGTGAGAGCTTTATTTACTGTGAGTATAAAGATTAGTGTTAAGAATGCAGTTAGAAATCATATTGGTTTAAGAGCATGGCAGTATTGGTTTCTCCTCTAGAGTCCATAGCCTCTCTGGGCATTGTGACAAGTATTTTTTATGTATTTTTACATGCTTTTTATTGGCCTATTATTTGATGATTTATGTTAACTCTTTATTAGAATGTATCTGCATTCATGTACACTGTGAGCATATTTTTATGTCTTTGTGGTTGTATTATTTGTGTCATTAACAACTTGATGATTAGAGAGTAAGATGTTAAACAGAAGCATCCTGGGAACTGCTTTGGGTGAGTGCACATAGAGAACCCCAGCCTGTCTATTTTGTGCACCAGGTATTCATGTGTCCCTGAGAACAAAAGTTTTGGGTTGGACCTTGGGTTCTCAGCTGGTGAATAGTTACAAACCAATCTCCAGTGAAATTAGCTTCCAGCATTCTATACCCAGGCTGAGCCCCATGGGAGCAAGCACAGGAAGGCTCATTTACTCTGAACTGGGAGACCATATTTTTCCATCTCAGCTCTCTGGAATCAGATAAACTCTATTTCAAGGAGGTGCCTGGGCCAGAAATTCTGAACTCAGAGCATAGTCAGGTTGAATAAATCAAGACAAGGACCTGGAGGAAGCCTGATACAGCACAGATAGGTTTCATCTCAGATTTTCATGATGTGTGATAAGATTAATATGCATTTCCAGGAAATAACAAGATGAAATTGGACAAAAAGAATCAGTTCTCTTGAGCACTTTACACATCCAACGTGTCTTTGTTTCTCAGGAGCACCTGAGACCACCAGACAACCACAAAACATGTCAGAAGCCCTGACAGGTGAGTAAGGAAAATTCTGGTTTGGGCATGACACAGAAGGCCAAATTCTATACTGAGGAGGGGCCTCTCAGAGTAGAAATCCAGTTATCTTACGGTGGCCTTGGTTGGTCCTGATGTCTTTGTCAACAATTTCTAGTCTCACCACCCCAGGATCACACAGTACAGAACCTCATCCGGATGGGCATGTCTGGCTTGATCTTCATACTTCTTGGGATTTTGCTGTTTGAAGCTTGCCACAGCCAGAGAAGGACCTTGACTGCATCCTAGAAGGGAAGAAGAGAGATAGCAACAAGCCATACATGGTGTCTACATCCGGGAAACAAATTTGAGGGTCTCTAGTTTTTTTTTTTTTTTTTTTTTTTTTTTTTTTTTTTTTTACATAGAATTCAATAACTTGTGAGAAAATATCCAGGAAGGCAATGTGTTTTGGGTGCAGGAAAAGACCCAAGTGTTGGTGTGAGGAACTCTTCCACCAGCACATTAAGGCTCTACCCTCTATCTTGCTGTGGACTCTGAATATTTTTCTTCCTTCCTTTGCAGTCTATGATGTGGGGAACATGTTGTCCCAGCAGTGAGGTTTGAGTCTTTTCCTCTGTGTATCTTCTGCTTTCCCCCAGTCTCTTGTCATACTTTCCTTTATGATAAATTACAACATTCCCTATTTTGCATTATGAGAATCTGCTTTCTGTGGATGTTGTTACTATGAACAAGGAATTTGACTCAATACAACATCAATAAAAGAATGAGCACAAGACAGATTCCAGAATGAAAAAATAACTGAATCTAAATGATGCTCCTAAAAATCTGTACTTTCAAACTATTAGGTATTCATCACAAACTCATTGTGAAATTTCTGATAATTTATAAAAAGTTGCTATCTAGTGTTTAAAGTGACTATGTGGTTGGATGCAGTTGGTACTGTTTTGAAAACATCATTTTGTTAAATAAGTCCTGGTCTGTGACATTTGTTGATTGTTGTGTATAATCCTTTGCATCATCACCTTGAAGTCCCAGCTTATTCCTCTATACCAAGGTCAGCCTGTTCCATGCTGGAAACACCAAGGGGCAGCGATCATAGCAGACATGGACCTTTGCCCACCCTGACTGGTTCTGTGTGAGAAGGTTGGACACCACCAAGCTATGATATGTATTTACATTCTCACAATATAGGACATTTGTTTAGTCCTCAATTGATTATTGGAATATTTGAGATCCATGAAAAGGAGACCCCTATGCATCCTAGCTGTTTTGTTAATGTCAAGTGTGTACATTCCATTTTCACAGTCCCTTGATCTTGTTAATTGTGTGAAAACAGTAGTGAGGACTTGGGGCTCTCAAGATACAAAGTCCAGTGGGGATAAAACTGGAACACTATAAAGAAGGAGATAGTGAGCATGAAGATTTAAATGGGAATTGAACTCAGGACCTCTGAAAGAGCAGCCAGTGCTCTTAACCTCTGAGCCATCTCTCCAGCCCCTAAAGATGATTTTGTTTTTCGTTTTCCAGACAGGGTTTCTCTGTGTAGCTTTGCGCCTTTTCTGGAACTCACTTGGTAGCCCAGGCTGGCCTCAAACTCACAGAGATCCACCTGCCTCTGCCTCCCGGGTGCTGGGATTAAAGGTGAGTGCCACCACCGCCTCCCAGTCCTAAGTTCAATTCCCAGGAACCATATGGTGGCTCACAACCATCTGTAATGAGATCTGGTGCCCTCTTCTGGCCTGCAGTCATACATGCTGTATACATACATAAATAAGTGAATAAATAAACAAATAAATAAATATTTAAAAACAAAAAAGATTTAGATGGTCAATTCAGCACAGAGGTATGGAGAGCCTGGATAGACCTCCAACAGTCCTTTATGGCTCCTAAGTCTCTTGACATGTTTCTGAGGTATTATCTTGATTAACATGATTAATGTGGAAAGTCCTGTGCTTGGGAATATTTTGGTGATGCTGGTGTGTATGAAATGAAGAAAGTGAACTGAGCACCAACATGTGTTCATTCATCCTTCTCTGTGTCTCGTGTATGGATGTAATGCTTCTGGCTGCTTCAAGTTTCTCTTGCCTTGGTTTCTCTTCTTTATCCTGGAGCTGTGAGCTATAAATACATTTTCTCCTTCAAGTTTCTTCCACTTCCCTCAGTATTTTACCATAGCAGCAGAAAAAGTAACAGAGAGGCCTCATGGTCCCCTCCTTTAACAATGTTCACATGTTGACAACTCAGGCTTAGGTCAGTCTTGTGTGGGTAACCATAATTGTTAGGAGTTCATTAGTATGATCTGACATTATGCTCAGGAGATGGTATTTCACAGCACTGTTCTTCATCCCTCACCTTTCTTCTTCCATGTTTCCTGGACCACTGAGAGGAGGATGTAGATGTGCTGACTAGGTCAAAGCACTCCACGATCACTTGTTCTCACACTTTGACAAACTACTAGTTTGTATTATCAATTGACTATTACTGAGTGCATACAGAAATGTGATTAACACTGAGATTGCTACTATTCTCTTCATATAAATAAAACTAAGGCAGTTTGGCACCATGTGAATTTAGCCAAATAAGCGTAGCAGATGCATCTCTAGGGCCTACAATGTGTCCTGTAGCGAATCTTGACCCATTTTTATAGTACCAAGCATGGATGCTCTCCTGTCAAATACACATCATGTACCAAAAGAAAGCCGTTAGCTATTTCTTTAACAGTCATGCACAAGTAGGCAGATGGAGCCTTTCTCGCAGGTATATAGAACATAGGCATCGTGGCTAGGTAGGACCATTGGTGACTTTTCTCTCTTGGAAGCCTACACAGCACATTCCAGATTATGAAGCTAGTGAAAAGGAGGAAAAATTCAGGTCATTTTTGGCTTAATTTGTACATATTACACAATCAAAGTTTATGATATCTTCATCAATTGGGTCTAATTATTAGATGGGAAACCAAAATTGATTACAATACCCTGTATTCTTGTAGTGAATGCTTCTGGATTCTCCGTGACTGACAACTCTGACTCTGAAATTCTGTTTATTAACCTGTTGCTTCCGGGCATTATTCATCTATGTTGGGTGCTCCTATTACAACCTTTTTAAATTCTATTTTTAATTAGATTATAAAGTATAATGTTTCTGTACAGCTTTTTCATTGTTCCTTAGTTTTCTTAATGCCCTTTATTGACTATTTCTTACTTCAAGAATTGAAACCCAGATTTTTAAAACTCCTCCAGGTCACCAAACTGGTAGGTTCCTTCAATAACCCTGCAAGAAAGGGCATTAATATAATTCTACCCTAGGGCAGGAGCAAAGAGTTTATATTCTGCTGGTGGCTGATAAATTTTAAGTGTTATATTGTTTTAAATGGAAGCTAGTGACATTCCTCCAGTGAGCACCAGTGCCTGGGTCATTCAGACAGAATCTGCAGTGCCAGATGAGGAGCTTTGTCAGGAGAGAGGGGTTTAGGAGGAAGAATTGGTGAGGTTCAGATGAAGAAGGGCAATAAGGAGGGGAAGACTTTTCTAGCAATGAGGAAGTCAGATAAAGAAATTTACAGGAAACTAAAGAACAGCCCAGGCCATAATGGGGGTGAACTTCCTTCATTGGGTCTGCTAGATCTTGTCAGCATTTCCAGAAACCTCCTTCTCCTGTGATCTTCTGTCTTGTAACGATCCTATTCACTCCTTAGTCAATGCAGAAAGAGTGTGGTCTTCTTCAGCTCTTGCTTCCCCACTATTACTTCTTCCATCAACTCCAAAACATTCTGTCTTGAGATGTTCCTGTTGCTGTCCCCTGCCTGCTGTGCTACCTGGAAAGGATACTCAGTAACCTGTTGAGCTACCTTGCAGATTGCTATGGTACTCCAGGATTCTAGCTTTCGTGACTTGTCACCCATTCTGGCATTGTATTTAGTGATTCAGCGGCCTTTTAGTTATTTTTATGCCTGTAAACAACCCCTCACTTTGATGTTCTCCTCATTTTGATCTATCATATGTTCTCTATCTAGCATGAATAGATGTTTGTTCACAACCCCCCAGGAATAGTTTCATACAATAGGCTTCCCTGTTAAGGTTCACATGCTGAAGTCTGGACTTCAAATGTGGGTGTGCATGGTGGAAAGATCTCTGAGGCCATGTCTAAGTCAAGAAACTCATATACATATGAGTATCAACCTTCTAAGTTACTACTGTATCTCCCTGGGATCCTGATGAATTATTATCGGAGTATATTGGTATACATACAATTCAATGCCCACAATATAGTTTTCCTTTCTGTACCTGGACATTCCCTTTTAGTTCTTCTAGCATTTAGTTATATATCACACAGAATTCTCATCAGAGGATGAACAGATTGATTTATATTGGACTTATACCTTCCAAAATTATCAGCTAAGTTAACAAGATTTCTTTCTTTTTCTTTTCTTTTTTTGTCTTTTTGAGACAGGGTTTCTCTGCGTAGTTTTGCGCCTTTCCTGGAACTCACTTTGTAGACCAGGCTGGCCTCGAACTCACTGAGATCCACCTGCCTCTGCCTCCCAAGTGCTGGGATTAAAGGCGTGTGCCATCACCGCCTGGCACAAGATTTCTTTATAATGAAACAGTGTTAATTGTCAAGTTATAGAAAGAGAAAGCAAATTGATACTCATTGAAGGTGAAAATGAGGCTTGAGATTGGTATTTTCATGATCACTCAGTAGAATTAGTGATGGAGATAATACTTTTGAGTATCTGCCTGGGTTACTGGCAGCTCTTCTGCCAGGGATGGGTACAGTGTAACTTTCAAACCAATACTGACACCTACACACATGAAACAACATGCCTGAGGATAAATGTATGAATTAATCTATTTTAGTTTCATTGTGGGCACAAGATAATAAGATGAACGCATTTGTGGACAGAGCACAGGGCATACACAGGAACCAACACTCTCTTGCAGTCCTGATTCTACCACACACCACCAAGGACAAATTCTTTCTGCAAGGATCCTTCACAAGGGTAGGTCCAGAGACTGCACAGTGTTAGCCTCCTTTCTTTAACATGAAACTTTCTGCATTTGGGGAACTTTAGTTTTCAGTTCTGTTTTTCAGCTCATGGGTTTCATGATCTTTACAGTTAGACTTAGTGTATGAACCATCTCAAAACGGTAGAGCAGACAGGGGCCCTTTAATTATAGCATTTACATAACCCAAACCACCTTAAATCCCAACTACAGTATAATACACTCTAAAAGATAACCAGTCTGTGCACCTTCAGGTCAGAAGCACTCATAAACCCATGAATATGATGAAAATGATGTTGATGTTAGACAATCAGGATCAGGCTGACACACATAGTTGAGATGCTATCAACATTTAAATTGGGGTGGACGTTTGTGCATAACCAGGCTTTAAATCAAAATCAGCCTTAGCCAGGCATTGGTGGTGCACGCCTAAATCCCAGCACTTGAGAGGCAGAGGTAGGCGGATCTCTGTGAATTTGAGGCCAGCCTGGTCTACAAAGTGAGTTCCATGAAAGGCACCAAAGCTGTACAGAGAAACCCTGTCTTGAATAACCAAAAAAAAATCATCCTTTATGAATACCAGAAGGATTCTGAACAATGAAATAGGAACACCAAAGAGGTAATAAAGTTGAGAGGTTGTCCCTTATGTATGTTGGTAAGAAAGGGTAATACATCTGTTGCAGATTATTGAGCAAAATAGCATCCAATCAAGAACCATGAGAATACTGTATTTTCTTCTCTGTCCCCCTGCAAGTCTCTTCTGTATTCACCCAGGAGAATTGAAGGATCAGGTGTGTGTCTGCCACTTCTGGTCTGTATTCTTGCAGCAGCAGCAACCTGCATCTTCCCTTTTGTAGAACACTGCTCTCCAGGCATGGCAATATTCTTGTCTTATTGAAGTCTCTGTAACTCTGATTACACATAGGTGACTTGCACAATATTGAGCCCATCAGTATTCGTTCATGGTGTAGAGGCTCCTGAGGCCACTCCTTTCCTATCAGAACTATAGACAGTTAAAAGTTGCAGGCAATTTTTTTTTTTCAGGGATATAACCACTGAAAAGTTCCCAATATTGCTGGGCATAGTGAAGCACACTCTTCTCAACAGCTGAGTGTGAGACTGGTTGCTGGATCTCATCTGTTCTACATAGTGAGTTCCAGCATGTCCAGAGCTACATAGTAAGACCCCGTCTCAATAAACACACTAAAAAATACCTAAACAGATTGACCACGTGCTCCTAAGTAACCCCAATATAACTCATTGGTTTATTAGCTAGTTTTATGTGGAGTCTTTTCTTTGTGTCTGTCACTGGTGTCTCATCTGGAGTGAGTAGGCATTGATCATATATCCTCAGGAAGAGTTCATACAGTACCCCAAAAGCTTCTCTTGGGCAGGGTAAGAAACTTTTTATTATTATTATTATTATTATTATTATTATTATTATTATTATTACTATGTGTTTTAATTTTACACATCAGCCATGGGTTCTCCTGTCCTCCCCCCTCCTGCACCCATCCCCACCTTCCCCTCATCCCCTCCCCTCCATTCCCATGTCCTCCAGGACTAAGACTCCCCTGGGGATTCATTTAAACCTGGTGGATTCAGTACAGGCAGGTCCTGTCCCCTCCTTCCAGGCTGAGCATGTGTCCCTGTGTAAGCCCAAGGTTCCAAACAGCCAGCTCATGCACTAAGGACAGGTCCTGGTCCCACAGCCTGGATGCCTCCCAAACAGTTCAAGCTATTCAATTGTCTAACTTATCCAGAGGGCCTGATCTAGCTGGGGGCTCCACAGCCGTTGGTTCATAATTCATGTGCTTCCATTCAATTGGCTATTTGTCCCTGCGCTTTTTGCAATCTTGGATTCAACAATTCATCCTCTTACAGTCCCTCCTCTTTCTCTCCAGTTGGACACCTGGAGCTCCACCTGGGGCCTGGCTGAGGATCTCTGCATCCACTTCTATCATTTATTGGATGAGAGTTCCAGCACGACAGTTAGGGTGCTTAGTCATCTGATCACCAGACTAGGTCAGATCAGGCTTTCTCTCGACCATGGGCAGTGTAAGAAACTTGTAATGAGTTTGGTCTGGCTGATAGAGTGATGGAGAACCAAGAAGAAACTCTGATAGCAGTGAGCCCCCCTCAAGTGAAGATGCTAGCTCATGAGGACATCAGGTTTATTTCATTTTAAGTCCTGGTTCATGGTGACTTCGAGCATTCAGGGAGAAGTGGATGGTAACAATGGAGATGTTCTGCAGGAAGAGATCATAATCAGACTTGGGCTTGTAATCCCAGTTATCAGAAGTTGAGGAGGAGGAGTCTGACACCTGCATGAGATTCAAGAGATTCTGTCTCAGAAACAAAAACAAAAACTAAAGAACCAGGAAGAGACAAGTCACATATTCTGTAGCCCAACCCACCACCACAGCACTGGGGAAGTAAAAGTCAGGTGCCTGGAAAGAGTAGTTCCTCTTCTTCCGGGGTGCTAGTATTACATCCTCATGACAGGAAGGAGAAGACACCCTGCACAGAACATCAACTTTGTTTCTTTCCATTTGGCAAAGAGACCAGCTATCTGCAATCTTGTGACAATTGGAAGATGCCATGACCATCTTTCTCACAGTCCTGCTGTGTGTTGGTGAGATTCCAAGATGGGGAGGGAGAATTCTTGTCTGAGAGGGAATCCACTTCAAGTCATGCACTGGCCCATCAGGAAGTTTCAGCAGCTCAGACGGCATCTGGAATTGGAGGGTCTGCTTGTATTTCCATGTAAAGACAGGTGATTCTCTTTCAGGGCTGTGTCTGGTCCTCAGGAACCCTGCGCTGGCAGGTGAGTGTCTTCCCAGCTGTCCCAAATGGACATCCTTTGTGGAGACTAGTGGTCACTCCTGAACAGAGTAAACAGAGAACAGGAGGTGTGGGGTGATGCTGCGGATGCCTGAAGAGGTCTTGTGTCTGGCAGCTTGTGTCTGGGGGGGGGGGGTTCTGAGGAACCAGCTATCAATTTTCTTGCAGGGAACTTCTCTAAACCCACACTTGGAGTTATTCCAAGAAATGTGGTAACAACTGGAAACCAGGTGACATTCTTCTGTCAAGGGCCCTTAGAAGCCAAGGAATACCGTCTCTGCAAAGAAGGAAGTCCAGATTGCTTGGTACCAACAACCCTTATAGAAACCAGGAACTTGGCCAAATTCTCTTTCTCATCAATTGAGTGGAACAATGCAGGGCAATACAGGTGTGAATATAAAAGCCACAATGGCACATCAGAACACATCAGGCACAGTGACTACCTGGAGCTGGTGGTGACAGGTGAGAGGACCCTTCTGCAATCTCAGCATCTGTCTTGAGGAAAGGAGTATGTTCACAGTAGGGTCCCCTTTTTAAATATGTGAAGAGGGGAAATGTTTCTCATATGGGTCATATGGGCATTTATAAAGCAAACATTATTGAAATTAATAAATAGAGGCCTTTGTCTGTGGTCAGATAGTTGTCAGGAAATGGATCTGGGAACTGTTATTACGTAGAAATTAAAGATTCAAATAAGCACGAGTTGATCTGAAGGTCTGTTTAAACATACTACACATTTGTGTATGTTTCTTGCCCTCTTCTCTCTTAGGAGTTCACCACAGCAATGTGACCCTATCAGCCCTTCCCAGCCCAGTGGTGACTGCAGGAGGAAATGTGACCCTTCAATGTATGTCACATCATCCGTATAACAGGTTCATTCTGATGAAGGAAGATGAGAAGTTCTCCCCGGCTTTGCCCTCACAGAATATATCCTCGGAGCTATTTGGAGCCGAGTTCACAGTGGGTCCTGTGACCCACAACCAGAGGTGGAGGTTCACATGCTATGGGTATCAGTTGAGCAGCTCCCAGCTGTGGTCAGTTCCCAGTAGTGTCCTAGAGCTTCTGATCTCAGGTAAGTAAATACAGAACTTTCCTTTGGCTGTGATTATAGCTGACACAGGATCCCAGGAAAAGGCCTGGTATGTGGTGGGTGAATGGGAGCCAAGACCGCTGAACCCAATGCCATAAAATGTGTGATACAGCTAGACTTGGGGTGTGGAAACCAGGGTTGATAGTAACAGTAGAACCTAAGATCCAGAAAAAAGTGTGATCTTTATATGTCCTTTTGCTATTGCAGATCAGATTACATGTCCCTGCAAAGATGAACTTCCCTGTGATATTCTAACAGATGCTCCTCCCTTTTTTTCCTACTTCTTTGCAGGGACCCTTCACAAACCCCGTATATGGGCTCATCCTGGCTCTGTGATCACCTCAAGGAGTCCTGTTACCATCTGGTGTAAGGCGACCCTGGAAGCCCAAATGTATGTGATATATGAAGAGGGAAGCCCAGGACCCTGGGACCAACAGGCCCCATTAGCCCACACCAATTATGCAAAACTCACCCTTCCATCTGTGACACAAGAGCAGGCAGGACGATATCACTGTTACACTTACACCTCTTCAGGATGGTCAGAGCGCAGTGACGCCTTAGAGCTGGTGGTGACAGGTGAGAAGACACCAGAAATCTTAACCCCAGATGTCACTCTCAAGAGAAGACTGCACTAACGGTATCTGCCATCTAAGGACAGCCATGGGGGACAATTCAGCATTTGTGATCCTCTTTAATTTTCCATGTGTATTTCTTCTAGGAGTCTACAAGAAACCCACCCTGTCCACCATGCAAAATCCTGTTGTAAACTTAAGACAGGCTGTGACCTTCTCATGTACCTCAAATCAGACATATGACTGGTTCATTCTTACTAAGAATGGGCGGAAGTTCTCCATCCCTCGGAGCTCAAGATCCACACACACTGGGATGTTCCTGGCTGAGTTTCCAGTGGGTCCAGCGACCTCCAGCCTGAGGTGGAAGTTCACATGCTATGGCTATTATACAAATAATCCTCAGGTGTGGTCAGAAGGGAGTGACGTCCTGGAGCTGCTGGTCTCAGGTGAGGAAGCCTCAGACTCTCTGTGGACTCACATTGCTCCTGACACAGGATCCGGTGGAGACAATGATGTGTGATATGTCTGAGCATCCAGGGCTCCTGAGATAACTGACACAGCATGTTGACTCTGGGAGTCACTGTACAGAAAATGAGGGGGGCACAGTGAGATGAGATCTTGGGAGGCTCATGAGACTGAGTCTTCCCATGACACTACTGGTCCTTTTGCTGCTTAGGAGTACATTTCAAGATCAGTGGCATGTTTGACTCTTACTGTGAAACTGCTCCAAGTCCCTCCTCTTTCCCATCTACTTTCTTATAGGAAACCTCAAGAAACCCACCCTCTGGGCTGAGCCAGGCTCTGTCATCAGCGCAGGGAATCCTGTGACCATCTGGTGTGAGGGGACCAAGGAAACCCACATATATTTCCTGTATAAAGAAGGAAGTCCAGCACCCTGGTTCAGTCAAACTCCAAAAGATCCTGGTAACAAGGTCATGTTCTCCATAGCATCCATAGAAAAGCATCATGCAGGGCAATATCGCTGTTACTCTTATGAATCTGCAGGGTGGACAGAGCACAGTGAAGCCCTGGAGCTGGTGGTGACAGGTGAGAGGACACTAAGGGTCACAGTCTTTTCCTCTGTCCACAGGAAATAGTCTTCCATGAGTGTGTTTCCATAGCTCATCTGCTGGAGTCAGTGTTGGCTGTGTTTCATGTGAACAACTGTCTGCTCCTCTCCTAGGTGTTTACCGTGGCAAACCTACTTTGTCAGGTGTGCCCAGCTCTGTGGTCACCTCAGGTGGGAATGTGACCCTTCAGTGTGTCTCATCAAAAGGATATAATGGCTTCATTTTGACTGGTGCAGATCTGAAGTTCTTCAGGTCCCAAAAGGCACAGTTACTATCCACTGGACAGTCCCAGGCTCTGTTTCCTGGGATCCTTGTGACATCCAGCACACATGGGCCCTTCCAATGTTATGGAAACTATACAAATGCCTCAAATGTGTGGTCAGAGGCCAGCAACCCTCTGGAGATACATGTTTCAGGTGAGAAAGTCCACATTCCCACAAGATAGTGACACCAGACCCTTTGCCATTAGCTCTGCCTCCAGGTGGGATTGAGGCCATGATGGCTGAAGGGAACTCTTGATTCCTAAGGCCCAGAGCAGAAAAGGCCATGGCACTTTCAAAGAAGGATAGGATATGGAATATAACAAGAGCCAGGTGGATGACTTCCTGACTCTTCCGTCTAGGACTGTCAAGGAAGCCTACTTTGCTGACCCCAAAAGTTCCTGTCCTGGCCCCTGGAGAGAACCTGACACTCAAGTGTTCCTCTGAGATAAGTTATGACAGATTTGCTCTGTTCAAAGATGGGGGATGTGACCTCACTCAAGTCTGTGTTCATCAGCTCCAGGCTGGACATTTTCATGCCAACTTCCATTTAGGCTCTGTGAATTTCTCTATTGGTGGTCAATATAGATGCCTTGGTGCAAGCAGCTTCTCCTCTGAGTGGTCAGCCCCCAGTGACCCTCTGGACATCTGGATCACAGGTGAGCAATGTAGTGCATTTATATAGACCCATCTTGGCACAGACTCAGCAGGGTGGAGACCTGGGATTCATCAACATGATGGTAAGCATGTCATGGATGAATAGGTCTGGGAACAAGAGAGTGGAGAAAGGACTGTCTTTTAAAATATAGAGACTAGATTCTGAAAGAGGGGGCTTGGAGCAATGACTGTAGCCCTTCAGTCACTTATTATTATTATTTTTTATCTTTAGGATACCTCCCTGTCACACCCATTCTCTCAGTGCATCCAGGGACTACTGTGTCCTCAGGAGAGAATGTGACTCTACTCTGTCAATCATCAAATCCAGTGGACACATTCTTTCTGTTCAAGGAAGGTGCAGCTCATCCCTACATGCAACAAAGATCAGCATCTCAAGATCTACAATATGAGGCAGAATTCTCCATGAGTGCTATGACCTCAGCCTTTGGGGGTTCTTATATATGCTTTGGTTCTAAGAGCTCATCCCCTTACCTGTTGTCATATCCTAGTGACCCCATCGAGATCATAGTCTCAGGTGAGGTGATCCTGACTTTTGTCAGCTCAGAGTGTTACCCAGGATAATTGACCTAGGAAGCATGTGGCTGGGATAGGAGTAAGTTTATACAAGGCAGGGTTATGAAAAGAGGGTCTCCTATGCAGAGATTTAGAAGTGAACTGAGATTTTTCAATGACCATCTCATTCTTTTCTTAGGAACCTAGGAGATTCCAGGTAGGAAACTTGGAGGTTCTGAAGAGGCTGCAGTGTAGACATAAGACTGAGAAGATATGAGATAATTAGTGCAGGCTTCCACACATCATTCCCCCAACAAATTTCCCATAGTCTCCTAGGGTCCAAAAATCCATTTCTATAAAGGTTTTAGATTTTTTTTATCTAGAAAATTGTTTCATCCTGAGTGTGTGCAGACTCTCTGTCCCCATGAGTCTTCATCCCTTTATCAGCTTGACTGATGACCAAACTACTGGGTGAGAAGCAGAGACCCCAACATGGTCTCCAGAAACCCAGAGGCTCAAAAGCTAGGTTGCAATGGAAGCATTCTGACAAAGAGTAGTACTGTTGATCTGTCCTCGGATGTAGCACATATAATGAGAGCAGGTGTTAATTCCCCTGGTTTTCACCATCCAAGTGTGTCATGCCATGAACAACAGCTCTTCATCCTTGTTGTGTGTGACAGCAGAGGTCTAAGCAAAAACTCTACTGCAGGGTGTGTCCAGCAGGGATAAAGCTAGTTATGTGGTTGGTACAATCTTGTCTGGAGAGGTTGACATGTACTATCCTCTGTCTTGTGAGGTTCTCAGTTTCTCCACATGTAAATGGAAAAGCCCTGGCAAGACATTAAGTTTCTTTTAATGATGATCTCATCTGTTTCACATACTTATAGAGAAAGATTCTAGAACTCTGTTCCACAGTGGTTCTGCCCCATCTACCACTGTGCTTGAGACATTGTGTTGGGGTGTGGTACAGGGCTAGGACAGGACATTCAGGATCTTTCCTTCCAGTTCATGAGGTTTAGCTCCAGAGGGCAGATATCCTGGACTCAATCCTCAGCTATGCACGATCCTTCAGGTTGATCTTGGGCAGGAAAACTGACTGAAAGTATTCAGAGATGGTCCTCTGCATGGCTGTGAGAATGAGATACAGCAAATACAAAGACCCAACATCGGGTTCTTTCTTTCTTTCTTCCTTCCTTCCTTCCTTCCTTCCTTCCTTCCTTTCTTTCTTTCTTTCTTTCTTTCTTTCTTTCTTTCTTTCTTTCTTTCTTTCTTTCTTTCTTTCTTTCTCTCTCTCTCTCTCCCTTTCTTTCTTCATTCCTTTTTTCTTTATCTATCTATCTATCTATCTATCTATCTATCTATCTATCTTTCTCTTATACAATGCTTCCCAATTGCAGCTTCCCCTCCCTCCACTCATTCAAGTGACCCACACACATCCACTCTGCTTCAGATTCACTATTCCTGCCCCAGAAAAGAACAGGCCACTGAGGGGCATCAATTGAACATTGGACTATATGATACTATAACATCAGGCATATACAGTCATATCAAGGTTGGGTGAGGTCGCCCAATTGAAAGAAGAGCATCCTAAAGGCAGGCTAAATGTCAGATACACCTTCATCTCTGCTGTCAGAAGTCACCACAACACTCCAAACCAACAACCATAATATATATGCAGGGGACCTAGTGCAGCCCCATGCAGACTCTGATAGTTGCTTCAGTCTCACGCAGTAGATTATCATCACAGTTCCTCATTCATGACGCCCCCTGTCTCCTAGGACTGGCAAGATATCAAAAGGCTGTGATTGTGGCTTCTGTGGCCTTCTTCCTACTGCTCTTCCTTCTCATCCTCTCCCTTCTTCTCAGACTCAGGCATCAGAAGAAAGACAGGAAGGGAGGTGAGTAGGGTGTGGGAAGCCTGGGTGTCAGTGGGAAGTGGGTCCCGTTGTGGGGTATCCAAGCAGGGGCTCAGGGCACCAGCCTCAGAGAAAGCCCAGACTGGGACAGATCAGCTAAGAAACACTTCTGCAGAATCTGAACACAAAGTGATATCTGGAAACATGTGTAATATTCTGTATTGTATAGACTTTTTCAACTCCTGAAATATTTTTAACATATATGCAATGAGTTGTAAAGGTCCTTTCTAGTCCTGACGGTGCTAGGTAAGGGGCTCCAGCCTCTTGGCTGAGGCTCCTTCCTCTCTCGCAGTTCAGACAAAGACTGACTTACAACATCCTGCAGCTTCAGCAAACAGGGACAAAAGTCTCCAGAACAGGTAACTCATGCCCAGAACCATAGACCACATCTGCCCAACTTCCCTCACTGACACTTGTCTTTTTCTTGTTTCTACTAGCTCCAGCCCAGCTCCTGCCACCCAGGAAGAAATTTTGTGTGAGAAAATGAGGGCCCATGAGGGAGATGTCTGACATCTCAGCATCACAGGGCTGGTGGAGGGTCTGGGATTCTGAACCCTCTCTATGTACCCTCAACCCACTACATCTTATCTTTCCATATCTGGGATATGGCAGAGGTCTGGGGAAGTGAGATGTCTTGGGAATGTGGACAGGGGAAGACCTGCATGTTCTGTTATGACAGATACTACTGTGAAGGTCACACAACCTGCATACAGCATGGAGCTGGATGTCCTGGTGAGACTCTTGTTATCCACAATGCTAAGAAGTCATGATCCAATATAACTGAAGCAATCTCTGTTCTCCCTCTTTTTCAACCCTTAGTATCATCCACAGCTGGATCCTTGATTCTTGAAGCACCTCCATTCTGTATGCTATGGTCTCATTCTTTCTTTGTTTACTTCTCAACATCTGTCTGATTTCTAGAGTGATTTTAAGGGCTCAGAAGAGAATATGAGGGTTATAAGTTGTAGTTGAATGGTAAATTGATTACTTTAGATGTATAAGGCCTTGGGTTTAAACTCTACTGATAAAACTAACAAGTGAATGAATAGGAACTACAAGTAAGTGAGTGTCTTGTGCCTGAGAATGTGTCTGCACATGCGCTTAAGCAGAAGCAGAAGACAGGGGTCAACATCTGATATCTTCTTCTATTTTTCCCTAAATTTCCCCTCATTTTCTCTGACAGGCTCTCTTCATGTCCCTGATGCTATTTATTTGGGTGGATTGGTGCCACTGAGCACTGGGCACCAGTCTCTCTCTCAACATCGCTTAGGTCCCAGGCATGTGAATTCTTGCTTGGCCTTTTTTTTTTTTAAATATGGCCACAGGGGATCACACTCAGGTGCTTATGATTGCATAGCAACCACTCTGCTGCTTGACTCCTCTCCCAGTTCCTTGTCTCCTTCTTGACCATGCTTTTGTAAGGGCTGCATTAACAGCTGGGAACAGAACTTCCTACCTACTGTGATGAGCTCAGATGGAAAATGGTATCGAGATAAATGGAATCTGAGCAGTACAAAGTATATGAAGGAAATATATTAGAAGAATGGGTTGAGTTATGTGAGGCACAGATGATCAATGTGAATTTAAAGGGAACTTGAAAGAAGCCTTCTGTGGAGAAGCCTGGGTAGAGTTTCATACAAACCTGTGAAGACATGGCACATCTAGGTATGGAGCATGGTAGATCCAAATGTCCTTAGGGTAGAGAAATTCTCTTTCCAAAAGCCGGAGTCACTGGAGAGGACATCATTGTGTCAGGATAATATTTCAGAAGCACAGAGAAGTAACTGACAGGCACTCATAGTCCCTAGAAAGTCCAAGAAGACCCCATCAGCAATAGTTTAGTTGGATAAAAACGTCTGAAGTATCATTCTTGCTCCCTGTGGAAGTATGGGTGGAGAGCCTCTGGGAAATCAGGCCAACTCCCTTTGTTACATTGTCTCTCTGCTGCAGAGCCAACATGAGGAAGACCACTCCAAAGACTTGTATGCCCAGGTGAAGCCCTCAAGACTCAGAAGGACAGAGACCACCTCTTCTTCTCTCATGCCAAAGAAATCATTGGCCTCAAATGACACACAGTCAAAAGGAAATCAAGTGATAGATGAGAAGGTGGGTCCTGACTTCTCTAGTTCCCCCATGCTCCCAGTGCCCAACATAAACCTTCTTCTACACTTTACCACTTCAGGCTGCTACAACAGAGGAGCCACATGATGTGACCTATGCCAAGCTGTGCATCCTGACCCCGAGACAGGGACATGTGAACCTCCCACCTTCCAGGCAGAAAAGTCCAACCTGAGAAATACTCTGGCCTCTACCAATCCAGGGAGATCCACATTCTGCATTCCATGGAGGAGGGAGGACTCAGGGACGTCAGAACACAAGATCTGCCTCAGGTGCACAGTCATAGTGCAGACATGACCAGTCTCTAGGAAATCCTGAGAAATTTGGGGATCTGATCCTGTTTCCCTGAATTTTATAAATAAAGCAAATGCTTTGTCAGTAACCAATGCATAAAATGAGGAAAGAAGAAAGGAATGAAGAAAGTTTTATTTTTTGTGTTTTTCTTTTAATTTTTATTTTTGAGATTCCACTATAATTACAGCATTTTTCTCTTCCCTTCCTTCCCTCCAGACATTTCCATAGATTCTTCTCTACTCTTCTTCAAATTCAAGACCTCTTTTTCCCTTGTTAACACATGTACATATAAAGATGCATGTAAAACATCTTAAACATTTTTACCCTGATTATATACCTTTTGTCAATTATATCTTAATAAAGCTGAAATTTGAATGATGAAGTTACCTTAATATAATGTAGTATGAACTAGAATAATTCAGAACTGATATTAACAAGCATAAATAAGGGTCCTGAAAATTGAGGAGTTGGGTTGGAAGACCTTGTTTAAGTTGCTTACAATGCTCTACCTGTTTACTTAGATAATAGTATATATCCTTCTGAGATGTTTGATGTAGTTGAAGACTAGATAGTTACAATTATTTTCCTTGGTTATGATAAAAGATAAATTAGACATAAAACTTTAGACTAACAAATATAGGATAGAATATTTTCTTTACTTTTGCCAAATACACATAGACTGGATATTGTAACTATAATTCTTGCTTGATAATTGTTTTGTTATATGTAGTTTTACTATGTTAAAGTTAAAACCTTCCTTTTTGAAAAAAAGAAAAGGGGAAGTGCTGTGAATATCACTCTGTATGCTGTGAATGTGTTGCTCTGATTGGTTGATAAATAAAATGCTGATTGGCCAGTAGCCAGGCAGGAGGTATAGGCAGGAGAAGCAAACAAGAAGAATTGTTGGAAGGGTGGAAGGCTGAGTCAGGAAATGCCAGTGAGCTGCCTAAGGAGCAACATGTAATGGCACACAGTTAAAGCCATGGATCACGTGGCACATTGAACACATATAGATTAACCAAAATGTGTTAGTTTAAATGTAAGAACACCTTACACCCATCAGAATGGCTAAGATCAAAAACACTGAAGACAGCTTATGCTGGAGAGGATGTAGAGCAAGGGGAGCTCTCCTCCACTGTTGGTGTGTATGTAAGCTTGTACAGCCACTTTGGAAATCAATACGGCACTTTCTTAGAAAATTGGAAATCAATTTCCCCCAAGACCCAGCTATACCACTCTTGGGTATATACCCAAGGAATGTTCAATCATACCACAAGGGTACATGCTCACCTATGTTCATAGCAACATTATTTGTAATAGCCAGAATCTGGAAACAACCTAGATGCCCTTCAACTGAAGAATGGATAAATAAAATGTGGTACATATACACAATGGAGTACTACTCAGCAGAGAAAAACAATGACATCATGAGGTTTGCAGGCAAATGAATGGATCTAGAAAAACAATCATCCTGAGTGAGGAACCCAGACTTAGAAAGACAAACATGGTATGTACTCATTCATAGGAGGATACTAGATGTAAAACAAAGATGACTAGACTGCTACTCACAACTCCAGGGATGCTACCTAGAAAACAGGACACTAAGAAAGGCACAGGGATTGACCAATGACAAAGAAATGGATGAGATCTACATGAGAAAACTGGATGTGAGGGTGGGTAATGAAGGGCAAGGGTCAAGGGTAAGAGAGCTTAGGGGAGTGGGAGATCCCAGCTGGATTAAGAACAGAGTGGGTGAACAAGGAAAAAGAGACCATGATAAATGAAGACCCCATGGGAATAGGAAGAATCAAAATGCTAGAGAGATCCCCAGAAATTCATAAAGATAC
Organism: Onychomys torridus; assembly: GCF_903995425.1. Classification (NCBI taxonomy): domain Eukaryota; kingdom Metazoa; phylum Chordata; class Mammalia; order Rodentia; family Cricetidae; genus Onychomys; species Onychomys torridus. The sequence continues at coordinate 1,786,191 of NC_050443.1, forward strand.
CTCCACAATAGAATAGTGGCAATGGTTGTGAGAAAGCCTGAACTGACCTACTCTGGTGATCGGATGGCCACACACCCTAACTGTCTTGATAGAAATTTCATCCAATGACTGATGGAAGTAGATGCAGACATCCATGGCCATGCCCCTGGTGGAGCTCCAGGTGTTCAATTGGTGAGAAAGAGGAGGCATTGTCTGAGCGAGAATTGTTGAGACAAAGATTGGAAAAAGCACAGGGACAAATAGCCAAATTAGTGGAAACACATGAACTATGAACCAATAGCTGGTGGGGAGTCCCCAGCTGGATCAGGCCCTCTGGATAAGTGAGACAGTTGATTAGCTTGAACTGTTTGGGAGGCACCCAAGCAGTGGGACCGGGACCTGTCCTTAGTGCATGAGCTGGCTGTTTGGGCCTATGCAGGGACACTTTGCTCAGCCTGGGAGGAAGGGACTCGACCTGCCTGGACAGGATCTACCAGGTTGAATTGAATCCCCAGGGGAGTCCTTGCCCTGGAGGAGATGGGAATAGGGGGTGAATGGAGGGGGGGCAGGAGGAAGGAGGACAGGGCAATCCATGGCTGATATGTAAAATTAAATTATGTATAAAAAAAGAGCTAGTCAGTGGTAAGCCTGAGCTAATGGCTGAACAGTTTTAATTAATATAAGCTTCTGATTGATTATTTTATAAGTAGTGCAGGGTCTGTAGTGCTGGGCAGGACCAAAATAACCCCCAGGTATACCAGTGTAAGAAATAAAGAAGAGAAAATCAATAGTTAGATGAGAGCTATTGCAAAAGTTATCCCTTACACCACACAAATTTATTAAGAAACACACTATCTCATATACTATTAGCAGTAGGGAAAGGGGCAAGGTTAGCAGAGAGACAAGCCATTTTTGTAAAAGAAAGCATGGGGAACATCAGCCATATCCACTAGGATAAGAACCAAGCTCATGAGGCAGAGTCCTGTCCACAGACTTGAACCTCATCTCCTAGGAGGTAATGGTCCCAACATCAGACTGGCTTCCTCTGTCTGATCTTGGATGAGGATACAGAGCTAAAGTTCCCTTTGTCTTTTCATCAGGGCCTCCTAGACAGTCTTGGGTTGTTATAGTTTCCTGGACCAAACCATTAATAAACACATAAAATACCTTTCTAAATCAATGACCTCATTGTCATATTGAGAATATAAAAAAGAGAGCAACAGCATATTCTATATTAGGAGTAGGGATGGACAAGATCATGATGGGGAAACCTACAGAGATGACCAAACCAAACTAGTGGGAACTCATGAAATTTAGATGAACAGCTGTAGAGTCTCATGGGACTGGATTAGACCCTCTACATGAACAAGACATTTGTGTAGCTTGATCTGCTTAAGGGGCACCCTGGCAGTAGGATCAGGATCCATTCCTGGTACATGAGCTGGCTTTTTGGACCTCACTACCTATGGTGGGACACCTTGCAAAGCCTTGGTGCAAGGGGAGGGGTTTGAACATGCCTCTAGTGAATGGATCAGGTTGTACTGACTCCCCATGGAGACCCTACCTTGTCGGAGCGGGGAATGGGAGGTGGGTTGGATGGAAAGCTGGGGGTGGGAGGAGGGAAGAGAAGGGAATCTATGGTTGGTATGTAAAATGGATAAAAATTTCTTTTTTAAAAAAATATATTTATTTATTAAAACTTTTTTTTTCATTTTACATACCAAACCCATTCCCCCTCCCTCCCCTTCTCCCGCCTCCTCACCTCCCTCCCACTCTACCCCCATCCACTCCTCAGAGTGGGTAAGGCTTCCCATGATAGTCAACAAAGTCTGGCATACCAAGGTGGAGGAGAGCCTAGCCCCTCCCCATTGTATCAAGGCTGAGCAAGGTATCCCACCACAGGGAATGGGTTCCAAAAAGTCAGTTCATGCACCTGGGATAAGTCCTGGTCCTGCTGCCAGGGACCCCACAAACAGATATAACCACACAACTGTAACCCACATTCAGCGGGCCTAGTTCAGTCCCATTCAGGCTCCAAGCTCAGTCCTGAGTCAGTGAGCTCCAACTAGCATCGGTCAGCTGTCTCTGTGGGTTTCCCATCATGATCTTGATCCCTTCTTCTTCTTCTTCTTCTTCTTCTTCTTCTTCTTCTTCTTCTTCTTCTTCTTCTTCTTCTTCTTCTTCTTCTTCTTCTTCTTCTTCTTCTTCTTCTTTTGAATGCCAAATGCCGTTTATTGAAGGAGGGAGGAAGTCTTAAATACAGGCTTACAGCACAATGGGAGAACCCTGGAGAGCAGAAGTTCGTTTCTGATGTTTTTAAAAAAAATTTCTTAATAAAGAAAACTAAGAAAGTAGAAAATGGAATTCTTGGGAAGAGAAGGTGGTGGGGGGACCAGCAAGAGGAGGAGGATGGTACCAGAGAAGGACTGGAAGGTTAAATGTCTTCAGTGTAGTGAAACTTAGGATTGAGTATGATTTATGCATGTTAATAAAGACGGGAAAAACACAGTGCCCTCAGAACTACAAAACAAACACCGACAAAAAAGGAACAGGGGTGGAAATGATACAGGAAGACGTTACAAGATAAGAACACAGGCAGTCCCTGCTAAGGAGAAGATAGCAGCAGGTGAAACACTCATTGTAGGCCTCGCTGGGCTACACAGTGTTTTCAATGCCAGCACAAGAATGACTCGCTGGCTCTGACTGTATGACTGAGATAGTCCTTTTGTAGTTGTGCTGTATTTTTATTTTTAAAAATTAATGTTCTTTGTCAACATCTTATAATCTTCAACTCGTATATAACGCATTTTTTCTGTGTTCTCTCCATATCAATTTTTATATACCTCCCACTTCTTTAAAAATCCATCCCTTTGCAATGACTAAAGAAATGGCTCCATTTTATGCTAGGCGTCCATCTTGGTACTCCCTAGCTGTTTGTCTCTGACTCCAATCCCTCCCTGAAAGATAATTTCCCAGTAGGCCTGACTCAGTTACCCCCAACCCAGGAATGTATAGTGTGGTCATCTACATCTTACAATATCGCTAACTTCTTTTGGCTTCTGTTACCTGCTTCTGTAGACAGTCAAGGACCATTTTGAAGTGGCTTTGACTACTTAATTTTGGCAGAGAAAAATGGCTCTGGCTAGCTTGTGCAGAAACCAATGTTCATTCTACTTGTGGTTTTTGCCCTTAAAAATCCTCCCCTCGTTCTCCTGCTCATGGCAGTCTGTAGGTTGGCTCAGCGATCATTGCCTGCCAGCGGTAATCGGTAAACTTCTTCATTATGACCGGATTGTCCATGGACTTCCCCAGGGGTCAGGAACTGTGAAACACCCCCTCTCATCATCACTTCTCCGTAGTCATGTCTTCGGGGTGTAATGTGTGACTCGTTTAGTCATATGTGTGACAGTTGGATCGGAACTATGAGTTTGGTGGGTAAGCAGTAGGTGCACAATAGAGGAAATGACTCCCTCCTTCTCTGAATCTATAGCTAGGAAGCGGTTTATCAGTGAGCAACAATATGTCCTCTGTGACCTATCTCCTTCCATTCCTGGCTGTTCTTCTTTTTGCACTCATCAGCTTGTTGAGAGTTTTTTTTATTGTAATGGCTATGCATTACTCAGCAAGTGACATTTCAGCCCAGCGGTAGTGGCACATGGGTTTAATCCTAGCACTTGAGAGGCAGAGGCAGGAGGGTGAGGGAAGGCCATCAGGTTGGAGGAGGTCAGCCTGATCCACTAAGTGAGTTTCAGGACAGCCAGGACTGTTACAGGTCTGAGCTTAATTTGCATGAAGCTATGTACTTAAGTTCCACCTCACCTAGGTGGTGTCTCCATCTGGAATTTACCTTAATTCAGGAGACTGACATGCGGTGGTCTGCAATGTTATTGTCTGTCCTTGGATGTAGCTAAGGGAGATATCTGATTCCAGTGCTAAAAAGAGAGAAACAGTTGGGCCTGAGGGAAGGAAGCCTTTCCCGAGGCTGTTCTCCAAATACCTCAAATGTATATGTCCAAAGAGTGATCAGTCCATTGTTAGCAATTTGTAGGAAAAAAGTCAATTGGGAAAACTATGAAGGCACACATGATATTCATAACAGAAGACAGTTAATACATAAAAGCCACATAGCACCAAATGCTCCCTGAGTTTCGGCTTCTTCTGAGGGAATTCTTTGATTCCTTCAGGTGGTGGCCTTGCCATAACCAACTGAGTTCTTATATTACATTCCTGTGGCCCATAGCAGTGTACACCTGTTTCCCTGGAAGAATCGGACTCATCAGAGTCAGAGGTCCTGGCTTTCTTCACAGGCAAGAGAGGTGTATTTCAGAGTGAGTTGCCTGGCACCAGGATTTCTGTCTCTCTAAGACTAGCAGTGTGGAATGCAAGTTCCCCTTTTTTCCCCAGGGTCATTGGGTAGTTTTTAATCTGGACAGGGGTAGTTGCACTTTTTAGTTGAGTGATTATAGGTTCTTAGTGTTGGGCCAGTCCTGGCGGGTTGTTTTTTCTAATATCCCTGGGAATCTTTGTTTTCAAGCTGTGAGGTAGTTCACCTGTATCTTTTGATTGGAGGCAGAACTTTCAGCTAGAAGATGTTCTTCTGACCAAGGGTAAGAGACGAAAATTTTGTTTATTTGTTAGTTAGTGTACCTGTCTCATCATTAAAGGTGACAGTTACTATCTATACTATTTCCATTTCCAAAGAAGGTCTTTCTGTTTCCTCTAGTTCATTACTATCTTCTGTAGTTCTATAGACTTTGATTTGTGATCATTGACTTCATAGCTAATATTGTCATCTAAGCAAATACATATCATGTTCATCTTTCTGATTCAGGAATACAGCAAACAGGATGATTTTTTTCTAGTTCATCCATTTGCCTGCAAAATTCATGTTTTATTTTTTTATTTTATTCATTTATTTTTTTATTTAAATTTTTTTTCATTTTACACACCAATTCTAGTTCCCTTACCTCCCATTTTCTAGCTGCCCTCCTCCCCTCATACTCCTCCCATCCACTCCTGGGGGGGATAAGGCCCCCCTTGGGGAGTCAGCAAATCTGGCATGCCAAGTTGAGGTAGGACCAAGTGCCCCCCCCCCCCACACACATCAAGGCTGAAAAAAGTATCCCACCATAAGGAATGGGCTCCAAAAAGCCAGTTCATGCACCTGGGATAAGTCATGGGCCCACTACCATGGGCTCTTCCATCAGATCAAGCGCCACAACTATCACCCACATTCAGAGGACCTAGTTCTGTTCCATGCAGGTTGCCCAGCTGTCTTTACAGAGTCCATGAGCTCCCACTAGCTTGGATCATCTGATTCTATGGTTTTCCCCATCACGATCTTGACCCTCCTTTCTCATATGGTCCCTCCTCCCTCTCTCCAACTGAACTCCAGGAGCTCAGTCCAGTGCTTGTCTGTGGATCACTGCATCTGCTTCCGTCAGCTACTGGAAAAAGGTTCTATGATGATAATTACGGTAGTTACTAATCTGATTACAGGGGAAGGACAGCTCAGGCACCTCTCCACTATTGCTAGGAGTCTTAGCTTTGGTCATCCTTGTGGATTCCTGGGAATTTTCTTAGCACTAGGTTTCTCCTTAAGCCCATAATGACTCCCTCTATCAAGATATCTCTTTATTACTCTCTCTCTTCATCTCTCCCCCAACTCAGCCCTCTTGATCCCTCATGTTGCCATCCCCTATCTACTCCCGTCTACCCCCTCCAAGAGATCTTAACTATTACCCTTTCTTAGGGCTGTCCACGCCTGTCCCACTTAGGGTCCTCCTTTTTGCCTAGCTTCTCTGGGGTTGTGGATTGTGGTCTGGTTATTCTTTGCTTTGTGCCTAATATCTACTTATGAATGAGCACATATTGTATTTGTCTTTCTGTGTCTGGGTTACCTCACCCAGAATGATTTTTTTTCTAGTTTCATCCATTGGCCTAAAAATTTTGTGATGTCATTTTTTTTTTACTGCTAAGTAAGAGTCCATTGTGCATATGTACCACATTTTCTCTATCTATTCTTTAGTTGAGGGGCATCCAAGTTGTTTTCAGGTTCTGAATAATGCTGCTATGAACATAACTGAGCATGTGTCCTTATGGTATGATTAAACATCTTTTGGGTATATGCCCAAGAGTGGTATTGTTGTGTCTTGAGATAGATTGATTCCTAATTTTCTGATAAACCATCATACTGATTTTCTGAGTAGCCATATATGTTTGCACTTCCATCAGTGTAGGAGTGTTCTGCTCACTCCACATCCTCTCCAACATAAGCTGTCATCAGTATTTTTGGCCTTAGCTATTCTAACAGTTGTAAGATGGTATCTAAGTGTCATTTTGATTTGCATTTCCCTGATTGATAAGAATGTTGAGCAATTCCTTAAATGTCTTTTGGCCATTTGAGAGTCTTCTGTTGAGAATTCTGTTTAGGTCTGTACCCTATTTTTAAATTGGATTATTTGGTATTTTGATGTCTACTTTCTTCAGTTCTTTATGTATTTTGGAGACCAGCTGTCAAATGTGGGGTTGGTGAAGATCTTTTCTCATTCTGTAGGCTGATGTTTTGTCTTATTTACTGTGTTCTTTGTCTTACAGAAGCTTACAAAATTTAGAGGTTAGCCTGGTATATATTGAGTATATATATGAGCCATAGCTGCATATAGAGAGATCTGTTTGCAAAGCAAGAAAGAGGAAGAAGAGGAGAGGATGAGGATGAAGAGGAGGAGGAGGAAGAGGAGGAGGAGGAGAAGGAGGAGAAGGAGGAATGTCCAAGAATGGTAGTGCACATCTATAAATCTAGTGATTGGGAGGCTGAGGTAGGAGGATTGTAATTTTATTTTCATTTTTATTTATTAAGAAATTTTCTACTCACTTAACATACCACCCACAGGTCCTCCCTCCCCCCTCCTCCCACCCTCAGGCCTCTCTCCCAAGCCACCCTGCATCCTCACATCCCCCAAATCAAGGTCTCCCATGGGGAGTCAGCAGAGCCCAGCACATTGAGCCTAGGCAGGTCCAAGCCCCTTCCCACTGTACCAGGGTTGTGCAAGGCATCACACCACAGTCACCGGATTCCCAGGAGACTGCCCATGCACAAGGGATGGATACCGATCCCCCTGCCTAGGTGACCTCCAAACAGTTTTAATCAAACAACTGTCTTGTTTTTGCAGAGGACCTAGTCCAGTCCCATGAGGGCTCCACAGCTACCAGTCCACAGTTCATGGGCTTCCACTAGTGTGGCCGGTCATCACTGCATGTCCTCCCATCATGATCTCAATGTCCCCCGCCTGTAGAATCCCTCCTCTCATCAATTGGATTCCCGGAGCTCAGCCTAGTGCCTGGCCATGTATGTCTGCATCTGCCTCCATCAGTCACTGGACAAAAGCTCTATGATGACAGTTAGGGTATTTGTTAGACCGGTCACCAGATTAGACCAGTCCAGGTACCCTCTGGACCACTGCCAGCAGACCAAGTTGGGGTCATCCTTGTGGATTCCAGAGAGCCTCCCCAGCACCGTGTCTCTTCCTATTCCCATGATGTCTTCATCTATCATGGTATCTTCCTCCCTGCCCTCCCACTTTGTCCCTGTTTCAGCTTGACCCTCCTATTTCCCTATGTTCTCATCCCCCACACCTCACCCTCTGCCACCCCCCTACACCCAGTCCTCTTATATAGATCTCATACACTTCTCCTTCCAAGGGCTATCCATGTGTCTCTCCTAGGGTCTTTCCCTGTTAGCTAGCCTCTCTGGAGTCTCTTGAAGTCTGGCCACCCCTTCCCTCACATCTAGTATCCACTTATGAGTGAGTACATACTGTGTTTGTTCTTCTGAGTCTGGGTCACCTCACTCAAGATGATATTTTCTAGTTCCATCCATTTGCCTGCAAATTTCATGATATCATTGTTTATTTCCTGGACAACAACATTTTCAAATTATCATAAATCTCAAAGAGATTGTGATGAATACCTAATGGTTTGAAAGTATAGACTATTAGGAGCATCATTTATTTTCAGTTATTTTTTTCATTCTGGAATCTGTCTTGTGCTCATTTTTTGATTGATCTTGTACTGAGTCAAATGCCTTGTTCATAGGTACAACATCCACAAAAAGCAGATGCTCATAATGTAAAATAGGGAATGTGGTAATTTATCATAAAAAAAGTTTGACGCAGGGTGGTGGTGGCGCATTCCTTTAATCCCAGCACTTGGGAGGCAGAGGTAGGTGGATCTCTGTGAGTTCGAGGCCAGCCTGGGCTACCAAGTGAGTTCCAGGAAAGGCGCAAAGCTACACAGAGAAACCCTGTCTTGAAAAACCAAAAAAAAAAAAAAAAAGTATGACAACAGACTGGGGGAAAGCAGACGATACACAGAGGAAAAGACTCAAACCTCACTGCTGGGACAACATGTTCCCCACATCATAGACTGCAAAGGAAGGAAGAAAAACCTTCCAAGTCCACAGCAATGCAGAGGGTAAAGGACTAAACTTGGTGGTAGAAGAACTCTCCACACCAACATTTGGGTCTTTTCCTGAACCAAAAATATGTTTGATTCCTGGATCTTTTCTCACAAGTGATTCCCAATATTAAACATTGAATTTTATGCAACAACTTCAACCCCTCTGCCCCAAATCAAAACAAAAACCACCAGAGACCCTCAAATTTGCTTCCCATAAGTGGGCACCATGCATGGCCTGTTGCTATCTCTCTTCTTCCCTTCTAGGATGCAGTCAAGGTCCTTCTCTGGCTGCGGCAAGCTTCAAACAGCAAAATCCCAAGAAGTATGAAGATCAAGCCAGACAAGCCCATCCGGATGAGGTTCTGTACTGTGTGATCCTGGGGTGGTGAGACTGGAAATTGTTGACAAAGACATCAGGACCAACCAAGGCCACCGTAAGATACCAGAATTTTCCTTACTCACCTGTCGGGGCTTCTGACATGTTTTGTGGTTGTCTGCTGGTCTCAGGTGCTCCTGAGAAACAAAGACACGTTGGAAGTGTGAAGTGCTCAAGAGAACTGGTTCTTTTTGTCCAGTTTCATCTTGTTATTTTCTAGTCATGCATATTAATTCCATCACATAACATCATGAAAACATGAAATGCAGCCTTTCTCTGCTGTAGCAGCTTCCTCCAGGTCCTTGGCTTGATTTCTTCAGCCTGACTTGCTCTGAGTTCAGAAATTCTGCCCAAGGCCCTTCATCGACATAGAAAACCTGACCAGAAAACAAGAAGCGGAGACAAACCACATGGTGAATCTGTGATGGCTTTAGATAAATTGTTTGGAGACAAAGGAAGGAAATGAAAAATATCAAAAGAAACCCAAGCTGGGCTTTAGGATTTGTGAGTGAGTGAGTGAGTGTGTGTGTGTGTGTGTGTGTGTGTGTGTGTGAGTGTGTGATGTAACAATAATTATCTGATTCCAGAGAGCAGAGATGGAAAAGTATGGTCTCATAGTTCAGAATAAAGGAGCCTTTCAGTGCTCCCACCCCAGATTAGAATCCTGGAAGCTAATTTCCCAGAAAATTGGTTTGTGCCAATTCACCAGCTAAGAACCCAAGATACTGCCAAAATTCTTTCTCTCAGGGACCTATAATATCAGGTGTACAAAATAGTGACAGGCTGGGGTTCTCTACCTGCACTTATCCCAAGCAGTTTCCATGATGTTTCTGTTTAACATCTCACTCTCTAATCATCACATTGTTAATAATGCAAACAATACAAAAAAATGCTCATAATGTACATGAATGCAGATATGTTCTAATAAGTAGGTAACATAAATTATCAAAGAATAAACCAAAATCGAGCAGTGACAATATATTACTTGGGCTGGAGAGATGGTTCAGAGGTTAAGAGCAGTGACTGCTTTTCCAGAGGTCCTGAGTTCAATTCCCAGCAACCACATGGTGGCTCACAACCATCTGTAATGAGATCTGGTGCCCTCTTCTGGCTTGCAGTCATACATGCTATATACATAATAAGTAAATCTTTTAAAAAAAGATGCTTTTTTGAAAAAAAATATTACTTGTACCCACATCTGCAGAGGCTATGTGCGCTAAGGAAGAAATAAGTACTTCCATGTTCCTAAACCAATGTAATTTCTAACTGCATTATATATACTTATCATTAAACCTACAGGTAAGCATGGCTCTCACCTCTCATCAAAGAAGCTTCTTTTGCCATAGATCATGATGATTGTTGAGATCGACACTGGTCAAAACAGGAATAAGTGGCATTCATGTGCCCAGTCCAAATGGATACTTCTACAATCCAATACATACATATGTAAGTGTGTGTGTGTGTGCATGTGTGTGTTTGCGCACGCGTGTGTGTGTGTGTGTGTGTGTGTGTGTGTGTGTGTGTGTGTGTGTATTACAGGGTACATTGTGGAAGTGAGGTAGAAAGGTTATAAGAACTAGAGGAACAAGATTCCTGCTACAGAATGGAGTCTTCTAGACATGACATGAAATGTCAAAAGTATGCTTGCCTAAAGAAGGCCTGTATAATGACCACCAGGAATCCAAGTCATTTGCTCCCTTGTACATGCTGGGATCAAATGGAAAACCTGACCAGAAAACAAGAAGCAGAGACAAACCACATGGTGAATCTGTGATGGCTTTAGATAAATCGTTTGGAGCCAAGGGAAGGAAATGAAAAAATCAAAAGAAACCCAAGCTAGGCTCTAGGATGTGTGTGTGTGTGTGTGTGTGTGTGTGTGTGTGTGTGTGTGTGTGTGATATGTAACAATAATAATTAATAATCACAGGTCAAGTATAAAAAGGAATGAAAGAAACAGAGTAAGAGGAAGAAGAAAATGAGTAGATATGATTTCAGTACAACACTCATATGAAATCATCAAAAAAGTTAAATTTATACATATACATAAAACTATATAATATTGTAGATGTATTTCTGTAATTATTAATACATGTGAAAATAGAATTATGTATGTATATGCATAAATGTATAAGTTACAATGAAATTTCAAATATATCTGTTTGAAGGAAAAAATTCTTTGTGCAGAAAAATTGTGTAAAACTGGGTGCAACTGGAGATCAATATATTAAACCAAGTAAATGAGACACAGAGAGATTAACACCATGTTTTCTCTCATGTGATTATCTTTATTATACGTATATAAAATCACTTATAATGCATATACCATATACATATCTATTCATTTATTACATGATAATATGGAGATCATTAAGTTGATCCCAGAACAGCAGAAGGAACACCAGAGTCACATGAAGACTCATTTATCTTCTAGACACCCCATGTTTCATTATCACTGCCCACCCTCCCCTAGTTTCTGTATCTTGGGTCCTATTGTCTTCATGCTCTGCATCAATGGGATTGAAAGTCCTGGATCTCCTAGATCCTTTCCAGAAGCAATATCTTTCAATAGACAAGCGGAGCTTCCTCACCTGACACCAGGAACTGCAGCGGGTCACTGGGTTCTGACCACACCTGGGGTTTACTCAGGTAATAGCCATAGAATCTGAATGTCCTCCACTGTCTGGAGGTCACAGGCCACACAGAGGACAGTGCCCGGAAACTGCCATTAGAGTATATGTACTGTGAGTCTAGGGGCCAAGAGAACTTCTGTGGTTCCTCCTTAGTCAAAGCAAACCCATCATACCCAATCTTTGAGACACACTGGAGGGTCACATTCCCTCCTAATATCATCACTGGGATAGGCAAGGCTGACAGACTGGGTTTTCTGTAGAGTCCTAGGAGAAAAGAGAGCATCCTGTTAAATGGACCAGCACCTCCTGATTTGGGATGACCAAAGCACATCTCAGAGAGAAGATATACTCCTTGAGAGAACCTTGGAAGGGAGACCTTGGGTTTCCACTTACCTGTCACCATCAAGTCCAGAAAGTCACTGAGTTCTGGCCAGCCATAGAAAAGTAAATAATATAATCAATAAGGTATTTCACATATTTGGTCCAAGTTAGAGAAGAGTCTTCCAAAGCTAGATGTGGATTATCCTACCTTACATCACCAAAGAAACATGACACTAGGGTTCTTGAATCTAGAAGTTGTGTTAGTCTTGGAAAGTGAGGGTCTCAATGTTTAACAATGAGTTGGTCAAAAAACATCCCTGGCACTTGAGGATTAACTGCCTGAAGGTCAAAGGGAGGCAGACAACTTCTAAATTTTATGGTAATGGAATAAAAGGATGATGATGAAGGCCTGGGGAACAGCATTATCACACCTGAGGAACTGAGTTATTCTGGCTATCATGGGCAAACAAATTCATTCCTTATGGAATTTATTTAGGGGAGGGTTACTCATTTTTTACCTGTTTTTACAGAGAGTCAACCCTGCTGGTTTCAGAAGTGTTATTGAATTAGAACGTAGAGACAAACATTGTTACTTTATTCTGCTTTTAGATTACTCATTTCATTAAACTCTTCTTTCATGAATATCTTATGGTGCCCAGTTCCCCATTCTCTTTCTAGTAAGTATTATAGTGTACAAGTTGGACATTTTCTTAAGATTTGGATACTCAATGGTCAAAATTTGTCTCCAGAGGGAAATTATAACTTCTCTGATGCAAATAGAAAGCTCAGTAGCTCATTGGTCCTGATATACAGAGCATCTAAGAGATGCCATAACTATAAAGTACAAATTCAACTCAGAGATTCTTAGAAATTCCCTTGTAAAGTAAGAATATCCCACTAGCAAGCCAGGAAAGAATTACAACTTTCAACAGCCCAACTTATAAGATATATATCCCATCCTGTCTCACAAGAGAATACTAATTAACTAAAGACTTGAAAGTGTCCAAGGAAGCTTTGGTTTCTATATATTCCCTAGTGACAATTCCACATACTCTGTTGACAAAATTTACTGTTGGGGGAGGGGTTGAATGTCTTATTTTTGTTGTTCTTATTATTACTATTATTATCATCATCATCATTATTACTGGAAAACTTAGAACACACATATAATGTATTATAATCATATTAATCCCTAACTCTATTTGAAGTTCAACTTTGTGCAGTGTGAGAGATCAGCATTCATTTTACTATTTTGCGTGCTGAAATCTCTGTTCACCATCATCATCTGTTGAATACTTATATTTCTCCACTGTCCATTTTTTATATCTTTGTCAAAAATCAGGTAACCTTGGTTGGATAGACTTATATCAGAATCCACTATTCCATTCCAGCTATTTATTTACCTCCTGGGCCAGTACTGTGCTGTTTTGATTACTATGGCTCAGTAATATAACTTTAAATCAAGTATAGAGAGACCTCCTACACTACTCATTTTGTCTAGGATGTCTTTGGTTATCCTTGGTCTTTCTTTGTGCTTCTATGTAATTGAGACATTTTTCCTATGTCTGTGAAGAAATATCCCAGTGTTTCGATTGGGCTTGCATTGATTCTGCAAGTTACTTTTGGCAGGATGGTTATTTTTAACAATATTATTTCCTCCATCCATACATATGAGAGGTCTTTCCATCTTCAAGTGTCTTCCTCAACTTCTTTCTCCAGAGATTTGAAGTTTTCATTATAGTGGTCTTTAAACCCTTTCCTTAGGATTGTTCCTGTTCATTTTACTATTTTCTAAGCCTACCAATAATGGTGTTTCTATAAATTCTTTGAAAGCTTATTTGTTATTGATATTTAGAAAGGCTGCTTTTTAAGGTCAATTTTGTATGCTAGCACTTCGATGAAACTACTGATTATATATAGAAGTTTTCTGGAAGATTCTTTGGACTCCTTTACATATAATACCATACCATTTGAAATTAGGAATAATTTGATTTTTCTTCCTATTTGTGTCCTTTAGCAATATTATACTGAATTGGGAAGAACTGGGAGCATGCCCTCTAAGTCAGTAACGAGAAAATAGTGTCTTGTCTTTCTACACTTACACATTATAGCTCCCAGCATTTTAGTTATAACACTAAGCAGGAGGAAGAAACAAAACACAAATAGGAAAAGAAAAAGTCAAATTAGACCTATTTGCATATTATGTGGTCAAAAACTTAGATGATCCTAAATAGCACAACAGAAAACACTTGGATCTCTGAAATACTTTCAGTAAAATAATAAACAACAAACAAATTCACAAATATCAGTAGGTTTTCTACATACTACCATGAAAAAGAAAAAAATGAGAAAGAAAAATGGATGCAAACATATTAAACCAATTAAGTTATCTCAGAAAAAAATGAATATAAGTTTTCTCTCAAAAAAATGAATATAAGTGTTCTTTCACGTGGAACTCCCACACTCACAGAATGTCCATCTCTAGTCTGAACACTGTCACCACCCTCAAGACAGCCACATGCAATTCCACACTTACTCCCATTGCACATTCTCCTCAGATCCTGCTTTCTGCTTCTCTGGAGCTATCCTGCACATATCATAGGCCCACACTTATACAATAAAAGACACTGTATGCGCCACTTTTCCTTTGAGCGCATTGAAGTCCACCCATACTTTAATATGTAATGTGTTTTGTGGTATAAAACCGTATTTTCTGCTTCATATCAATACTTTAGTGGCTTCTGAAGGCTAGAAACCACAGTGTAAAACAGCAAATAAGCAGACCTTTCCCCCGATGAGAATTCATGAACAAGAGGTGTGGCCCCAGCCATCACCATGAGAACCATGCATGGAGGTCAGAGGCCCACACTTCTGCAATAGTAACTTCCTCTTTCTAGTCCCTACATGGAGTTGACTGACTTGTGTGAAAGGGAAAAGCTGAGGACTTTCCAGAAACTCACATAGCTCTGCTCCATTCATCCAGCACGTTGTCTCCTGATTCACTTTGGGTCCCCCATTCTTCCTCAGTATTCATACACCAAATTAAAAAAAAGACAAAAAGATGAAAAATTCTAAAATCAAGTAAGAATATAAAAAGCTGAGTCCTTGAGATTGAGCAATATTGAGGAAATGGGCAATCCAAGCCTGAGCAGAGGGAAAGACAGACTTTGGGGTGCATACTCAGCAAAGATGATTTTGGGCTGGTCTAAGAAGTGAAAATCAACATGATTTCTGGGGTCACATTTCACAGTGTCTCTTTCTTAATGTATTATTAATTAATTAATTTTTATAAGTCTTATCACAGTTTCTCCTTCTCTTTTATCCTCCCACACCCTCCTCCCAACATCTCCTCTTCTCCACATCCACTTCTCCTCTTTTTCTTAGAAAAGGCCAGTACTCCAATAGTCAAGAGGGTGCCTTAGCTGACCTACTCTGGTGATTGGATGGCTTTATTGTCATAATAGAACCTTCATCCAGTCACTGATGGAAACAGATGCAGAGATGCACAGCTGGGTCCCAGGGGGAGCTCTAGGAATCCAATTGTAACAAAGAGGAGAGATTCTATGAGCAAGGGATATCAAGACCATGACTGGACAAAATACAGAGACAACTAGCCAAACTAGGGGAGAAGCATGACCTGTGGACCAATAACTGAACAGCCCCCATGGTACTGGACTAGGCCCTCTGGATAAGCTAGACGGTTGTTTAGCTTAAACCGTATAGGGGGCCCCCAGGCAATGGGATTGGGACCTGTCCCTTGTGCATGAGCTGGCATTTTGGAACCTAATGCCTATGGTGAGACACTTTGTACAGCCTTGGTTCAGGGAGGAGGGGCTTGGACCTGCCTGAACTGAATGTACCAGGCTGTGCTGATTCCTCATGGAAGATCTTTCCTTGGAGGAGGTGAGAATTGGGGGTAGCTTGGGGAGAATGTTGCAGTGCAGGAGGAAGGAGGCCAGGGTAATCGATGGTTGGTATGTAAAATGAATAGAAAATCTCTTAAGATAAAATGAAATAAAATAAAATAATATAAAATGGCATTCTGCCTGAAGAAAAAAAAAAGGCCAGGACTCTCATTTATTTCAGCCAGCCATGGCTTATCAAGTCAGATGCCAAGTAAGACTAGGCATCTCCTCTGCTGCTGAAGCTAAATGAGGCAACCCAGTAGGAGGAAAGGGTCCCAGAAGCAGGTAATAGAGTCAGTGATAGCCTCTGCTCCCACTGTTAGAGCCCCCAAGAAGATCAAATACACAACTGTAACATATGTGCAGAGGGCCTAGGTCAGTCCCATGCAAGCTCTCTGGTTGGTGGTTCAGTCTCTTTTAGACCCTATGAATCCAGATTATTTGATTCTGTGGTTTCCTTGCCCCTCTCACAATCTTCAGTGGGTCTCTTGCCCAATGTGTTTATTCTAGAGTTCATCTTCCCATAAGTGAGAAATCTCTGACCAAAGGAAAATATGCACATGATGCTTGACTAAGAATATAAACAGTATGAAGTTGGGTGATCAAAGCATTACAATGATAGAGAACTGAACAAGCACCTGAATAAGAACGGAAACGCTGCATTCATCAGAAGTCTGAATGGTGTGTGGATTTGCATGTGTGCCCAACATAATAAATCTAACCCCATGGACATGTTTGTGGTTGAGCAGGATAAGAGAGGAAGACTCCCTTTTCCTTATGTCATTAAAGATGTTTTTAAAAGAGTATTTTTTTTTTGTTTTTTGCTCCCAAGAGCTCCAGGATCCAACTTCAGGAGGTATAAATGTATTCACGAATGAAGGTGTGTATAGCAGGAAGAAATGGTGACTCAGGAAGAGCTTGTCTTGTGGAGATAAACTGGGATTGTTTAGGAAAGAATAGTTCAATTAACTATGGATGTCAAGACAAGATGTCCTTAAATAGTGCAGGACAGTGGAGCCTTGTGGAAACTTCCAGCATCATGGATGATGAGGACTGGAGAAGGTTTCCATAAGAGGCTCTGAAGCAGTGAAAGGAATGGGATTGGGTGGGAGAGGAGACTGATGGTGGACAGGAAGCTGTTGATGTGATAGTAACAACAGGACATTTTGAGTCACACTGAGCCTTGTCAATGATCAAAGGACAGGGACACCTCAGAATAAGACTGTATGAAATTGATGCAGAGGAATGAAAGCAGGAGGATGGAGAAGCCAAGGAGTCCACTCTCTGTTGGCTTGACTGGAGGCGTGCAAAGATGTTCACAAGCCCTAGCTGGTTCACAGAGGGAAGCTCACCTCACTCCTCGACAGGATGTGGCTTTTAATTGCTGATCATTTACTTCTACTGGACATAAAAGAGAACCCCTTGTCTTCTTTAAAATTATTTAAAAAAATACATTTAGTAGAAACAGTATTACTTCATTTTCTCATCCCCTTTCTTCTTCCAACCCCACCCAGTAACCCTCCTTAAAAACCATCCATCTTTTCTTTGATAAATATTGTTTTACACACACACACACACACACACACGCACGCACGCACGCACGCACGCAAACATACACATACAAGTATGTTCTTGTTTTGTTTGTATATGGTCCATGGCAGACCACTCTGCACTGGACAAAGAATAAGATATTTTTCATCTGACATTCTTATAAAGGAGATCCCCTCTTCTTTACCCTGTGAATTTAAACCTCCTCACTATTTCCCTTCCCTCCATGCCTCTGGTATCCAGACCATAGCCCCTCCTCTAATACTGCAGATTCTGTCTAATGCCCCAGGCACTAATTATTATTGGAAGATATTCACTGGTTCCCTTAAGATATAGGAGGAACATTTATCAGTGCTCAGTTAACAGCCTCCATTCTTCCTCCATCAGCTATGATGATATCCTTAATTTAAATGTTAGTGTGAAGATCAGCAAGTTTAGTGACATGGAAGACTTTAATTTGGGATTCTTATTCCTCAAAAAATAAATCAAGATACAATATCCAATGTGGCGGGAATGATTCACTGATGTCCCCATTCTGTGCCCACACCCCTAAAAGGGGACATGATAAGCAGTGTTTCCTGGAAGGAAACACAGATGATCACAAAGATTTACAGAATGTGAGAATACCTGACACTCAGGGAGGTCTACCTTCAGGGAATTATCCATCTCTAGTCTGGACATTGCAAACACCCTGAAGAGAAACATATGCAAATTCACATTGGACAGTTTGCTCAGATCCTGCTTTCTGCTTCTGTGATTCTATATGTGACACTGTATGTTCTACTCTTTCATTGAGCATATTTCAAAGTTCACCCTACTTTAATATGTAGCAGATTTTTCACATTTTCTTGCTTCATATCAGTACTTTAGCAGTTCCCGAGAGGAAAAAAAAACAACAAAAAAACAAAAACAAACAAACAAAACAGCTGGGCGCTGGTGGCGCACGCCTTTAATCCCAGTACTCAGGAGGCAGAGCCAGGCGGATCTCTGTGAGTTCGAGGCCAGCCTGGGCTACCAAGTGAGTTCCAGGAAAGGCGTAAAGCTACACAGAGAAACCCTGTCTCGAAAAACCAAAAAAAGAAAAAGAAAAAAAAAACCCAATGTGTGAAACAGGAGACAAACACACTTTCCCTGATGAGACTTCATGAACGGTGTTGCCCCACCCCATTTCACGCAGTTCGCTGTGAGAACCATGCAGTTAGGACAGAGGCTGGCACTTCTGCAATAGCAACTTCCTCTTCTCTGATCTCTTGCATGAAATTTGCTAACCTGGATGTGAGAAGGAAGCCTGGCTCTCACCACGCCCCATCTCGCCCCCCTCAACACATGCGGCAAGTAGTGAAGCTGACCCAGCCTCTCATCAGCCGCAACACTCAAGAGAGCAAGCCCGGCACCTCCCCTGGGCAGCACAGTAGAACTGGCAGGGGGAGCTGGCAGTAGAGCTGACAGTGGGTTGCCTATGAATGTGAGCATGGAAGATCTGGCTCCACCCCTTACCTGCCATGTGGTGTTGTGGGCTAGGGAGAGATGACTCTCCTCACTGCCTGTGGCAGGAGGGAGAGCTGACCTTGAGTTGATGAGTAGGAGAGCTGACCCTGCCCCACGCCAGCTGCAGCACTCAGGAGAATAGCCCCTGCACCTGGCCTGGGCAACACAGTAAAGCTGGCCCTAATGGCATAAATGTGGGTGACCCAGCTCTGAGGACACGAATGGAGAAAAACCAGCCCCGCCCCTTGTTTCTTGCTACACAGTGTGAATGAGCCAGGGCAATGCTGGAGAGGTCAGTTTGGTGGTGAGGATGGGGGAGATTTGATGTCCTGATGAACTCTGAAACCTCAAAAGCCAAGAACCAGGGCTATTACAGTTAATCCACCCCAATATTCTCTCCATCTATGATATGCTGGAGCACATGAAGGGACTGGTCCTGCAGATCCAAAGCTGCAAGATCTCCACAACACAGGACAACAATAGAGTATCCAAGAGCAGTCCCAGTGAGGGCTAAATATTGATAGTCTAGTAGAAACCGGATGACTCAAATCAGACCAATGACTCTAGAATGAACACTTACAAGTAAAGATATATGGACTTAAAGATATGCAGTGTGACTCACTGTGTCACACTATAGCTTCTAAGACGAGAATTTTCTATTTCTCTTTTTTTTTCATTTTTCTTATTTTATTTTATTTTGGGGTGGAGGGAGAGGTTGCAAAGGCAGAGGACAGATATGAAGAGATGGGGAGATGAGTGGGATCAACATGCTTGATGTGAAACTCAAAAAGTATAAATAAAACTGTTGTTAAAAAAGAGGTGAGCTTGGCACTTTCCAGGAGCCCGGTTATGTCTGCTCCATCAACCCATCCCTTTGTCTCCTGGTTCACTTTGTGTGTCCCCATCGCTCCTCTTAAGGCAGTCTCTGAGATACTGGGAAGTGTCAGAGTGGGTAAAGTTAAAATTACTTTCCTCCTTCCCCACATGTTGTATTTCTTGGAGACATGTTCTGACCACAAAGTGGGTGAGGAAGACCACAATCTCGGGGCTGTGTGGGCCCTGTGTGGAATACTTTTGCATTAACCCTGCTGTTTAAAGCTCTGTCATTCACAGAGTCTATTAGAATTCATGGCCTTGTACCATGAGATGCCTCCTTCTTCCACAGGATCAAAGTATGAGGCCTCCAGCCTCTGATAAAATTAGGATAGGATCAGGAAGATCTTCCCATGGAGGAGAGTGCATGGAAGGTGCCCACAAGCCTGACCTATTTCAAAAAGGTCTGGTCAAATGCTAGAAGGAAGTCCAAGAAGCTAACTGGGCACTTGCATCCTAAAAGTAATATATGTAACCTAACCCATATGAGGTCATCATCATCTAACACAAAATCCAGACAAATACATTAGAAAACAAAATGATGCTGGGGGTTGGAGGGTGGCCCATGTCTTTAATCTCAGCTCTCAGGAGGCAGAGGCAGGTGGATCTCTGTGAATTCAAGGATAGCCTAGTCTTCAGAATGAATTCCAGAGCTACACAGAGAAATTCTGTCTCAAAAAAACTGTACATGTATATGTCCTATAAATATCAATACAAAGTCCTCAAGAAATATCAATCATATGCTACTTAACAAAATCCCAGGAAGTGACAGACCACACATGAGATGGAGATCCCACAGGATCTCATCACCTGTTCAACTTTATCCCTGTGATACTATATGATGTTTACATAATGAAAAACATTCCCACATGGGGATTTAGTTCAGTGGTAGAGCATTTGCCTAGCAAGCGCAAGGGCCTGGGTTTGGTCCTCAGATCCGGAAAAAAAAAAAAAGAAAAACATTCCCTACTATGCCTTTATCATCACATATTCTATTGTAAGTCATACAAATTTAATCCAATGATGAGTAAAAAGATTACTATATCATGAACAAGCAAGATTTGTCTTGTTATATAAAGCTGGTTCAAGAACCCAAAAGCCAATGAATATCACCCATCATAGCGACACAGTAAAAGTGGAAATAAACATAATGAAGGTAAGAAAGATGATTAAAAAGACATTTACCAGTGACCCAAATCTGTTTATGATGAACACTCACCATAAACTAAATATAGAGTACTCTCTCCACTGAATAAGATCATATTAAAGAAACCTAGAATCAACATCATAGTTGGTGGTGAGAAATGAGATATTTCACATTAAGTTGGGAGTAACACAGCAATACCCAGTCTCTCTAGGAAAATTCAAAGTTGTACTTGAAGTTCCAGGTGATGAAGTAAGACCAGAAATTGAAGGCTCATATATTCTGAAGGAAGATCTACAACTGTCATTTTTGTTTATTGTCTGGTTGGCTACATAAAAATTCTAAAATATTTTGCAAATTAACTTTGTAGAATTAAGCAGTGATTATTTTTTCCAATTTTATTTTTTATTTGTTTGTGTGTGTGTATGGATGTTTTGCCTGCATGAATGTTAGAATCCACAGAAAGCAGAAGATGGTGGACTCTCTGGAGCTGGAATTGTGAGCCACCTTATGGATGCTGAAAATTGAGCCAGAGTCCTCTACAGGAGCAGAGAGTGAACATAACCACTGCGCCAATTCTCCAGTCCCCAAAACAGTGATTATATCAAAGAGATTAGTTGTTGCTTTATTTATATGTTAATTGCTTTTGCATGTGGCAGCAATTGACAATTGAACTTGATGGAAAGTACATCAAAATCATGTATTATTTCCAAACTTCTCACACTTTTTTTTTTTTTGAGACAGGGTTTCTCTGCATAGCTTTGCGTCTTTTTCCTGGAACTCACTTGGTAGCCCAGGCTGGCCTCGAACTCACTCAAGTGTTGGGATTAGAGGCGTGCACCATCACCGGTTTTACATGAATATTATGAAGCTGTTCATTAGGAGAGTACATTGTATACAGCAATCAGCAAATGTCACATATCAGAACTTGTTTAGAAAATGATATTTACAAAGCCATGTCAACAGTACCTGATCAGAGAACTCCTCCAAACACCAGTGAGTTAATGGCTAGCAAGTCTTTACATTTTAGGAGAAACCACACAATGAGCATGTAGTCGTGATTGAAGGATGTGATGGCCCAAAAAGAGTTAAAGGACTTGATTTTTGTTCAGTCATTTTTCTTTCTAGAATCTGATTTATTCTCATAGTTGTTGTTATTGAGCCAAATACCTTGTTCTCATGAGAAAAGACCAAACCTCAAAGTACAAAGGAGAATGTGGTAGTTTATAATGAAGGAAAGTGTTACCTTAAAATGGCAGAAATTAGAAGATACGTGAGAGTAGAGACTCAACCAGGCTTTAGGACAGGATTTTCACTTGTAGTAAGAAGAGAGGATGCATCACTTAACAAAAGCCCACAACACGCTAAAGAGAGACATAATATGGTAGAAAAAAATTTTGGATCCCAAGACCCATGCCTCTCACTGAACCCAAAACACACTTGCTCTCTGAACAATACTGAAAACAGTTTCAAACATAAACCCCAGATTTTCTTACAGAAACCCTTTGAATCTTCAGATGTATTTCTCAGAATCTGCCACCAAGGATGATGCTGTCTCTTCTGTTTATCTCCCAGGTGTGTCCATCTCTGGCTGTATCACGTCTTTAATTGCAGAATCCCCAAAACCAAGAGGACCAAGCCAACCATAGCCATTTGGATGAGGTTGTCCACTGTAGGATCCTTGGGTTGTGAGGCTGGAGAGTGTATGCAAACTGGTCAAGGCAGGTCAAAATGGCTCCCAGATGTGTGGATATTCATCCTCAGCACCTGACTCCACTGCATGAGGAAAACTTGATACTTTGCATCCATCCCTTAATGAAGAACTCCCATTACTCACCTATCTTGGCTTCTGATGAGCTGATCATCTCAAATGCTCCTGATAAACAAGAAAAAGAGGTAGGATGTACGAAGTATTTAGGAGACCTGAGCCTTTCTAATGGGCTTCATGTTATTCCCTTTATTCATTGTATAATTTTCTCATCACATAATATTTTGAAGATCGCTTCCCTGCTATGGCAGAGCTCTCTCTGGTTGCCTTAATGAATTCTATAGCTCCAGTGCTCCCTACTCAAAAATTAAGTAAGAGTTCTTTGGAAGAATATGTATTTAACTCCTAAGAGCCAAGGATGAAAACAAAGATATTCTCCCACTTAAGATCTAATGAAGCATCCTTTGATCTCTGTCCAGTATGGGATATAGGGTGATGAAAGCTAATCTCCTTTGAGATTAGTTTCCACCCAGTCACCAGGATCCAGGGGTGAAGGCTGACCCACAGGTGCTTCTGAAGTAAGGAGAACAAGGGAGTAACAGTATGACACTCTGTCTCCTTTATCTACCACAGCTAATTCCTATGATGCTTCATCTACTCACCATCTCATTAATTAAGTATCCACAAGGCAACTCACAAATATACATAAATATTTTTACAACACACACACATTGAAGTATTCTAGTTATGGGTGATTTATGGCTTCAGAGAGTGACAAAAAATAAACATGTAAAAATATATTACCTGGACATCTTGACATGAATGGATTTGTAATACTGTATTTAAATATATGATCTATATAATTACCAATGTTAATGCATATATTTATATAACATATGTAAAATTACAGGCAAACCATTTGAAGCAGGAAAATTGGTATGCAAGAAAGGTCATAAGTACAACTAAGATCATTATATTAAGCTAAGTATATCAGACTCAGAAGGACAAATACCACAAAATATGTTTTGTCTCACTTGTAGGTGTTACGTAGACATACATAAATTCATATCATCCTGGTGACTGGGTGGAAACTAAGCTAAAAGGAGATTACCCAAGTAAACCCCAGGTGTGGTCAGAAACAATGACCTTCTAGAACTGCTTGTCTCAGGTAAGGCAGCCCAGCTTGTCTATTGAAAGATATTGCTTCTGGAGAGGATCTAGGAGATCCAAGGCTCTCAATCCCATTGACACAGAGCATGAAGACAATAGGACCCAAGATACAGAAACTAAGGGAGGAAGGGCAGTGAGAGTGAAACATGGGGTGTCTAGAAGATAAATGAGTCTTCATGTGACTCCAGTGTTCCTTCTGCTGTTCTGGGATCAACTCAATGATCTCCATATTATCATGTAATAAATGAATAGATATGTATATGATAGGTGTATATTATATTTGTTATATGTGATTTTATGTACTGATAAATCCAGATCCTCATGTGAGAGAAAACATGGTGTTAATCTTTCTGTGTCTCATTTACTTGATTTAATATATTGATCTCCAGTTGCACCCAGTTTTTCACAATTTTTCTGCACAAAGAATTTTTTCTTCAAATAAATATATTTAAAATTTCATGGTAATTTATACATCTATGCATATACATATAATTCTATTTTTATGTTCAAATGTATTTATAATTATAGAAATAAATCTATAATATTATGTTTTATGTATATGTATAAATTAAAATTTTTTGATGATTTCATATGAGTGTTGTACTGAAATCATTTCTACACACTTTCTTCTTCCTCTTACTCTGTTTCTTTCATTCTTCTTATATTTGACCTATGATTATTATTATTAATATTATTGTTAAATCTCACACATACAGACACATCCTAGAGCCTAGCTTGGGTTTCTTTTGATTTTTTCATTTCCTTCCCTTGGCTCCAAACAATTTATCTAAAGCCATCACAGAATCACCATGTGGTTTGTCTCCGCTTCTTGTTTTCTGGTTGGGTTTTTCCATTTGATCCCAGCATGTGCAAGGGAGCAAGTGACTTGGATTCCTGGTGGTCATTATACAGGCCTTCTTTAGGCAAGCATATTTTTGACATTTCATGTCATGTCTAGAAGGCTCCATTCTGTAGCAGGAATCTTGTTCCTCTAGTTCTTTTTAACCTTTCTACCTTATTTCCACAATGTACCCTGTAATACACACACACACACACACACACACACACACACACACACACACACACACACTTACATATGTATTTATTGGATTGTAGAAGTATCCATTTAGACTGGGCACATGAATGCCACTTATTCCTGTTTTGACCAGTGTCGATCTCAACAATCATCATCATCTATGGTAAAAGAAGCTTCTTTGATGAGAGGTGAGAGACATAATTACCTATAAGTTTAATGATAAGTATTTATAACAGCAGTTAGAAATTACATTGGTTTAGGAACATGGAAGTACTGGTTTCTTCTTTAGTGTACATATCTTCTGCAGACATGGGTACAAGTAATATATTTCCACTGCTCAATTTTGGCCTATTCTTTGATGATTTAGGTTTCTTACTTATTAGAACAAGTCTGCATTCATGTACTTTGTGAGCATATTTTTTGTATTGTTTACATTAACAGTGTGATGATTAGATAGTGAGATGTTAAACAGAAGCATCATGGAAACTGCTTGGGGTAAGTGCAGGTAGAGAATCCCAGCCTGTCACTATTTTGTACACCTGATATTTATCGGTCCCTGAGAAAAAGAATTTTGGGCAGGATCTTGGGTTCTTAGCTGGTGAATTGGCGCAAACCAATTTCCTGAGAAATTAGCTTCCAGGATTCTATACTGCAGACTGAGCTGGGAGCACAGGAAAGCTCCTTTATTCTGAACTGTGAGACCATACTTTTCCATCTGAGCTCGCTGGAATCAGATAAATTCTATTCCCAAGAAGGGCCTTGGGCAGAATTTCTGAACTCAGAGCAAGTCAGGCTGAAGAAATCAAGCCAAGGACCTGGAGGAAGCTGCTACAGCAGAGAAAGGCTGCATTTCATGTTTTCATGATGTTATGTGATGGAATTAATATGCATGACTAGAAAATAACAAGATGAAACTGGACAAAAAGAACCAGTTCTCTTGAGCACTTCCAACGTGTCTTTGTTTCTCAGGAGCACCTGAGACCAGCAGACAACCACAAAACATGTCAGAAGCCCCGACAGGTGAGTAAGGAAAATTCTGGTATCTTATGGTGGCCTTGGTTGGTCCTGATGTCTTTGTCAACAATTTCCAGTCTCACCACCCCAGGATGACACAGTACAGAACCTCATCCGGATGGGCTTGTCTGGCTTGATCCTCATACTTCTTGGGATTTTGCTGTTTGAAGCTTGCCGCAGCCAGAGAAGGACCTTGACTGCATCCTAGAAGTAAAGAAGAGAGATAGCAACAGGCCATGCATGGTGTCTACATCTGGGAAGCAAATTTGAGGGTCTCTGGTTTTGTTTTTGTTTTTGTTTTTTACATAAAATTCAATTTTTAGTATTGGGAATCACTTGTGAGAAAAGATCCAGGAATCAAACATATTTTTGGTTCAGGAAAAGACCCAAGTGTTGGTGTGAGGAGCTCTTACACCAGCACATTAAGGCTCTACCCTCTATCTTGCTGTGGACTTGGAAGGTTTTTCTTCCTTCCTTTGCAGTCTATGATGTGGGGAACATGTTGTCCCAGCAGTGAGGTTTGAGTCTTTTCCTCTGTGTATCTTCTGCTTTCCCCCAGTCTCTTGTCATACTTTCCTTTATGATAAATTACCACATCCCCTATTTTGCATTATGAGCATCTGCTTTTTGTGGATGTTGTTACTACGAAAAAGGAATTTGACTCAGTACAACATCAATAAACAATGAGCACAAGACAGATTCCAGAATGAAAAAATAACTGAATATAAATGATGCCCCCAAATTCTTTACTTTCAAACCATTAGATGTCATCACAAATTGATTGTGAGATTTCTG
This sequence comes from Onychomys torridus, assembly GCF_903995425.1. NCBI lineage: Eukaryota > Metazoa > Chordata > Mammalia > Rodentia > Cricetidae > Onychomys > Onychomys torridus. The sequence goes on from NC_050443.1 coordinate 1,812,635, forward strand.
ATAATTTATAAAAAGTTGCTGTCTACTGTTTAAAGCAACTCTGTGGTTGAATGCAGTTGATAGTGTTTTGAAAATATCATTTTGTTGAGCAAGTTCTGGTCTTTTATGTTTGCTGATTGCTGTGTATGATCCTTTGCATCAGCACCTTGAAGGCCCAGCCTATTCCTCTATACCAAAGTCAGCCCCATGCTGGAAACAACATGGGGCAGCAATTACAGCAGACACGGACCTTTGCCCTCCCTGACTGGTTCTGTGTGTGAAGGTTAGACACCATCAAACTATGATATATATTTTCATTCTCAAAATATTGGATTTTTTTAGTCCTCAATTGATTATTGGGATATTTGAGATGTATGAAAAAGAGACCCTTACACATCCTTCCTGTTTTGTTAAGGTCAAGTGTGAATTTTCCATTGTTAATTGTGTGAAAACTGTAGTGTGAAATGGGGGCTCTGAAGATGCAGGGCCCAATGGAGAAAAAACTGGGGCACTGTAAAGAAGGGGATGAAAAAAAAAGATTGTCATTTCCCCTACCAGGCAGTGGTGGCGCACGCCTTTAATCCCAGCACTCGGAAGGCAGAGGCAGGCAGATCTCTGTGAGTCTGAGGCCAGCCTGGGCTACAGAGTGAGTTCCAGGAAAGGTGCAAAGCTGCACAGAGAAATCTTGTCTCAGAAAAAAAGGAGATGGTGAGCATAAAGATTTAGATAATCAGTTCAGCACAGGGGTATGGAGAGCATGGATAGACCTTCAACAGCCCTTCATGGCTCTCTGAACTTGTTTCTGAGGCATCATCTTGAAAAGGTGATTGATATGGGAAGTGCCTTTTTAACTGTGCTTGGGACTGCTTTTTGGGGACAAGGAAGTACTCATGTGTATAAAATGAAAGAGGTTAGCTGAGCACCAGCATGTATTTGTTCACCCTTTTCTGCTTCTTGTTTGTGGATATAGTGCTTCTTGCTGCTTCGAAGTTGTGTGACCCTGATTTCCCTTCCACGGTCAACTGTTCCCTGGAATGAGAGCTGTAAATACACTTTCTCCTTCAAGTGTTTCCCCTTCCCTGAGTATCTTATCGTAGTAGCGGCACAGAGAGAGGCCTCATCATCCTCTCCTTTAACAATGCTTTAATGTTGACAACTCAGGCTTAGGTCAGTCTTGTGCAGGGAAACATACTTGCTGTGACTTCACTAGCACAATGTGACATTATGTTCAGGAGATGGTATTTCACAGCACTGTTCTTCATCCCTCTCCTTTCTTCTTCCGTGTTCCCCGAACCATGGAGAGGGGGATGTGGATGTGCTGATTAGGTCAGAGCACTCCATGGTCACTTATTTTCCACACTTTGACAAGCTACACATAGGTATTACTGATTAACAGTTACCAATTGTGTACAGAAATGTCCAACTAACACTGAGACCAGTATTTCTCTCTCTCTCTCTCTCTCTCTCTCTCTCTCTCTCTCTCTCTCTCTATATATATATATATATATATATATATATATATATATATATATATATACATACCTATAGCAGTTTGATACCGTGTGAATTTAGCAAAATAAGAGTGGCAGATACCTCTCCAAAGCTTATAATAGTTCCTGCAGTGGATTTTTGACCCAGTGTTATAGTACCATAAATGGATAATCTCTTGTTGATCATACCTCAAATACCATAAGAAAGAAGTTAGCTCTTCCTTTAATAGTCATGGACAAGTAGGCAGATGGAGCCTTTCTGGCAGGTGTATAGGACATAGGCTTCATAGCTAGGTAGGACCATTGGTGACTTTCCTCCCTTAGAAGCCTATACAACACATTCCAGATTATGAAGCTAGTGAAAAGGAGGAAAATTTCTGCATATTCTAAAACCAAAGTTTATGATATCTTCACCAATGGCATTTTACTATTTGATGGGAAACCAAAATTGATGACAATACTGTGTATTATTGTGGTGGATGTTTCTGGATCCACCTTGACTGAAAACTCTGACTATGAAATACATGACTATAAAACTTCTGTTTAATCATCCTTTTCTACTGAGCACTATCCATCTAAAGCCATAAAACAAAATGTTCAGAAAATTTGGGACACCATGGAAAGACCAAACCTAAGGATAATAGAGATAGAAGAAAGAGAACTCAAAGGAACCGAAATTATATTCAACAAATCATAGAAGAAAACTTTCCCAATCTAAAGAAGAAATGCCTATGAAGATATAAGAAGCTTACAGAACACCAAATTGACTGAATCGAAAAAAAAATCCCCTTGCCACATAATAATAAAATCACTAAGCATACAGAATAAAGAAAAAAAATTAAGATCTGCAAAGGAAAATTCGCAAGTAACATATGAAGGCAGACCCATAAGAATAACAGCTGTACAGTATAAATTGTAACTTCAGGAAAAGCTCCTGTTTTATTATTCCAAATAATTTCTCCCAAGTCAAACAAATGTCCAATAGTTCCTGGTATGTGGGAAGATAATGTTTGTTAAAGTCACAATGAAGCCTTATAGATGGAAGCTTGTGTATATAAACAGCACAAGTTGAGAAAAGGTTTAATCTCCAAACCTATTAGACTTGATGAAGTAAGATCAGTAATGGCCACCTTGCGACATAACAGGAGGTCTCATTCCCATTGGAGGTTGAGGAGACCCACCTTGGTAAGGGGGCACCATTGGTGGTCCCTGTTCATAAGGTGGCATAGCACCAGGAAGGTAACCTGGCATGCCTTGATGATAACCACCATACTGACCATGAGGTGGCATTGGAGGTCTCATTCCTTGCTGCTGTGGGATACCTGGCTGTGGTGGCATCATACCCCGAATTGGTCCAACTGGTGGATTACCAATTGGAGCCTGTCCTGGTCGAGGAAGATTATGCTGATATTTTGGTAACTGTGCCCTTCTTTCTTCCAGTGATATATCCTCATCTGGATGGATCAACTTATGGCTTCTTTTTCATGTTTCATCTAGGTTTTTAGAAGTGAAGTATAGTAAATTTGATTCGTTAAATTGTGAAGGCACTGGAATTACATGAACATACCATCTTAAATAAAGGCAAGTTCTGTAAGCTTACATTGCTCTTTGTAAAGTTATGTCTTCACAGCATTTCCAATGCTGTTGGACTTCATGCCCCCAACCTAGCTTGGTGAGGGCTGTAACTGTTTCCAAGTACTTGTACATTGGTAGTCTGAGTGTGTAACAATATTTAATGTATTTAGAGAGTTCCTGGTGTTGCAGGGTTTAAGAAATCTGTCCCACTGAGTCATGTGACTTTTCTGTACTGTTAAACTTCATTGTAATAAAATGCAAAAAAAAAGAATAACAGCTGATTTCTCGATCGAGATTCTGAAAGCCACATCTGGACAGACATTATGCAGACAATAAGAAACTATGGATGCCAACCCAGACTATTATATCCAGCAAAACTCTCAATAGCCATGGATAGAGGAAACAAAATATTCCTTGATAAAACCAGATTTAAACAATACTTATCCACAAATCTAGCCCTACAAAAAGCACTAGAAGGAAAAATCCAACCTAAGGAAGTTAGATACTCCCATGAAAACATAGGCTATAGATAATCCCACACCAACAAATACCAAAGAAGAGAAATACACAACACTACCACCCAAAATAACAGGAATTGACAATAACTGGTCACTAATATCCCTTAATGTCAATGGAATCAATTCATCTATAAAAAGACACAGGCTAATGGAATGGATATAAAAATAGGATCCATCCTTCTGCAGCATACAAGAAAAACACCTCAACTTCAAAGACAGATACCACCTCAGAGTAAAAGGCTGGGAAAAGACTTTCCAATCAAAGGGACTTAAGAAGCAAGCTGGTGTAGCTATCCTAATATCTAATAAAATAGATTTCCAACTAAAATTAATTGAAAGAGATTGGGAAAGACATTACATATTTATTACAGGGAAAATCCACCAAGATGAAATCTCAATTCTGAACATTTATGCCCTAAATAAGGGCACTCATATTTGTAAAAGAAACATTACCAAAGCTTAAATAACATGTCAAACCCCACATATTAGTAGTGGGAGATTTCAACACCTACTCTCACCACTGGACAGAACTGCCAGATCAAAACTTAACAGAGAAATAAGGGACCTAACAGAAGTTATGACTCCAATGGACTTAGTAGATATCTACAGAATATTCCACCTGAACAAAAAGAATATACCTTCTTCTCAGCACCCCATGGAACCTTCTCTAAAATCGACCACATGCTTGGTTACAAAGCAAATCTCAACTGATACAAAAAAATGGAATAACCTCCTGTATTTTATTGGACTACCATGGCTTAAATTTAGATTTCAACAATAACAAAAATTACAGAAAGCCTACAATCTCGTGGATACTGAATAATGCCCAAATGAATTACCACTGGGTCAAGGAAGAAATAAATACAGATATTAAGGATTTCCTAGAATTCAATGAAAATGAAAGCACAACATACCCAATCTTATGGGACATTATGAAAGCAGTGCTAAGAGGAAAATTCATAGGACTAAATGCCCACATAAAGAAGTTGGAGAAACCTCACACTAGTGTTTTAACAGCACACCTGAAAGCTGTAGAACAAACAGAAGCAAAGCACAGAGGAGGAATCAATGCCAGGAAATCATCAAATTGAGGGCTGAAAACAAAAAATAGAAACAAAGAAAACAATACAAAGAATCAATGAAACAAAGAGTTGGTTCTTTGAGAAATTCAACAAGATAGACAAGCCCTTATCCAAACTAACCAAAAGGCAGAGAGAGAGAGCATCTAAATTAACAAAATCAGAAATGAAAAGGGGGACATAACAGACAATGAGGAAATCCAGAGAATCATCAGGTCATACTTCAAAAACCTGTGCTGCACAAAACTGGAAAATCTGAAAGAAATGGACAATTCTCTGGATAGGTATCACAGACCAAAGTTAAATCTAGACCAGATAAATTATTCAAATAGACCAGTAACCCTCAAGGAAATAGAAAATGTCATTAAACATCTCCCAACCGAAAAGAAAGCTTACTACCAGATGGGTTCAGTGCAGAATTCCACCAGATTTTCAAAAAAGAGCTAACTCCAATGTTCTTTAAATTGTTCCACACAATAGAAACAGAATGAACATTACCAAACTCTTTTTATGCTGCTACAGTTACCCTGATACCCAAACCACACAAAGATGAGACAAAGAAAGAGAATGACACACCAATCTCCCTCATGAACATTGATGCAAAAATAATAAAATATTGGCAAACTGAATCCAAGAACACATCAAAATATTATCCACCATGACCACCAAGTAAGCTTTATCCCAGGGATGCAAGGATGGTTCACCATATTAAAGTCTGTCAGTGTAATACACCATATAAACCAAACGAAAGAACAAAACCACATGATCATTTCATTAGATGCTGAAAAAGTCATTGACAAAATCCAACACCCCTTCATGATAAAGGTTCTAGAGAGTTCAGGAATACAAGGAACATACCTAAACATAATAAATGCAATTTACAGCAAGCCAACAGCTATGGTGATATTTTATTTGTGTTCAAATGTCATTTTTATTTGTATGTTAATAAATAAAGTTACCTGGGGATCAGAGCTAAAAGTGAGCCATTTAGCAGAAGTCTGGCTGTGGTGGCACACACCCTTAATTTGATCACATGGCAGGCAGAGTCCTGTGTGGTCAAGGACACAGCCAAGTGGTGACAAACTTTTAATCCCAGTACCAACCATAACGACCTGGAGGTCTGCATAGACAGGCAGTGACAAGGAAGTCATGTGGTTGGGTTTAGAGTCGATGAGAAGGCAGAACAGAAAGGCAATAAAAAGACAAGCCAGACATTGGAATCTCTCAGGGGAAGGACGGCAGCAAGTGGTAAGCTAAAGGCTATTCACTAGTGCTCTGATCTCTTGGCTTTTAACTCTGTATTTGCTTTTGTGTTTCTTATTTAATAAGACTGTATAGAATTTCATCTACAAACAGCCAACATCAAATTAAATGGAGAGAAACGCAAAGCAATTCCACTAAAATCAGGAACTAGGCAAGGCTGTCCACTCTTCCCATATTTATTTAATATAGTGCTTGAAGTTCTGTCTAGAGCAATAAGATAACAAAAGGAGATCAAAGTGATAGAAATTGGAAAGGAGTCATTTAAACCTGGTGGATTCAGTACAGGCAGGTCCAGTCCCCTCCTTCCAGGATGAGCATGTGTCCCTGTGTAAGCCCAAGGTTCCAAATAGCCAGCTCATGCACTAAGGACAGATCCTGGTCTCACAGACTGGGTGCCTCCCAAACAGATCAAGCTATTCAATTGTCTCACTTATCCAGAGGACCTGATCCAGCTGGAGTCTTGGCCCTGGAGGAGATGGGAATGGAGGGGAGGGGAGGGTGGGGCGGGAGGGGGAGGACAGGAGAACCCATGGCTGATGTGTAAAATTAAAACACAAATATAATAATAATAAAAAATTCAATAATAAAAAAGGGCCACAACAGCATTGGGAAGGCTGAGAACTACTCAAAAAAATTAAAAAAAAACTGGACAGAGACTCTAATAATTTTACATAGGTAATCAATAAATAGCTTCAAGTAGAGGAGAAAAGAAATTGGAAAGGAAGAAATCAAACTTTCAATATTTGGAGACAATAACATAGTGTACATAAGTGACCCCCAAAATTCTACCAGAGAACTCCTTCAGTTGAAAAACTCCTTCAGTTATGTAGCAGGATACAAGATTAACTAAAAAAAAAAAAATCAGTAGCCCTCCTATATACAAATGATAGATGGGCTGAGAAAGAAATCAGAGAAACATTATCCTTTACAATAGCCACAAATAATATAAAATACCTTAAAGTAACTATAACTTAGGAAGTGAAAGACCTGTATGATAAGAACTTTAAGTCTCTGAAGAAAGAAATTGAAGAACATATCAGAAAATGAAAAGATCACCTATGCTCATGGATAGGTAGGATTAACATAGTAAAAATGGCAATCTTACCAAAAGCAATTTTCTTGCTTCAAAATCCCATCAAATCCGAACACAATTCTTCATAGACTTGTAAAAAACAATACTCAACTTCACATGGAAAAACAAAAACCTAGGACAGCTAAAAGAATCCTGTATAATAAAGCAATCTCTGGAGTTATCACCATCCCTGACCTCAAGCTCTATAATAGAGCTATATTAATAAAAACAGCTTGATACTGGCATAAAAACCAACATGCGGACCAAGGGAATTTGAATTTAAGACCCTGACATTATTCTGTACACCCATGAACACTTGGTTTTTGACAAAGAAGCCAAACTGTACCATGGAAAAAAGAAAGCATCTTCAACAAATGATGCTGGCATAACTGGATGTGAACATGTAGAAGATTGCAAATAGATCTATATCTTTCGCCATGCACAAAACTCAAGTTCAAGTGGATCAAAGACCTCAACATAAATCCAATTACTCTAGACCTGATAGAAGAGAAAGTAGGACATATTCTTGAACACATTAGCACAGGAGACCACTTCCTAAATATAACACCAGTAGCACAGACACTGAGAGCAACAATTAATAAATGGGACCTCCTGAAACAGAGAAGCTTTTTTAGGGCAAAGGACACAGTCAATAAGATAAAATGACAGCCTACAGAATGGGAAAAGATCTTTACCAACACTACATCTGACAAAGGGCTGATCTCCAAAATATACAAAGAACTAAAGAAAGTAGACATCAAAATACCTAATAATCCAATTAAAAATGGGCTACAGAGCTTAACAGAGAACTCTCAACAGAAGAATCTCAAATGGCTGAAAGACATTTAAGGAATTGCTCAACATCCTTAGTCATCAGGGAAATGCAAGTCAAAATGACTCTGAGATACCATCTTGCACCTGTCAGAGTGGCTAAGATCACAAACACTGAAGACAGCTTATGTTGGAGAGGATGTGGAGCAAGGGGAACTCTCCTCCACTGTTGGTGAGAGTGCAAACTTGTACAGCTACTTTGGATATCAGTATTGTGGTTTTTCAGAAAATTGGGAATCAATCTTCCTCAAGACCCAGCTATACCATTCTTGGGCATATACACAAGGAATGCTCAATCATACCACAAGGATACATGCTCAACTATACTTATAGAAGCATTATTTGTAATAGCCAGAACCTGGAAACAGCCTAGATGCCCCTCAACTGAAGAACTGATAAATAAAATATGGTACATATACACAAAGGAGTACTACTCAGCAGAGAAAAACAATGACATCATGAGATTTGCAGGCAAATGAATGGAACTAGAAAATATCATCCAGAATGAGGTAACCAAGACTCAGAAGGACAAACGTTATGTACTCACTCATAAGTGATACCAAATGTAATACAACAGGTAACCAGATTACAATGCACAGCTCCAGGGAGGCTAGCTAACAGGGAGGACCCTAGGAAGGATTCACGGATCATCTATTGAAGGAGAAATAGATGAGATCTTCATGAGCAAACTGGGAGTGGGGAGCTAGTGGAGTGCAATGGATGGAGGATGAGAACATAGGGAATGAGAGATTCAAGCTGGAACAGGGACATAGTGGGAGAGAAAGGAAAGAGATATCATAATAAATGAAGACATCATGGGAATAGGGAGAAACAGAGTTTTAGGGAAGTTTCAAGGAATTCACAAGGATGACCTCATCTTAGACTACTGGTAGTAGTCGGGAGGGTACTGGAAAATGTGCACAGACGACTAGCCAAACTAGTGGAAATACATGACCTGTGGACCAATAGTTGAGGAGCTCCCGTGATACTGGACTAGGCCCTCTGGATAAGTGAGATAGTTGTTTAGCATGAAGTGTTTAGTGGGGCCCCAGGTGGTGTGATCAAGACCCATTCCTGGTGCATGAGCCAGCCTTTTGGAGTCTAGTGCCTATGGTGAGACACTTTGCACAGCCTTGGTGCAGGGAGGACTGGTTTGAACCTGCCTCAACTGAATTTACCAGGCTCTTCTGACTTCCCATGGGAGACTTGGCCTTGGAGAAGGTACAAAGACTGGGTGTGTTGGGGGGAAGTTTGGGGTTGGGAGGAGGGATGAGAGGGGAGTCTGTGGTTGGTATGTAAAATGAATATAAAATCTCTTAATAATAATAAGAAAAAAGGGAGGAAAAAACTTAAATTATGCAATTAGACATTTGGGCTATCAGCTCACAAAAAACATGCAGATAATTATTAGTGATGCAAACTTGGCCTTACCTTAGCCTTGTCTCATTAGCTCTTATAACTTAAATTAACCCATATTTTTATTAATATACTTTATACCATGTAGCTTTTATCTCTCTCCAATTCTGTGTGTCCAACCCAATCTGCATCTTGATGGCATCTCCTTCATACCTCAATTATCTCATCTTTCTGTCTTTGCCTGGAAGTCTGGTCTATATCTCCTGCCTAGGAATTGGCCATTCTGATTTTTATTACAACAGTTACAGCAATACATCTTCACACAATGTTCAAATGTCCCACAACATTTCACACTTTTGTCTAAATAAGAGAAAAGGTTTTTTAAGTCTAATACATAAAGTTATATAAAATAAAAACAATTATCAAGTAAGAATTACATTTACAAAGTCCAGTCTATTTGTATTTGGCAAATTTGGACTAATTACTCTATTACCTTTCTTATCTTGATGAGTCCAAAGTTTTATACCTAAACTACCTTGTATCATAGCTTGTATTACCATCCTTACAATATCTTCTTAGATAAACAATTTAAGCTTTCATATTTCCCAACCTTATAAACTTTTCATCTTTTATGTAAGTATTTTTTAATTTATTAACAAGTAAGACTGTAACTATAACTATCTAGTCTTTGATGCCTATCAGAGACCCCAAAAGGATAAAATATTACCCGAGTAAATGGGATATGCAAAGCAGACAACTTCCAAATTCCAAAGCTATATAAACGATTAAGACATTTGGCTGCCTGCACAGTCACCCCAAGATTCCTCTGCAACATTGCGGCATCCATCTTCAGCCTACAGGCTTAGAAAATCTGACATTTCTGAGAAGCAGGAATTTTGTTTTCTTTTGTGTCCTCTGTGTCTAATTTGGATAGCATACTGTCAGCGGTCAAGGCAAGGGTTTTCTTACCCAGTGGATAACCTTGCCACAATCAAAGAAAGCTCCATATGTAGGTTCTTTGATGCTTATTATCCTTTTGTGAAGTAAATTGGTGCTGCCAGGAGCTAATATGTCTCACTGTCATGAAAATCCTTAGGTTATTAAAACATCTTAAATTCCATATTCTATAGGTCTCTGTAGTGTTTGAAGACCATTTATCTATCTAAAATATATATACCTTGAAAACATACTTAATGTGACTACATTTTGATTATTATAGATGACTAACTACTAACCTATATTTTTAAATTATACATTACATTTTTAATGAGTTGCATAGGTACAAATACCTTAAAGAAAAATAGAAACATATATACAGTGTAGCAAAATAATTTTAAATTTGTATCAATTTATAAAAATCCATACCAATGTAAAATATTTGAGATTAGTATTTGCTTTTTAGACTAAAAATAGGTTCAGTAATCTATCCTTTTATCCTATCATTCCCATATACCCCTTTTTTTCTTTTCATAAAGAGATCCTTGAATCCGACCTCAATTGCTTAGTTTCCTTCCTTTTTATGACCAGTAATAATTCACAACCAATTGCTCAAATGATGACAACCATCCATAAACCACCAAATGACAAAACCACCTACCCCACATATTGGAAACATGGGTTTTGTGTTATCTTATCTAGACTGCTTCCTCTTGTCTGCAGGTGATGTAATCTTTAGGGGACCCTGAGAAAATTAAGATAATGGTCAAGTCCTGTGAGAGCTAGCTGTTGCTCAGTCTCTGTGTGATGGGAAAATGTAAGGCTTATCTAAAGTCTGTGAGGCTGAACTCTCTCTAGCAGTTTTGAAGTTGTTCTGGATGCCAAATTTTGGAAATTGCACCAGAAACGTTCCAAAAGGCTGGGTCATCTGGACTACTTGTCTTTATTGGTGTCTGGCCTTTTTGTTCTGAAAACACAGAAAATTTAAACCCACCATGTAGCTCTGCACATGGTGCTGACTGGCTCAAAAGAGTGGGCAGTGGTCACCCAAGAGACTGCAGGACTAGGAAGTCACATCTGGCTCCATGTTTGGAACTTTTTAAAAGCTTTTTTGTGTCCTATGTGAAAGTATTTGTCTTCACACTGGATGCCCTGTGTAAGGAGTCTTTCTCTGACCCATCAGCCAGCTCCCAAATGATGACACAGAGACCTTTGTTAATTATGAAATCTCGGCCTATAGCTTAGGCTTGTTTCTAACTAGTTCTTGTAACTTAAATTAACCCATTTTTATGTATCTATTCCATGTCATGTGGTTCAGTTACCTCTTTTTTATTCTGTACCTCTGACTTACTTGTTCTGAGTCTCCTGGAATCTCTCTGGAATAATCTGCATGCTGAGCTCCCCCGCTCTCCTTTTCTCTCCCTGAACCCAGCCTATCTCTCCTGCCTGGCTATCATGTTGTGACTTCTCTTCCATCTTGCAGCTCCAGTTTGTTCCATGTGCCTGTTGTCTGGCTGGTGACTCTGCCGTACTTCTTCCTAGAGTTCTCTCTCTGTCCAGACGTCCCACCTATACCTCCTGCCTAGCTATTGGTCATTAAGCTTTTCATTATCCCAATCACAGCAAAACTTTTTCACACAGAGTACAAATATCCCACAACAAAACTGATACACATGAGACAAGATAGCTGTGGATAAAAGTAGGAATTAATCTATTTTAGTGTCAATGTGGGAACCAGGCAGTATTATGAACTATTGTAGTACCCTTCTGCAGATAGCGCACAGAGCATACACAGCTGTCAACATTCTCTTAGAGCCCTGACCCTACCTCAGCCTCCACTGAGGAGGAAGTCTCCCTGCAATGATCCTTAAGAAGGATAGGTTCAGAGACTGATCAATGTTAGCCTCTTTTCTTTTTTTCTCTGAAGCTAAAATTACCTTTAATTTTTTTGTTTAAAGTTTTTTTTTTCATTTTACCTACCAAACACAGTTCCCCCTTCCTCCCTTACTCCCACTAAACCCCCTGTCTCCTCCCCCGACACCCATCCTTACCCAGAGAGGGTAAGGACTCCCATGGGGAGTCAGCAAAATCTGCCATATCAAGTTGGGGCAGGACCAAGTCCCTCCCCCAGTTTCAATAGCCTCTTTTTTGAACAGTGAACCTTCTGCATTTTGGGAACTTTAGTTTTCACTTCTGCTTTTCAGCTCATGATTTTGATGACCTTCACAGTTTAGAATTAATATAGTAACCATTTCCAAAACAGGAGAGCAGAGAGGGGGCCCTTTAACTATAACATTTACATGACCAAAACACTCTTGTACCCGAATTACATTGTAAAAGTCTGAAAGTTAATCATTCCTTAAACATCAAAGTCACAAAATCTCCTGGACCCATAAGTAAAGCTGATGGTGATATTAGATAATCAGGATGGTGCTGATGCTCATAGTTGAGATGCCAACACCATTTAAATTGGAATAAACATTTGTGGATGAACAGGCATTAACTTAAACTCAGCCTTCACAAAAACTAGAAGGATTCTGGACAATAAAATAAGAACACTTAAGATGAAAGACAGCTGAGAGGTTGTTCCTATGGAAATCATGTATGTTGGTAAGAAAATGGAATGAGTCTATCAGCAATTATTTAGCATAGACTCAAATCAGAGCCATGAGAATACCACATTTCTTTCTCTATTGCAATAGATTTCTCCTGTGAGTTCATTCAGGATCTCTGAAGGATCAGGTGCTCAGTGTGTCCCTTCTGTTCTGTATGATCACAGCAGCATCAGCCTGCATCTTCCCTTGTTGTAGAACAGTGCTCTCCAGACAAGGCAGTACTCTTATCGTATAAGTCTCTGTAGCTCTGATTACACACAGGTGACCTGCACAAGATTGGCCCAATGAATATTCCTTCATGCTATAGAGGCTCCTAAGGCCACTCCCCGCTTCAGAAATATTGGCAGTTAAAAGTTGTAGGTGAAGCATTTTTTTTCAGGGATATAACCACAGAGAAGTTTCCAAAATTGTTGGGTATAGTGGAGTGCACTGTTTTCAACAGTTGGGTGTGAGACTGGTTGGTGGATCTAGTCTGGTCTACATAGTGATTTCCAGGACAGCCAGAGCTACACAATGAGAACCTGTCTCAGCAAACAAACAACAAAAACTGAATACCAAAAAGCCCAACCATTGACAACACACTTTTAAGGAACCCTAATAAAACTCATTGCTTCACCAGCTATGGCTGTGTGGAGTCTTATCTTTGATTCTATAACTGGTGTCTCATGTATCATGTGTAGGCATTGTTCTTGTATCACTAAGTAAAGTTCATACAACATTCCCAAAGCATCTCCCAGGCAGGCTCGGAAACTGGTATGAGTTTGGTCAGGCTGGTAAAGAAAAGGAGAACCAAGAAGAAACTCTGAGAGAAAAAGACCAACCACCTCAGAGTCTCTCAAGTGAAAGTGTTGGCTCAGGAATGCACCAGGTTTATTTTGCATGAAGTCCTAGTCTGTGGTGAGTGGGAGCATACAGGCAGACATAGTCGGTTAAAGTGGAGATGTTCTGCCGGAAGTGACCACAATCAGTTTGGGCTTTTAATCCCAGCACACAGCAAGCTGAGGGAGAAGGAGGAAGAATCTGAGACCCACATGATTTTTAAGAGGTTCTGTCAAAGAAACAAAAAGAAGATATAAAAGCCACAAATTCTGGCCCATCCAATCACAGCACCAGAAAGAAAAGAAGGGTCAGGCGCCAGTTTAGAGCATTTCCTCTTCCTCAGGCACTGCCAGTATGATATCCTTATGACAGGAAGCAGAAACCAGCCTTCCTAGGCCACGCATTTTGTCTCTGTGTGTGTCTGGAAAGGAGGCCAATCATCTGCACACTTGTGGCAACTGGAAGAGACCATGAACCCCTTTCTTACAGTCCCGCTGTATCTTGGTGAGATGCCAAATGGGGAGGGAGGATTCTCATCTGATAGGGAATCCACCTCACATCCATGCTTTGGGCCATCAGGATGTCTCAGCAACTGCAGAAGGGACCTGGGAGTGGAGGCCATGCTCTTGTTTAATTTCCAGCACTCACAGGTAATTCTATTGCAGGACTGAGTTTGGACCTCAGGATCCCAGTATTGGCAGGTGAGTGTCTTCTCAGCTGCCTCAGTTTGGACATCCTTGCTGGGGTCCACACGTCACTCATGAACAGAGCAGATGGTGAACAGCAGGTGTGGCCTGTTGCTGGGGAGTGTCTACATTTCCTGGTTCTGAGAGCTTACATCTGAGGGAGAGTTCTGGGAAAGCAGCTGACAATTTTCTTGCAGGGACCCTCTCTAAACCTACACTCAGGGCAGTGCCAAGAAATGTGGTAAACCCTGGGAACCAGGTGACATTCTTCTGCGAAGGGCCCTTAGAGGCCAAGGCATATGTTCTCTACAAAGAAGGAAGTCCAGATTACCCGATGCCAACAACCCTTCTGGAAACTGAAAACAAAGCCACGTTCTCTATCTCATCAGTTCAGTGGTACAATGCAGGCCAATGTTGGTGTGAATATAAAAGCAATCATGGTATGTCAGAAAGAAGTGACTCCCTGGAGCTGCCAGTAACAGGTGAGAGGACTGTACCATTTCCAGATTCTGCCTTAAGGAAAGGAGTATGTTCATTGCGAGTTTCTTTCTCAAATATGAGAAAGGAGAAAAATGCTTTTCATGTAAGCCCACACAACAGGCTTTCTCTTCTCTCCTAGGATACTACTCAAGCAAAATCACCTTGTCTGCCACTTCCAGCCCTGCGGCGACCCCAGGAGGGCACGTGACCCTTCAGTGTGTCTCACAACAGGCATATGACATGTTTAGTCTAATGAAGGAAGATGAGAAGTTCTCCAGGCCGTTGCCCTCACAGAACATCTACCCTGGGCTCTTTGGAGCCCTGTTCACTGTGGGTCCTGTGACCCCCAACCAGAGGTGGAGGTTCACATGCTATGGCTATTATTTGAGCATCCCCCAGGCATGGTCAGTGCCCAGTAACCACCTAGAGCTCCTGGTCTCAGGTAAGGAAGTGCAGGACTTTACATGATATTGTAACTGACCCAGGATCCCAGGAGAGGACCTGATGTGTTGTGGCACATCTACTGAACTCAGATCCCCATATCTGTGGTATAGCTTGACTTCAGATCCAGAAATTGGGGTCTAATTAATAGTGGAACTCAAAATTCAGGGAAGAGTGAAGTCTTTAAGTGTCCTTCTATAATTGCAAATCAGTTTAGATGTCATGGGCAAATGTGAACTTCTTTGTGATATTCTCCTAACAGATGCACCTCCTTCTTTTCTACTTTTTGGCAGGGATCCTTCATAAACCCACCATCTGGGCTCATCCTGGCTTTGTGATCACCTCAGGGAGTCCTGTTACCATCTGGTGTAAGGCAACCCTGGAAGCCCAAATGTATGTGATATATAAAGAGGGAATCCCAGGACCCTGGGACCAACAGGCCCCATTAGCCCACACCAATTATGCAAAACTCACCCTTCCATCTGTGACACAAGAGCAGGCAGGACGATATCACTGTTACACTTACACCTCTTCAGGATGGTCAGAGCGCAGTGACGCCTTAGAGCTGGTGGTGACAGGTGAGAGGACACCAGAAATCTTAACCCCAGATGTCACTCTCAAGAGAAGACTGCACTAACGGTATCTGCCATCTAAGGACAGCCATGGGGGACAATTCAGGCTTTGTGATCCTCTTTAATTTTCCATGTGTGTTTCTTCTAGGAGTCTACAAGAAACCCACCCTGTCAACCATGCAAAATCCTGTTGTAAACTTAAGACAGTCTGTGACCCTCTCTTGTACCTCAAGTCAGAGATACGACTGGTTCATTCTAACTATGAATGGTCGGAAGTTCTCCATCCCTCGGAGCTCAAGATACACATACACTGGGATGTTCCTGGCTGAGTTTCCAGTGGGTCCAGTGACCTCCAGCCAGAGGTGGAAGTTCACATGCTATGGCTATTATACAAATAATCCTCAGGTGTGGTCAGAAGGGAGTGACGTCCTGGAGCTGCTGGTCTCAGGTGAGGAAGCCTCAGACTCTCTGTGGAATCGTGTTGCACCTGACTCATGTTCCCAGTGAAGACCAGGCTTGCGGTATGTCTGTGGAATCAGGGTTCCTGAGATAACTGACACTGCCTGGAGATTGTGGGAGTCACTGTACAGAAAACAAGGGAGTCATAGTGAGACTGGGCCTTGGTAAGGTCAGGAGACTAATGAATATCCCCATGACATTATTCGTCCTTTGCTAGTCAGGGGTAAATTTCAACATCAATAGCATGCTTGACGTTTACTGTGAAACTGTTCAAAGTCCCCTCTCCTTCACACCTTCTTCCCTGCAGGGAACCTTCAGAAACCCTCCTTGTGGGCTGTGCCAAGTTCTGTGATTGCCTCTGGCAATGATGTGACCATCTGGTGTGAGGGGACCAAGGAAACTCAAATATATTTCCTATATAAAGAAGGAAGCTCAGCACCCCAGGACAGTCATACACCAAAAGATCCTGGTAACAAGGCCATGTTCTCCATATCATCCATTGAAAAGCATCATGCAGGGCAATATCGCTGTTACTCTTACAAATCTACAGGGTGGTCAGAGCGCAGTGATTCCCTGGAGCTGGTGGTGACAGGTGAGAGGACACTTCTCTAACACTAGGACCATCCTTGAGGAAAGGATTGTGAAGTATGTCCTCCTCAAGTCCCAAAGAGCATAAATTGTTTACCGTATGATTCAACTTACCATGCTTCCTCTTACTTCCTAGGAGTTTACCCCACCAAAGTCACACTGTCAGCCCTTTCCAGCCCTGTGGTGACCCCAGGAGGGCACGTGACCCTTCAGTGTGTCTCACAACAGGCATATGACAGGTTCATTCTAATGAAGGAAGATGAGAAGTTCTCCAGGCCTTTGCCCTCACAGAACATATACCCTGGGCTATTTGGCACCCCTTTCTCTGTCGATGCTGTGACCCCCAACCAGAGGTGGAGGTTCACATGCTATGGCTATTATTTGAGAAACACCCAGGCATGGTCAGTGCCCAGTAACCACCTAGAGCTCCTGGTCTCAGGTAAGGAAGTGCAGGGCTTTCCTTTGGCTGTAATTGCAACTGACACAGAATCCCAGGAAAGGACCTGATGTGTGACAGTCGATTATGAGCCAGGGTTACTGAACTCAGTGTCTCTGGATGTGTGATACTGCTTGACTTGAGGAACAGAAATCAGGGTGGGTAGTAAGAATGGAATCAAAGATCCATGGAAAAGTGTGGTTTTTATGTGTCCTTCTGCTATTGCAGATCAGCTCATGTGTCCCTGCAATGGTGACCTTCTCTGTGCAATTCTCCTAACTGATGCACCTCCTTTCTTTCTACTTCTTTGCTGGGATCCTTTATAATTGCTCAATATGGCTGAGCCAGGCTCTGTGATTACATCAGACAGTCCTGTCACCATCTGGTGCGAGGGGACCTGAGAAACCCAAACTTACGTGCTACACAAAGAAGGAAGCCTGGAACCCTGAGGCAGACAGACCCAAAAGAATCACAGCAATAAGACAAAATTCACCATTCCTGTGTGATAACACTGCAGACAGGCTGATATCACTATTACTCTCACAGCTTTGCTGGCTTGTCAGAATGCAGGGACACCCTGGAGCTGGTGGTAAAAGGTGATTGAATAGTCTCGAGTTATGTGGATTCCCAGATGGGACTTTTTTTTTTTAGTCTTTAAAAAAAGTCACATTTATTGTAAAAGCTAACATGCATGTTTCGGAATGAATCTCAGAAGCCCACCTGAGCATTTTCAGCACATAAAATATGAATATGTCTATTTCTTAATGAAAGGAAGCAGTGTCTGAATGAGTTCCTCATCTCCACCAGAGAATAATGAATGATAAATAATGAATGGAGCCCCAACCTTATATAACTGGCGTTTTTTTTTTTGTTTTTTTTTTTTTGTTGTTGTTTTTTTTTTTTTTTTTGGTGTGTGTGTAAAGTACATGTTTTTTTCATTGTTCTTTATTAAGAATTTTTCTACTAACTCCACATACCACCCACAGACCCCATCTCCTCTCTCCTCCCACTTCCCAACCCTCCCTCCCAAACCACCCCACATTCCCACATCTCCCAAATCAAAGTCTCCCATGGGGAGTCAGCAGAGCCTGGCATACTGAGCTTAGGCAGGTCCAAGACCCTCCCCACTGCACCACCAAGGTGTCACACCACAGACACTGGAATCTCAAATACATGCCCATGCACCAGGGATGGATCCTGATATCCCTGCCTGGGTGCACCCCCAAACAGTTTGAGCCAAACAACCATCTTCCGTATCCAGAGGGCCTAGTCCAGTCCCATGGGGCTCCACAGCTGCTAGTCTACAGTTCATGGGCTTCCACTAGTGTGACCGGTCATCTCTGCACATCTTCCCATCATGATCTCGATGTACCCCGCCTGCAGAATCCCTCCTCTCTCTCATTGATTAGATTCCTGGAGCTCATCCTGGTGCCTGGCCATGGATCTCTGCATCTGCCTCTATCTGTCACTGGACAAAAGCTCTGTGATGACATCTAGGTTATTTGCTAGGCTGGTCACCAGAGTAGACCAGTTCAGGCACCCTCTGGACCACTGCCAGCAGACCAAGGTGGGGTCATCCTTGTGGATTCCTGAGAGCCTCTCTAGCACCCTGCTTCTTCCTATTCCCATGATGTCCTCATCTATTATGGTATCTTCCTTCCTACCCTCCCACTCTGTTCCTGTTCCAGCTTGACCCTCCCATTTCCCTATGTTTTCATGCCCCACTCCTCACCCTCTGCCACTGCCTGACTCCCAGTCCACCCATGCAGATCTCATACACTTCTCCTTCGCTGTGCCATCCATGTGTCCCTCCTTGGGTTTTTCCCTGTTAGCTAGCCTCTCTGGAGCTGTGGTTTGCAGTCTGGCCATCCCTTCCCTCCCATTTAGTGAGTATATAACTTATGAGTGAGTATATAACATGTTTGTTCTTCTGAGTCTGGATTACCTCACTCAGGATGATATTTTCTAGTTCCATCCATTTGCCTGTAAATTTCATGATATTGTTTTTTACTGCTGAGTAGTACTCCATTGTGTATATGTGCCACATTTTATTTATCCATTCATCAGTTGAAGGACATCTATGTTGTTTCCAGGTTCTGGCTATTCCAAATAATGCTGCTATGAACATAGCTAAGCATGTGCCCTTGTGGTATGATTGAGCATTCCTTGGGAATATGCCCAAGAGTGTTATAGCTGGTTCTTGGGGAGATTGATTACCAGTTTTCTAAGAAAGCACCATACTGGTTTTCAAAGTGTCTATACAAGTTTTCATTCCCACCAACAATGGAGGAGAGTTTCCCTTGCTCCACATCCTCTCCAGCATAAGCTGTCTTCAGTGTTTTTGATCTTAGCCATTCTGACAGGTTTAAGGTGGTATCTCAGAGTTGTTTTGATTTGCATTTCCCTGATGATTAGAGATAGTGAGCAATTCCTTAAATACCTTTAAGCCATTTGAGATTCTTCTATTGAGAATTCACTGTTAAATTCTGTAGGCCATTTTTTTTTTTTTTTTGGCCAGAGCTGAGGATTGAATCCAGGGCCTTGAGCTTGCTAGGCAAACGCTCTACCACTGAGCTAAATCCCCAACCCCTGTAGACCATTTTTTAAATTGGATTGTTCAGTATTTTGAAGTCTAGCATTTTGAGTTCTTTATATATTTTGAAGATCAGCCCTCTGTCAGATGTGAGGTTGGTGAAGACCTTTTCCCATTCTGTAGGCTGTCGCTTTGTCTTGTTGACCGTGTCCTTTGCCCTACAAAAGCTTCTCATTTTCAAGAGGTCCCATTGATTAATTGTTTCTCTCAGTGTCTGTGCTACTGGTGTTATAATTAGGAAGTGATCTCTAGTGCCAATGCATTCAAGACTACTTCCTACTTTCTCTTCTAATCAGGTTCAGAGTACCTGGATTTAGGTTGAGGTCTTTAATCCACTTAGACTTAAGTTTTGTGAATGGTGACAGATATGGATCTATTTGAAATCTTCTCCATGTTGACATCCAGTTATGCCAGCACCATTTGTTGAAGATGCTTTCTTTTTTTTCCATTGTACAGTTTTGGCTTTTTTGTCGAATATCATATGTTCATAGGTGTGCAGATTAATGTCCGGGTCTTCAGTTCAGTTCCATTGGTCCACATGTAGGTTTTCATGTTAGTACCAAGCTGTTTTATATTACTATGCCTCTATTGTAGAGCTTAAGGTCAGGGATCATGATGCCTTCAGAGACTGCTTTATTATACATGATTCTTTTAGCTATCCTAGATTTTTTGTTTTTCCATATAAAGTTAAGTATTGTTCTTTCCAAGTCTGAGAAGATTGTGTTTGGATTTTGATGGAGATTGCATTGAATCTGTAGATGGCTTTTGGTAAGATTGCCATTATTACTATGTTAATCCTACCTATCCATGAGCATGGAAGATCTTTTCATTTTCTGATATCTTCTTCAACTTCTTTTTTCAGACACTTAAAGTTTTTATCATACATGTCTTTCACTTACTTAGTTAGACTTACCCCAAGGTGTTTTATATTATTTGTGGCTATTGTAAAGGGTGATGTTTCTCTCATTTCTTTCTCAGCCAATTTATCATTTGTATATAGGAGGGCTATTGATTTTTTTGAGTTAATCTTGTATTCTGCCACCTTACTAAAGCTGTTTATCAGCTGTAGGATTTCCCTGGTAGAATTTTGGGGTCACTTATATATACTATCATATTGTCTGCACATAGTCAAGGTTTGAATTTTTCCTTTCCAATTTGTATCCCCTTGATCTCCTCTTGTTGTCTTATTGTTATAACTAGAACCTCAAGTACTATGTTGACTAAGTATGGGGAGAGTGGACAGCCTTGTCTTGTTCCTGATTTTAGTGTAATTGCTTTGAGTTTCTCTCCTTTTAATTTGATGTTGGCTCTTGACTTCCTGTAAATTGGCTTTATTCTGTTTAAGTATGTTCCTTGTATTCCTGATCTCTCTAGAACCTTTATCATGAAGGGGTGTTGGATTTTGTTAAAGGCTTTTTCAGCATCTAATGAGATGATCATGTGGTTTTGTACTTTCAGTTTGTTTATATGGTGTATTACATTGACAGATTTTTGTATGTTGAACCATCCTTGCTTCCCTGTGATGAAGCCTACTTGGTCATGGCAGATAATTTTTTTGATGTGTTCCTGGATTCAGTTAGCCAGTATTTTACTGAGTATTTTTGCATCAGTGTTCATGAGGGAGATTGGTCGGTAATTTTCTTCTTTGTTACATCTTTCTGTAGTTTGTGTATCAGGGTAACTGTAGCCTCATAAAAAGAATTTTGTAATGTTCCTTTTGTTTCTATTGTGTGCAACAATTTGAAGAGTATTGGTTTTAGCTCTTTGGAAATCTGGTAGAATTCTGTGCTGAAATAATCTGGTCCTGGGCTTTTTTTGTTGTTGTTGGCAGAATTTAATGACTATTCCTATTTCCTTAGGTGTTTTTGGACTATTTATATAGTTTATCTGGTCTTGATTTAACTTTGGTATGTGGTACCTATCCAGAAAATTGTCCATTTCTTTCAAACATTCCAATTTTGTGGAGTAGAGGTTTTTGAAGCATAACCTGATAATTCTCTGGATTCCTCATTGTCTGTTGTTATGTCCCCCTTTTTGTTTCTGATTTTGTTAATTTGGATTCTCTCTGCTTTTTGGTTAATTTGGATAAGGACTTATCTATCTTGTTGATTTTTCTCAAAGAACCAACTCTTTGTTTCATCGATTCTTTGTATTGTTCTTTGTGTTTTCAGCCCTCAATTGATTATTTTCTGGCATTGTTTCTCCTGGGTGAGTCTGATACTTCTTTTTCTAGAGCTTTCAGGTGTGCTCTTGAGTCACTAGTGTGAGATTTCTCCAACTTCTTTATGTGGGCATTTAGAGCTCTGAATTTTCCTCTTAGCACTGCTTTCATGGTGTCCCATAAGTTTTTTATGTTGTACATTCATTTTCATTGAATTCTAGGAAATCTTTAATTTCTTTCTTTATTTCTTCCTTGACCCATTGGTGATTCATTTGGGCATTATTCATTTTCCATGAGATTGTAATTCTGTAATTTTTGTTGTTGTTGAAATCTAACTTTGAGCCATGGTGGTCTGATAAGAGGTTATTTTATTTTATTTTATTTTTTTGTATCTGTTGAGATTTGCTTTGTGACCAAGCATGTGGTTGATTTTAGAGAAGGTTCCATGGGGTGTTGAAAAGAAGGTATATTCTTTTGTGTTAGGGTGGAATATTCTGTAGGTATCTATTAAGTCTTTTTGAGTCATAATGTCTGTTAGTTTCCTTATTTCTCTGTTCAGTTTCTGTCTGGCAGACTTGTCCATTGGTGGGAATGGGGTGTTGAACCCTCCCACTAGTAGTGTGTGGGGTTTGATATGCAATTTAAGCTTTAGTAACATTTCTTTTACAAATGTTGGTGCCCCTGAATTTGGGGCATAAATATTCACAATTGAGACTTCTTGTTGGATTTTCCCTGTGATAAATATGTAATATCCTTCCTGATCTCTTTTGATTGATTTTAGTTTGCAGTCTAATTTATAAGATATTAAGATAGCTACACCAGCTTGCTTCTTAAATCCATTTGCTTTGAAATCTTTTCCCAGCTTTTTATTTTGAAGTGGTATCTGTCTTTGAACTTGAGGTGTGTTTCTTGTATGCAGCAAATTGATGGATGGATCTTGTTTTCATATCCATTCTGTTAGCCTGTATCTTTTTGTTTGTTCGTTTTTTTGAGACAGGGTTTCTCTGTGTAGCTTTGCACCTTTTCTGGAACTCGCTTTGGAGACAAGGCTGGCCTTGAACTCACAGAGATCTGCCTGCCTCTGCCTCCAGAGTCGTGGAATTAAAGGCATGTGCTACCACTGCCCGGTTAGCCTGTCTTTTTATAGGTGAATTGAGACCACTGATATTAATGGATATAATGAACAGTGATTGTTAATTCCTATTATTTTTTGGTGGTAATGTTTTATGTTTCCTTTCTTTGGTCTTTGTTGGTGTGGGTCTATCTATTGCCTGTGTTTTCATGGGTGTATCTAATTTCCTTAGGTTGGATTTTTCCTTCAAGTGCTTTCTGTAGGGCTAGATTTGTGGAAAGATATTGTTTAAATCTGGTTTATCCTGAAATATTTTGTTTACTTTGTCTGTGTTGATTGATTGTTTTGCTGGGTATAATTGTCTGGGTTGTCATCCATCATCCCTTAGTGTCTTCAGGTCCTTCTGGCTTTTAGAGTCTCCATTGAGAAGTCAGGTATTATTCTCATGTTTCTGCCTTTATATGTTACTTGGCCTTTTTCCTTTGTAGCTCTTAATATTTTTTCTTTATTCTGTATGTTTAGTGGTTTGATTATTATGTGGCAAAGGGATTTTTTTGGATCCAGTCTATTTGGTGTTCTGTAACCTTCTTGGTCTTTTTAGGCATTTTGTTATTTTGGTTATGAAAATTTTATTCTATGGTTTTGCTGAATATATTTTCTGTGCCTTTGAGTTGGTATTCTTCTCCTTTTTTTTTTATCCCATTTATTCTTAGGTTTGGTCTTTTCATAGTGTCCCTAATTTCCTGGACATTTTCGGTCATGACTTTGTTGGCTTAAGTGTTTTCTCTGACTGATGAATCTATTTCCTCTATCATATCTTCAAAGCCAGGGATCCTCTCTTCCATCTCTTGCATGCTGTTGGTTATGCTTGCGTCAGTAGTTCCTGTTTGTTTACTCAGATTTTCCACTTCCAGCATTCTCTCAGTTTGTGTCTTCTTTATTATTTCGATTTCAGTTTTCAAATCTTGAACTGTTCCCCACACTTGTTTAATTGCTTTCTCTTGGCTTTCTTTAAGGGATTTACTGATTTCTTCTCATTTTTTGTTTGACTTTTCCTCAAATTCTTTAAGGGAATTTTCATTTCCTCTTTAAGGATCTCTATCATCTTCTTAAGATCATTTTTAAAATTATATTTGTGTTTTAATTTTATACATCAGCCATGGGTTCCCCTCTCCTCCCCCCTCCAGCCCCACCCCCACCTCCCCCTAGCCCCTCCTCTTCATTCCCATCTCCTCCAGGGCCAAGACTCCCATGGGGATTCATTTAAACCTGGTGGATTCAGTACAGACAGGACCAGTCCCCTCCTTCCAGGCCGAGCAAAGTGTCCCTGTGTAAGCCCAAGGTTCCAAACAATAAAGTCATTTTTAAGGTTGATTTCTTCTGTTTCTTCTGTGTTGGGATGTTCAGGTCTTGCTTATGTAGGTTCTGATGGAGCCATATCGTTTTGTTTGTGTGTGTGTCGTTGACTGTATATTTTCACTGGTGTCTACCCATCTCTTTCTCCACTTGGTGCAAGCAGTGTCTGTGTCTGAGGGAGCCTCCACTTGGTCCATTGGGAGCTCTTGGTCTAGTTGGTGCTGATGGACTCTTTGCCTCAGGGAGTAGCTCTTAGTTCAATTGGTACTCATGGGCTTTGTCTCAGGGAGTAGCTTCAAGTGGGTGGGTTGGGAGGGGTGGGGCTTGTGGGTTACAGTGTCTGATGGGGAATGGATGTAGTTTGGCCTATCTGCAAGAGGCCTGCTATTGGCATGAGACAGGGACTATAATGGGTGGTCATGTGGAGGCACAGAGTTGTGCCCCTTTGCCCAAATCCTAGTGGCTGGGGTGTTTGAGTATGAGGATAAAGACTTACCTCTTGGTCCAATTGGGTGCTGTTGAGCCCTGTGTCAGGGAACAGTGCAGTCTTGGAGGGTGGATGGGATTTGGGGGAGGTTGGGCTTTTGGGTTACAGGGTCTGGTAGGGGATGGTGGTAATCTGACCTGTCTGCAGGAGGCATGCCTATTGGTGTGAGACTGGGACTATAGTGGGTGGTGGTGTGGGGGCACAGGGTTGTACCCCTGGGCCCCACCTAGACAAAGACTCACCTCTTAGTCCAGTTGGGCACTGGCAAGCTCAGTCTCAGGAAACAGTTGCAGTCTCGGAGGATGAGTGAGATATGGGGGAGGTGGGGCTTGGGTTACAGGATCTGATGGGGGATGGTGGCAGTCTGACCTGTCTGCAGGTCTGCCTGCTGACTGGCCTGAAACTGGGTCTGCAATGGGTGGTGGTGTATAGGCACAGGGCTGTGCGCCAGGGCCCAAAGCCTAGGGGATGGGGTGTTCAGGTATGAGGATAAAGATTCATCTTAGTCCAGTTTGGTGCTGGTCAGCACCCAGATGTGACTCTCAAGACAAAAGTGTTCTCTGAATATATCCCCACTTGTTAGTCAGGTCTGAGGGACAACCCAGACTGTGTGAACCCATTTAATATTCCATATGTATCTCTCCTAGGTGTCTAAAAAATCCACCCTGTTTTCACTGCCAAACCCTGTTGTAATCTTAGAAGGGTCTGTGATCCTCTCATATATCTCAAATCAGAGATACAACTGACTCATTTTAATTAAGGATAAGCAATTCTCTACTTCCATGTGCTTACAATATGTATATATCAGGCTGTCTCCAGCCAGGTTCCAAGTGTCCCATCACACTCATTAAAAAAATGAAGATTAGCTCTGACGTGGTGGCACACACCTGTAATCCCAGCACTCGGGAGGCAGAGGCAGGTGGATCTCTGTGAGTTTGAGGCCAGCCTGGTCTACAGAGCTAGTCCAGGACAGGCTCCAAAGCTACAGAGAAACCCTGTCTCGAAAAACAAAACAAAAAAAAATGTAGATTAACAATTCTCAAGTTTTTTCAGAAGGTAATGACATACTGTAGCATCTAGTCTCAGAGGAAGCCCCAGCTCCTCTGTTAAAGGACACTGAACCTGAAACAGGTTTCCCCAGGAGACCCTAATGTAAGGTGAGCATAGGGAAGGACAGGTGTATTAGCCCACTGATACAGATGCAGACTGTGGGAGTCAAGATGCAGAAACCAATGAGAGGTGTTGGGATAATGGAATCTGGGAGGGTCAGCAATGATATGGATCTTCAGATGCTTCCATGTGTCTTTCTGTTATTCAAGGGTCAAGTTTCACATTCACTGTACTACTGTTTAAAGTCCCACATCCCTCTCACATAACTCTTTTCAGGGAGCCTCCAGAAACCCACAATCTGGGCTGAGCCAGGCTCTGTGATCAACTCAGGGAATCCTGTGACAATTTGGTGTGAGGGAACAATGGAAACTCAAATGTATATCCTGTATAAAGAAGGAAGCCCAGCACCATGGGGCAGATTGACTGCACCAGTGCCTGATCACAAGGCCAAGTTTTTCATCCCTTCCATGAGAGTGCATAATGCAGGACGATATCACTGTTACTGTTATAACTCTGCTGGCTGGACACAACACAGTGACTCCCTGGAGCTGATGGTGACAGGTGAGTGGACACTAAGGGTCACAGTTCTCACCTTTTTCCCTATGGGCCCCTGAAAGCTCTGCTGCTTGCAGGTAAATGACCCACATGAAGTAATAAGTAAAACTCAAAGCAGGCTGAAATAGCAGTTGCCTGTTAACACTCTTAAAAGCCTGAAACCAGGTGGCTTATTGCAAGCAAATTTAAATGCAGAACAATCTAAAAAAAAAGATTTCTTTTGTAATCAATACCCTAGTGAACAACTAGGCATAATTACATCAAAACTCAAATCAAAATACATGTGATCATGAAGATTGATTTTACATCTTAAGGTTCTTTGCTCTGGTGTGGTCTCTGCCTGAGGTAATGCCAATGTCAGCAGGCTAAAAAATATATGTGACATCTCCCCAAAGGATGAGCTTCATTAACTTAATGCCAATGATAAAGGTCTAGGGAGGTCTAGATTCAGGTGAGGTTTGGAATCACAGATGGAAAGGTCACCTGGGTATTAACAACATGCACTCCCAGCTTTCTTGTTAGAAAACAAATATTTACTTACTCCATTGAGCAGACACACTGCATGAGTAACATTTTATCCTCTACATTTTCCCTCAGGAAATACAGCTCCCAAACATTTTCAATCATATCCCAGCTGCTGGAGACAATGTATCATTTAACAGGCTCTGTCCTCTTTTTCTAGGTGTCCACCATGGTAAACCTACTCTTTCAGCTGTGCCTAGCCCTGTGGTGACCTCAGGTGGGAATGTGACCCTTCAGTGTGTCTCATCCAAAGGATACGATGGGTTCATTTTGACTGGGGAAGATCTGAAGTTCTCCAGGTCCCAAAAGGCACAACTCATACACGCTGGACTGTCCCTAACTCTGTTTCCTGAGATCTCTGTGATATCCAGCAAGAGTGGTCCTTTCAGATGTTATGGATACTATACAAATACCTCCTTTGTGTGGTCAGAGGCCAGTGACCCTCTGGAGATACATGTCTCAGGTGAGGAAGTCTCCTCATTCACTCAGCTCTTTGACACCAGAAACCATTTGACATGCCCTACAGAACCGTCACAGAGGCATTGAGGCCATGATGGCTGAAGCAAGCTCTTGAGTGGTAAGGCCTAGAGTATGAACGGCCATGGCAGTGTCAGAGCAGGATGGGATATCGAATGTATTGGAAGAGCCAGCTGAATGACTTCCTGTCTATCCTTCTTCCAGGGCTGTCAGGGAAGCCCTTCCTGGTGACTCAGCATGGCCCTGTCCTGGGCCCTGGAGAAAACCTGACACTTCAGTGTTCCTCTGAGATAAGTTATAACAGATTTGTTCTGTCCAAAGAAGGGGAAAGTGACCTCCCCGAGGTCTCGGTTCATCAGACCCAGGCTGGACATTTTTATGCCAACTTCACCCTAGGCTCTGTGAATTTCTCCATTGGTGGCCGGTATAGATGCTATGGTTCCTATAACTTCTCTGAGTTGTCAGCCCCCAGTGACCCTCTGGACATACTGATCATAGGTGAGGAATGTAGTTCATTTAGTATGGACCCATCACAGCACAGGTACAGTTTGGTGGAAACCTGGGACTCATCAACAGAATGATGATGAGCATCTCAGGATGGAATAGGTCTAGGAAAGAGAGTGGATGAAGGACTGCCTGTTAAATTATAGAGATTAGGTTCTGAAAACGAGGTTCATAACAATGGCTATAGACCTTCACTCACTTACTTCTCTTCTCTTTAGGACATCCTCCTGTCACACTCAATCTCTCAGTGCATCCAGGCACTACTGTGTCCTCAGGAGAGAATGTGACTCTGCTGTGTCAATCATCAGTCCCAGTGGACAAAT
Organism: Onychomys torridus; assembly: GCF_903995425.1. Classification (NCBI taxonomy): domain Eukaryota; kingdom Metazoa; phylum Chordata; class Mammalia; order Rodentia; family Cricetidae; genus Onychomys; species Onychomys torridus. The sequence continues at coordinate 1,840,990 of NC_050443.1, forward strand.
TCTTTCTGTTCAAGGAAGGTGCAGCCCATCCCTACATGCAACAAAGATCAAAGTCTCAAGATCTACAATATGAGGCAGAATTCTTCATGAGTGCTATGACCTTGGCCTTTGGGGGTTCTTACATATGTTTTGGTTCTCAAAACTCATCCCCTTACCTGCTGTCACATGCCAGTGTTCCTGTGGAGATCATAGTCTCAGGTGAGGTAACCCAGACATTTGTGGGCTCAGAGGGTAATCCAGAACAATTGACCTAGGAATTGATCTATGCAGAGATTAAGAAGTAAACTGAGATTTCTCAATTAATGACCATCTTACCCTCTTCATAGCAGTCCAAGAGATTCAGGGAGGAAGCTGGGAGGTGCTGGAGGGGTGTAGTGTAGATATAAGGCTGAGAAGAGATGAGATAATTAGTCCAGCCTTCCTCACATCATTCCCCCAACAAATTTCCCAGTCTCCTGAGGTCCACAAATCCATTCCTATAGAGGTTTTAGATTTTCTGGTCTAGGGAAGTTGTTTCACCCTGAGTGTGTGCAGAGTCTCTTTCCACATGAGTCTTCATTCCTTTATTAGCTTGGCTGGTGACCAAGCTACTGGGTGTGAATCAGAGATCCTAACATGATCCCCAGAAACCCAGAGGCTCAGAAGCTAGGCTACAACAGAGGCATCCTGACGAAGAGCGACATTTTTATCTGTCCCAGGCTGAAGCACCTAAAATGAGAGCAGGCACCCATTCTCCATATTTCCCCACCCTATTATGTCAGGCCATGACCAACAGCTCTTCACCCCTGTTGTGTCTGACTGCAGAGGTCTTGGAAAGAACTATTTTGCAGGGTGTGTTCAGGGCATCAAGATAGTAATGTGGTTGGTGCATTTTTGTTTGGAGTGGGTGACAGGTACTACAGATTCTTTCTAGTCCACTTCACTCATCTCTAGAGACATTTGGAATTTGACATCACCAGTGGTAAGCCTTGCCCCCTCATTTCCCAGAATTGAGCACTGTTGTTTAGAGAGTCACATGCCACACATAAAATTTCAATTGCCCCCTGTCTTGTGTGGTTCTCAGTTTCTCCAAGTGTAAATGGGAGAGCTCTGGCACAGATATGAAGTTCTTTTAAATGATGATCTTACCTGTTTCATCTACTTACAGAGAAAGACTCTAGAATCCTGTTCTGCAATAGTTCTGCCCCATTTGGCACTGTGTTGGTGACATTGTGTAGAGGTTTGGTACAGGGCTAGGGCCGAATATTCAGGATCATTCCTTCCATTTCATGAGGTTTAGCTCCAGTGTAGAAAATTTGGTGGGAGGCCAGACACCTGGGGATGAATCCTCAGCAATGCACCTTCCCTATGGGTGTCTTTAGGGCAGGGAAAACTACTGGAAATGGTCAGAAATGGTCCCATGTTGCAAAGCTATGAGAATGATAGGTAATAAATACAGTCCACATTGGGTACTCACAAAGTAAGTTCTTTATTATTTATCTATTGATTAACTGATTCTTCTCTAATACAATACATTATAATTAGCACTTCCCTTCACTTCACTTTTTTGAGTTCCCACACACACATTCCACTCTTCCCCATGACCATTACTCCTGTCCCATCTGCCTCAGGAAGAGAAGACCAGTTAGGGGCATTAACTGAACATGGCACAACATTATACCATAATATCATGATACCATAATCTCCCTCAAGGCAGGTTAGTAGGAAGAATAGTGTCTTAAGAGCAGGCAAAAGTGTCAGATACACCTACACCACCACTGTCAGAAGTCTCCTGTAAAACCCCAAACTAAGAACCATAACATATATGCAGAGGACCTAGTCCAGACCCATGAAGGCTCTATGACAGTCTTTTCAGTCTTACATAGTGTGTTCTAATTTACAATTCTTCATTCATGATGTCCCCTGTCTCATCGGACTGGAAGGATACCAAAAGGCTGTGCTTGGTGTCTCTGTGGCATTCTTCCTACTGCTCTTCCTCCTCTTCCTCTTCCTTTTCCTCAGACTCAGACGTCAGAAGAAAGACAGGAAGGGAGGTGAGTAGGGTGTGGGAGGCCTGGGTCTCAGGTGGTAGTGGGTCCCACTGTGGGCTATCCAAGCAGGGGCTCAGGCCATCAGCCCCAGGGAAAGCCCAGACTGGGATACATGAGCTTAGAAACACTTCTTCAGAATCTCAACACAAAATGAGATCTGAAAATGTGTTCAATGCACTCTATTGTATGGACTTTTCCATCTACTGGAAGATTTTAAGAGACATGCAATGTTGGTCCCTTCTTTTTTTGAAAGTGCTAGGTAGGGGCTCAACCCTCCTGGCCAAGGCTCTTTCCTCTCTTGCAGTCCAGACAAAGACTGACTTGCAACATGCTACAGTCTCAGCGAACAAGGGCAAAAGCTTTCAGAAGAGGTAACTCACGCCCAGAATATCTACCTAACCTGCCTGACTTCCATCACTGTCACTTGACACCCTCTTGTTTCCACAGATCCAAACCAGCTCCTGTCATCCAGGAAGAAATCTTATGTGAGAGGAAGAGGGCCTGGGGGAGATATTTGAGATCTCAGCATCACAGGGCTGGAGGAGGGCCTGGGACACTGAACCCTCTCTATCTACCCTTACCCCACTACATCTTCTCTTTCCATATCTGGGATATGGCAGGGTTCTGGGGATGTGAGATGTCCTGGAGATCTGGTCATGGGAAAACTTGCATGTTTGTTATGACAGATGCTACTGTGAAGGTCACACAGCCTGCAGACAGCATGGAGCTGGATGTCCTGGTGAGACTATTGCTTATCCACAATGCTAAGATATTATGACCCAATATAATGCCAAAGCAATCTCTATTCTCCCCCTTTTCAGCCCTTAGTATCATCCACAGCTGGCTCCCTGTTTCTTGAAGCACCTATATTCTGTATGCTATGATCTCATTCTTTCTTTATTTACTTTGACAATATGGCCCCAAATTTCTGACTCCTCAACATCTCTCTGGTTTCTAAAGTGATTTTAGAGGCTCCAAAGAGAATATGAGGATCATAAGTTGTAGCTGAATGGTAAAGTAATTACTTTAGATGTATAAGGCCTTGGGTTAAACTCTAGTGATAAAACTAACAAGTAAATGAACAGGAAACACAAGTAAATGAGAACCATGAGTCTGAGAATATGTGTGCACATGTGCTTAATTAAGCACAAGCAGAAGGCAGGGGTCAATATCCGATGTCGTCTTCTATTATTTCCCAACTCATTTTCTCTGACAGGCTCTCTTCATGTCCATGGTGCTATTTATTTGGGTGGATTGGTGCCACTGAGTACTGGGCACCAGTCTCTCCCCCAACATCACTTAGGTCCCAGGCACTTGAATTCTTGCTTGGCTCTTTCTTATGTAGCCACAGGGGATCAAACTCATAGCAACTACTGCTGCTTGGCTCCTCTCCCCAGCTCCTGTGTCTCCCTTTTGACCATGCTTCTGTAAGGGCTGCAGATACATCAAGGGACAGAACTCGCTACCCATTGTGATGAGCTCAGATGGGAAATGATGTGGAGATAAATGTCAGACTAAGCAGTGCAAAGTGTATGAGGGACATATATTAGAGGATATGGGTTGAGTTATGTGAGGCACAGATTATCAATGTGAATTTAAAGGGAACTTGAAAGAAGCCTTCTGTGGAGAAGCCTGGGTAGAGTTTCATACAAACCTGTGATAACATGGCACATATAGGTATGGAGCATAGTAGATCCAAATGTCCTTAGGGTAGAGAAATTCTCTTTCCAAAAGCCAGAGGCACTGGAGAGGACATCATTGTGTCAGGATAATATTTCAGAAGCACAGAGAAGTAACTGACAGGTACTCAAAGTTCCTAGAAAGTCCGAGAAGACCCCATCAGCAATAGTTTAATTTAATAAAAATGTCTGAAGTATCATTCTTGCTCCCTGTGGAAGTATGGGTGGAGAACCTCTGGGAAACCAAGCCAACTCCCTTTGTTACATTGTCTCTCTGTATGCCCAGGTGAAGCCCTCAAGACTCAGAAGGACAGAGATCACCTCTTCTCTCATGCCAAAGAAATCATTGGCCTCAAATGACACACAGTCAAAAGGAAATCAAGTGATAGATGAGAAGGTGGGTCCTGACTTCTCTAGTTCCCCCATGCTCCCAGTGCCCAACATAAACTTTCTTCTACACTTTCCCACTTCAGGCTGCTACAACAGAGGAGCCACATGATGTGACCTATGCCAAGCTGTGCATCCTGACCCCGAGACAGGGACATGTGAACCTCCCACCTTCCAGGCAGAAACGTCCAACCTGAGAAATACTCTGGCCTCTACCAATCCAGGGAGATCCACATTCTGCATTCCATGGAGGAGGGAGGACTCAGGGACGTCAGAACACAAGATTTGCCTCAGGTGCACAGTCATAGTGCAGACATGACCAGTCTCTAGGAAATCCTGAGAAATTTGGGCATCTGATTTGGTTGTTCCTTTGTTTTATAAATAAGGCAAATGCTTTGTCAGTGACTAATAGATAAAATGAGGAAAGAAGAAAGGAATGGAGAAAGTTTCATTTTTTTGTGTGTTTTTTTGTTTAATTTTAATTTTTGAGATTCTACTATAGCATTTTTTCTCTTCCCTTTCTTCCCTCCAGACATTTACATAGATCCTTCTCTACTCTCCTTCAAATTCAGGACCTCTTTTTTCATTAACACATGTACATATGAAAATGTATATAAAAAGTTTAAACACTTTTACTCTGAATATATACCTTTTGTCAATTATATCTCAATAAAGCTAAAATTGAATGATGAAGTCACCTAATTATAATGTAGCATGAACCAGAGTATTCAGAACTGATCTGAACAAGCATGAGTAAGGGTCCTAACAATTGAGGGGTTGAGCAGGAAGACCTAGTGTAAGAAATAAAGAAGTGAAAATCAATAGATGAGAGGTATTGCAAAAGTTATGCCTTACGCCACACAAATCTATTAAGAAACACACTATCTCATATACTGTTAGCAGTAGGGAAAAGGGCAAGGTTAGCAGAGAGACAAGCCATTTTTGTAAAAGAAAGCATGGGGAACATCAGCCATATCCACTAGGATAAGAACCAAGCTCATGAGGCAGAGTCCTATCCACAGACTTGCAACCTCATCTCCTACGAAGCAATGGCCCCAGCGTCAGACTGGCTTCATGTCTGATCTTGGATGAGGACACTGGACTGAAGTTCCCTTTGTCCTTTCATCAGGGCCTCCTAGACAGTCTTGGGTTGTTATGGCTTCCTGGTCCAAACCACTAATAAATACATAAAATACTTTTCTAAATCAATGACCTCATTGTCATATTGAGGCTAAAGAAAGAGAACAGCAACATATTCCATATTAGGAATAAGGATGGAAATGATACAGGAAGAAATTACAAATTAAGAATGCAGGTAGTCCCTGTTAAGCAGAAGATGCAGGCAGGGGAAGCACTCATTGTAGGCCTCCTTTGGCTCCATAGTGTTTTCAGTACCATCACGAGAGAGACTGACATGCTGGCATTGATTGTGTGACTTAGATCCTTTGCAGTTGTGTTGTATGTTTTTTTTTTAAAATAACTTAGTTCTTTGTTAATATCTTATAATCATCTACTTGTATGTACTGCATTTTGCCTGTCCTGTCCCCACACCTTTTTTATATACCTCCCACTCCTTAAAAAACACATCCCTTTGCAATGACTAAAGAAACTACTCCATTTTTTGGCTAGGCATCCATCTTGGTAATTCCTAGTTGTTTTCTCTGACTCCAGTTCATACAAGACAATTTCCTAGGAAGCCTGACTCAGTGACCCCCACCCAGAAACGTTCAGTGTGAATATCTACTTCTTGTGATATTACTACATTCTTTTTGGCTTCTTTTTCCTCCCTATGTAGACAGTCAAGGACCATTTTGAGGTTGCTTTGACTACTTAGTTTTGGAAGAGCACAAGAGATTCTGGCTAGCTTGTGCAGATACCAATGTTCTTCTTGTGGTTTTTGCTCTTCAAAGTCCTTCCCTTGTCCCCCTTTTCATGCCACTCTATAGTTTGGCTAAGATATTGTTGTCCTGTTAGCAATAATCAACAATCCTCTTAATTATAATTGGATTGTCATGGACCTTCCCAAGGGTTAGGAAGTCCATAACATGTTCCTGTCCCATCACTTTTCCATATTCATGACTGTGGGCTGTGACTCATTTAACCAGAGACCTATATGTGACAATTGGATTGGGACTGTGCTATTGAGCCTGGTTGGTTATGTCTGTGTACACAATAGAGGAAATGACTCTTTTCTCTCCAATTCTACAGCTAGGAAGCAGTTTATCAGTGAGGGATAATGGGTTTTCTGTGACCGTCCTCCATCTATTCCTGGCTGTTCATGCTTTGTACTCATCAACATGTTGAGAGTTTGTGATTGCAATAGCTGTGCATTACTCAGAAGACGACATTTCAGCCAGGCGCTGATGGTGTATGCCTTTAATTCCAGCACTTTGGAGGCAGAAGCAGGCAGAGCTCTGTGAGTGTGAGACCAGCCTTGTCCACTAATTGAGTTCCAGGACAGTCAGGGCTGTTACACAGAAAAAATCTTCTCTCAAAAAACAACAACAGCAACAGCAACAGCAACAACAACAAAAGAAGTTGACTTTTCATAACCAGGTTACCTTTTGCCTCCCTTCAGCTAGAAGCTAAGGTTAAGTAACCCCTGAGGAATAAAGAAATAAAATTGAGCTTTCATAGCTGAGATTCTGTTACCTTAGCTCTCTAACATTTGGAGTAGTCCCTCAGTGGCACTTTTGTAATTTATTTTTCTCTGAAACCTCTGATTGATGGGCAGAAGTTCAAAGAGGTTTGGAAAAGTTTTAAATCCATGGGGATCCCTGGTCCAGGTAAGTTGCCTGCTGTAACCTCCCTTTTGGTATGCCCATTTAAAATCAAAGATGTTCATAATTCATGTGCTTCCATTCGTTTGGCTGTTTGTTCCTGTGCTTTTTCCAATCTTGGACTCAACAACTCACGTTCTTACAGTCCCTCCTCTTTCTCGACAATTGGACACCTGGAGCTCCACCTGGGGCCTGGCTGACGATCTCTGCATCCACTTCCATCAGCTGGATCAGGCCCTCTGGATAAGTGAGACATCCGAATAGCTTGGACTGTTTGGGAGGCACCCAGGCTGTGGGACCGGGACCTGTCCTTAGTGCATGAGCTGGCTGTTTGGAACCTGGGGCTTACACAGGGACACATGCTCAGCCTGGAAGGAGGGGACTGGACCTGCCTGTACTGAATCCACCAGGTTTAAATGAATCCTCAGGGGAGTCTTGGCCCTGGAGGATATGGGAATAGAGGGGAGGGGCTGGGGGGAAGGTTGGGGTGATGGCAGGAGGGGGGAGGACAGTGGAACCCATGGCTGATGTATAAAATTAAAACACAAATATAATAATAAAAAAATAAAAAAAAATCAAAGATGTGTTGACTCTGGTTTTCCAATAGGAGGTTGAAGAGTGCATCCTTCAGGTCCAAGAAAGTGTACATCAGTTTTTCTGGAGGAACCAGACTCATGAGATTCAGAGTTCTGGGTCACTAATCTGGGTACTGGAGTAGACCAGTTCAGGCCCCCTCTCGAGGATTTCCAGTAGTCTAAAGTGGGGTCATCTTGTGGATTCCTGGGAACTTCCCTAGCACCCTGTTTCCCCCTATTCCCATGATGTCTTCATTTATCATGGTATCTCTTTCATTGCTCTCCCACTCTGTCCCTGTTCCAGCTCCTACCTCCAATTTCCTTATGTTCTCATCCCTCATTCCTTGATCTCCATTAATCCCCCTCATCCTCAGTTTGTAATGTAGATCTCATCTTTTTCTCCTTCACTGGGTTATCTATGTGGCTCTCTTAGGGGCCTCCTTGGTAGCTAGCTTCTCTGGAGCTGTGGGTTGTAGTCTGGTTATCCTTCACTTTACATCTAGTATCCACTTCTGAGTGAGTACATACCATGTTTGTCCTTCTGAGTTTGAGTTACTTTACTCAGGATGATATTTTCTAATTCCATCTATTTGTCTGCAAATTTCATGTTTTCTTTTTTTTTTAACTGCTGAGTAGTACTCCATTATGTATATGTGCCACATTTTCTGTATCCATTTCTCAGTTGACAGGCACCTAGGCTGTTTCCAGGTTCTGGATATTATGAATAATGTTACTATGAACATATTTGAGCATGTATCCTTTTGGTATTATTCAGCATTCCTTACGTATATGCACAAGAGTGGTATAGCTAGTTCTTGAGGCACCATAATGATTTTCAAAATGGCTGTACAAGTTTGCATTCCCACCAACCAATGGAGGAGTGTTCCCCTTTCTAAGCATCCTTTCCAAAATAAGCTGTTTAGTGTTTTTGATCATAGCCATTCTGACAGCTGTAAGATGGTATCTCAGAGTCATTTTGATTTGCATTTCTCTGATGATTAAAGATGTTGAGCAATTCCTTAAATGTCTTTCAGCCATTTGAGATTCTTCTGTTGAGAATTCTCTGTTTAGCTCTGTAGCTCATTTTTTTTTCAGTTGGATTGTTCAACATTTTGCTGTCTAGTTTTTTGAGTTCTTTGTATATTTTTGGAGATCAGCCCTCTGTCAGATGTGGGGTTGATGAAGATCTTTTTCCATTCTATAGGATGTCGTTTTGTCTTATTGACCATGTCCTTTGCTCTACAAAAGTTTCTCAGTTTCAGGAGGTCCCATTTATGAATTGTTGCTCTCAGTGTCTGTGCTACCAGTATTATATTTAGGAAGTGGTTTCCTGTGCCATATTCTCTTCTATCATATTCAGTGCAACTGGATTTATGTTGAGGTCTTTGATCCACTTGGACTTGAGTTTTGTGCATGGTGACAGATACGGATCTATTTGCAATATTCTACCTGTTCACATCCAGTTATGACAACACCATTTGTGGAAGATACTTTCTTTTTTTCCATTGTACAGTTTCTGCTTCTTTGTCAAAAATGAGATGAGGTGTTCATTGGTGTGCAGATTAATGTCTTTATTAGATTCTATTGGTCCACATGTCAGTTTTTGCATCAGTACCAAGCTGTTTTCATTACTATAGCTCTGTGGTAGAGCTTGAGGTCAGGGATAGTAAGAATGCCTCCAGAACTTGTTTTATTATACATGATTTTTTAACTATCCTAGATTTTTTGTTTTTCCATATGAAGTTGATTATTGTTTTTTTCTAACAAATAATTGTGTTGAGATTTTGATGGGGATTTCACTGAAACTGTGGATTGCTTTTGGTAAGATTGCCATTTTTACTATGTTAATCCTGCTTATCCATGAGCATGGGAGACCTTTTGATTTTCTGATATCTTCTTCAATTTCTTTTTTCAGGGACTTAAAGTTCTTGTCATATAGGTCCTTCACATGCTTAGTTAGAGTAACCCCAAGGTATTTTATATAATCTGTGGCTATAGTAAAGGGTGATGTTTCTCTGCTTTCTTTCTTAGCCCCTTTTTATTTTTATATAGGAGGGCTACTGATTTTTTAAGTTAGTCTTTTATCCTGCCACATTATGGAGTCTATCAGCTGTAGGTATTCCTGGTAGAATTTTTTGGGTCACTTATGTATACTATCACATTGTCTGCAAATAGTTTCTTTTTCCTTTCTAATTTGTATCCCCTTGATTTCCTTTTGTTGTCTTATTGCTCTGGCTAGACCTTCAAGTACTATATTGAATAAATATGGGAAGAGTGGATAGCCTTGTCTTGTTTCTGATTTTAGTGGAATCGCTTCGAGTTTCTCTCCATTTAATTTGATGTTGACTGTTGGCTTGCTGTAAATGGCCTTTATTATGTTTAGGTATGTTCCTTGTATTCCTAATCTCTCTAGAACCTTTATTATGAAGGGGTGTTGGATTTTGTTAAAGGCTTTTTCAGCAGCATCTAGTGAGATAATCATGTGTTTTTTTCTTTCAGTTTGTTTATATGGTGTATTACATTGACAGATTTTCATATTGAGCCATTCATACATCTCAGTGATGAAGCCTACTTACTTGATCATGATGGATGATTTTGTTTCAATGTGTTTTTGGATTCAGGTTGCCAGTATTTTATTGAGTATTTTTGCATCAATGTTCATGAGTGAGATTGGTCTATAATTCTCTTTCTTTGTTCCATCTTTGTGTGTTTTGGTTATCAGGGTAATTGTAGCCTCATAAAAAGAATTTGATAATATTCCTTCTGTTTCTATTGTGTGGAAAAATTTGAAGAGTATTGGTATTAGCTCTTCTTTGAAAATCTGATAGAATTTGTGCTGAAACCATCTGGTCCTGGACTTTTTTCGGTTGGGAGATGTTTGTGACTGTTTGTATTTCCTCAGGGGTTTTTGGCCTATTTAAATAGTTTATCTGGTCTTCACTTAACTTTTCTATATGGTACCTATTCAGAAAGTTGTCCATTTCTTTCAGATTTACAAATTTTGTGGAGTACATATTTTTGAAGTATAACCTGATGATTCTCTGGATTTCCTCATTGTCTATTGCTATGCCTCTCTCATTTCTGATTTTGTTAATTTGTATTCTCTCTCTCTGCTTTTTCATTAATTTGGATAAGGGCTTATCTATTTTGTTGATTTTTCTCAAAGAACCAACTCTTTGTTTCATTGATTCTTTGTATTGTTCTGTTTGTTTCTATTTTATTGATTTCAGCCATCAATTTGATTATTTCCTGGTATCTAGTCCTTCTGGGTGAATTTGTTTCTTTTTGTTCTAAAGCTTTCAGGTGTGCTGTTAAGTTACTAGTGTGAGATTTGTCCATCTTCTTTTTGTGGCCATTTAGTGCTTTAAATTTTCCTCTTAACATGCTTTCATAGTGCCCCATTAGTTTGGGTATGTTGTGCATTCATTTTCATTGAGTTCTAGGAAATCTTTAATTTTTTCTTTATTTCCTCCTTGACCCACTGGTGATACAGTTGGGCATTTTTCAGTTTCAGTGAGATTATAGTCATCATGTCTGTTAGTTCCTTTATTTCTCTGTTAACTTTCTGACTGTCAGACCTGCCCATTGGGCAAGAGAAGAAGACTATTTCTTCCTTGTTTCATTGTATATGTTAAAAAATTATTTTCTTTGCTCCCAGGATCTCCACAATCTAGCTTCAGGAGGCATAAATGTATTCATTAATGAAGATGTTTGTAGCAGGAAGAGATGGTGAATCAGGAGGACCTGGCCTCATGGAGTTAACCTGGGTTTGTTTGGGAAAGATTAGCTCAATTAAGTATGGATGTTAAGACAAGATGTCCTGAAATATTGCAGGACAATGGAGCCCTGTGAAAGCATTCAGCATCATGGATGATGAGGACCAGAGAAGGTGTCCATAAGAGGCTCTGAAATAGTGAAGGGAATGGGATTTGGTGGGACTCGAGCTTAGTGTTGGATCGGAAGAGGTTGATGTGATAATAACAACAGGACATGTTTAGCCACATGGATCCTTGTCAATGATCAAAGGACAGGGACAGCTCAGGATAAGACTGCATGAAACTGATGCAGAGGAATGAAAGTGGGAGGATGGGGAAGCAGAGGGGTCCACTCTCTTCCTGGCTTAACTGGAGGTCTGAAAACATGTTCACAAGCCCTAGCTGGCTCACTGAGGGAAGCTCAACTCCCTCCTGGACAGGATGTGATTTTTACTTACTGTTCATTTACTTCTACTAGACACAAAAGAGAAACCCTTGTCTTTTTTAAAATTATTTAAAATATATATGTAATTGGAATAGTATTACTTCACTTTCTCCTCCCCTTTCTTCTCCCAACCCCTCCCAGTTACCCTCCTTCAAAGTCCTTCAAATTTTCTTTGATAATTATTGTTACACACACACACACACACACACACACACACACACACACACAATTCTGTTCTTTTTTTTTTTGTATATGGTCCATGGCAGACCACTCTGTACTGGACAATGATTTAGCTATTTTTCCTCTGACATTCTTATAAAGGAGATCCCCTCCTCTTTACCCTGTGAATTTAAACCTCTTCACTATTTCCCTTCCCTCCATGCCTCTGGTATCCAGACCACAGATCCGCATCAAATACTGAAGATTCTCTCTAATGCCCCAGGCACTAATGATTATTGGAAGATATTCACTGGTTCCCTTAAGATATAGGAGGAACATTTATCAGTGCTCAGTTAACAGCCTCCATTCTTCCTCCATCAGCTATGATGATATCCTTTATTTAAGTGTTAGTCTGAAGTCATCAAGTTCAGTGGCATTGAAGACTTTAATTTGGGATTCTAATTCCTCAAAAAATAAATCAAGATACAATATCCAGTGTGGTGGGAATGACTCACCGATGTACCAATTCTGTGCCAACACCCATAAAGGGGACAGGAGAAGCATCCTGGGAGGAAATGCAAATGATCACAAAGAATTTGAGAATACTTACATTCTTACAGTATTCTCAGGGAGGTCTACATTCAGGGAATTATTCACCTCTAGTCTGGACATTGCAAACACCCTGAGGAGAAACACATGCAAATTCCACATTCACTTCCATCGGACAGTCTGCTCAGTTCCTGTTTTCTGCTTCTGTGATTCTGTATGTGAGACTGTATTTTCTACTGTTTTGCCGAGCATATTTCAAAGCCCACCCTACTTTAATATGTAGCAGTGTTTTTCACATTTTCTTGCTTCCTATCAATACTTCAGCAGTTTCTGGGAGCAAAACAAAATGTGTAAAACAGGAGAGAAACTAATTTTTCTTCTGATGAAACCTGGTGCCCTGTCCCGTCTCATGCAAATCCTTGTGAGAACCACACAGAGAGGGCAGAGGCTGTGAGTTCTGCAATACCAACTTCCTCTTCTCTGATCTTTACATGAAATTGGCTAACATGGGTGTAAGAAGAGAGCCTGGCTTCTTCTCCTCTTGCCACTTGTAACAAGCAAAGAAGCTGACCCAACCTCTCACCAGCTGCAACACTGAGGAGAGCAAGCCCTGCAACTCTGCATGGACAGCACAATAGAGTCGGCAGGGGGACCTGGCAGTAGAGCTGAGAGCGGGGTTGCCAAGAATGTGAGCATGGAAGATCTGGCCTCACTCCTCATCTGCCATATTGTGTTGGGGGCAAAGGAGAGATGCCCCTGCTCACTGCCTGTGGCAGAAGGGAGAGCAGGCCCTGAGGTCATGAGAGCATCAGAGCCGTCCCTGCCCCTCACCAGCTGCAGCACTCAGGAGAGTGTCCCCACTCCTGGCCTGGACAACACAGTGAAGCTGGCCTTAATGATACAGGTGTGGATGAGCCAGCCCTGGGAGCATGAAAGCAGGAAAACTTGCTTCTTGCTGCATAGGTGAAATAGTTAGGGCAATGCTGGAGAGGCTACCCTAGTGGTGAGGATGGGGGATATCTGGTGGGCTGATGAACCCTGCAACTGCCCAAGCCCAGAACCAAGGTTACCAGTTGGCCTACCTCAACATTCACCCCATCTATGATCTGCTGGAGCACTTGAAGTGGCAGATCCAGAAGTTCCAAAGTTACAGGATTTCCAAAACACAGGGCAACAACACAATATCTAAGAGCAGTCCCAGTGCGGGCCTAGTATTCATGGTGTAGCAAAAACCAGAGGCCACTGACCAATGACTCTTCAGGATGAACAGTTGCAAGTAAAGATATATGGACTTCAGGGTATACAGTGTGAGTCACTGTGTCACAGTACAGCTTCTAGTGACTTTTTTTTCTTCTTTTTTGTTTCTCTTAAATTTCATTTTATTTTCTTTAAGGGGACAATAGGAGATTTCAAAGACAGATGTGGATATGAAGGGATGGGGACAAAGATGGGATCAAGATGCTTGACGTGAAACTCACAAAGTATAAATAAAAACATTTTTAACAAAGAGGAGTGCCAGCTGGACACGGTGGTGCACATCTTTAATCCCAGCTCTCAGGAGGCAGAGAGAGACAGATCTCAGTGAGTTCAAAGCCATCCTGGTCTACAAAGTGAGTTCCAGTCTATCCAGGGCTGTTACATATAGAAATTCTGTCTCAAAAAGCCAAAAATAAATAACTAAATAAGTAGATGAGAGGAGACGAGGCTATCCAGGAGCCTGGTTATCTGTTTCATCCATCCATCCCTTTGTCTCCTGGTTCACTTATGTGCTCCACATCCCTCCTGACAAGGCAGTCCCTGAGTCACTGAGAAATGTCAGAGGGGGTGAAATTAAAACGATCTTATTTTCTCCATGAGATAAGAATATTACTTTCCTCATTCCCTACATGTTGTGATTCCTGGAGACATGTTCTGACCATAAAGTTGGGGAGGAAGACCACAATCTCTGGCCTGGGGGGTCCTGTGTAGAATTCTTTTGCATCAACCCTGCTTGGTTTTTTCCCCTGAATCTACCAGGTTGAGCTGAATCCCCAGGGCAGTCTTGGCCATGGAGGAGATGGAAATGGAGGGGAGGGGCTGGAGGGAAGTTGTGGGAGGGTATGGGAGGGAGGAGGACAGGGGAACCCATGGCTGATATGTAAAATTAAAACACAAATATAATAAAAAAAGAAAAAAATACTTTAAACAACAAAAAAGGAAAATTTCTACTCACTCATCATACTATCCACAGATAACCCCTCCTCCCTCCTCCCACCCCCTAGCCCTCTTTCCAAAGCCACCCCACATCCCCACATCCCCACATCCCCCAAATCGAGGTCTCCCATGGGGAGTCAGCAGAGCCTGGCACACTGAGCCTAGGCAGGAGGTCCAAGCCCCTTCCCACTGCACCAAGGCTGTGCAAGGCATCACACCACAGCCACTGGGTTCCAGAAGCCTGTCCATAGACCAGGGACAGATCCTAATCCCCCTCCCTGGGTGTCCCCCAAACAGTTGGAGCCAAACAACCATCTTCCTTATCCAGAGGGCCTAGTCCAGTCCCATGGGGGCTCCACAGTCACATAGGCTTCCACTAGTGTGTCTGGTCATCTCTGTATGTCCTCCCATCATGATCTCGACATCCCTCTCCTGCAGTATCTCTCCTCTCTCTCATCAGTTGGATTCCTGGAGCTCATGAAATTTGCGGACAAATGGATGGAACTAGAAAATATCATCTAGAGTGAGGTAACCCAGACTCAGAACGAACATAGGATGTACTCACTCATAAGTAGATACCAAATGTGAGGGAAGGGATGGCCAGAATGCAACCCATAACTCCAGAGAGGCTAGCTAACAGGGAAAGACCCTAAGAGGGACACATGGATGATCCTGTGAAGGAGAAGTGGATGAGATCTACATGAGTGGATTGGTTGTGGGGTAGTGGCAGAGGGCGAGGAGTGGGGGATGAGAACATAGGGAAATGGGAGGGTCAAGCTGGAACAGGGACAAAGCGGGAGGGCAGGGAGGAAGATGCAATGATAGATGAGGACATCATGGGAATAGGAAGAGGCAGGGTGCTGGGGAGGCTCTCAGGAACCCACAAGGATGACCCAACCTTGGTCTGCTGGCAGTGGTCCATTGGGTGCCTGGACTGGTCTACTCCAGTGACCAGCCTAGCAAATAACCTAACTGTCATCATAGAGCCTTTGTCCAGTGACAGATGGAGGCAGATACAGAGATCCACAGCTAGGCACCAGGCTGAGCTGGGAACCTTGCTTGTACAAAGGTCTGTGATTCTCAAAGTCTATTAGAATTCATGGCCATGGAACATGAAATGCTTCCTTCTAACACAGGATCAAAGTATGAGGCTTCTATCTACTGATGAAATCAGGATAGGATCAAGAAGATTTTTCCACAGACGAGAGTGTATGGAAGGTGCCCATAAGCCTGTTCCATTTGGGAAAGATCTGGCCAAATAATAGTAGAAAGCCCAAGAAAATAACTAGGCACTTATATCCTAAATTTAATACATGTAATCTAACCCATGTGAGGCCATCATTATCTAACAACAAATCCAGACAAACATATTATAAGAAAACAAAATGAAGCTGGGTGGTGGTGGTGGTGTACATTTTTAATCCAAGTAGTCAGGAGGCTGAGGCACGTGGATCTCTGTGATTTCAAGGGTAGCACCTCATATACAGAACAAGTACCAGGACAGCCAGAAATATGCAGAGAAACCCTGTCTAAAAAAACTGTACATGAATGTCTCTTAAAAACATAAATACAAAATCCTCACCCAATATTATTTATAGGCCACTTAACAAAATCCCAGGTAATGACAGACCACACATAAGATGGTGATCCTACAGGATCATATTACCTGTACAACTGTATCTCTATGACAGTCTATGATGTTTACATAATGAAAAATATTCCCTAATATGCCTTTGTTACCATATACTCTATTGTAAGTCATGTAAATTTAATTCAGTTATGTGTAAAAATATTAATACATTGTGAATAAACAAGATGTACCCTGTTATATAAAGCTGGTTCAACAACCCAAAAGCCATTATCAATCATCATAGCAACACAGTAAAAGTGGAAATAAACATAATAAAGGTATGAAGGGAAATAAAAAAATAACATCTGCCAATGCCCCCAAATCTATTTAAAATGAACACTCACCATAAACTAAGGATAGATGATAACTCTCTCCATTGAATAAGATCATATTAAAGAAACCTAAAATTAGCACCATATTTTTGGTGGTGAGAAATGAAATATTTCACAGTAAGTTGGGAAGAACACAGCAATACCCAGTCTCTCCAGGAAAATTCAACCTTATACTTGACATCCCAGGTAATGAAGTAAGACCATGAAATGAAGGTCCACTTATTCAGAAGGAATATGTACATCTGTCAATTTTGCTTGTTGCCTGGTTGTCTACATTGAAATTCTAACTTATTTTGTAGAATTAAACAGTGATTATTTTTTCTGATTTTATTTTTTATTTGGATGTGTGTGTATGGATGTTATACCTGCATAAATGTTCAAATCCACAAGGCCAGAAGATGTTGGATTCTTTGGAACTGGAGTTGTGATGCACATGTGGATTCTGGAAATTGAGCCAGGGTCCTCTGGAGGAGCAGACAGTGTTTTTAACCACTGAGCCATTTCTCCAGCCCCCCAAACAGTGATTATATCAAAGGCATTCAGTGTTGATTTATTTACATGTTAACTGCTCTTTCATGTGGTAGCATTTGACAATTGAATTTGATTGAAAGAACATCAATATCATGTATCATTTCCAAATTTCTCACACATGTTTTTTCATGTATGTTATGAAGTTGACCATGAAGAGATTATATTATATATAGCAATCAGGAAATGTTGCATATCAGAACATGTTTAGAAAAAAGCCATGTCAACAGTAGCCAACCAGAGAACTCCTTCAAACACCAGTGTGTTGATGAGTGGCAAGCTTTTACATTAAAGGAAAAACCACACAATGAGCATACAGTGAAGATTGAAGTGTTTGAGGGTCCCAGAGAGTGTTTCAGTACTTAATTTTTTATTCAGTCATGTTTCTTTCTAGAATCTTATTTATGTCCATAGTTATTGTTATTGAGCCAAATAGAAAAGACAGAATCTCAAATTGCAATGGCAAGTGTGGTGATGTATAATTAAGGAAAATGCTACATTATAGTGAGAGAAATTAAAAGACATATGAAAGTGAGGATGCAACCAGGCTTTAGGGCAGGATTTTCCATTTGTGTCATGTAGTAAGGAGAAAGAAGCCAACAAAAGTCCACAACATGGTAAAGAGAAACTTAATCTAGTAGAGAAAAGCTCTGTACCCCAACACCCAGACCTTTTCCTGAACACAAAACACATTTGCTCCCTGACCAATACTGAAAACAGTTTCTAACATAAACCCCAGATTTTCTAACAGAAACCCTTTGAATCCTCAGGCCAATTCTCACAATCTGCCATTCAAGAAGGATGCAGCTGTCTCTTCTGTTTATCTCCCATGTGTATATCAGATCTGTCTCTGGCTGTGCCAAGACTTTAATCGCAGAATCCCTCAAACCAGGAAGACTAAGCCAACAATAGCCATCAAGATGAGGTTGTCTACTATATGATTCTGGGGTTGTGAGGCTTGAGATTGTATAAAAACAGGTAAGGCCAGACCAAAGTAATGCCTGGATAAGGAAATCTTGATTCTTTGCATCCATCATTTAATGAAGAACTCCCATTACTTATCTATGTTGAATTCTGATGAGCTGATCACCTCAGATGCTCCTGATAAACAAGAAGAAGAGGAAGGATGTATGAAGTACTTAAGTGGGGAGCTAGAGGTCCCAGCTGGATCAGGAACAGAGTGGGAGAATAAGGAAAGAGATACCATGATAAATGAAGACTCCATGGGAATAGGAAGAAGTAGAATGCTAGAGAGGTCCCCAGAAATCCACAAAGATGACTCCACTATAGACTACTGGCAATGGTCGAGAGGGTGCCTGAGCCTACCTACTCTGGTGATTGGATGACCAACACCCTAATTGTCAGGATAGAACTCTCATCCAGTGACTGATGGAAGCAGATGCAGAAATCCATGGCCAAGCCCCAGGTGGAGCTCCAGGGGTCCAATTGGACAGAGAGAGGAGGGATTCTATGAGCCAGAGATATTGAGACCATGGTTGGAAAAAGCACAGGGACAAGTAGCCAAACTAGGGGAAACACATGAACTGTAAACTAATAGCTGAGGACCCCCCATGGAACTTGACTAGGCCCTCTGGATAAGTGAGACAGTTGATGAGCTTGAACTGTTTAGGAGGCCCTCAGGCAGTGAGACCAGGACCTGTCCTTGGTGCATGAGCTGGTTTTTGGAACCTAGTGCCTATGGTGAGACACTTTGTGCAGCCTCAGTGGAGGGAGGAGGGTTGTGGACCTGCCTCAACTGAATGCACCAGGCTGGGCTGACTCCCCAGGGGATACCTTGCCTTGGAGGAGGTGGGAATGGAGGTGGATTGGGGTGAAGGCTGGAAGGTGTGAGGAGGGAGGACAGGGGAATTTGTGACTGATATGTAAAATGACTAGAAAATCTCTTATATAAAATAAAAGAAGAGAGACCTGAATCTTTCTCATGGATTTCATGTTAATTTGTTTATTCATTGCATAATTTTCTCATCACATAATATCTTGAAGTTCCTTTCCCTCTTATGGTAGAGCTCCCTCTGGTTGCCTTAATAAATTCTACAGCTCCAGTACTCACTATTCAAAACTTAAGTATGAGTTCTTTGGAAGAATGTTTATCTGACTCCTAAGAGCCAAGGATGAAAACAAAGATATTTTCCCAGTTCAAAATTAATGAAGCCTCCTTTGATCTCTGTCCAGTATGGGACATGTTATAAAAGCTAACCTCTTTGAAATTAGTTTCCACCCTGTTACCAGGATCCAGGGGTGAAGGCTGACCTGCAGGTGCTTCTGAAGTAATGAGAACAAAGGAGTAACAGCAGGACACTTTGTCTCCTTTATTTACCACAGCTAATTCCTATGGTGCTTCATCATCTACTCAGTATCTCATTTATTAAAGTATCCACAATGCAACTCACACATATACATAAATATCCTCACCCCCCCCACACACATACACATGTTGAAGTATTCTAGTTATGGATTATATATGTCTACAGAGAGTGGCAAAATAATAACATGTAAAAATATATTAATTGGATATCTTGACATGAATGGATTTGTAATACTATATTTAAATATATGATATATAATTACCAATGTTAATGCATATATTTATATGTTATATGTAAAATTATAGGTAGAGCCCTCCAGAACCAATTGGACTAAGAGGTGAGTCTTTGTCCTCATAGCTGAACACCCCAGCCTCTAGGTTTGTGTCCAGGGGCACACCTCTGTACCCCTGTACCACCACCCATTGCAGTCTCAGTTTCAGAGCAGTAAGCAGGTAGACCTCCTGCAGACAGGTCAGGCTAGTACCACCCCCCACCAGACACTGTAAAGCATAAGCCCCAGCCTCACACCCCCCTAGACTCCAGCTGCTCCCTGAGACAAAGAGTCCACCAGCACTGATTAGACCAAGAGCCCTGATTAGACCAAAAGTGTCTATGGGACCAAGAGAGGCTCCTGCAGACACAGACAATGCTTGCACCAAGTGCAGAGAGAGATGGGTAGATGCCAGTGCAAAAATACAGTCAAAACATAAAGATCAATATGGCTCCATCAGAACCAAGTGGTTCTACATCAGCAATACCTGAACATCCCAACAAAGAAGAAACAGATGAAATTTATGTTAAAATGACTTTAAGAAGATGATAGAGGCCTTTAAAGCAAAAATGAGAAATTCCCTTAAAGAAATTGAGGGAAAGACAAACAAAAATTTGGAAGAAACCATAAGTCCCTTAAAGAAAGCCAAGAAAACAATGAAAAGAGAATTTAAAAGGTGAAGGAAACAGTTCAAAATTTGAAAACTGAAATTAAGATAATAAAGAAGAAACAAACTGGGGGAATGCTGGAAATGGAAAATCTGACTAAACAAAAGGAAATACAAATGAAAGCATAACCAAGAGAATGCAAGAGATGGAAGAGAGAATCTCTGGCATTGAAGATACAATGAGGAAATAGATTTATCTGCCAACTCAAAGGCACAGAAAATATATTCAACAAAATCATAGAAGAAAACTTTTCCAACCTAAAGAAGAAAATGCCTATAAAGATACAAGAATCTTACAGAATACCAAATAGACTGGATCCCCAAAAAGTACACTCACCACATAATAATCAAACCACTAAACATACAGAAAAAGAAAAAAATTAAGAACTACAAAGGAAAAATGCCAAGTAATATATAAAGGCAGACCCATCAGAATAACACCTGACTTCTCAATGGAGACTCTAAAAGCCAGAAGGTCCTGGCTTTTAGATGTTATGCAGATGTTATACAGACACGAAGAGACCATGGAGCCAAACCAGACTATTTTACCCAGAAAAACTCTCAATCAACATAGAAACAAAACATTCCATGATAAAACCAGGTTTAAACAATACCTATCTGAAAATCCAGCCCTACAGAAAGCACTAGAAGGAAAAATCCAACAAAAGGAAATTAGATACATCCATGAAAACAGAGGCAATGATAATCCCACACCAACAAATACCAAAGAAGAGAAACACATAAAACTATTACCAAAAAAATAACAGGAATTAACAATCACTGGCCATTAATATCAATGGTCTCAGTTCACCTATAAAAGACAAAGGCTAAGAGAATGGATACAAAAACAGTATCCATCCTTTTGCTAGATATAAGGAACACACCTCAGCTCCAAAGACAGACACTACCCCAGAGTAAAAGGCTAGGAAAAGACTTTCCAATCAAATGGACTTAAAAAGCAAGCTGGTATACCTATCATAATATCTAATAAAATAGACTTCAAACAAAGATCAATCAAAGGAGATCATGAAGGACATTACATATTTATCACATTGAAAATCCACCAAGATGAAGTCTCAATTCTGAACATTTATGCCCCAAATACAAGGGCACCCACATTTGTAAAAAAAAATTACTAAAACTTAAATAGCACATCAAACCCCACATACTACTAGTGGGAGAGTTCAACATCCCACTCTCACCAATGGACAGATCTACCAGATCAAAACTTAACAGAGAAATAAGGGACCTAACAGAAGTTATGACTGTAGTGGACTTAATACATATATCTACAGAACATTCCACCCTAACACAAAAGAATATACCTTCTTCTCAGCACCCCATGGAACCTTCTTTATAATTGATCACATGCTTGGTTAAAAGGTAAGTCTCAACAGATTAAAAAAAATGGATTAACCTCCTGTATTTTATTGAACCATCATTGCTTAAAGTTAGATTTCAACTACAACAAAAATTACAGAAAGCCTACAATCTTATGGAAACTAAATAATGCCTAAATGAATCAACAATGACTCAAGAAATAAATAAGAAAGAAATTAAATACCTCCTAGAATTAAATGAAAATGAAAGTATAACATACTCAAACTAATGTGATACTATGAAAGCACTGCTAGAAAAAATACATAGCACTAAATACCCACATAAAGAAGATGGAGAAATCTCATACTAGTGACTTAATAGCACACATAAAAGCTCTAGAACAAAAAGAAGCAAACTCACCCATGTGGAATAGATGCCAGTGAATAATCAATTTGAGAGCTGAAATCAATGAAATAGAAACAAAGAGAGCAATACTCTTTGTTTTGATTTCAATCAATGAAACAAAGAGTTTGTTCTTTGAGAAAATCAACAAGATAGTAAAGCCCTTATCCAAATTAACCAAAAGGCAGAGAGAGAACATCAACAAAATTAGAAATCAAAAGGGAGACATAACAACAGACAATGAGGAAATCCAGAGAATCAACAGGTCATACATCAAAAACATGTACTCCACAAAATTGGAAAAATGTAAAAGAAATGGACTATTTTCCAGATAGGTCCCACATACCAAAGTTAAATCAAGACCAGATAAACTATTTAAATAGACCAATAGCCCCTTAGGAAATAGAAATTGTCATTAAAAATCTTCCAACCAAAAGAAACGCAGGACTAGATGGTTTCAGCTCAGAATTCTACCAGATCTTCAAAGAAGAGTTAATACCAATACTCTTTAAATTGTTCCACACAATAGAAGCAAAAGAAACATTACCAAACACTTTTTATGAGACTACAGTTGCCCTGATACCCAAACCACACAAAGATGTAACAAAAAAGAGAATTACAGACCAATCTCCCTCATGAACATTGATGCAAAAATACCCAATAAAATATTGGCAAACTGAATTCAAGAACACATCAAAAAATTAGCCACCATGACTAAGTAGGCTTTATCCCGCCGATGCAAGCATGGTTTAACATACAAAAATCTGTCACATCATATACACACACTGAAAGAAAAAAAACCCACATGATCATCTCATTAGATGCTGAAAAAAACCTTTGACAAAATCCAACACCTCTTCATGATAAAGGTCCTAAAGAGATCAGGAATGCAAGGAACATACCTAAACACAATAAAGGCCATTTACAGCAAGCCATTAGCCAACATCAAGTTAAATGGAGAGAAACTCAAAGTGGTTCCACTAAAATCAGAAACAAGACAAGGCTGTCCACTCTCCCCATATTTATTAAATATAGTACTTAAAATTCTAGCCAAAGCAGTAAGACAGCAAAAGGAGACCAAAGGGATTGAAATTGGAAATGAAGAATTCACACTTTCAATATCTGGAGACAATGTGATAGTATACATTGGTGACCCCAAATTTTCTACCAGGGAACTCCTTTAGCTGATAAACTCCTCAGTTATATGGCAGGATACAAGATTAACTTAAAAAAATGAGTAGCCCTCCTATATATAAATGAAAAAGGGGCTGAGAAAGAAATCAGAGAAACATCACCCATTACTATAGCCACAAATGATATAAAATACCTTGGGGGTAACTCAAACTAAGTAAGTGAAAGACCTGTATGATAAGAACTTTAAGTCTCTGAAGAAAGAAATTGAAGAAGATATCAGAAAATGGAAAGATCTCCCATGCTCATGGATAGATAGGATTAACATAGTAAAAATGGCAATATTACCAAAAGGAATCTACAGATTCAATGCAATCCCCATCAAAATTCCAACACAATTCTTCACAAACTTGGAAAAAACAATACTTAACTTCATACGGAAAAGCAAAAAACCTAGGATAGCTAAAAGAATCCTGTATAATAAAGCAAACTCTGGGGGCATCACAATCCCTGACCTCAAGCTCTACTATAGAGGTATAGTAATAAAAACAGCTTGGTACTGGCATAAACACTGATATGTGGACCAGTGATATTGAGTTGAAGATGCTGAAATTAATCTGCACGCCTATGAACACGTGATTTTAGACAAAGAAGCCAAAACTGTACAATGAAAAAGAGAAAGCATCTTTAACAAATGGTTCTGGAATAACTGGATGTCAACATGTAGAAGATTGCAAATAGATCTATATCTGTCACCACACACAAAACTCAAGTCCAAGTGGATCAAAGACTTCAACATAAACTAGTTACATTGAACTTGATAGAAGAGAAAGTAAAAAGTAGTCTTGAATGCATTGGCACAGGAGATCACTTCTTAAATATAACACCAGTAGCATAGACACTGACAGCAACAATTAATAAATGGGACCTCCTGAAACTGAGAAGCTTTTGTAGGGCAAAGACATGGTCAATAGGACAAAACAACAGCCTATAGAATGGGAAAGACCTTCACTAACCCCATATCTGACAGAAGACTGATCTCCAAAATATATAAAAAACTCAAGAAACTAGACATCAAAATACTTAACAGTCCAAATTAAAAATGGGCTACAGAGCTAAACAGAGAATTCTCAACAGAAGAATCTCAAATGCCTGAAAAACATTTAAGGAATTGCTCAACATCCTTAGTCAGGGAAATTAAAATCAAAATGACTCTGAGATACTATCTTACACCAGTTAGAATGGCTATGATCAAAAACACTGAACACAGCTTATGTTGGAGAGGATGTGGAGCAAAGGGAATAGTCCTCCTCTTTTGATTGAAATGCAAACTTGTATAGCCACTTTGGAAATCAGCATGTCAGTTTCGCAGAAAATTGGGAATCAATCCATCTCAAGACCCAACTATACTATTCTTGTTCATATACCCAAGGAATACTCATCTTTCTACAAGGACACATACTCAACTACGTTCATAGCAACAGTATTCATAATATCCAGAACCTAGAAACAACCTAGATGTCCCTCAACTGAACAGTGGATAAAGAAAATGTGGCACATTTACAAAATGGAGTACTACTCAGCAGGGAAAAAAAATGACATGAGGTTTGCAGGCAAATGGATGAAACTAGAAAATATCATCCTGAGTGAGGTAATCCACACTCCAAAGGACAAACATGGTATGTACTCACTCATAAGTGGATAGTAGAGGTAAAGCAAAGGATAACCAGACTACAACCCATAGTTCCAGAGAAGCTAGCTAACAAGGAGGACCCTAAGAGAGGCACATAGATAACCCAGTGAAGGAGAAATAGATGAGATCTACACAAGCAAACTCTGAGTGATGGGGAGTAATGGAGGGCAAAGAATGAGTGGTGAGAACATAAGGAAATGGAAGGTTCAAGGTGGAACAGAGACAGAGTGGGAGTGTAAAGAAAGAGATACCGTGATAAGTGAAGATATCATGAGAATAGGAAGAAAGAGGGTGCTAGGGAAATTCCCAAGAATCCAAAAGGATGACCCCACCTTAGACTTCTAGCAATAGTGGAGAGGGTGCCTCAAACGGTCTACTCTGGTAACCAGATTAGTGCATAACTTAATTGTCATCACGGAGCCTTCATCCAGTTACTGATGGAAGCATGCAGCAATCCATGGCTGGGTGCCAGGCTGAGCTTCAGATGAGAGAGGAGGGAGTCTATGAGCAAGGGAAATCAAGATCATGGCGGAAAAGCATATAGAGGAGCAGCAACACTAGTGGAAGCCCATGTACTGTGGACCAGTAGGTGTGGAGACCCCATGGGACTGGACTAGGCCCTCTGGATACTCGAGACAGTTGTTTAGCTTGAACTGTTTTTGGGGTCCCCAGGCAGGGTGATTGGGATCCATTTGTGGTGCATGAGCAGGCTTTTTGAAGCTGAGTGCCTAAGGTGTGACACCTTATGCAGTCTTGATGCAAGGGGTATGGACTTGGACCTGCCGCAACTGAATGTACCAGGCTCTGCTGACTCCACATGGGAGACCTTGCCTGGAGGAGGTGGGAATGTGGTGTGGTTTGGGGGAAAGGCTGGTGGAGCAGGAAGAGAGAGGAGGCAGAGATCTGTGGTTGGTATGTTAAATGAATAGAAAATTTCTAATAATAAAAAAAGCCCTTACCCGACCCCCCTCCCCCGAAAAAAACCTCTAGAAGACTGGGATAGCTCAGGTTGTAAAATGTCTTGGGAATAATCCCAGAAATTTGGAAAAAAAATCTAGTCTTGAGCATGTCTGTCCCTAAAGGTGTCATAAGGTATTTCTGAAAACATATCCTCATGGTGATTGACAAGCACAGATTATTACAATAAAACATACTCCAAATAATAAAAAAATGGAAATCACTTATGAGAAAAGATCCAGGAAGGAAATGTAATTTTTGGAGCAGGAAAAGCCCTGAAAATTGGTGTGAGGAGCTGTTCCACCAGCACATTAAGACTCTACCCTCTATCTTGCTGTGGACTCTGAATATTTTTATTCCTTTCTTTGCAGTCTATGAACATGTTGTCCCAGCAGTAAAGTTTGAGTCTTTTCCTCTGTGTATTTTATGCTTTCCTCCAGTCTCTTTTCATACTTTCCTTTACTATAAATTACCACATTTCCTATTTTGCATTATGAGCATCTACTTTTTGTGGATGTTGTTACTATGCACAAGGCGTTTGACTCAGTACAACATCAATAAAAAATGAGCACAAGTCAGATTCCAGAATGAAAAAATAACTGAATATAAATGAAGTCCTCAAATGCTGTACTTTCAAACCATTAGGCATTCATCACAAACTCATTGTGAGATTTCTGATAATCTAAAATTTACTGTCTAGTGTTTAAAATGACTATCTGGTTGGATGCAGTTGGTACTGTTTTGAAACCATCATTTTGTTAAATAAGTCCTGGTCTGTGACATTTGTTGATTGTTGTGTATGATCCTTTGCATTGTCACCTTGAAGTCCCAGCTTATTCCTCTATACCAAGGTCAGCCTGTTCCATGCTGGAAACACCAAGGGGCAGCGATCATAGCAGACATGGACCTTTGCCCACCCTGACTGGTTCTGTGTGAGAAGGTTGGACAGCACCAAGCTATGATATGTATTTACATTCTCACAATATAGGACATTTGTTTAGTCCTCAATTGATTATTGGGATATTTGAGATGTATGAAAAAGAGACCCTTATGCATACTAGCTATTTTGTTAAGGTTAAGTCTGCACTTTCCATTTTCACAGTCCTTTGTTCCTGTTTATTGTGTAAAAAATGTAATGAGAACTTGGGGCACTGAAGATATAAAACCCAATGGGGGGAAAAACTGGATCACTGTAAAGAAGGAGATGGTGAGCATGAAGACTTAGATGATCAATTCATCACAGAGGTATGGATAGATCTTCAACAGTCCTTCATGGCTCCTGAACCTCTGAACTTGTTTCTAAGACATTATCTTAATTAAAGTGATGGATGTGGAAAACCCCATTTTCACTGTGATTAGGACTATTTTGGGGACAAGGAGGTATTGGTGTGTATAAAATGATGAAAGTTAACTGAGCACCAGCATGTATTCATTTATCCTTTTTTGCTTCTTGCATGTGGGTATAACACTTTTGCTGCTTCCAGTTTTCGTTGCCTTGATTTCCATTCCACGATCAACTGTTCCCTGGAATGTGAGCTATAAATACCCTTTCTCCTTCAAGTTGCTTCCACTTCCCTGAGTATTTTATCATAATAGAAGGACAAGGGACAAGTAACAGAGAGAGGCCTCATCATCCTCTCCTTTAACAATGCTTGCATGTTGACAACTCAGGCTTAGGTCAGTCTTGTGCCGGTAACCATAATAGTTAGGAGTTCATTAGTATGATCTGACATTATGTTCAGGAGATGGTATTTCATAGCACTACTCTTCATCCCTCTCCTTTCTTCTTCCGTGTTCCCCAAACCATGGAGAGGGGGATGCAGATGTGCTGACTAGGCCAGAGCACTCCATGGTCACTTATTTTCCACACGTTGACAAGTTACAAATCTGTACTACCAATTAACTATTACCAATTTCATACAGAAATGTCAAACTAACACTGAGACCAGTATTACTCTATTCATATAAATATAACTAAGGCCAAGAGAGCAAGACAAACTCCATTTTAAAGAAAACTTCATTTCTAGCAATACTAAGATAAAAGCTGAACCAAGTTCTGGAGACACAGACACCCAGCTAAGACTCCGGTCAAGGAGACCACCCTGCTCCCCAGGGTGGGTAAGCTGCTGAGCAAGAAATAGTTATGAAGCTAAAACAAAGGCTTAATCCATCCAAAGTCTCCAATGGTACTGGGAGAGTCTCCAAATGTATTTTGTCTCTGTAGTTCTTTCTTCTCTTGGCTAAATGTTCCTGTTAACTGAGTATGACCCTGAAATGCAAAGGCTTGTACCCCCTAGCTTGTGATTTTTTCCCATTAAAAACCTTTCAGTTTGAGAGCTCTGGGCCATCCTCCTTCTCCTGGCTAGCCAGGGTGTTAGATGCAGACCAAGCCTGGGCTTGCTTGTTATTAATAAACCCCTTTGTACTTGTATCAGATATTGGCTCAGTGGTGGTCTTGCTTGGGGGTCTCATGAAATGGGCCCAACCAGGCAGTTTGATATCATGTGAATTTAGCAAACTAAGAGTAGCAGATACCCCTTCAAGGCATATAATATTTCCTGCAGTGGATTTTTGACCCAGTTTTATAGAACCATAAATGGATACTCTCCTGTTGATCAGACCTCATATACCATAAGAAAGGAGTTAGCTCTTCCTTTAACAGTCATGCACAAGTAGGCAGATGGAGCCTTTCTGGAAGGTATTATAGGACATAGACTTCATAGCTAGGTAGAGACATTGGTGACTTTCCTCCCTTAGAAGCCTACACAGCACATTCCAGATTATGAAGCTAGTGAAAAGGAGGAAAATTTCTGCTCATTTTCAGCTTGATTTCTGCATATTCTACAACCAAAATTTATGATATATTCATCAATGACATCTTATTATTTGATGGAAAACCAAAATGGATGACAATACTGTGGATTGTTGTGGTGGATGCTGCTGGGTCCACTTTGAACGACAACTCTGACTCTGAAATGCCTGTTTCTGTTCAATAACCTGTTGCTTCTGGGCATTATCCATGTGTGCAGGGTGCCTCTATTAAACTCTTTAAAAATTCTACTTTTTTTCTTTATTATTATGTGTCTTAAATTTTATACATCAGCCATGGGTTCCCCTGTCCTCCCCACTCCCACCCTCACCCTCATCTACCCACAGCCCCTCCCCTCCATTCCCATGTCCTCCAGGATCAAGGCACCCCTGGGGATTCCTTCAAACCTGGTAGATTCAGTACAGGCAGGTCCTGTCACCTCCTTCCAGGCTGAGCAAAGTGTCCCTGTGTAAGCCCAAGGTTCCAAACAGCCAGCTCATGCACTAAGGACAGGTCCGGTCCGACTGCCTGGGTGCCTCCCAAACAGTTCAGGCTATTCAATGGTCTCACTTATCCAGAGGGCCTGTTCCAGTTGGGGGCTCCACAGCCTTTGGTTCATAATTCATGTGCTTCCATTTGTTTGGCTATTTGTCCCTGTGCTCTGTAGACTGCTGGCAATGGCCGAGAGAAAGCCTGACCTGACCTAGTCCGGTGATCAGATGGCCAAACACCCTAACTGTCGTGCTGGAACTCTCATTGAATAACTGATGGAAGTGGATGCAGAGATCTTCAGCCAGGCCCCAGGGGGAGCTCCAGGTGTCCAACTGTCGAGAAAGAGGAAGGTCTGCAAGAGCGTGAATTGTTGAATCCAAGATTGTAAAAATTCTACTTTTAATTAGATTACAAAGTAGCAAAATTCTATGGATTTTAAAACTCCTCCATGTAACCAGACAGGAAGATTCCTCCAGTAACCCTAAAAGAAAGGGCAATAACATAATCCTACCCTAGGGAAGGAGCAAGGAGTTTATGATCTGTTTGTGGTTGAACTGTATTGTGTTGTCCCTTGTCTTCAGTGGAAACTAGTGACATTTCTCCAGTGAGCATCAGTGCCTGGAATGTTACAACAGAATCTGCAGTGCCAGATGGGGAGTGGTGGCCAGGAGAGAAGGGTTGAGGAGGAAGAACTGGCGAATTCAGATGCAGAAGTGTGATAATGAGGGGAAGCCTTTTCTATCAATGTGTGAGTCAGGGAAACAAAAAATATGTGAAACTAAAGCACAACCCAGGGTGTGAGGGAGGTGACCTTCCTTCAGTGGGTCAGCTATGTCTTGTCAGCATTTCTAGAAACCCTCTTCTCCTGGGATCCTCTGTCTGGTAATGGTCCTATTCATGCTTAGTCAACTCAGAATGAGTGTGGTCTTCTTTAGCTCTTGCTTCCCCACTATTCCTCCTGCCAATATTGCCAAAAGATTCTGTCCTGTGGTGTTCCTGTTGCTGCCCTCCAGCTGCTGTGCTATGTGAAAAGGATACTCCCTAAGTTGTTGAGCTACCTACAGGTTTCTCAGGGTATCCAGGAGTCTAGGTTTTGTGATCCATCACTCCCTCTGGCATTGGATTTTGTGACTCAGCTGCATTGTAGTGGTTCTTGTTCCTGTAAACAACCCCTGACACATTTCTCTAAACATCCCTATAAAATTTGTTGGTTCACGAGGTTAGATTTTAGTGTTTTCCTTACTTTGACCTATCATGTGTTCCCTACCTAGCACGAATAGATGTTTGTTCACAGCCTTTCCCCTGGCCTATTAAGGTTCACAGGCTGAAATCTGAACTTCAAGGGTATGTGTGTGTCCTGGAGAGATCATTAAGGACATACCTAAATAAAGACCACCACAGATTATGAGCATTACCTTTTCTAAATTACTACTGTAACTCCCTGAGACCCTGATAAGTTCCTTTTGGAGTGTAATGGAACACAATTCAATGCCCTCAACACAGTTTTATCCTGTACCTGGGAATTTCATTTTAGCTCCTCTCCCCAGGAGGGCACGTGACCCTTCAGTGTGTCTCACAACAGGCATATGACATGTTTATTCTAATGAAGGAAGATGAGAAGTTCTCCAGGCCGTTGCCCTCACAGAACATCTACCCTGGGCTCTTTGGAGCCCTGTTCACCGTGGGTCCTGTGACCCCCCAACCAGAGGTGGAGGTTCACATGCTATGGTTATTATTTGAGCATCCCCCAGGCATGGTCAGTACCCAGTAACCACCTAGAGCTCCTGGTCTCAGGTAAGGAAGTGCAGGACTCTCCTTTAAATGTAATTGCAACTGAAACAGGATCCCAGGAAAGGGCCTGTCTTTCTGTATGCTGCGAATATGTGTTGCTCTGATTGGTTGATAAATAAAACCATTTGGCCTATGGCAACTTAGCTTAGAGGCAGGTGAAAATTCAAAGGGAGAGTCAGGAAGAAGGCCGAGAGACAGTAGCCATTCGCCCAAGGAGCAACATGTAATGGGATGCATGCAAAGCCATGGAACATGGAGAGATATATAGATTAATAGTTATGGGCTAATTTAAGATATAAAAGCTAGCTAGCAAAAGGTTTGAGCCATGGTCATGCAGTTTTAATTAATATAAGCCTCTGTGTCTTTACTTATGGGATGCGAGTAGAAGAGATTTGTCCCGACTACTGGCGGACCAGGACACAGGGAAACTTCAGCTACAGTGGTCTTTATGTGTCCTTCTGCTATTGCAGATCAGCTCATGTGTCCCTGCAATGGTGACCTTCTCTTTGCCATTATCCTAAGAGATGCACCTCCTTTCTTTCTACTTCTTTGTTGGGACCCTTCATAATTGCTCAATATGGCTGAGCCAGGCTCTGTGATCACATCAGAGTCCTGTCACCATGTGGTGTGAGGGGACCAGAGAAACCCAAACATATGTGCTACACAAAGAAGGAAGCCCAGAACCCTGGGACAGACAGACCCAAAAGAATCACAACAATAACACAAAATTCACCATCCCTCATGTGATAACACTGCAGACAGGCTGATATCACTGTTTCTCTCACAACTTTGCTGGCTTGTCAGAATGCAGGGACATCCTGGAGCTGGTGGTAAAAGGTGATTGGATAGTCTGAAGTCATGCGGATTCCCAGAAGGGACTCTTTAAGATAAAAATGTGCTCTGAATATATCCCCATGTGTTCGTCAGGTCTGAGGGACAACCCAGACTGTGTGAACCCATTTAATATTCCATAAGTATCTTTCCTGCGTGTCTAAAATAGGCCACCCTATCTGCCTCCACTGAATCTACCAGGCTGAGCTGAATCCCCAGTGGAATCCTTGCCCTGGAGGAGATGGAAATGGGGGATGGACTGGGGGAAAGGCATGGGGACAGGAGGAAGGAGGACAGGGGAATCTGTGGCTGATACGTAAAATTAAATTAAAATAAATAATCTGTGTCATCAAAAAAATAATAAACCACCCTGTTTACACTGCAAAACACTGTTGTAATCTTAGAAGGGTCTGTGATCCTCTTATGTATCTCAGATCAGAGATACAACTGGTTTGTTTTAATTAAGGATAAGCCTTTCTCCAGCTCCATGTGCTTACAATATGCATGCACCGGGCTGTCTCCAGCCAGGTTCCAAGTGGGTCCCATCACACTCAGTAAAATATCAGAAGGTAATGACATACTGTAGCATCTGGTCTCAGAGGAAGCCCCAGCCTCTCTGTTAAAGGACACTGAATCTGAAACAGGTTTCCCCAGGACACCCTAATGTAAGGTGAGCACAGGGAAGGACAGGTGTATAAGCCCACTGATATAGATGCAGACCTGGGAGTCAAGATACAGAAACCAATGAGAGGTGTTGGGATAATGGAATCTGGGAGGGTCAACAATGATATGGATCTTCAGATGCTTCCATGTGTCTTTCTGTTATTCAAGGGCCAAGTCTGAATTTCACATTCACTGTACTACTCACTTACCTCTTTTCAGGGACCCTCCAGAAACCCACAATATGGGCTGAGCCAGGCTCTGTGATCAACTCAGGGAATCCTGGGACAATCTGGTGTGAGGGAACTGCAGACACCCAAATACATTTCCTGTATAAAGAAGGAAGCCCGACACCCTGGGGCACATTGACAGCACCAGTGCCTGATCACAAGGCCAACTTTTTCATCCCGTCCATGAGAGTGTATAATGCAGGCTGATATCACTGTTACTGTTATAACTCTGCTGGCTGGACACAACACAGTGACTCCCTGGAGCTGGTGGTGACAGGTGAGTGGACACTAAGGGTCACAATCCTCACGTTTTCCTGTGGGGCTCCTGAAAACTCTGCTGCTTGCAGAGAAATGACCCACATGAAGTAATAAGGAAAACTCTGATCAGGCTGATATAGTAGCTGCTAGTTCACATTCTTAAAAGACTGAAACCAGGTGGCTTATTGCAATCAAATTTAAACAGAACAATTCTGCAAAAAAAAAAAAAAAAAAAAAAAGAGATTACTTTTGTAATTGAAACCCTACTGAACAAGTCAGCATAATTGCACCAAAACTCAACTTAAAGTACATTTGAACATGAAGACTGACTTTATATCTTAAGGTCCTTTGCTCTGGTATGGTCTCTGATTGAGATAATGCCATTGTTAGCAGGCTATATAGTATATGTGACATCTCCCCAAAGGATGAGCTTCATTAACTGAATGCCAATGATAAAGGTCTAGGGAGGGAGAACCTGCGATAAACCTCCTGAGGGATCTGGTGAGGTTTGGATGAACAGATGGAAAGATCACCTGGGTTTTAACAACATCCATTCCTAGCTTTCATGATCGAAAACAGGTATTTTCTCCTCCATTGAGCAGACACACTACATGAGTAACATTTCTGATTTCTCCCATATTATTTGTGAGTATGAGTACATTGTGCCCTCTACATTTTCCCTCAGGAAATACATCTCTCAACATTTAAAATCCTATCCCAGCTGCTGGAGACAATGCATCATTTAACAGGCTCTGTCATCTTTTTCTAGGTGTCCACCATGGCAAACCTACTCTGTCAGCTTTGCCCAGCCCTGTGGTGACCTCAGGTGGGAATGTGACCCTTCAGTGTGTCTCATCCAAAGGATACAATGGATTCATTTTGACTGGGGAAGATCTGAATTTCTCCAGGTCCCAAAAGGCAGAGCTCATACACGCTGGACAGTCCTTAGCTCTGTTTCCTGTGATCTCCATGACATCCAGCAAGAGTGGTCCCTTCAGATGTTATTGATACTATACAAATACCTCCCTTGTGTCGTCAGAGCCCAGTGACCCTTTGGAGATACATGTCTCAGGTGAGGAAGTTTCCTCATTCGCTCAACTGACACCAGAAATCCTTTGTCATAAGCCATTCTACTTCAAGGAGGGTTCAAACCATAACTTCTGAAGGGAGCCCTTGACTACTAAGGCCCAGAGAATGAGAGCCCTGGCACTTTCAGAGCAGGATGGGATATGGAATGTAATGCAGGAGCAGCTAGGTGAATTCCTTGATGTTTCTTAAATCATATGTATACAATTTGTGTTTTAAAAGTATCCTTTTATGTCAGGTAGTGGTGGCACATGCCTTTAATGCCAGCACTTGGGAAGTAGATACTGGTAGATCTCCAAGTTCAAGGCCAGTCTGGTCTACAAACTGAGTTCCAGGACACCAAGAGCTGCCCAGAGAAACCCTGTCTTGAAAAACAAAACAAAAAAAAGTGTCTGTTTGGACTGGGAACACCTACTCCGCTTATTCCCATTTTGACCAGTTTTGGAGATATTTGTGGCATCCAGCAGGAATCAGCCCTTCAGATGTTGTAGATACTGTATAAATAACCCTCATGTGTGGTAAGAAGCCTGTAACTCTCTGGATAGTTGTGGATCTCTATGATTTTCCCCGTCTCTTGTGAAATAAGCTTTTCAGATGAGTTCTAAAGCTACACTCACCTGTGAGTATAAGGATAAACACTTAGAATGAAGTTAGAAATTATATTGGTTTAGGAACATGGCAATACTGGTTTCTCTTCTAGAGACCATATGGCCTCTCCAGATATGGATACAAGTGTTATTTAATTTAAAAAATATAATTTAATTGCTTAATAATGGCCTATTCTTTGATTATTTATGTTCAGGTTTTTTTTTTTTTTTTGTCAGTTGAAAGTCTTTACTCCACCTACCTGGACAACACTCGGGTATTCAGGATCCTGAGCATTTAGAGCAAGGGGCTTTTTTTTTTTAAGTATTTTTTTCTTTATTATTATGTGTTCTAAATTTTATACATCAGCCATGGCTTCCCCTGCCCTCCCCCCTCCTGCCCCCACCCCACCTTCCCCCCAGCCCCTCCCCTCCATTCCCATGTCCTCCAGGATCTAGGCACCCCTGGGGATTCATTTAAACCTGGTAGATTCAGTACAGGCAGGTTCTGTCACCTCCTTCCAGACTGAGTAAAGTGTCCCAGTGTAAGCCCAAGGTTTCAAACAGCCAGCTCATGCACTAAGGACAGATCCTGGTCCCACGGACTGGGTGCCTCCCAAACAGATCAAGCTAGTCAATGGTCTCACTTATCCAGAGGGCCTGATCCAGCTTCAGTACTTTTTAGAACATATCTGCATTCATGTACATTGTGAGCATATGTTTATGTATTTTTTATTGCATTGTTTGTGTTAACAACAATGTGAAGATTGGAGCATGAGATGTTAAACAGAAGCATCATAGCAACCTTGTGGGGTGAGTGCAGGAAGAGAAGCCCAGACTGTCACTATTTTGACACCTGATATTCAGGGGTCCCTGACAGTAAGAATATGTGGCTAGATCTCGGGTTCTCAGCTGTGGAATCAGTGCAGGTTATTTTCCTGTGTGTATTATCCTCCAGGCTTCTATACAGCCGACTGAACTGGGAGCACAGGAAGTCTCCTATCCTGTGAAAAGGGAAATGACATGTTTCCTTCTGAGCTCTCTGTAATCAGATAAACTCTGTTTCAAAGAGGAGCCTTGACCAGCGGTGCTAAACTCAGCATATTCAGGCTGATGAAATCAAGCCAAAGAGCACGAGGAAGCTGCTACTGCAGAGAGAGTTCCTCCCACATTTTCATGATGTTATGTGATGAGAATAATGTGAATTTGTAGTAAATAAGAAGAGGAAACTTGACAACAGAATGACTTCTCTAGCGCACTGCACACACTCAGCAAATCTTTGTTTCTCAGAGGTGCCTGAGACCTTTACCTAACCACAAACTATGTCAGAGGCGATGACAGATGAGGAGGGAAAATTCTGCTTAGGGCATGGAACCAGAAGGTCAAGTTCTAGAGAGGGGAGGGAGCTGTCAGAGTGAAAATTCAATCATCTTATGGTGGCTTTCATTGGTCCTGACTTCTTTGTTCACAATCTCCAGCCTCACAGCCCCAGATTCACACAGTGGAGAACCTCATCCGGATGGGCATGGCTGGCTTGATCCTAACAGTTCTTGGGATTTTGCTGTTAAAGGCTTGCCACAGCCAGAGAAGGACCTTGAATGCATCCTAGAAGTAAAGAAGAGAGGCAGCCATAGTTCTTGCCTGGTGACCAAGTCTGGGAAATAAGTTTGGGGACCTCTTCTGCTATTTACAAACATTCCATGTTTAATATTGGGCATCACCTGTGAGAAATGATCCAGGAAATAAATTTATTTTGGGTGCAGATAAAGACCTAAATGTTGGGGCAGCAAGCTCGTCTACCACAAACTTAAAGGTCTTCCATTCTTCCTTGCTTTAGATTTGAGGATTTTTTTCTTCCTTTCTTTTCATTCCATAATGTGGGGGAACATATTATCCCACCAGTGAGGTCTGGGTCTTCACCTCTTTACATATTCTTCTTTTCCTCAGTCCCATGTGATAGTTCCTTCATTATAAACCTCTACATTCTCCATTGTGCTTCATGTGCATATTTTTTGGGAGGGGATGTTGTTGTTACAATGAAGAAGGATAATGACTCAACTACAATAACAACAACAACAGAACATAGTGAACACATATCAAATTACAGGATGAAAAGAATGACGAAATACAACCATGCCCCGTAAACATTGCAGTTTCAATACACTCAGTATTCATAACACACACTTTGTGAGGTTTCTGCTAATTTGCTCATTTATTTTAAAAGATATATCTGTTTTGATTCTTTGGAAATTTCTCATCATTCACCCCAACTCCATTCATCTCCCAGTCCCTCCATATCTACCCTTGGCTCCTGCAGTATGTTCCCTCAATTTAATTAAAAACAAAACAAAACAAACACAACAATTACCTCACTCCTCCATCTTTCCCACATGTTCATTCATCTTAGTGGCATCATGTCCTGTGGTGTGTCATGCACTATACCCCTTTTGTCCAGTCAGCCAACCCACAATATGTTCTTTGCAATCAGTCTGGTTCAAGCCTCTGGTGTCTGGAACACCTTCATCACTGGACCCTCTAGAAACTTCTCTTTGACAGCCTGTTTCTGCCTTGAGTTATGCAGATCCTGAGCTTATCATTCTGCAGATCCAGTCCCTTCTTGGACTTCAGCAAGTCACAGATCGGAGAGCAATTAGGGTTGGCCCTGAATATGGGTCT
Source organism: Onychomys torridus (assembly GCF_903995425.1). Classification (NCBI taxonomy): domain Eukaryota; kingdom Metazoa; phylum Chordata; class Mammalia; order Rodentia; family Cricetidae; genus Onychomys; species Onychomys torridus. The sequence goes on from NC_050443.1 coordinate 1,878,217, forward strand.
GAGTGGTAGATGAGCTGGTTGGTTTGGGACATTGGGGCCACAAACTCAGGCAAGAGCAGAGCCAGCACCCCTTGGCTAATACCATCAGGACCAGGTCTGCCATACCTTAGTGAGTGATGGGGCAATTTCTCCTGAATGCTGGAGTCAGCTCTCCCATGGGGAGACAGTACAAGATCTCCAGTGTCCATCAAGAGGAAGGGCCACTATGGCAGGGTCAGGAAGGGACAGAGCTGGCTCAGCATGGCACTAAGTTTTTAACATGCCTGGTACCTGTGACCCACTGTGGTAACACAAGCTGTGAACAGCACCCCAGGTCATGGCTGCTGTGGGGCCCCAGACCCACACTTGACCAACAGCAGCAGCCAAGGCCTGCCCCCTGGTGGCTGTGCACTACACTTGCATTGGCATGGTCTCAATGGCAGCAAGGCCCTAGGAATCAAACATGGCCACAGGTGATGGCCATGACCCCTGGCATGAGCACTGATTTTGATGGTGTTAGGAGCCACAGATATCAACACAGACTTTAGATGCAGTAGGGCCATAATTCCAGACATGGTCCTCAGCAACAGCCCTGGCCCAGGTGACACCATGGCCCCATCAGGAGCTTTTCCCTTTGACACCTACATGGTCATAGGATGTGGACTAGACCCTGGGCATCTGTGTGGCCTTTAGTGGCATCATGTGCCATGAATAACACAGACCTCAACTGTGATAGGACCACAGACCCATACATAGTCCTTGGCAACAGCCCAGGCCCCTATGACACCCTGGCCCTAGGTGGCAGCACAAGCCACTCAGATCAACATGGCTGCTGTGGAAGTGTGGCCCTCAGACACTCATATGGCACCATGTGGCAGCCTAGACCTTTGACATTGGGATTGCCTTGAATGGTTTCAGAACCCATGGACTTCAACACAGACCCTGGCTGTGTGTCAGAGGGCCACAGACCCAGACATGGCCCTCAGCAGCAGCCCTTGTGCAGATGACATCATGGCCCCTGTGGCTGCATGGCACCATGGGTCAGGGTCAACACAGTCCCCAATTGTGATAGGACCACAAACTCAGACATGGTTCCAGGCAGCAACCAGGCTGAAGATCTTAGGTGTTTTTTACAAGACAGTTCACTGCTTAATTTTGTAAATCACTTGTGAGAAAGGATCCAGCAAGCTAATGTGTATTAAGGGCAGCAAAACCTCACGTGTTGGGGTGAAGAGCTCTTCTATCACTACACTAAGACTCTTACCCTCTACTATTTGTGGACTTTTGAGGAATTTCCATTCATTCATTTAAGTCCATGATGTGGGGGAGCATCTAGTCCCACAAGTGAGATTTGTGTACTCACCTCTGTATATCTTCTACTTTTCCTCAGTCTCATGTGATATTTTCCTTTACTAGATGTCACCACATACTACATTGTGCATCATGTCCACTTTGTCCTGGAGAGAACTTTTAACCTCATACCTAGATAAAAAAATTCATTTACATGTGACACCAACCTCCTCTATTACTACTTTATCTCCCTCAGACCATGATGAATTCCTACTGGGATATATTAGTACACAATTCAGTGTCCACAATGCAGTCTTTCCTTTCCATACCTGAGAATTTCCTTTCAGGTCCTCTAGCATTCAGTGACACAGCAACCAACATCCACATCAGAGGATGAACACACCAGGTTGCTTAGTACTGGATTTACATCTTCCAAAATTATCAGCTAAGATAACCACAATTCTTTATAGTGATACAGTGTCAATTGTCTAGGTATAGAAACAGAAAATGAAGCTGATACATATTGAAGGGTAAAGCAAAGCTTGAGTTTGGCATTTTCATGGTCAATAAGTAGATCTAGTGATAGAGATAATACCTGGAAGTATCTGCATGAGCTACAGGCTACTCTGCTCCCAGGGATAGGTTCAGTCTGACTTTCAAACTGATACTGATAACTACATAAGAGATAGCATGCCTGTGGATAAGAGCTTACATTAATCTATTTTGCTGTCAATATGGGAAACAGATAGTTAGACGAGCTATACCAGTGCCCACTTGCACATAGGGCAGAGCTACTAACTTATTGAGGCCTGACCTTACTCCACCAACCATGGAGGAGGAAGTCTCCATGCCATGATCCTTCACAAAGTTAGACTCTGTCTTGAACATAGAACCTTGTGCATTTGGGGAACTTAGTTTTCAGTTCTGCTTTTCAGCTCTGGAGCCATGGACATCAACATAGACCCTGGCTGTGGTAAGGCTACAGACTCATGCACGGTTTTCATCTGCAGCCCTGGTGCCAGTGACACCATGGCCCCAGTGGCAGCATGGCTTTGAACACCGAAATGGCTACAAGATGTAGTGTAAACGCTGGGCATTTGTGTGGCCTTTGCTGGCACCATGGCCTATGGACATGACAGACCCCAACTGTGATTGGAACACATACCCAGACATGGTTCCAGTAGCAGCCCAGGCTTGGATGTCATCCTGGCCTGGGTGGCAGCACAGAGTATCCACATTAGAATGGCCCTGGTAGAAGCATTTGCCCATTCCTCCAAGTTCTCACCTCTTCAGAACTGCCTCTTACCATAGTACATGGACCACTCCTCCTCTCCTCCTCTCACATCTAACCACCATATACTTGCTCATCATTATATTGGTACCGTGAAGACCCAGGGTGTCCCACGGGTTTCTTTGGCCCTGCTTATGCATTTGAGAGCTTCAAGCAGGCTGGACAATGAGTTCCCAGGCTGCACTGTGGGTGTCTTTTATTACCTGAGCTGCTTGACATCAGTGGGTCTTTAGATGCTTAGGCAGGCTGGACTCTGAAGACCCAGGCTGCCCCAGGGGTGTCTTAGCATGCTTGAGCTACCTGGCATCAGGGGTCCTGTGCTGGCTTCAGACAGCTCAAACAGTGAGGACGCAGGAAACTCCAGGGGTGTCTTTAACCTTTCTGACCCACAGGCACCAGGTAAGCATGTGGATGCTGTAGGCAGGCTGGACTGTGAGATCCCACGTTGCCCATGGCCATCAGTCATCACCTCTCAGTACTATAGACAGCAAAAACTTAAAGTACAAAACTTTTTACAGGCATGTAACCACTGATACATTTCCAATATTACTTGTCATAGAGGACCACAATGTCCTGAAAAGTTGGGAGGTGGCACTGGTTGGTTGATATCTTCTGGTGTATATGGTGTGTTCCCGGACACGCAGAGGTATATAGTGTGACCCCCTATTTGAAAAAGAAAAAAAAAACACTAAACCAACTAAAAAACAAAAACAAAGCAAAACACCAAAACTCCAAAAATATTCAACATACGATTCTAAGGAATCCTAATATATCTCATTGGTTCACCAGCTAGATTTGTGTGTAGTCTTATATTTGTTTCTGTCGCTTGTGTCTCATTGGGGTGAGTAGATATTGTTCTTGTATCCTCAGGACAAGTTCACATGTCAGTAAAGCTTGTCCAGGGCAGGGTAGGAAACTGGCCATGAGTTTAGTTTGGCTGAAGGAATGAAGGTGTTCCAAAAAGTAGTCTTGAGAAAAAAAGTCTAGATCTGAATCCCTTAGGAGATAATGCTGGCTCAGGAAGTCATTTGGCTTATTTCCTATTAAGTCCTGCTTCTAGGTGATTGGGAGCATCCAGGTATAGGTAGATAGTTACAATAGAGATGTTCTGAAAGAAGAGACCACATCAGATTTATGTTTGTAATCTCAGGCACAGGAAGCTAAGGAAGGACGATGAGTCTGATCTGCATGAGATTCAAGAGTTTCGGTCTGAGAGACATAAACAGAAACTAAAGAACCACCAAGAGACAGAAGCTACATATTCTGTAGCCCAACCCATCATTGCACTGGGAACAGAAGAGTCAGGTGACTGGGAAGAGCAGTTCCTCTTTCCCAGGAACTGATAAAAATTCATACTCATGTCATGGAGGAGAAACCACCCCATATAGACCACATACTTTGTTTCTGTCCCTTTGGCAAGGAAAACAACTATCTGCAAACTTGTGGCAACAGGAAGATGCCATGACATCCTTTCTGATATCTTTTCTGTATCTTGGTGAGATGCAAAGACTTGTAAGGAGAATTCCAGTCTGAGAGTGAATCCACCTCACAACCATGCCTTGGGCCTTCAGGAAGTGTCAGCAGCTTAGAAGACATCTGAAAGTGGAGGGCCTGCTCATGTTTCAGTGTAAACACTCAATGTTAACAGTCTTGCAGGGCTGAATCTGGGTCTCAGGAGTCCAGTGCTAGTGGGTGAGTGTCTTCCCAGGTGTCCCTGATTGGACAGCCATGATGGAGGCCACAGGCCTCTCCTAAACAGAACATATAGAGAACAGCATGTGTGACCTGATACTGTGGATGCCTAAAACTCCCTGGGTCTGATAGCTTCTATCTGAGGGGGAGTTCTGGGGAACCAGCTGTCAATTTTCTTGCAGGTGTCCTCTCTAACCCTGTACTTAGATGGGATAGGCAAGCTCCAAAAGATATTGCTTACAGGGCCATGCTCTCCATAGCATCCATGGAAAAGCATCATGAAGGAAATATCACTGTTACTCTTACAAATCTGCTGGATGGTCAGAGCACAGTGACACACTGGAGTTGGTGGTGACAGGTGAGAGGACACTAATCATTCTTTCCCTTTGTCCTCAGGAAGTAGTCTTCCACACGTATACTTCTAGAGCTCTTTGCTGGATACAGTTTGGGCTGTATTTTATTTAACAGGCTGCCTGCTCCTCATTTAGGTGTCTACCATGGAAAACCTACTGTGTCAGCTTTTCACAGCCCTGTGGTGTCATCAGGTGGGAATTTGACCCACCTGTGTGTCTCATCAAAACGCCACAGTGTGTTTATTTTGACTGTTGAACATCCGAAGTTCTCCAGGTCCCAAGAGGCACAGATCATTCTCAGTGAACAGTCCCAGGCTCTGTTTCCTGACAACTCTGTGTCATCCTGCAAGAGCTGCCCTTCAGATGTTATGGATACTATAGTAATACCCCATATATCCTGTCAGACTCCAGTAACCCTTTGAGATACATGTCTCAGGTGAGAAAGTCTCTTCATTCACTCAAATGTTTGACACCAGAAACACTTTCTCATATGCCCCTCAGAACCCTCAAGAAGGGTTTGTGGACATGGCCAATGAAGGCGCAGGGTATGAAAGGCAATGGACCTGTCAGAGCAGGATCGGATATGGAATGTATTGTAAAAGCAAGTTGGATGACTTTCTGTCTTGCCTCCTTCTAGGACTCTTAAGAAAGCCCTCCCTGATAACCCTACAAAAGCTCTGTCCTGGACCCTGGTAAATACCTAATCCCCAGTGTTCCTCTGAGATGAGTTATAACAGATTTGCTCTGCCCAAGGTGTGGGAAAGGGATGTCCCACAGGTGTCTGTCATTCAGCCTCAGGCTGAATATTTTCATGCCAACTTCCTTTTAGGCTCTGTGAATTCCTCCACTGGTGGTTGGTACAAGTGCCTTGTGCACACAACTTATCCTCTGTGTGGTCAGCCCCTAGTGACACTCTAAACATTCTGATCACAGGTGAGGAATGTAGTTCACTTAGTATGGACCAATTCTGGCACAAGTTCAGCTGCAAGAAGACCTGGGATTCATTATCAAAAGATGATGAGCATCAGGGACTAGGGACAAGAGAATGGACAAGGGGCTGTCCGTTAAAATATAGAGACTAGGTTCTGAAACAGGGTCTAGAAAATGACTGTCATCCTTCACTCACTCATTTTTCTTCTCTTTAGGACATCACCCATCACACACAATCTCCCAGTTCATCCTGGAACTACTGCGTCCTCAGGAGAGAATACAACCCTGAATGTGTCAATCATCCATCCCAGTGGACACTTTCTTTCCTTCCAAGGAAGGTTTTGCCCATCCACACATGCATGAAAGATCAAAAACTCACCATGCACAATATGAGATAGAATTATTCATGATTGCTGTGATCTCAGCCCTTGGGGGTTCTTGCACATGCTATACCTCTCAAAGTTCATCTCCTTACCTGTTGTCAATCTCCAGTGTCTCCACATCATAATCTTAGGTAAGGTAATGCAGAATTTTGTGAGCACAGAAGGTAACCCATGGTAATTGACCTAGGATGCTTATGCCTGGGAAAAGAGTACATTCTACTTTAGGGCATCAAAAGAGTAGATCAATTCAATACAGAGGAGGGCACTGCTCATAGTAGAAATTCAGTTATCTTCTGCTGACTTTGGTTGGTCTTGACCTGTTTGTCAACAATCTCCAGGCTCACAGTCCCAGTATCACACAATGCAGAACCTCATCTGGATCAGCATGTCTGGCTTAATCCCAGTCCTGGGATCTGCTGTTTGAGGCTTGTCACAGACACAGAGGAACCCTGAATTCAACCTCGATTTGAAGAGAAGAGACTATAATATAACTTGTTTGGTGACTCAGTCTTGAAAATAAACTTGAGGATATTAGGTGTTTTTTACAAGAAAGTTGGCTGCTTAATTTTGTAAATCACTTGTTAGAAAAGATCCAACAAGCCAATGTGTTTTTGATGCAGGAAAATCTCATGTGTTGGGGTGAAGGGCTCTTCTATCACTACACTAAGACTCTTACCCTCTACTATTTGTGTTTGAGGAACTGCCATTCATTTATATGAGTCCATATATGGGGGAGCATCTAATCCCACCAGTGAGATTTGGTCCTCACCTCTCTATATCTTCTGCTTTTCCTCAGTCTCATGTGATATTTTCCTTTACTAGATGTCACCACATACCACATTGTGCACCATGAGCCTCTCTGTCCTGGAGACATCTTTTAACCTCATACAATGATAAAAAATTCATATACATGTGATGACCAGCCTCCTACATTACTACTTTTTTTCACAACAGTAGAAAACTTAAGACAGCCTGATTGTTTCCCCTGTGTTCATCTAGAAGAACTGATAGATCAGGTGCTCAGTGTGTCCCTTCTGCTATACACTCCCAGGAGCATCAGCCTGCATCTTCCCTTGCTGTGAGTCACTGCTTTCCAGGAATGACATGTCTTTGGCCTGTTGATGTCTCTGTAGCTCTGATTACACACAGCAGTATTCTTTCACGTGTAGAGTGTCCTGAGGCTACTCCTCTTCTCTCAGAACTAGAGGAAGTTAAAAGTTTGAGGCAAAGCTTTTTTCAGAGATATAACCACTGGAAAGTTTCAAATATTGCTTAGCATAGATGAGCACATTGCGATCAACAGTTGGGAGTTGAAACTGATTGGTGGATCTTGTCTGGTCTACACAGTGAGTTTTGGACAGTCAGAAATACATTTTAAGATCCTTTTTCAATACACAAACAGAAACAAAACACAAAAGCAATGGCATTTAACCACATGCTTCTAAGGAACCCTAATATATCTTGTTGATTCACCAGTTAAAGTTGTATGGAACTTGCCTGTTTTTTCACTGTTGGAATGAGTAGGCTTTGTACATGTTTCCTCTAGAAAAGGTCACACAAAATTCACAGAGTCTCTAGAGCTGGATAGGAAACCATTCATGAGTTTAGTCTGGCTGATGGAGTCAAGGAGAACCAAGAAGAAGCTCTGAGGGAAAAAGACCAACCAGCTCAGCACACCCTCAAGTGAGGGGGCTACATCAGAATGTCACCAGGTTCATTTTATGTTATGTCTTTGTCTGAGGTCACTAGGAGCATTGAGGCAGTAGTTTATGTTTACAACGGACATATTCTGTAAGAAGAGACCACAATCAGATTTGGGTTTGTAATCCCAGTCCACATGAGGCTGAGGGATACGGAGAAGAAATCCAAAAACGGCATGAGATTGAAGATAATCTATCTCAGATACAAACACAAAAAGTAAAGGACCAGAAAGAGACAGAAGCAACATATTCTGTAGCCCAACCCACACAGCACTGGGGAAAGAAGTATCATGTGTCTGAGAGAAGTTCCTCTTTCTAAAAAGCTGCTCCTATTACATCTTCACAACATGAAGGAGAAGAAAGCCTCCATAGCTCATACACTTTGTTTCTTTCCATTTGGCAAAGAGATCAACTATCTGCAAGGTTGTGGCAATTGGAAGACGCCATGAACATCTTTCTTACTGCCCTGCTGTGTGTTGGTGAGATGCCAAGATGGGGAGGGAGAAATCTTGTCTGAGAGGGAATCCACCCACAGCCCTGCCTTGTGACTCAGGAAGTCTTCTGATATTTCAGTGCAAACAGGTATCTCTTTTGCAGCACTGAATCATCTGGATCTCTGGATCCCGGCATTGGCAGGTGAGTGTCTTCACAGCTGTCCCATATTGAACATCATTGTGGGGACCAGAAAACTCCTGAACAGAGCAGATGGAGAACAATAGGAGTGGTCTGATGCTGGGATGTCTGAGAATGTCCTGGGTCTGAGAGCTCATATCTGAGAGGGAGTTCTGGGGAACCATTGTCATTTTTCTTGCAGTGGTCTTCTCTAAACCCACACTTAGAGTTATTCCAAGAAATGTGGTAACGACTGGAAACCAAGTGACATTCTTCTGTCAAGGCCCCTTAGAGGCCAAGGAATACCGTCTCTGCAAAGAAGGAAGTCCAGATTGCTTGGTACCAACAACCCTAATAGAAACCGGGAACTTGGCCAAATTCTCTATCTCATCATTTGCGTGGAACAATGCAGGGCAATACAGGTGTGAGTATAAAAGCCCCAAAGGCAAAACAGAACACAGTGACTACCTGGAGCTGGTGGTGACAGGTGAGAGGACCCTTCTGCAATCCCAGCATCTGCCTTGAGGAAAGGAGTATGTTCACAGTAGGGTCCCCTTTTTAAATATGTGAAGAGGGGAAAATGCTTCTCATATGGGTCATATGGGCATATTAGGATACAGCAAACATTATTGAAATTAATAAATAATGGCCTTTTGTGTGGTCAGATAGTTGTCAGGAAGAGGGTGTGGGAACTCTTATTATGTTGAGTTAATCTGAAGGTCTGTTTAAACACAAGAGAAAGTCATGTATGTTTATTGCCCTCTCCTCTCATAGGGGTTCACCAGAAGCTTGTGACCCTGTCAGCCCTTCCAGCCCAGTGGTGATGGCAGGAGGGAATGTGGCCCTTCAATGTGTGTCACATCATCCATATAACAGGTTCATTCTGATGAAGGAAGATGAGAAGTTCTCCCCGGCTTTGCCCTCACAGAATATATCCTCGGAGCTATTTGGATCCGAGTTCACAGTTGGTCCTGTGACCCCAACCAGAGGTGGAGGTTCACATGCTATGGGTATCAATTGAGCAGCTCCCAGCTGTGGTCAGTTCCCAGTAGCAGCTTAGAGCTTCTGATCTCAGGTAAGTAAATACAGAACTTTCCTTTGGCTGTGATTATAGCTGACACAGGATCCCAGGAAAGGGCCTGATATGTGATGGGTGAATGGGAGCCAAGACTACTGAACCCAATGTCATAAAATGTGTGGTACAGCTAGACTTGGGGTGTGGAATCCAGGGTTGAGAGTAACAGTAGAACCTAAGACCCAGAGAAAAGTGTATCTTTACGTATCCTTTTGCTATTGCAGATCAGATTACATGTCCCTGCAGAGGTGACCTTCTCTGTGATGGTTCCTAATTGATGCACATGCTTTTTTCTACTTCTTTGCAGGGACCCTTCACAAACCCCGCATATGGGCTTATCCTGGCTCTGTGATCACCTCAAGGAGTCCTGTTACTATCTGGTGTCAGGCGACCCGAGAAAGCCTAATCTATGTGATATATAAAGAGGGAAGCCCAGGACCCTGGGAACAACAGGCCCAATAGCCCACACCAATAAGGCCAAACTCACCCTTCCATCTGTGACACAAGAGCAGGCAGGACGATATCACTGTTACACTTACACCTCTTCAGGATGGTCAGAGCGCAGTGACGCCTTAGAGCTGGTGGTGACAGGTGAGAAGACACCAGAAATCTTAACCCCAGATGTCACTCTCAAGAGAAGACTGCACTAACGGTATCTGCCATCAAAGGACAGCCATGGGGACAGTTCAGGCTTTGTAATCCTCTTTAATTTTCCATGTGTATTTCTTCTAGGAGTCTACAAGAAACCCACCCTGTCAACCATGCAAAATCCCATTGTAAACTTAAGACAGTCTGTGACCTCTCTGTACCTCAAGTCAGAGATACGACTGGTTCATTCTAACTAAGAATGGTCGAAGTTCTCCATCCCTCGGAGCTCAAGATCCACACACTGGGATGTTCCTGGCTGAGTTTCCAGTGGGTCCAGCGACCTCCAGCCTGAGGTGGAAGTTCACATGCTATGGCTATTATACAAATAATCCTCAGGTGTGGTCAGAAGGGAGTGAGTCCTGGAGCTGCTGGTCTCAGGTGAGGAAGCCTCAGACTCTCTGTGGACTCACATTGCTCCTGACACAGGTTCCCCGTGGAGACCATGATGTGTGATATGTCTGAGCATCTAGGGCTCCTGAGATAATTGACACAGCATGTTGACTCTGGGTCGTCTGTACAGAAAATGAGGGGGGCACAGTGAGATGAGATCTTGGGAGGTTCATGAGACTGAGTCTTCCCATGACACTACTGGTCCTTTTGCTGCTTAGGAGTACATTTCAAGATCAGTGGCATGTTTGACTCTTACTGTGAAACTGCTCCAAGTCCCACCTCTTTCCCACCTACTTTCTTATAGGAAACCTCAAGAAACCCACCCTCTGGGCTGAGCCAGGCTCTGTCATCAGCACAGGGAATCCTGTGACCATCTGGTGTGAGGGGACCAAGGAAACCCACATATATTTCCTGTATAAAGAAGGAAGTCCGCACCCTGGTTCAGTCAAACTCCAAAAGATCCTGGTAACAAGGTCATGTTCTCCATAGCATCCATAGAAAAGCATCATGCAGGGCAATATCGCTGTTACTCTTATGAATCTGCAGGGTGGACAGAGCACAGTGAAGCCCTGGAGCTGGTGGTGACAGGTGAGAGGACACTAAGGGTCACAGTCTTTTCCTCTGTCCACAGGAAATAGTCTTCCATGAGTGTGTTTCCATAGCTCGTCTGCTGGAGTGAGTGTTGGCTATGTATCATTGACAGACTGTCTGCTCCTCCCTAGGTGTCCACCATGGCAAACCTACTCTGTCAGCTGTGCCCAGCCTGTGGTGACTCAGGTGGGAATGTGACCCTTCAGTGTGTCTCATCAAAAGGATACAACGGGTTCATTTTGACTGGTGCTGATCTGAAGTTCTCCATGTCCCAAAAGGCACATTTATTACACACTGGACAGTCCCAAGCTCTGTTTCCTGTGATCTCCATGACATCCAGCAAGAGTGGTCCCTTCAGATGTTATGGATACTATACAAATACCTCCCTAGTGTGGTCAGAGCCCAGTGACCCTTTGGAGATACATGTCTCAGGTGAGGAAGTCTCCTCATTTGCTCAACTGACACCAGACATCCTTTGTCATAAGCAATTCTACTTCAAGGAGGGTTCAAACCATAACTTCTGAAGGGAGCCCTTGACTACTAAGGCTCAGAGTATGAGAGCCCTGGCACTTTCAGAGCAGGATGGGATATGGAATGTAATACAGGAGAGAGCTAGATGACTTCCTTGATGTTTCTTAAGTCATAGGTATAAGATTTGTGTTTTAAAAGTATCCATTTGAGCCAGGTAGTGGTGACACATGCCTTTAATCCCAGCACTTGGGAAGTAGAGACAGGTGGATCTCTGAGTTCAAGGCCAGTCTGGTCCTCAAAGTGAGTTCCAGGACACCAAGTGCTGCCCAGAGAAACCCTGTCTTGAAAAAAAAAAAAAGTGTCTGTTTGGACTGGGAACACCTACTCCACTTATTCCTATTTTGACGAGTTTTGGAGATATTTGTGGCATCCAGGAAGAATGAGCCCTTTAGTTGTTATAGATACTATATAAATAAACCTCATGTGTGGTCAGAGGTCTGTAACTCTCTGGATGGTTGTGGATCTCTATCATTTCCCCCAACTCTTGTGAAATAAGCTTTTCAGATGAGTTATAGAGCTACACTTACCTGTGGGTATAAAGATAAACATTTAGAATGAATTTAGAAATTATACTGCTTTAGGAAATGGCAGTACTAGTTTCTCTCTGACGTCCATATAGCCTCTCCAGATATGGATACAAGTGTTACTTAATTAAAAAATAAATATTTATTGGCTTAATACTGGCCTATTCTTTGATGATTTAGATTCAGTACTTGTTAGAACACAACTACAATTCATGGCCATTGTGAGCATATGATTATGTGTATTATTATGTTGTGTTAATAACAATGTGATGATTAGAGAGTGAGATGTTAAACAAAAGCATCATAGCAACCTTGTGAGGTGATTGCAGGAAGAGAAGCCCAGACTGTCACTATTTGGACACCTGATATACAGGGGACCCTGACAATAGGAATATGTGGCTAGATCTTGGGTTCTCAGGTGTTGAATCAGTGCAGGTTATTTTCCTGGGGGTATTGTCCTCCAGGCTTCTATACTACAGACTGACCTGGGAGCACAGGAATTCTCCTATACTGTGAAAAGGGAAATGACATTTTTCCATCTGAGCTCTCTGTAATCAGATAAACTCTGTTTCAAAGAGGAGCCTTGACCAGTAATTCTGAACTCAGAGCATAGTCAGGCTGAGGAAATCAAGCCAAGAACAGGAGGAAGCTGCTACTGCAGAGAGAGTTCCTCGCACATTTTCATGATGTTATGTGATGAGAATAACGTGAATTTGTAGCAAACATGAAGATTAAACTTGACAACAGGATGACTTCCCTTGAGCACTGCACACACCCAGCAAATCTTTGTTTCTCAGAGGTGCCTGAGACCTTCACCTAACCAAAAACTATGTCACAGGCAATGACAGATGAGGATGGAAATTTCTGCTTAGGGCATGGAACCAGAATTTCAAGTTCTAGAGAGGGGAGGGAGCTGTCAGAATGAAAATTCACTCATCTTATTGTGACTTTGGTTGGTCCTGACTTCTCTGTTCACAATCTCCAGCCTCACAGCCCCAGAGTCACACAGTGGAGAACCTCATCCGGATGGGCATGGCTGGCTTGATCCTAACAGTTCTTGGGATTTTGCTGTTAAAGGCTTGCCACAGCCAGAGAAGGACCTTGAATGCATCCTAGAAGTAAAGAAGAGAGGCAGCCATAGTTCTTGCCTGGTGACCAAGTCTGGGAAATAAGTTTGGGGACCTCTTCTGCTATTTACAAACATTCCATGTTTAATATTGGGCATCACCTGTGAGAAATGATCCAGGAAATAAATTTATTTTGGGTGCAGATAAAGACCTAAATGTTGGGGCAGCAAGCTCGTCTACCACAAACTGAAAGGTCTTCCATTCTTCCTTGCTTTGGATTTGAGGATTTTTTTTCCTTTCTTTTCATTCCATAATGTGGGGGAACATAGTATCCCACCAGTGAGGTCTGGGTCTTCACCTCTTTACATATTCTTCTTTTCCTCAGTCCCATGTGATAGTTCGTTCATTATAAACCACTACATTCTCCATTGTGCTTCATGTGCATATTTTTTGGGAGGGGATGTTGTTGTTACAATGAAGAAGGAATATGACTCAACTACAATAACAACAACAACAGAACATAGTGAACACATATCAAATTACAGGATGAAAAGAATGACGAAATACAACCATGCCCCCTAAACATTGCAGTTTCAATACACTCAGTATTCATAACACACACTTTGTGAGGTTTCTGCTAATTTGCTCATTTATTTTAAAAGATATATCTGTTTTGATTCTTTGGAAATTTCTCATCATTCACCCCAACTCCATTCATCTCCCAGTCCCTCCATATCTACCCTTGGCTCCTGCAGTATGTTCCCTCAATTTAATTAAAAACAAAACAAAACAAACACAACAATTACCTCACTCCTCCATATTTCCAACATGTTCATTCATCTTAGTGGCATCATGACCTGTGGTGTGTCATGCACTATACCACTTTTGTCCAGTCAGCCCACCCACAATATGTTCTTTGCAATCAGTCTGGTTCAAGCCTCTGGTTTCTAGTACACCTTCATCACTGGACCCTCTAGAAACTTCTCTTGGACAGCCTGTTTCTGCCTTGAGTTATGCAGATCCTGAGGTTATCATTCTGCTGATCCAGTCCCTTCTTGGACTTCAGCAAGTCATGGATGGGACAGCTGTTAGGGTTGGCCCAGAATATGGGTCTGAGTGGTAGATGAGCTGGTTGGTTTGGGACATTGGGGCCACAAACTCAGGCAAGGGGCAGAGCCAGCACCCCTTGGCTAATACCATCAGGACCAGGTCTGCCATACCTTAGTGAGTGATGGGGCAATTTCTCCTGAATGCTGGAGTCAGCTCTCCCATGGGGAGACAGTACAAGATCTCCAGTGTCCTTCAAGAGGAAGGGCCACTATGGCAGAGTCAGGAAGGGACAGAGCTGGCTCAGCATGGCACTAAGTTTTCAACATGCCTGGTACTTGTGACCCACTGTGGTAACACAAGCTGTGAATAGCACCCCAGGTCATGGCTGCTGTGGGGCCCCAGACCCACACTTGACCAACAGAAGCAGCCAAGGCCTGCCCCCATGTGGTTGTGCACTCCACTTGCATTGGCATGGTCTCAATGGCAGCAAGGCCCTAGGAATCAAACATGGCCACAGGTGATGGCCATGACCCCTGGCATCAGCACTGATTTCGATGGTGTCAGGAGCCATAGATATCAACACAGACTTTGGCTGCAGTAGGGCCATAATTCCAGACATGGTCCTCAGCAACAGCCCTGGCAGGTGACACCATGGCCCCATCAGGAGCTTTTCCCTTTGACACCAACATGGTCATAGGATGTAGACTAGACCCTGGGCATCTGTGTGGCCTTTAGTGGCATCATGTGCCATGAATAACACAGACCTCAACTGTGATAGGACCACAGACCCATACAGAGTCCTTGGCAACAGCCCAGGCCCCTATGACACCCTGGCCCTCGGTGGCAGCACAAGGCACTCAGATCAACATGGCTGCTGTGGAAATGTGGCCCTCAGACTCTCATATGGCACCATGTGGCATCCCAGACCTCTGACATTGGCATTGCCTTGCGTGGTTTCAGAACCCATGGACTTCAACACAGACCCTGGCTGTGTGTCAGAGGGCCACAGACCCAGACATGGCCCTCAGCAGCAGCCCTTGTGCAGATGTCATCATGGCCCCAGTGGCTGCATGGCACCATGGGTCAGGGACAACACAGTGTCCAATTGTGATAGGACCACAAACTCAGACATGGTTCCAGGCAACAACCAGGCTGAAGATCTTAGGTGTTTTTTACAAGACAGTTCACTGCTTAATTTTGTAAATCACTTGTGAGAAAGGATCCAGCAAGCTAATGTGTATTAAGGGCAGCAAAAACTCACGTGTTGGGGTGAAGAGCTCTTCTATCACTACACTAAGACTCTTAGCCTCTACTATTTGTGGACTTTTGAGGAATTCCCATTCATTCATTTAAGTCCATGATTTGGGGGAGCATCTAGTCCCACAAGTGAGATTTGTGTACTCACCTCTGTATATCTTCTACTTTTTCTCAGTCTCATGTGATATTTTCCTTTACTAGATGTCACCACATACTACATTGTGCATCATGTCCACTTTGTCCTGGAGAGAACTTTTAACCTCATGCCTAGATAAAAAAAATTCATTTACATGTGACGACCAACCTCCTCTATTACTACTTTATCTCCCTCAGACCATGATGAATTCCTACTGGGACATATTAGTACACAATTCAGTGTCCACAATGCAGTCTTTCCTTTCCATACCTGAGAATTTCCTTTCAGGTCCTCTAGAATTCAGTGACACAGCAACCAACATCCACATCAGAGGATGAACACACCAGGTTGCTTAGTACTGGATTTACAACTTCCAAAATTATCAGCTAAGATAACCACAATTCTTTATAGTGATACAGTGTCAATTGTCTAGGTATAGAAACAGAAAATGAAGCTGATACATATTGAAGGGTAAAGCAAAGCTTGAGTTTGGCTTTTCATGGTCAATAAGTAGATCTAGTGATAGAGATAATACCTGGAAGTATCTGCATGAGCTACAGGCTACTCTGCTCCCAGGGATAGGTTCAGTCGACTTTCAAACTGATACTGATACCTACATATGAGATAACATGCCTGTGGATAAGAGCTTAAAATAATCTATTTTGCTGTCAATATGGGAAACAGATAGTAGGACGAGCTATACCAGTGCCCACTTGCAGATAGGGCAGAGCTACTAACTTATTGAGGCCTGACCTTACTCCACCAACCATGGAGGAGGAAGTCTCCATGCAATGATCCTTCACAAAGTTAGCCTCTGTCTTGAACATAGAACCTTGTGCATTTGGGGAACTTAGTTTTCAGTTCTGCTTTTCAGCTCAGGAGCCATGGACATCAACATAGACCCTGGCTGTGGTAAGGCTACAGACTCATGCATGGTTTTCATCTGCAGCCCTGGTGCCAGTGACACCATGGCCCCAGTGGCAGCATGGCTTTGAACACCAAAATGGCTACAAGATGTAGTGTAAACGCTGGGCATTTGTGTGGCCTTTGCTGGCACCATGGCCTATGGACATGACAGACCCCAACTGTGATTGGAACACATACCCAGACATGGTTCCAGTAGCAGCCCAGGCTTGGATGTCATCCTGGCCTGGGTGGCAGCACAGAGTATCCACATTAGAATGGCCCTGGTAGAAGCATTTGCCCATTCCTCGCAGCTCTCACCTCTTCAGAACTGCCTCTTACCACAGCACATGCACCACTCCTCCTTTCCTCCTCTCACATCTTACCACCATACACTTGCTCATCATTATATTGGTACCGTGAAGACCCAGGGTGTCCCCCGGGTTTCTTTGGCCCTGCTTATGCATTTGGGAGCTTCAAGCAGGCTGGACAATGAGTTCCCAGGCTGCACTGTGGGTGTCTTTTACTTACCTGAGCTGCTTGACATCAGTGGGTCTATAGATGCTTAGGCAGGCTGGACTCTGAAGACCCAGGCTGCCCCAGGGGTGTCTTAGCATGCTTGAGCTACCTGGCATCAGGGGTCCTGTGGTTGCTTCAGACAGCTCAAACAGTGAGGACACAGGACACTCCAGGGGTGTCTTTAACCTTTCTGACCCACAGGCACCAGGTAAGCATGTGGATGCTTTAGGCAGGCTGGACTGTGAGATCCCACGTTGCCCCATGGCCATCAGTCATCACCCCTCAGTACTATAGACAGCAAAAAGTTAAAGGACAAAGCTTTTTTACAGGGATATAACCACTGATACATTTCCAATTTTGCTTGTCATTGAGGACCACACTGTCCTGAAAAGTTGAGAGATGGTACTGGTTGGTTGATATCTTCTGGTGTACATGGTGTGTTCCCGGACACGCAGAGGTATATAGTGTGACCCCCTATTTGGAAAAGAAAAAAAAAACACCAAGCCAACTAAAAAACAAAAACAAAGCAAAACACCAAAACTCCAAAAATATTCAACATATGATTGTAAGGAATCCTAATATATCTCATTGGTTCACCAGCTAGATTTGTGTGTAGTCTTATATTTGTTTCTGTCGCTTGTGTCTCATTGGGGTGAGTAGATATTGTTCTTGTATCCTCAGGACAAGTTCACATGTCAGTAAAGCTTGTCCAGGGCAGGGTAGGAAACTGGCCATGAGTTTAGTTTGGCTGAAGGAATGAAGGTGTTCCAAAAAGTAGTCTTGATAGAAAACGTCTAGATCTGAATCCCTTAGGAGATAATGTTGGCTCAGGAAGTCATTTGGCTTATTTCCTATTAAGTCCTGCTTCTAGGTGATTGGGAGCATCCAGGCATAGGTAGATAGTTACAATAGAGATGTTCTGAAAGAAGAGACCACATCAAATTTATGTTTGTAATCTCAGGCACAGGAAGGTAAGGAAGGACGATGAGTCTGATCTGCATGAGATTCAAGAGTTTCGGTCTGAGAGACATAAACAGAAACTAAAGAACCACCAACAGACAGAAGCTACATATTCTGTAGCCGAACCCATCATTGCACTGTGAACAGAAGAGTCAGGTGACTGGGAAGAGCAGTTCCTCTTTCCCAGGAGCTGATAAAAATTCATACTCATGACATGGAGGAGAAACCACCCCATATAGACCACATACTTTGTTTCTGTCCCTTTGGCAAGGAGAACAACTATCTGCAAACTTGTGGCAACAGGAAGATGCCATGACACCCTTTCTGATATCTTTTCTGTATCTTGGTGAGATGCAAAGACTTGTAAGGAGAATTCCAGTCTGAGAGTGAATCCACCTCACAACCATGCCTTGGGCCTTCAGGAAGTGTCAGCAGCTTAGAAGACATCTGAAAGTGGAGGCCCTGCTCATGTTTCAGTGTAAACACTCAATGTTAACAGTCTTGCAGGGCTGAATCTGGGTCTCAGGAGTCCAGTGCTAGTGGGTGAGTGTCTTCCCAGGTGTCCCTGATTGGACAGCCATGATGGAGGCCACAGGCCTCTCCTAAACAGAACATATAGAGAACAGCATGTGTGACCTGATACTGTGGATGCCTAAAACTCCCTGGGTCTGATAGCTTCTCTCTGAGGGGGAGTTCTGGGGAACCAGCTGTCAATTTTCTTGCAGGTGTCCTCTCTAACCCTGCACTTAGATGGGATAGGCAAACTCCAAAAGATATTGCTTACAGGGCCCTGCTCTCCATAGCATCCATGGAAAAGCATCATGAAGGAAATATCACTGTTACTCTTACAAACCTGCTGGATGGTCAGAGCACAGTGACACACTGGAGTTGGTGGTGAGAGGACACTAAGTGTCTCATTCTTTCCCTTTGTCCTCAGGAAGTAGTCTTCCACACATATACTTCTAGAGCTCTTCTGCTGGATACAGTTTGGGCTGTATTTTATTTAACAGGCTGCCTGCTCCTCTTTTAGGTGTCTACCATGGAAAACCTACTGTGTCAGCTTTTCACAGCCCTGTGGTGTCATCACGTGGGAATTTGACCCACCTGTGTGTCTCATCAAAACTCCACAGTGGGTTTATTTTGACTGTTGAACATCCGAAGTTCTCCAGGTCCCAAGAGGCACAGATAATTCACAGTGAACAGTCCCAGGCTCTGTTTCCTGACATCTCTGTGTCATCCTGCAAGAGCTGCCCTTCAGATGTTATGGATACTATAGTAATACCCCATATATCCTGTCAGAATCCAGTAACCCTTTGAGATACATTTCTCAGCTAAGAAAGTCTCTTCATTCACTCAAATGTTTGACCCCAGAAACACTTTCTCGTATGCCCCTCAGAACCCTCAAGAAGGTTTTGTGGACATGGCCAATGAAGGCGCAGGGTATGAAAGGCAATGGACCTGTCAGAGCAGGATCGGATATGGAATGTATTGTAAAAGCAAGTTGGATGACTTCCTGTCTTTCCTCCTTCTAGGACTCTTAAGAAAACCCTCCCTGGTAACCCTACAAAAGCTCTTTCCTGGCCCCTGGTAAATACCTAATCCCCAGTGTTCCTCTGAGGTGAGTTATAACAGATTTGCTCTGCCCAAGGAGTGGGAAAGGGATGTCCCACAGGTGTCTGTCATTCACCTTCAGGCTGAATATTTTCATGCCAACTTCCTTTTAGGCTCTGTGAATTTCTCCACTGGTGGTTGGTACAAGTGCCTTGTGCACACAACTTATCCTCTGTGTGGTCAGCCCCTAGTGACACTCTAAACATCCTGATCACAGGTGAGGAATGTAGTTCACTTAGTATGGACCAATTCTGGCACAAGTTCAGCTGCAAGAAGACCTGGGATTCATTATCAGAAGATGATGAGCATCAGGGATTAGGGACAAGAGAATGGACAAGGGGCTGTCCGTTAAAATATAGAGACTAGGTTCTGAAACAGGGTCTCAGAAAATGACTGTCATCCTTCACTCACTCATTTTTCTTCTCTTTAGGACATCACCCATCACACACAATCTCCCAGTTCATCCTCGAACTACTGTGTCCTCAGGGAGAATACAACCCTGAATGTGTCAATCATCCATCCCAGTGGACACTTTCTTTCCTTCCAAGGAAGGTTTTGCCCATCCACACATGCATGAAAGATCAAAGACTCACCATGCACAATATGGGATAGAATCATTCATGATTGCTGTGACCTCAGCCCTTGGGGGTTCTTGCACATGCTATACCTCTCAAAGTTCCTCTCCTTACCTGTTGTCAATCTCCAGTGTCCCCAGGTCATAATCTCAGGTTAGGTAATCCAGACTTTTGTGAGCTCAGAAGGTAACTCATGGGAATTGACCTAGGATGCTTATGCCTGGGAAAAGAGTAAATTCTACTTAGGGCATCAAAACAGTGGATCAATTCAATACAGAGGAGGGCACTGCTCATAGTGGAAATTCAGTTATCTTCTGCTGACTTTGGTTGGTCTTGACCTGTTTGTCAACAATCTCCAGGCTCACTGTCCCAGTATCACACAATGCAGAACCTCATCTGGATCAGCATGTCTGGCTTAATGCCCAGTCCTGGGATCTGCTGTTTGAGGCTTGTCACAGACAAAGAGGAACCCTGATTTCAACCTCGATTTGAAGAGAAGAGACTATAATATAACTTGTTTGGTGACTCAGTCTTGAAAATAAACTTGAGGATATTAGGTGTTTTTTACAAGAAAGTTGGCTGCTTAATTTTGTAAATCACTTGTTAGAAAAGATCCAACAAGCCAATGTGTTTTTGATGCAGGAAAATCTCATGTGTTGGGGTGAAGGGCTCTTCTATCACTACACTAAGACTCTTACCCTCTACTATTTGTGGTCTTCCCTCTGCTATTTGTGGTCTTTTGAGGAATTGCCATTCATTTATATGAGTCCATTATATGGGGGAGCATATAATCCCACCAGTGAGATTTGGGTCCTCACCTCTGTCTGTATATCTTCTGCTTTTCCTCAGTCTCATGTGATATTTTCCTTTACTAGATGTCACCACATACCACATTGTGCACCATGAGCCTCTCTGTCCTGGAGACATCTTTTAACCTCATACATTGATAAAAAATTCATATACATGTGATGACCACCCTCCTACATTACTACTTTATCTCCCAGAAAGCATGATTAATTCCTACTGGAATGTATTAGAATACAATTCAGTGTCCACAATGTAGTATTTCCTTTCTGTACCTGGGCATTTCCTTTTAGATCCTCTAGCATTCTGTGACACAGCAAACAAAAACCACATCAGAGAATGATCATGTCTGGTTGTATTTACATCTCCTAAAATTGTCAGCTAACCTAACCATATTTCTTTATGATACATTGTCAATTGTCATTGTATAGAAACAGAAAATGAACATATACAATATTGAAGGGACAAGCAAGCATGAGTTTGGTGTTTTCATGGTCAGTAAGTATAACCAGTGATGGAGACAATGCCTGGGACTATCTGCATGAGCTTCTGTCTTTTCTGCTCCCAGGGATGGGTTCAGTCTGACTTTCAAATTAAAATTGATACCTATATATTGAGATAACTTGCCTGAGGATTAAAGTTTGAATTAATCTATTTTACTCTCAATGTTGGCAACAGAGGGTAAGACGAGCTATCCCAGTACCCATCTGCAGATAGAACAGAGCTACTAACAATCTTTTGGACTCCAACCATGGAGGAGGTAGTCTCACTGCAATGATCCTTCACAAGTATAGGTCCAGGATTGCACAATGTTAGCCTCCTTCCTTGAATACAGAACCTTCTGCATTCTTGGAACTTAGTTTTCATTTCTGCTTTTCAGCTCATGATTGTAGTTTGGTGAATTTCACATTTGAGACCTAATGTATGAACCCTTTGCAAAACAGGAGAGCAGTCCTGTCCCCTTTAACCATAATATTTACATAACCAAAATCACTTTGTTTCCAAGTACATTGTAAAGCACCCTGAAAGTTAACCAATCCTTGATCCTCCAGGTCACAAGCAATCCTGATCCCATAAATGTTGTGAAAATGACACTGATGTTAGACAGTCAGCAGTATAATGTAGCTCAAAGTTGAGATGCTAACAACATTTAAGTTGTTATGGATATTTGTGTATAAACAGGCATTAAATCAAAATCAACCTTCACAAAATCAAGAAGGATTCTGAACAATGAACTAGGAATACCAAAGTGGTAAGAATACTTAGATGATGTACTTATAAAATTCATGTATGTTGGTAAGGGAAGGCCAATGAATCTATAGGAGGTTTTTTTTTTAATTTTTTTAATTTTTTTTTTATTTTAGCAGAATAGTATCAAATACAGAACCTTGAGAATACCATGTTTCCTTCTTCTCCCTATTCGGCCGCTGGTTTGTTGTGTCAACTTTACACAAGTTAGAGTCATCAGAGGAAGGAAACTCAGTGGAGGGAATGATTTCATGAAATCCAACTGTTAGTCAATTTCTCAATTAGTGATAAAGGGGGAAGGCCCTGCCCACGTTAGGTGGTGTCTTCACTAGGCTCCTGGTCCTGGGGTCTATTAGAAGGTGGGCCTAACAAGCCATGGGAAACAAGCCACTAAGCTGCACAGCTCCATAGGCTCTGCATCAGCTCCTGCCTCCAAGAACCTGTCCTGCTTGAGTACCTGTCCCAATTCCTTTAGTAATGAACAACAATTCTGAAGAGTAAACCAAATAAACCATTTCCTCCCCAATTTTCCTTGTGGTCATGGTGTTTTGTCACAGCAATGGAAACCTTAACCAAGACCAATTAGTACCAGTGTAGTGGGGTATTGCTGAGACAGACCTGACCATGTTTTGGGGAGGATTGTGGAAGGACATTGGAACTTTGGACTAGAAGAGCCATTGAGTGTTGAGAGATCAGTGGGATGTTCTGTGGGAACTTGAGATGTGCAAAGGTGGAGGCCCGACTGGCTTGTAAATAATCAGAAGGAAATTTAAAGATGATATGAGGGCCATTCTCTATTTTTGAATTTAAAACAAGTAGTTCTGGTTATCTGGGGATGAAAAATCAACTGTGATTAAAAGATACCAGAACTACACAGCAATTCTGTGGTTCTTATTAGCCTGTTCTGAAGAATCATTGGTGATTAGCAAGATACCAGAGTTACTGAAGTAAAAACTTTATGATAATGGGAAAATAGAAGATGGTCATAATGGGAAAATAGAAGATGGTCAGCTGGAGCTAATATTAGCAGTGATTAAGAACAGACCAGTGGGGTTGGGCATTTAACTCAGTGGTAGAGTGCTTGCCTAGCAAGCACAAGGTCCGGATTTGGATCCTCAGCTCCAAAAAAAAAAGAAAAAAAGAAAAAAAAGAAAAAGAGAAAACATGGGATGGAGAGATGGCTCAGAGGTTATGAACACTGGCTACTCTTCAGAGGTCCTGAGTTCAATTCCCAGCAACTACATGGTGGCTCACAACCATCTATAATGAGATCTGTTGCAGTGCCCTCTTCTGGCCTGCAGGGATAACTGCAAACTGAACACTGTATACACAATAAATAAATAAATCTTAAAAAAAATAAGATCCAGCATCACTGAGGTGAAACCTGCCTGGAAGTATTTCCTGAGGTCACAGAGAAGCTGTGTTCTAGAGGAAGCCAAGGTTGTTCATGGTGGGGCAGCCTGACTTGGTAATGTGTATGAGTCACCCAGGTGGTACTGGTTTTGAAGGCATGAAGGGGTCATGAAGATCATCTGAGGGTTGACACTGTGAGTGGAAAGCAGAGGCCGTTGGTTAAGGTGCAGCCTTACCGGCTGATGAAGGCTCAGAACTGAAGGGGTCTTGCAACGAATTTGAGGCTTGGCACCATGAGGAGATTCTATGAGAGGACATTGGTGAAAGTGAAGCCCAGTTGCAGCAGAGAACCCCTGTGGCCTGGAGATGCCAGTGCAATTAGATGACAGCCAAGAACAACAGTAGCTGTGGAGAGGAGCCAGTCAGAGCCTAGAAAATGAGCTGTGTGTACTGCAGGTTTCAGAGCCAGAGGAGTAACCCAAACCCTTTGGAGGATTACAGAACATTGTGAATGGATTCCAGATATTGGAGGGTTACAATTTTTGTTTTGTTTTGATTTGATCATGACTGTGTCCTGACTGTTCCCTATTGAAGTTATTTTACGAGAGCCCATACTTGAGAGACTTTAAATTTTAAAAGGCTTTGGATTTTATGAGATTAGTTATTTTTTAAGGGACTAAAATTTTATGTTTTGAATTTGTAAAACAGTGAAACTTTTATAGTTATATAAGATATTGTTGATAAATAAAAAATGAAATCATGTGCCTTCATAGTGACTTATTTGTATGTCTACTTCACAAGCGATCAGGTGTACTGGCTGTGTTTTTTGTGTCAACTTGAAACAAGTTAGAGTCATCAGATGAAGGAGCCTCAGATGAGGAAATGCCTCAATGAGATTCAGCTGCAAGGAATTATTTCAATTAGTGATCAATCGGGGAAGGATACCATGGTGGGTGGTGACATGCCTGGCCTGCTGGTCCTGGGTTCATCAAGAAGCTGGCCTGAGCATGCCAGAAAGCAAGCCAGTAAGCAGTTCCACTGCATGGCTTCTGCATCAGCTCCTGCCTCCAGGATCCTGCCCTGTTTGAGTTCCTGTCCTGACTTTCTTTAGTGATGAGCAGAGTTGTTGAAGTGTAAGCCAAATGAACATGTTCCTCCCCAATTTGCCTTTTGAACATAGTATTTTTTCACAAAAATAGAAAACTTAAGACAGCCTGATTGTTTCCCCTGTGTTCACCTAGAAGAACTGATAGATCAGGTGCTCAGTGTGTCCCTTCTGCTATACACTCCCGGGAGCATCAGCCTGCATCTTCCCTTGCTGTGAGTCACTGCTTTCCAGGAATGACATGTCTGTTGGCCTGTTGATGTCTCTGTAGCTCTGATTACACACAGCAGCATTCTTTCACGGTGTACAGTGTCCGGAGGCTACTCCTCTTCTCTCAGAACTAGAGGAAGTTAAAAGTTTCAGGCAAAGCTTTTTTCAGAGATATAACCACTGGAAAGTTTCCAATGTTGCTTAGCATAGATGAGCATATTGGGATCAACAGTTGGGAGTTGAAACAGATTAGTGGATCTTGTCTGGTCTACACAGTGAGTTTTGGGACAGTCAGAAATACATTTTAAGATCCTTTTTCAATACACAAACAGAAACAAAACACAAAAACAATGGTATTTAACCACATGCTTCTAAGGAACCCTAATATATCTTGTTGATTCACCAGTTAAAGTTGTATGGAACTTGCCTGTTTTTTCACTGTTGGAATGAGTAGGCTTTGTTCATGTTTCCTCTAGGAAAAGGTCACACAAAATTCGCAAAGAGTCTCTAGAGCTGGATAGGAAACCATTCATGAGTTTAGTCTGGTTGATGGAGTCAAGGAGAACCAAGAAGAAGCTCTGAGGGAAAAAGACCAACCAGCTCAGCACACCCTCAAGTGAGGGGGCTACATCAGAATGTCACCAGGTTCATTTTATGTTATGTCTTTGTCTGAGGTCACTAGGAGCATTGAGGCAGTAGTTTATGTTTACAACGGACATATTCTATAAGAAGAGACCACAATCAGATTTGGGTTTGTAATCCCAGTCCACATGAGGCTGAGGGATACGGAGAAGAAATCCAAAAACGGCATGAGATTGAAGATAATCTGTCTCAGATACAAACACAAAAAGTAAAGGACCAGAAAGAGACAGAAGCAACATATTCTGTAGCCCAACCCATCACAGCACTGGGGAAAGAAGTATCATGTGTCTGAGAGAAGTTCCTCTTTCTAAAAAGCTGCTCCTATTACATCTTCACAACATGAAGGAGAAGAAAGCCTCCATAGCTCATACACTTTGTTTCTTTCCATTTGGCAAAGAGATCAACTATCTGCAAGGTTGTGGCAATTGGAAGACGCCATGAACATCTTTCTTACTGCCCTGCTGTGTGTTGGTGAGATGCCAAGATGGGGAGGGAGAAATCTTGTCTGAGAGGGAATCCACCCACAGCCCTGCCTTGTGACTCAGGAAGTCTTCTGATATTTCAGTGCAAACACAGGTATCTCTTTTGCAGCACTGAATCATCTGGATCTCTGGATCCCGGCATTGGCAGGTGAGTGTCTTCATAGCTGTCCCATATTGAACATCATTGTGGGGACCCCAGAAAACTCCTGAACAGAGCAGATGGAGAACAATAGGAGTGGTCTGATGCTGGGGATGCCTGAGAATGTCCTGGGGCTGAGAGCTCATATCTGAGAGGGAGTTCTGGGGAACCAGTTGTCATTTTTCTTGCAGTGGTCTTCTCTAAACCCACACTTAGAGTTATTCCAAGAAATGTGGTAACGACTGGAAACCAAGTGACATTCTTCTGTCAAGGCCCCTTAGAGGCCAAGGAATACCGTCTCTGCAAAGAAGGAAGTCCAGATTGCTTGGTACCAACAACCCTAATAGAAACCGGGAACTTGGCCAAATTCTCTATCTCATCATTTGCGTGGAACAATGCAGGGCAATACAGGTGTGAGTATAAAAGCCCCAAAGGCAAAACAGAACACAGTGACTACCTGGAGCTGGTGGTGACAGGTGAGAGGACCCTTCTGCAATCCCAGCATCTGCCTTGAGGAAAAGAGTATGTTCACAGTAGGGTCTCCTTTTTAAATATGTGAAGCGGGGAAAATGCTTCTCATATGGGTCATATGGGCATATTAGGATACAGCAAACATTATTGAAATTAATAAATAATGGCCTTTTGTGTGGTCAGATAGTTGTCAGGAAGAGGGTGTGGGAACTCTCATTATGTTGAGTTAATCTGAAGGTCTGTTTAAACACAAGAGAAAGTCATGTATGTTTATTGCCCTCTCCTCTCATAGGGGTTCACCAGAGCATTGTGACCCTGTCAGCCCTTCCCAGCCCAGTGGTGATGGCAGGAGGGAATGTGGCCCTTCAATGTGTGTCACAACATCCATATAACAGGTTCATTCTGATGAAGGAAGATGAGAAGTTCTCCCCGGCTTTGCCCTCACAGAATATATCCTCGGAGCTATTTGGATCCGACTTCACAGTTGGTCCTGTGACCCCCAACCAGAGGTGGAGGTTCACATGCTATGGGTATCAATTGAGCAGCTCCCAGCTGTGGTCAGTTCCCAGTAGCATCTTTGAGCTTCTGATCTCAGGTAAGTAAATACAGAACTTTCCTTTGGCTGTGATTATAGCTGACACAGGATCCCAGGAAAGGGCCTGATATGTGATGGGTGAATGGGAGCCAAGACTACTGAACCCAATGTCATAAAATGTGTGGTACAGCTAGACTTGGGGTGTGGAATCCAGGGTTGAGAGTAACAGTAGAACCTAAGACCCAGAGAAAAGTGTAATCTTTACGTGTCCTTTTGCTATTGCAGATCAGATTACATGTCCCTGCAGAGGTGACCTTCTCTGTGATGGTCTCCTAATTGATGCACATGCTTTTTTCTACTTCTTTGCAGGGACCCTTCACAAACCCCGCATATGGGCTTATCCTGGCTCTGTGATCACCTCAAGGAGTCCTGTTACTATCTGGTGTCAGGCGACCCGAGAAAGCCTAATCTATGTGATATATAAAGAGGGAAGCCCAGGACCCTGGGAACAACATGGCCCAATAGCCCACACCAATAAGGCCAAACTCACCCTTCCATCTGTGACACAAGAGCAGGCAGGACGATATCACTGTTACACTTACACCTCTTCAGGATGGTCAGAGCGCAGTGACGCCTTAGAGCTGGTGGTGACAGGTGAGAAGACACCAGAAATCTTAACCCCAGATGTCACTCTCAAGAGAAGACTGCACTAATGGTATCTGCCATCAAAGGACAGCCATGGGCGACAGTTCAGGCTTTGTAATCCTCTTTAATTTTCCATGTGTATTTCTTCTAGGAGTCTACAAGAAACCCACCCTGTCAACCATGCAAAATCCCATTGTAAACTTAAGACAGTCTGTGACATTCTCGTGTACCTCAAGTCAGAGATACGACTGGTTCATTCTAACTAAGAATGGTCAGAAGTTCTCCATCCCTCGGAGCTCAAGATCCACACACACTGGGATGTTCCTGGCTGAGTTTCCAGTGGGTCCAGCGACCTCCAGCCTGAGGTGGAAGTTCACATGCTACGGCTATTATACAAATAATCCTCAGGTGTGGTCAGAAGGGAGCCAAGTCCTGGAGCTGTTGGTCTCAGGTGAGGAAGCCTCAGACTGTCTGTGGACTCACATTGCTCCTGACACAGGTTCCCCGTGGAGACCATGATGTGTGATATGTCTGAGCATCTAGGGCTCCTGAGATAATTGACACAGCATGTTGACTCTGGAAGTCGCTGTACAGAAAATGAGGGGGGCACAGTGAGATGAGATCTTGGGAGGTTCATGAGACTGAGTCTTCCCATGACACTACTGGTCCTTTTGCTGCTTAGGAGTACATTTCAAGATCAGTGGCATGTTTGACTCTTACTGTGAAACTGCTGAAAGTCATATCTCTTTCCCACCTACTTTCTTATAGGAAACCTCAAGAAACCCACCCTCTGGGCTGAGCCAGGCTCTGTCATCAGCACAGGGAATCCTGTGAACATCTGGTGTGAGGGGACCAAGGAAACCCAAATATATTTCCTGTATAAAGAAGGAAGTCCAGCACCCTGGTTCAGTCAAACTCCAAAAGATCCTGGTAACAAGGTCATGTTCTCCATAGCATCCATAGAAAAGCATCATGCAGGGCAATATCGCTGTTACTCTTATGAATCTGCAGGGTGGACAGAGCACAGTGAAGCCCTGGAACTGGTGGTGACAGGTGAGGTGACACTAAGGGTCATAATCTTTGTCTCTGTCCACAGGAAATAGTCTTCCATGAGTGTGCTTCCACAGCCCATCTTCTGGAGTCAGTGTTGGCTGTGTTTCATGTGAACAACTGTCTGCTCCTCTCCTAGGTGTTTATCGTGGCAAACCTACTTTGTCAGGTGTGCCCAGCTCTGTGGTCACCTCAGGTGTGAATGTGACCCTCAGTGTGTCTCATCAAAAGGATATGATGGCTTTATTTTGACTGGTGCAGATCTGAAGTTCTTCAGGTCCCAAAAGGCACAGTTATTATCCACTGGACAGTCCCAAGCTCTGTTTCCTGGGATCTTTGTGACATCCAGCACACATGGGCCCTTCCAATGTTATGGAAACTATTCAAATGCCTCAAATGTGTGGTCAGAGGCCAGCAACCCTCTGGAGATACATTTCTCAGGTGAGAAAGTCCACATTCCCACAAGATAGTGACACCAGACCCTTTGCCATTAGCGCTGCCTCCAGGTTGGATTGAGGCCATGATGGCAGAAGGGAACTCTTGATTCCTAAGGCCCAGAGTAGAAAAGGCCATGGCACTTTCAAAGAAGGATAGGATATGGAATATATCAAGAGCCAGGTGGATGACTTCCTGACTCTTCCTTCCAGGACTGTCAAGGAAGCCTACTTTGCTGACCCCAAAAGTCCCTGTCCTGGCCCCTGGAGAGAACCTGACACTCAAGTGTTCCTCTGAGATAAGTTATGACAGATTTGCTCTGTTCAAAGAGGGGGGAAGTGACCTCACTCAAGTCTATGTTCATCAGCCCCAGGCTGGACATTTTCATGCCAACTTCCATTTAGGCTCTGTGAATTTCTCCATTGGTGGTCAATATAGATGCCTTGGTGCAAAAAGCTTCTCCTCTGAGTGGTCAGCCCCCAGTGACCCTCTGGACATCTGGATCACAGGTAAGCAATGTAGTGCATTTATATAGACCCATCTTGGCACAGACTCAGCAGGGTAGAGACCTACAATTCATTAACATGATGGTGAGCATGTCATGGATGAATAGGTCTGGGAACAAGAGAGTGGAGAAAGGACTGTCTTTTAAAATATAGAGACTAGATTCTGAAAGAGGGGGCTTAGAGCAATGACTGTAGCCCTTCAGTCACTTATTATTATTATTTTTTTATCTTTAGGATACCTCCCTGTCACACCCATTCTCTCAGTGCATCCAGGGACTACTATGTCCTCAGGAGAGAATGTGACTCTACTCTGTCAATTATCAATTCCAGTGGACACATTCTTTCTGTTCAAGGAAGGTGCAGCTCATCCCTACATGCAACAAAGATCAGCGTCTCAAGATCTCCAATATGAGGCAGAATTCTCCATGAGTGCTATGACCACAGGCTTTGGGGGTTCTTATATATGCTTTGGTTCTAAGAGCTCATCCCCTTACCTGTTGTCATATCCTAGTGACCCCATCGAGATCATAGTCTCAGGTGAGGTGATCCTGACTTTTGTCAGCTCAGAGGGTTACCCAGGATAATTGACCTAGGAAGCATGTGGCTGGGATAGGAGTAAGTTTATCCAAGGGAGGGTTATGAAAAGAGGGTCTCCTATGCAGAGATTTAGAAGTGAACTGAGATTTTTCAATGACCATCTTATTCTTTTCTTAGGAACCTAGGAGATTCCAGGTAGGAAACTTGGAGGTTCTGAAGAGGCTGCAGTGTAGACATAAGACTGAGAAGATACGAGATAATTAGTGCAGCATTCCACACATCATTCCCCCTACAAATTTCCCACAGTCCTTTTCTACAGAGATTTTAGATTTTCTTGTCTAGCTAAGTTGTTTCATCCTGAGTGTGTGCAAACTCTCTGTCCCCATGAGTCTTCATCCCTTTATCAGCTTAGTTGATGACTAAGCTACTGGGTGTGAAGCAAAGACCCCAACATGGTCTCCAGAAACCCAGAGGCTCAAAAGCTAGGTTGCAATGGAGGCATCCTGACAAAGAGTGGTACTGTTGATCTGTCCTAGGCTGAAGCACCTAAAATGAGAGCAGGTGTTAATTCCCCTGATTTTCACCATCCAAGTGTGTCAGGCCATGAACAACAGCTCTTCATCCCTTGTGTCCCACAGCAGAGGTCTAAGCAAGAACTCTACTGCATGGTGTATCCAGCAGGGATAAATCTTGTTATGTGGTTGGTACATTCTTGTCTGGAGAGGTTGACATGTACTATCCTCTGTCTTGTGTGGTTCTCAGTTTCTCCACATGTACATGGGAGAGCCCTGGCAAAGACATTAAGTTCCTTTTAATGATGATCTCATCTATTTCACATACTTATAGAGAAAGATTCTAGAACCCTGTTCCACAATGGTTCTGCCCCATCTACCACTGTGGTGAAGACATTGTGTTGGGGTGTGGTACAGGCTAGGACAGGACATTCAGGATCTTTCCTTCCAGGTCATGAGGTTTAGCTCCAGAGGACAGATATCCTGGACTCAGTTCTCAGCTATGCACCTTCCTTCAGGTTGATCTAGGGTAGGAAAACTGGAAGTATTCAGAGATGGTCCTCTGCATGGCTGTGAGAATGAGATACAGCAAATACAAAGACCCAACATGGGGTACTCACAGTAGGTTTTTTCTTTCTTTCTTTGTTTTTCTTTCTTTCTTTCTTTCTTTCTTTCTTTCTTTCTTTCTTTGTCTTTCTTTCTTTCTTTCTTTCTTTCTTTCTTTCTTTCTTTCTCTCTCTCTTCCTTCCCTCCTCTTCCTTCCTTCCTTCCATCATTCCTTCCTTCCTTTCTTTCTTTCTCTATATTTCTTTTTTTTATTTATTACTTTTTTCTTTATTATTATGTGTTTTAATTTTACACATCAGCCATGGGTTCCCCTGTCCTCCCCCCTCCTGCCCCCACCCCCACCTTTCCCCCAGCCCCTCCCCTCCATTCCCTTCTCCTCCAGGATTAAGGCACCCCTGGGGATTCATTTAAACCTGGTGGATTCAGTACAGGCAGGTCCTGTCACCTTCTTCCAGACTGAGCAAAGTGTCCCTGTGTAAGCCCAAGGTTTCAAACAGCCAGCTCATTCACTAAGGACATATCCTGGTTCCACAGACTGGGTGCCTCCCAAACAGATCAAGCTATTCAATTGTCTCACTTATACAGAGGGCCTGATCCAGCTGGGGGCTCCACAGCCTTTGGTTCATAATTCATGTGCTTCCATACGTTTGGCTATTTGTCCCTGTGCTTTTTGCAATCTTGGATTCAACAATTCACGCTCTTGCAGACCCTCCTCTTTCTCGACAGTTGGACACCTGGAGCTCCACCTGGGGCCTGGCTGAGAATCTCTGTATCCACTTCCATCAGTTATTGGATGAGAGGTCCATGACGACTGTTAGGATGTTTAGTCATCTGATCACCAGACTAGGTCAGATCAGGCTTTCTCTCGACCATTGCCAGCAGACTACAGAGGATATATCATTGTGGATTTCTGGGGACCTCTAGAGCACTCTGCCTATTCCTGTTCTCATGTGGTCTTCATTTATCATGGTCTGTTATTATCTATCTATCTATCTATCTATCTATCTATCTATCTATCTATCTATCTATCTATGTAATTTATTTATTGTTCTCTCATACAATGCATTCCAATTGCAGCTTCCCCTCCCTCCACTCATCTAAGTCTCCCACACACATTCACTCTGCTTCAGATTCACTATCCCTGCCCCAGAAAGAGCAGGCCACTGAGGGGCATCAATTGAACATTGGACTATATGATACTATAACATCAGGCATATACAGTCATATCAAGGTTGGGTGAGGTCGCCCAATTGAAAGAAGAGCATCCTAAAGGCAGGCAAAAATGTCAGATACACCTTCATCTCTGCTGTCAGAAGTCACCACAAAACAGCAAACCAACAACCATAATTTATATGCAGGGGACCTAGTGCAGCCCCATGCAGACTCTGATAGTTGCTTCAGTCTCACACAGTTTCTCATTCACACTTCCTCATTCATGACGCCCCTGTCTCCTAGGACTGGCAAGATATCAAAAGGCTGTGATTGTGGCTTCTGTGGCCTTCTTCCTACTGCTCTTCCTTCTCATCCTCTCCCTTCTTCTCAGACTCAGGCATCAGAAGAAAGACAGGAAGGGAGGTGAGTAGGTGTGGGAAGCCTGGGTCTGAGTGAGGAGTGGATACCACTGTGGGGTATTCAAGCAGGGGCTCAGGGTACCAGCCTCAGAGAAAGCCCAGACTGGGACAGATCAGCTAAGAAACACTTCTGCAGAATCTGAACACAAAATGATATCTGGAAACATGTGTAATATCCTGTATTGTATAGACTTTTTCAACTCCTGAAAGATTTTTAATATATATGCAATGAGTTGCAAAGGTCCCTTCTAGTCCTGAAGTTGCTATGTAAGGTGCTCCAGCTATTAATATATCTCTTCCTTTTTATTTATTTAGTATTCATCTATTTATTTATTCATTCATTCATTCATTTATTTATTTAAATTAAGAATTTTTCCATTCATACTACATATCAGT
This sequence comes from Onychomys torridus, assembly GCF_903995425.1. Taxonomy (NCBI): domain Eukaryota; kingdom Metazoa; phylum Chordata; class Mammalia; order Rodentia; family Cricetidae; genus Onychomys; species Onychomys torridus. Next base: position 1,911,492 of record NC_050443.1, read on the forward strand.
CACAGATTTCCCTGTCCTCCCTCCTCCCATCCCTAGACCCTCCAAATACCCCCCCATTCCCACCTCTTCCAAAGCAAGGTCTCCCATGGGGAGTCAGCAGAGCCTGGCACATTCACTTGAGGCAGGTCTAAGCCCCTCCTCCCTGTGCCAAGGAGGAGCAAAATGTCTCACCATAGGCGTTAGGTTCCAAAAAGCTGGCACATGCACTAGAGACAGGTCCCAGTCTGACTTCCTGGGTGTTCCCAAAAGAGTTCAAGCTAAACAACTGTCTCACTTATCCAGAGGGCCTGATCCAGTACCATGGGGGCTCCTCAGCTATTGGTCCACAGTTCATGTGTTGCCACTAGTTTGGCTAGTTGTCTCTGTACTTTTTCCAATCATGATTTCTATTTCTCTTCCTCATAAAATCCATCCTCTATTTTGTCAATTGGACTCCTAGAGCTCTTCCTGGGACCCAGTCATGGATCTCTGCATCTGCTTCCATCAGTCACTGCTTGAGGGTTTTATGATGTCAGTTAGGGTATTCCGCCATCTGATCCCCAGAGTACGTCAGCTCAGGCACATAGTATCATATTGTGCCATGTTCAATTGATGCCCCTCAGTGGCCTGCTCTTTTCTGGGGCAGGGGTAGTGAATCTGAAGCAGAATAGATGTGTGTGTCTGGGGGGGGAATTGAATGAGTGGAGGGAGTGGAATTCTCGACCATTGCCAGTAGTCTATGGTGGAGTAATCAATGTGGATTCCTGGGGACATCCCTAGCATTCCCATGGTGTCTTCATTTATCATGGTACTGTTTTCCTTGATCTTCCACTCTGTTCCTGATCCAGCTAGAACCTAAGCTCTCTTTCCTCTGACTCTTGCTCTCTATTACCCGCTCTCACCCCTAGTTTGCTCATGTAGATCACATCCACTTATGTTGCTGGGCAGTCACTGTGTCATTCCTGTGGACCTCCTTATTAACTAACCTCCCAGTAGCAGTGGGGTGCAGTCTGGCTATCCTTTGCTTTACATCTAGCATCCACCTATGAGTGAATACATACAATGTTTGTCTTTCTAAGTCTGTGTTACCTCGCTCAGGATGATATTTTCTAGTTCCATCCATTTGCCTGTGAACCTCATTATGTCATTGTTTTACTCTGCTGAGTAGTACTCCATTGTGTATATATGTACCACATTTTCTTTATCCATCCTTGAGTTGAGGGCCATCTAGGTTGTTTCCAGGTTCTGGTTATTGTAAATAATGCTGTTATGAACATAGTTGAGCATGCGTGTTTTGTGGTATGACTGAGCATTGCTTTGGTATATGCCCAAGAGTGGTATAGCTGGGTTTTGAGGAAGATTGGTTTTCAATTTTCTGAGAAACCACCATATCGATCTCCATAGTAGATGTACCAGTTTGCATTCCCACCAACAGTGTAGGAGTATTCCCCTTGCTCCACATTCTCTCCAACATAAGCTGTCTCCAGTGTTTTTGATGTTAGCCATTCTGACAGGTGTAAGATGGTATCTCAGAGTCGTTGTGATTTGCATTTCCCTGATGATTTAGGATGTTGAGTAATTCCTTCAATATATTTCAGCCATATGAGCTTCTTCTGTTGAGAATTCACTGTTTAGCTCTATAGCCCATTTTTAATTGGTCTATTAGGTATTTTTATGTCTAGTTTCTTGAGGTTTTTTTTTATGTATTCTGTATATCACCCCTCTGTCAGATGTGGGGTTGGTGAAGATAATTTTCCATTCTGTAGGCTGTCATTTTGCCTTATTGACCATGTCCTTTTTCCTACAAAAGCTTTTCAGTTCCAGGAGGTCCCATTTATTAATTGTTGTTCTCAGTGTCTGTGCTACTGGTGTTATATTTAGGAAATGAACTCTGGTGCCAATGCATTCAAGACTAATTCCTATATTCTCTTTTATCAGGTTCTGAGTAACTGGATTTATGTTCAGGTCTTTGATCCACTTGGACTTCAAATAGATCCATATCTGTCACCATGTGCATGGTGACAGATATGGATCTATTTGCAATCTTCTAAATGTTGATATCCAGTAATGCCAGCACCATTTGTTGAAGATACTTTCTTTTTTCCATTGTACAGTTTTGGCTTCTTTGTCAAAAATTAGGTGTTCATACCTGTGTGGATTAATGTCAGGGTCTTCAATTCAATTTAATTGGTCCACATGCCAGTTTTTATGTCAGTACCAAGCTGTATTCATTATTGCAGCTCTATAGTGTAGCTTGAAGTAAGGGAATCTGATGCCTCCAGACATTGTTTTATTGTACAGGATTCTTTTAACTATCCTGTTTTGTTTTGTTTTTTCTATATGAATTTCTAGTTCTGTGAAGAATTATGTTAGGATTTTGATGGGGATTACATTGAATCTGTAGATTGCTTTGGTAAGATTGCCATTTTTGCTGTGATAATCCTACCTATCCATGAGCATCGGAGATTTTTTAATTTTCTGATATCTTCTTCAATTTCTCTCTTCAGGGACTTAAAGTTCTTGTCATACAGAACTTTCACTTGCTTAGTCAGAGTTAACCCAAGGAATTTTATATTATTTTTGGCTATTGTAATGGGTGATGTTTCTTTGACTTCTTTCTCAGCCCATTTGTCAATTTTATATAGGAGGGCTACTGATTTTTTTAGTTAATCTTGTATTCTGCCACATTACTGAAGATGTCTATCAGCTGCAGGAGTTCCTTGGTCAAATTTTTGGGGTTACTTATGTATACTAACATATCATTTGCAAATAGTGAAAGTTTGACTTCTTCCTTTCCAATTTGTATCACCTTGATCTCCTTTTGTTGTCTTATTGCTTTAGCTAGAACTTCAAGTACTATGTTGAATAAATGTGGGGAGAGTGGACAGCTGTGTCTTGTTTCTGATTTTAGTGGAATCACTTTGTGTTTCTCTCCATTTAATTTGATGTTGGCTGTTGGCTTGCTGTAAATTACCTTTATTATGTTTCAATATGTTCACTGTATTCCTGATCTCTCCAAGACCTTTATCATGAAGGGGTGTTGGATTTTGTCAAATGACTTTTCAGCATCTAATGAAATGATCGTGTGGTTTTTTTCTTTCAGTTTGTTTATGGTATATTACATTGGCAGACTTTCATATGTTAAACCTACCTTGCATCTATGGCATGAAGCCTACTTGATCATGGTGGATATTGTTTTGATGAGTTCTTGGAGTCTGTTTGCCAATATTTTATTGAGTATTTTTTGTATCAATGTTCATGAGGGAGATTGGTCTATAATTCTGTTGCTTTGTTGCGTATATGTTTGGCTTGGGAATTAGAATAACTGTAGCCTCAATGAAGAAGTTTGGTAATGTTCCTTCTGTTTCTATTGTGTGGAACAATTTAAAGTGTATTGGTATTAACTCTTCTGTAAAGATCTGATAGAATTCTGGATTGAAACTCTCTGGTCCTGGGCGGTTTTTGTTTTGTTTTTTGGTTGGGAGACTTTTAATGACTGTTTCTATTTCTTTAGGGGTTATTGGTATATTTAAATAGTTTATCTGGTTTTGATTTAACTTAGGTATGTGGACCCTATCAGAAAATTGTCCATTTCTTTTACATTTTCCAATTTTGTAGAGTACAGATTTTTGAAGTATGACCTGATGATTCTCTGTATTTCCTCATTGTCTGTTGTTATGTCCCACTTTTCATTTCTGATTTTGTTTATTTGGATGCTCTCTCTCTCTGTCTTTTGGTTAGTCTGGATAAGAGGTTGTCTATCCTATTGATTTTCTCAAAGAACCAACTCTTTGTTTCAGTGATTCTTTGTATTGTTCTCTTTGTTTCTATTTTATTGATTTCAGCTCTCTATTTGACTATTTCCTGGCGTCTGTTTCTCCTGGGTGAGTTTGCTTCTTCTTGTTCTAGAGTTTTCAGTTATGCAGTCAAGTCACTAGTGTGAGATTTCTCCAGCTTCTTTATGTGACATTTAGTGCTATGAATTTTTCTCTTAGTACTGCTTTCATGGTGTCCCATAAGTTTGTGTATGTTGTACATTCGTTTTCGTTGAATTCTAGGAAATCTTTAATTTTTTTCTTATTTTTTCCTTTACCCATTGGTGATTCAGTAGGGCATTTTTCAGTTTCCATAAGATTTTAGGCTTTCTGTAATTTTTGTTGTTGTTGAAATCTATCTTTAAGCCATGGTGGTCTGATAGAATACAAGAGGTTATTCCATTTTTTTTTCTATTTGTTGAGATTTGCTTTTGACCAAGTATATGGTCAGTTTTAGAGAAGGTTCCATTGGGTACTGAGAAGAAAGTATATTCTTTTTGTTTTGTAGATATCGATTAAGTCCATTTGAGTCATAACATCAGTTAAGCCCCTTATTTCTCTGATAAGTTTCAATTTGGCAGGTCTATCCAGTGGTGAGAGTAGGGTGTTGAAGTCTCCCACTATTAATGTGTGGGGTTTTATATGTGATTTAAGCTTTAGTAATGTTTCTATTACATATGTGGGTGTCCTTGTGTTTGGGGCATAAATGTTCAGAATTGAAACTTCATCTTGGTGGTTCTTTCCTGTGATGAGTATATCATTCCCTTCTTGATCTCTTTTGATTGCTTTTAGTTTGACGTCTATTTTGTTGTATATTAGGATAGCCACACCAGCTTGCTTCTTAAGACCATTTGGCTGGTAAGACTTTTCCCAGCCTTTTTCTCAGAGGTAGTGTCTATCTTTGAAGTTGAAGTGTGTTTCTTGTATGCAGCAGAAAGATGGCTCCAGCTTTCATATCCATTCTCTTAGCCTGTGTCTTTTTATAGGTGAATTAAGTTCATTGATATCAAGGGATATTTATGAACAGTGATTATTAATTCCTGTTATCTTTTGGTGGCAGTGTGTATTCTGTTGGTTTTGCTTGCATCTGTGTACCTGTTCATTTACTCATATTTTCTATTTCCAGCATTCCCTCTGTTTGTGTCTTCTTTATTGTTTCTGTTTCCCTTTTCAGGTCTTAAACCATTTCCCTCACATGTTTAATTGCTTTTTCATGGTTGCCTTGGCTTTCTTTAAGGAATTTATTGATTTCTTCCAGTTTTTGTTTGTCTTTTCCTCTATGTTTTTTATTGATTTCTTCCAACTTTTTGATTGCCTTTTTCTCAATTTCTTTATTGATTTCTTTACATTTTTGTTTGCCTTTTCCTCCATTTCTTTAAGGGAGTTTTTCATTTTTTCCTAAAACGCCTCTAGCATCTTCCTGAAGCTATTTTTATGGTCGTTTTCTTCTGCTTCTTCTACCTTGTGATGTTCAGGTCTTGATGTTGGAGGGAGGGTTAGGTTCTAGTGATGCTCTTTTGCTCTTTATGTTGTTGTATGTATTTTTGCATTGATGTCTGCCCATCTCTTTCTCTAATAGTTGTAAGGGGTGCCTGTGTCTGAGCAAGTTGCTGTTGGTCCACTCTGTGCTTGTTGTGTCTGTGTCACAGGGGGCCCCTCTAGGTCCAAACTTAGCTCTTGGTCTAATTAGAGCAGGTAGATTCTGTGTCTCAGGGAGCTACTCTTGGCTCAACCCATGGTAGTTGATTCTGTGACTCACAGAGTCACTCTTGGTCTTTTCAGGGCTCTTGGTCCAGTCAGAACTGACAGATTCTGTGTCTCAGGAAGCCTCTCTTGGTCCAATGAGGTCTGGCAGATTCCCTGTCTCAGGAAGTTACTCTTGGTCCAGTGAGAACTGGCAGTTTGGTTTCTGAGCTTCAGGAAGTTACTGGGGTCTTAAGCAGATGGGTATTGGGGAAGGGCATGTAGATTGCAGTGTCTGATGTGAGGTTTTGGTGAGTGAGGTGTCTTCCCACAGTTTTCCCTGCTGTCTGGCAACTGGGGCAGAGTTGGGTGGGGTTTCCCAGGAACTGACTGTGTCCCTGCACTTGGGTCCTAGTGGCAGGACTCTCTGGGTGTGAGAAGAGTCACTCACCTCTTGGTCCAATGAGAGCTGGTGGTTTGATTTCTGAGCCTCAGGATGTTACTGGGGTCTCAGGTGGATGAATATTGGGGCAGGGCATGTAGATTGCAGGGTCCAATGTGGGGCTTGGTGGCGGTGGGGCTTCCTCCAGGAGTTGCTGGCCAGCAACTCAAGCTACGTTTGCTGGGCATTCCCAGGAAGTGATTGTGCCCCCCAATATATCTCTTTCTTTGCTCCCGCTCTCTGTCCCTCCCCCAATTTAGCCATCCTGATTCCTCATGCTTCTATCCTTCCACCCTTCCCACTACTCCCCTTCCAGTTTACCCAGGATATCTTATCTATTTTCCCTTCTTAGAGCGATCCATGCCTGTCCCTCTTAGGGTCCTCCTTACTACCTAGGAGTGAATACATTCTGTACTTTTCTTTCTGGGTCTGAGTTACTTCACACAGAGTTATTTTATCTAATTTCATCCATTTGCCTGCAGATTCCATGATGTCATTATATTTTACCGCTGAGTAATCTTCCATGGTGTAAATGTACCACATTTTCTTTATCCATTCCTTGGTTAAGGAACATCTAGGTTGTTTCAAGGTTCTAACTATTATGAATAATGTTGATATGAACATAGTTCAGCAAATGTCCTTGTGGTATGATTGAGCATCTTTTGAGTATATGCATAGGAGTAGTATTACTGCGTCTTGAGGTAAATTGATTACCAGTTTTTTGCCAAACCACCATACTGATTTCTAAGGTGGCTGTACAAGTTTGTATTCCCACCAACAGTGGAGGAGTGTTTCCCTTACACCACAGCTTCTCCAACATAAGTTGACATCAGTGTTTTTGATTTTAGCCATTCTGACAGGTGTAAGATGGTATCTCAGAGTTGTTCTTATTTGCATTTCCTGATGACTAAGGATGTTGACCAATTCCTTAAATGTCTTTTGGCCATTTGAGATTCTTTAGTTAAGAATTCTCTATTTTTTAATTGGACTGTTTGGTTTTTTTTTTTTTTTTTTGTCTTGTTTCTTGAGTTTTGTATGTATTTTGGAGATCAGCCCTCTGTCAGATGTGGGGTTGGTGAAGATCTTTTCACATACTGCAGGCTGCCATTTTGTTTCTTGAGTTTTGTATGTATTTTGGAGATCAGCCCTCTGTCAGTTGTGGGGTTGGTGAAGATCTTTTCACATACTGCAGGCTGCCATTTTGTCTTAGTGACCATGTCCTTTGACCTTACAGAAGCTAGTCAGTTTCAGGAGGTCTCATTTATTAATTATGCTCTCAGTGTCTGTGCCACTTCTGTTATATTTAACAAATGGTTTCCTGAGTTGTTGAGTTGAAAGCTCCTTATCACTTTCTCTCCTATCAGGTTCAGTGTAACTTGATTCATGTAGAGGTCTTTGATCCATTTGGATTTGAGTTTCATGCATGTCAATAGATACGAATATATTTGCATCATACTACATGTTGGTATCTGGTTATGCCAGCAATATTTGTTGAAGATGCTTTCTTTTTTCCATTGTACAATTTTGGCTTATTTGTCTAAAATCGGGTGTTCATTGGTGTGTGGATTAATGTTAGTGTCTTCAGTTCAATTCTATTGATCCACATGTCTGTTTTTATGCCAATAGCAAGCTGGGTTTTTTATTATTATTACTATAGCTCTATAGTTGAGCTTGAAGTCAGGGATCATGATGCCTCCAGAAGTTCCTTTGTTTTGCAGTAATGTATTGGCTGTCCTGAGATTTTTTGTTTTTCCATGTGAAGCTGAGTATTGTTCTTTCCAGGTCTGTGAAGAATTGTGTTATGATTTTGATGGTGATCACATTGAATTGGTAGATTGCTTTTGGTAAGACTGCCATTTTATTGTGTTGATCCTACCTCTCCCAGAGCATGAGAGGTCTTGCCATTTTCTGATACCTTCAATTTCTTTCTTCAAAGACTTAAAATTTTTGTCATAGAGGTCTTTCACTTGTTTGGTTAGAGTTACCCCAAGATATTTTATGTTATTTGTGGCTATTGTAAAGGGAAATATTTCTCTGATTTCTTTCTCAGCCCATTTATCATTTGTATATAGGAGGGAACTGATTTTTTTAGTTAATCTTTTATTTCACCACATTACTGAAGGTGCACTGACTTAATTTGTATTCCCTTGATCTCCTTTTGTTGTCTTATTGCTTCAGCTAGAATGTTGAGTACTATATTGAATAGATATGGAGAGACTGGACAGCATTGTATTGTTCCCAATTTTAGTGGAATATCTTTGAGTTTCTCTCCATTTAGTTTGATGTTGGCTTGCTTTTTATTGTTTTATTTTTTTTTAATGTTTAGGTAAGTTCCTTGTATCCATGATCTCTCCAAGACTTTTAACATGAAGGGGTGTTGAATTTTGTCAAAGGCTTTTTCAGCATCTAATGATATGATCATGTGTTTTTTTTTTTCTTATTCTTTGTGTGTTTGTTACTTTCTTTTTATTGTGGATTAAAATGACAGATTTTCATATGTTGATTCATCTCTGCACCTCTGGGATAAAGTCTACTTGATCAGGGTAGATGATTTGTTTTTGATGTGTTCTTGGATTTGGCTTGCCAGTATTTAATATCAGTGTTCATGTGAGAGATTGGTATGTAATTCTCTTTCTTTGTTGAACCTTCATGTGACTTGGGTATCAGGATAACTATAGGTTCATAAAATGGGTTTGGCAATGTTTTGTCTGTTTCTATTGTGTGGAACAATTTGAGGAATATTGTTATTTTCTCTTCTTTGAAATTCAGGTAGAATTCTGTGCTTAAACCATCTGGTCCTGGGCTTTTTTGGTTAGGAGAATGTTGTTGAATGCCTCTATTTCCTTAAATGTTGTAGAATTATTTGAATTGTTTGTCTGGTCTTCATTTAATTTTGGTATGTGTTATCTATCCAGGAAATTGTCAATTTCTTTTAAATTTTCTAATTTTGTGGAGTACAGGTTTTTGAAGTGTGACCTGATGTTTCTTTGTATCTCCTCAGTGTCTGTTTTTTTTTTTTAAATCTCTCTCTTTTCATTTCTAATTTTGTTAAAGTGGATATTGTCTCTCTGTCTTTTGGTTAGTTTGGATAAGGGTTTATCTATTTTGTTGATTCTCAAAACCCAACTCTTTGTGTTTTGAGTTTTTTTATAGTAGTCTCTTTCCATTCTATTGATTTCAGCCCTTAATTTGATTACTTCATGTCATGTACTCCTCCTGAGTAAGTTTGCTTCTTTTTGCTTTAGAGCATTCAGGTATATTTATAACTAGTGTGATATTTCTCCATATTTTTTTATGTGGGCACTTAAAGCTATGAACTTTTCTCTTAGCACTGCTTTTATAGTGTCCCATAAGTTTGGGTATGTTGTGGATTCATTTCCATTGAATTGTAGGAAGTCTTTAATTTCTTTCTTTATTTCTTCCTTGATCCAGATGTGGTGCAGTTGAGTTGTTCAGTTTCTATGAGTTTGTAGGCTTTCTGTAATTTTTGTTGTTGTTGAAATATAACTATAAGCTATGGTGATCCAATAAGGTATAGGGGGTTATTTCATTTTTTCTTCTATCTGTTGAGGTTTGCTTTGTTACCGAGTATGTTTTTGATTTTAGAGAGAGTTCCATGAACTGCTAAGAAGATACACACACACACACACACACACACACACGCACACGCACACGCACACACACATATGTTTGTGTGAAATGCTCTATAGATGTCTGTTAGGTCCATTTGAGTCATAACAACTGTTAGTTCCCATATTTCTCTGTTAAATTTCTGTCTGGCAGACCTCTCCATTGGTGAGACTGAGATGTTGAAGTCTCCCACTATTAGTGTGTGGGGTTTAATGTGTGTTTCAAGCTTCAGTAATATTTCTTTTACTTGTTGGTGCCTTTGTATTTGGGGCATAAATGTTCAGAATTGAGATTTCATCTTGATGGATTTTTCCTGTGATGAATATGAAATCTCCTTCTCCATTTCTTTTGATTAATTTTACTTTGAAGTCTTCTTTTAGATATCAGGATAGCTACACCAGCTTGTTTCTTGGGTCTATTTGATTAGAAAATCTTTTCCCAACAATTTATTCTGTGGTGATGTCTGTCTTTGAGCTTGAGGTATGTTTCTTGTATGCAGAAGAGTGATGGATCCTGTTTTTCTACCCATCCTGTTAGTGTATGACTTTTTATAGGCAAATTTAGTCCACTGATATTAAGAGATATTAATGACCAGTGATTATTGATTCCTGTTATTTTTGCTTTTGTTGGCAGTGCCAGCAGTGTGTTTGTGTTTCCCTTCTTTTGGATTTGCTTGTCTGAGGCTATATATTGCCTGTGTTTTTGAGGGTGCAGCTTACTTTCTTGGGTTGGAGTTTTCCTTCTAGTACTTCCTATAGGGCTGGATTTGTGGATACGTATTATTTAAATCTGGTTTGGTCATGGAGTATCTTGTTTTCTCAGTCAATAGTAGTTGAAAGATTTGCTGGGTATAGTAGTCTGGGCTGGCATCCACAGTCCCTTAGTGTCTGTGAAACATCTGTCCAGGACCTTCTGGCTTTCCTAGTTTTGATTGAGAAACCGTGTGTAATTCTGATAGGTCTGTATTTATATGTTATGTGGGCTTTTTCCTTTGCAGCTTTTAATATTCTTTCTTTATTCTTTATATTTAGTGTTTTGATTATTATGTGGTGAAGGGACTTTTTTTTAGTATAGTTTATTTGATGTTCTATAAGTCACTTGTACCTTCATAGGCATTTCCTTCTTTAGGTTGGGAAATATTTCTTCTAAGATTTTGTTTAATATAATTTCTGTGCCTTTAAGCTGGAATTATTCTTCTTCCATCCCTATTATTCTTAGTTTTGGTTTTCTCATGATGTCCCAGATTTCCTGGATGACTTTTGTTAATAATTTATGGGATTTAACATTTTGTTTTCCGGATGAATCTATTTCTTCTATTGTGTCCTCAACACGAGATTCTTCCTTCCATCTCTTTTATTCTGTTGGTTTTGCTTGCATGTGTAGTTTCTGTTCATTTACCCAGATTTTCACTTCCTGAATTCCCTTGGTTTGTGTTTTCTTTATTGCTTCTATCCCAATTTTCAAGTCTTCAACTGTTTTCTACACATGTATGATTTTTTTCTTTGCTTTCATTAATGGACTTATTCATTGTTTGCCAGTTTTTTGTTTGTCTTTTCCTCCATTTCCTTAAGGTAATTTTTATTTCCTCTTTAAGGGCCTGTATCATATTCATAATGTTATTTTTAAGGTCATTTTCTTTTGCTTCATCTGCATTGGGTTGCTCAACTCTTGCTGTTGTAGAACCACTGGGTGCTGCTGATTACTTGGTTGTGCTTGAGTGGGTGGGGAAGGGGCATGGGATATTCCCCTGGGGGTCTTGAGCCTATCAAATGTGATTGTCCAGACAGGGGTTCAGATACTCATCTCTTCTTCCAGGTGGGGCCAGTCTTAGATTAACTCTTTATTAGAACATACCTGCTTCCATGTACATTGTGAGCATATTTTTATGTTTTTATGATTGTACTGCTGTGTTACTAGCAGTTTAATAATTAGAGAAAGATTTAAACAGAAGCATTTTGGGAACTAGCTGGGGTGAATTCAGAGAGAGAACCCCAGATTATCATTATTTTTTTAAAGATTTTTCTTTATTAAGAAATTTTCTACTCACTCCACATACTATCCACAGATTCCCCCCACCTCCATCCTCCCACCCCAGCCCTCTTTCCCAAGCCACCCCTCATCCCCACATCCCCCATATTGCGGTCTCCTATAGGGAGTCAGCAGAGCCCAGCAAATTGAGCCTAGGCAGGTCCAAGCCCCTTCCCACTGCAACAAGGCTGTGCAAGGCGTCACACCACAGGCACCGGACTCCAGAAGCCTGCCCTTAGACCAGGGACAGATCCTGATTCCGATCCCCATGTCTGGTGCCTCCCAAACAGTTCAAGCCAAACAACCATCTTCTGTACCCAATCCCATGGGGGCCCCACAGCCACCAGTCCACAGTTCATGGGCTTCCACTAGTGTGGCCAGCCATCTCTGTACATCCTCCCATCATAATCTCAACATCTCTCACCTGCAGGATCTCTCCTCTCTCTCATCAATTGAATTTCCGGAGCTCAACCTGGCAGTGGATCTCTGTATCTACCTCCATCAGTCACTGGACAAAGACTCTATGATGACAGCTAGGTTATTTGCTAGGCCGGTCACCAGAGTAGACTGGTCCAGGCACTCTCTGGACCACTGCCAGCAGACCAGGGTGGGATCCACCTTCTGGATTCCTGAGAGCCTCCCCAGCACCCTTCCTCCTCCTATTCCCATGATGTCCTCACCTATCATGGTATCTTCCTCCCTGCCCTCCCACTCTGTCCCTGTTCCAGCTTGACCGTCCCATTTCCCTATGTTCTCATCCCCCCAGTCCTCACCCTCTGCCACCCCCCACACCCAGTCCACTCATGTAGATCTCATCCACTTCTCCTTCACAGAGTCATCCATGTGTCCCTTCTAGGGTCTTTCCCTGTTAGCTAGCCTCTCTGGAGTTGTGGGTTGTAGTCTGGCCATCCCTTCCCTCACATTTAGTATCCACTTATGAGTGAGTAAATACTATGTTTACCCTTCTGAGTCAAGTTACCTCACTCAAGATGATATTTTCTGGTTCCATCCATTTGCCTGCAAATTTCATGATGTCATTGTATTTTACTGCTGAGTAGTACTCCATTGTATATATGTGCCATATTTTCATTATGCATTCTTCAGTTGAGGGGCATCTGGGTTGTTTCCAAGTTCTTGCTATTATGAATACTGCTGTGATATGAACATAGTTGAATATGTATCCTTGTAGTAAGATTGAGCATTCCTTGGGTATATGCCCAAGAGCAGTATAACTGGGTCTTGAGGAAGACTTATTTCCAATTTTCTGAGAAACCACCATATTGATTTCCAGAGTGGCTATACAAGTTTGTATTCCCACCAACAGTGGAGGAGTGTTAGATCTTAGCCATTCTGACAGGTGTAAGATGGTATCTCAGAGTTGTTTTTATTTTCATTTCCCTGATGACTAAGGATGTTGAGCAATTCCTTAAATACCTTTCAGCCATTTGAGATTCTTCTGTTGAGAATTCTCTGTTAAGCTCTGTAGCCCATTTTTTAATTGTATTGTTCAGTATTTTGATGTCTAGCTTTTTGAGTTCTTTATATATTTTGAAGATCAGCCCTCTGTCAGATGTGGGGTTGGTGAAGATCTTTTCCCAATGTGTAGGCTGTCATTTGGTCTTATTGACTATGTCCTTTGTGTCCTTTGCTCTATAAAAGCTTCTCAGTTTCAGGAAGTCCCATTTATTAATTGTTGCTCTCAGTGTCTATGCTACTGGTGTCAATTCATTCCAGACTACTTCCTACTTTCTCTTCTATCAGTTTTAGAGTAAATGGATTTGTGTTGAGGTCTTTGATCCACTTGGATTTGAGTTTTGTGCGTGGTGACAGATATGGATCTATTTGCAATTGTCTGCATGTTGATATCATTATTTTTTTGCACCAGATATTCATGGACCACTGAGAACACAGCTTTGTGGCTGGATCTTGGGTTCTTAGCTGGTGAGTCAGTGCAAACTAATATCCAGGGCAATTAGCTTCCAGGACTCTACACTTCAGATTGATCTGGGAGCACAGGAAGGCTACTTCATTCTAAACTGAGAGACCATATTTTTCCATCTGATCTCTTGGGAGTGTTACAAATAAGAGTCATGGCCAGAAGTCCTGAATTCAGAGCATAGTCAGGCTGGAGATACAAAGCCAAAGACCACAAGGAAGCCTTTCACAGCACAGAAATCATTCATTCCAGATCTTCCTGAAGTTATGTGATGAGAATAATATAAAGTTCCAGGAAAAAAGAAGATAAAACTGCACAAAAGAATCAGTACTTTTGAGTATTTCACATATCCAACATGTCTCTGTTTCTTAGGAATGACTGAGACTACCACCCAGTCACAAAACTTGACAGAAGCCCAATGCAAGCAATAATTGGTCTAGCCTATATTGTTTGCTCCCAGGGTCCTCAGAAGAGTCTACCAACCAGCTGAGGATTCTAATATGAGGGATATTCAATGAATCTAAGCACACTGAGTTCTTTAGTCCATTCACTTTATTCTTCTATGGCAATTCTATCTGCACAGTTTCTTTCCTGCTCTCTTACTTAGCTGCTCTCAGTCCTCCTGCTCTCAGTCCTCCTGCTCTCAGTCCTCCTGCTTTTGGTCCCTCCTGTTCTCAGTCCTCCTGCTCTCAGTCCTCCTGCTCTCAGTCCTCCTGCTCTCGGTCCTCCTGCTCTCGGTCCTCCTGCTCTCGGTCCTCCTGCTCTCAGTCCTCCTGCTCTCAGTCCTCCTGCTCTCAATCCTCCTGCTCTCAGTCCTCCTGCTCTCAGTCCTCCTGTTCTCAGTCCTCCTGCTCTCAGTCCTCCTGCTCTCAATCCTCCTGCTCTCAGTCCTCCTGCTCTCAGTCCTCCTGTTCTCAGTCCTCCTGCTCTCAGTCCTCCTGCTCTCAGTCCTCCTGCTCTCAGTCCTCCTGCTCTCAGTCCTCCTGCTCTCAGTCCTCCTGCTCTCGGTCCTCCTGCTCTCAGTCCTCCTGTTCTCGGTCCTCCTGCTGTTCTCTCATCATTCTAGTTCTTTCCATCTCCGTCCTCATCTTTGTTCTTCTCCATAAATCCTCTCAGTGCTCTCTGAGAACCAGTGTATATACCCACACAGTAATTCTTTGGTAAAGCAATGTAAGGCTTGAAGTTTTCAGGGTCTCAGAGAGAGGTGATAAGGACCCACACATAAAGCAATAATTGGCAGCTTCCAATTACAACCCAAAAGAGGAGTGACTAAAGGGGAGTTCTCTGGTAGGGTCAACTAAAGGCTAAGATTAATTAGGGAATTTATGTGCTCAAATTATAATCTAGAAAAGGCTAGGTAGAATGTTAGGGGTCAATAAGTCACAAGAATGTAAACTGTCTTTGGCAGCGCTCCCTCACCCCCCCCCCAATCCCGGCTGCAGCTGCTTTCTGATAGGGAAGGGGACATATGTTAGGTGGCTAAGCAACCTATGTCAGAGCGTGTAGTATTTGGTTAGTGAAAGCACTTTCACTCAGAGTAATTGCTGAAGAGAAAATCTAGGAATAGCACCTGGCAGCAGAGAAGTTAAAACTTAATTTGCACAAGAAGGAAGCTCAGCAGAGAAGTTAAGACTTAATTTGCACAAGAAGGAAGCTCGACTCCCATCACCTGTCTGGCCTTGTAGGCAATCTCCTGGGGTCAGCAGGAAGTAACTCCCTTAACTCAGTAACTAGCAAATGGCTAAAACATCATTCCAGGAATGTGAGCAGTAAATCTCTTAAGTTAGGGTCTTGTGTAAATAACCCGGGATGAAGGTAAGGGTTTGAGGATTTAATTGTTAGTGGTTTTCTCCTCTATTTGTGGGCGAGATGAGCTAATGTTTATCTATGTGCAGTATTGTCCTTGGAAAAAGGTATCTTTGCTGAAATACTTTTGTCCAGAGAATGTCCCCGGCTAGATATATGTTAATGAAAAATAATCACAGTTGGGTACAGTTGTCCAATTATCCCAATGCATAGGGAAAGTTGTGCCTAAGATTGAGATGCAATCATGAGATTATATGTACACTAACATGGAGATGCATGGTAAATGTGGAGAATCGTTGTTACTGCACAAGAAGTTTACAACAAGAGACAGCCAGTTCATTCAAAAGGCAGTAATTCCTAACACCTTGCATGATGGTTTCCTCTAACAGAACCCTTAGTTCTGATAGGCTGACCTTCTGAACTCTAGTTGTCACTGTTGTATACTCTCATGGATTTTTTGCTACCAGTTGCTCTCAATAGAAAGCCATGATAGGTGAGTAAGAAAAATTCGGGTTTGGGCATGGATAGAGAAGATCGAGTTGAAAAGTGAGGAGGGAGCTGTTCAGAGTGGAAATTCAGTTATTTTGTCCTGACTTGTCTGTTCACAATCTGCAGTCTCACAGCCTCAGGATCACACAGTGGAGAACCTCATCCGGATGGGCATGTCTGCCTTGATCCTCACAACTCTTGGGATTTTGTTGTTTGAGGCTTGCCACAGCCACAGAAGTACCCAGAATTCATCCTAGAAGTAAAGAGGAGAGACCATAGTATGCCTAGTCTGGTGATCAAGTCTTGGAGATAAATTTGAGAATCTCAAAAAGAAAATCTAGTGCTTAATTTGGTGAATTACTTGTGATAAATTATCTAGCAAGATAATGTGTTTTGGTTGTAGGAAACGTCCTAAATATTGGGGTGATGAGCTCTTCTACCACCACATTAAGACTCTTACCCTGTACTTTGTTGTGCACTTTTCAAGATTTTCCATTCTTCTATTTCAAGTCCATGATGAAAGGTAACATCCAGTGTCTCCAATGAGGTTTACATTCTCACTTCTGTATATATTTTGCTTTTCCTCAGTCTCATATGATATTTTCCTTTATTATACATCACCACATACTACATTGTGTATTATAAGACTATCTGTCCTGAAAAGATCTGTAAGGTCACACCTAAATCAATAAATTCATATACATGTAGTTATCAGTCTCCTACTGGATTATATTAGTATACAATTCAATGCCCACAATGCCATCTTTCCTTTCTGTACCAGGTTTTCTCCTTTTTTGGCCCTCTATCATTCTTTCACATAGCAAATAGCACTCTCATCAAATGATGAGTAGGTGGGGTTAACTGATATTGGACTTAACATCTTCCAAAAATTATCATCTAATTTAATCATATTCTTTTTTAATGATACAGTGTCAACTGTATATAGAAATATAAAGTGAAATGATATGAATCGAAGGGAAAAGCAAAGCTTGAGTTTGGAATTTTCATGATCAATCAGTAGAACTAGTGATGGAGATAATATCTTTGAGTAATATCTGCATGGGCTATTGACAACTCTTCTCCTAGGGATGGGTTCAATGTGACTTTTTTTTCCTTCTTTAAAATTTATTATAATTGTGTTTTAATTTTACACATCAGCCATGGGTTCCCCTGTCCTCCCCCTCCTGTCCCTTCCCCCACCTTCCCCCCATCCCCTCCCCTCCATTCCCATCTCCTCCAGGGCCAAGACTCCCCTGGGGATTCATTTAAACCTGGTGGATTCAGTACAGGCAGGTCCAGTCCCCTCCTTCCAGGCTGAGCAAAGTGTCCCTGTGTAAGCCCAAGGTTCCAAACAGCCATGCACCACTTCTAAACTGAAACTGATACCTACATATGAGATTGTGTTTGAAAGTTTTCCTGTGTCTTGCCTGGTTCTGCAGCTGCTCAGACCCAAACACACAGAGGTTTATGTTATTTATAACTGCTTGGCCATTAGCTTAGGCTTATTACTGACTAGTTCTTACACTTAAATTAACCCACAATTCTTATCTATATTTAGCCATGTGGCTTGATAACTTTTCTCAGTTCTGCCTTGTCATCTTATTTCCTCTGTGTCTGGCTGGGGACTCCTGATTACTTTCCTCTTCTCAGCATTCTCCTAGGCTGCTCGCCCCACCTATACTTCCTGCCTGGCCAGTCTGTGTTTTATTAAACCAGTGTTCAAGATCATTATCACACAGCATTTCCCCATTTCTGTCTAATCAAAAAGAAAGGTTTTAACTTTAACATAATAAAATTATATATAATAAAATAGTTATCTAGCAAGAATTACAGTTACAATATCTAGTCTATTTGTATTTGGCAAAATTAAAGAAATATTTTGTCTATCCTATATTTGTGAGTCTAAAGCTTCATATCTAATTTATCTTTTATCATAACCAAAGAAAACCATAATTATAACTATCTAGTCTTCAACTACATCAAAGACCTCAGAAGGATACAATTATTATCTAAGTAAACAGGAAGAGCATTGCAAGCAACTTCCAAAAATCTAGACTGACTGAGACAGCTGTCTGCCTGGACAGTCATCCAAAGTTCCTCTGCCATGTTGGGGTATCCATCTTCAGCCCACAGGCATAGTCTTTCAGTCATTTTTTTCTCTGTGTCTTATAGAATTTTGGCAGTTTTTTTTCTGTGAAGCAGGAACCTGAAGGAACATCTTGTCTTACAAATTTCAGTGGGCATCTTCCTATGGGTCCTACATGTCCAGTTGATACAACATTTTGTCAAGCAGTTCACAAAAGAACAGTTTCTTGCCCAAATGGCTATTTTTGCCAAGAAGAAGATAAACTACATATGGAGTGTCTTCAATGCCCATCTTTCTCTTTGAAGTAAACCAGTGCTGCCAGGAACAGACGTGTCTCACTGTTCAGAAAGTCTGTTTTTAAAACATTTTAAATGCCATATTCTGTAGGCCTTTGAAGTGTTTGATGATTACCTACCTAATTGAATTATATCTATGTATACCTAGAAAATTTAACATGACTATAAGTTTGAATATCATAGAAGACTAATAATGTGTATTTCTTAATTATACATTACAATTTAAATGAGCTGTACAAACACAATAACTTAAATAATATAATACAGTATAACAAAATTAACTTTAAATTTATACCAGTAAACTAAAATCTATACCAATGTAAAACATTTTAAACAAGTTGCTCTTTAAAAGTAGGTCCAAAAATCCATCCTTTTATCCTATCTATATCCTATATTTCCATATCATATCTCCCTTTCTTCTTTTAGAAAGATATTGACTATGACCAATAACAATTTGTAACCAACAATCTAAACAAAAGCAAACATCCATAATCAATTTTTTTTTGGAATCTGAGCATAGTTTTCTAGGCTACTTCTTGCTGATAGAGGCTGCTGGTAACCTTATGGGGATCCTGAGAATAATTAAGAATTGTGGTCAAGTCCTGACTGAAATAGTCTGTGAAGCTATATTCTCTGAGCCAGTTGCCTTGAAGTTGAATTTGGATGTTGGATGATCTTGGCCATGGTGTCATTGTACATCTTTCAGGGGTCTTGGCTGGTCAAACCTGATCCATCATAACCTGCAACAAATTCATAGCCTCTTGCTTTCTGTAGAAACAAAGGCAGAAACTCCTTTCCGAAGCAACATATCCTTAGATCCAAATTTTGAAGTAAAGATACCTTTAAAATACACACACACACACACACACACACACACACACACACACACACACACAGGCTTAATTTAACAGCTTTACAATCAAATGTCTTTCTGCAGTTAAAAATATCAAAGACAATGCAATCCAGATTTTCTGTGTAATATCCAAATTTATGTGGCTTATTTTTTGTACTCCCTTTACTATCTCTTTAAAGACTTCATTTTTTAAAACTATTTCTTTATGTAACTGTCTATATTAATTTTCTTCTCTCTTCCAAGCCTATGCACATTTTTATGCACATTGTAAACCATTTAAAGTCTTGTGCCATCTGAATCTGTTTTATCATGAATCTATTGCTTTAAACTGCAATGACTGGTACTTCTGAAGCAGAAGCCTTGGCTGCTGACTCTACCCATTTCAGCTTCCCAACATGCTGGAGGTAATTCACTTCCAGCTCTGTGAGCCATGCTCTCCACTGACTCTGGGAGCAAGTTGATCCATGCCTCCTTCCAGCATTGTGTATCCCAGAAATCACTTTCTTTTTGTCTGTACTAGCAAAAGCTATATCCACCATGCAGCATACTGCGCAGCTTGGAGACACCTCTGTATAATGTGGCATAGTTCTAGCCCACATGCCATGAACCTGCCATAGAGTAGCTTAAGCCCTCATTTTGTGCTGTCTCTCTACCTGCATGAGTCATTAAGCAGGGACCTGGTTTTTGCTCCATTTAGAGTTACTTATTAAATGTTCTCAGGTTTCATGTGGAAACTTGAGCCATTGGGTGCCATTTGTAGCTGAAAGTTTTCCTGTGTCCCACCTGGTCCACAGATGCTCAGACCCAAGTAAACACACAGAGGCATATTTTAATTAAAACTGCTTGGCCATTAGCTCAGGCCTACCACCGACTAGCTCTTACATTTAAATTCAGCCCATTTCTGTTAATGTGTATGTTGCCACATTACATTTATCTGTGTGCCATGACATGGAGCTCACTGGATGGTATGATTGAGGATGTCTTAGGCATATGCCCAAGAGTGGTATCACTGGGTCTTGAGATAGAGTGAGTCCCAATTTTCTGAGAAGTCACCATACTGATTTCCAAAGTAGCTGTGCAAGTTCACACTCTCACTAGTAGTGTAGGAGTGTTCCCCTCTCTCCACATCTTCTCTAATACAAGCTGTCATCAGTGTGTTTGATCTTAGCCATTATGATACAGTATTTCAGAGTCCTTTTTTTTTCATTTCCCTGAGGACTGAGGATGTTGAACAATTTCTTAAATGTCTTTCAGCTATTTGGGATTCTTTTGATGACAATTCTCTGCCTAGATTGGTAGCCGATTGTTTAATTGGATTGTTTGGTATTTTGATGTCTAGTTTTGTGAGTTCTTTACATATTTGGATGTCAGTCCTCTGTCAGACATGAGGTTGGTGAAGAAATTTGCCTATTCTGTAGGCTGTTGTTTTGTCATATTTACCAAGTCCTTTGCCTTACAGTATCTTCTCAGTTTCAGGAGCTTCCATTTATTAACTATTGCTCTCAATGTCTGTGCCATGGGTGTTATATTTAAGAAGTGGACCTTAAAATATAATACTTAACTTCATATGGAAAAATAAAAAACCCAGGATAGCTCAAACTATCCTGTACAATAAAGCAACTTCTGGAGACATCATCATCCCTGACTTCAAGCTCTACTATAGAGCTATATTAATAAAAACAGCTTGGTATTGGCTATTCTTTATGATGAGCTCTCAACAATTGCTTCCATGTCTTCAATTATAACTGAACATGAGGAGTTGCCTGAAATTAATGGCAGTGCTGTTTAATTAATACCAAAAGCTCCGTAAGCTGTTTTTCCTTCACTTTCACTCATTTTCCTTTTAACAGACATTTTAATAATTTCAATACTGTTGTTGTTCCTGAGGAAGGAATTTTCTCATGAACCCCTGCTAATCCTGGAGTCCACTTACCCTGAGAGTGATTTCCTTCAGTCCTCAGAAAAGTCTGGAATCCTTTTGTCCTTCTTTTAGCTCCACATTGGCCATTAATATCTTGTATATTGGGTGCGGGCATAGGTTCAGGCAGACATGTAGAAAGTTGTACAGAGGCACATCAAGGATGAATTTTTATCCTTTTCTAGCTGTAGGGTAGATTCACTTCTATGGACTGAACCATAGAATTCTTCCCCTAGGTTTCATGAGTCCAAGATCCATCTGTTCTACAGAGTAAGTTCAAGAACATCCAAATGTAAACAGTGAGACCCTGTCTCAAAAACATTTAAAAATGTTTGATCATATCCCTCTAAGGAACACTTATAAAACTCATTATTTCTCCCACTTGATTTGGATATAATCATGTCTTTGTCTCTGTCATTGATGTACTTTCTTGGGGAAGTAGCCATTCAGTATTCACATGTTCCCAAGAAAATTTCACACAAAATACCCAAAGCATATCTAGGGCTGGGTAGGGAGCTGGCCATGATAAGGAACCTACAGCATTATGAGTATGGTCTGGCTGAGTTAATGTGATTGAATGATAGTGAAACAAGCAGAATCTCTGACAAAAAAGATCCATTTAACATCCCCATTTTATCTAATCTGCTTATCTCCTGGAACACGGGTTTCACCCTCATTCCATTTCCTGGTTCCCTTTTCTCCTCAAATTGTACCTTTTTTCATTTTCCTTTCTCAGCTTGCATCTTTTTAAATTATAGATATTTGTAATAGTGACCACTAATAACCACATGACTGAGTCAGTACTAGGCTGTTTTGAAATTTCATCTGCTAGCTGTATTAATCCATATCTCTTCATTTTAGCCTCAGGCAGAGTCTAAGGACAAGGAGAAAAACTCAGTAATATTCTTCACCGAAATATCACAAGAACTATTTCTAGGCAATATCCTTAAATTCTTCCCCTCTGAAACCTCTTGAGCCAGGCCCAGACAGTTCCAATCACCCTCAGCACCACCATCTTCCATGTTTCTACTAGTGTGGCCCATTAAGCACCACTTGAAGCATTCAACTGCTTTTCTTTTCTTTCTTTTTTTGGGGTATCTCTTATTTATTTATTTATTATTTTTTATGTATTTGTATTTCATATTAACTTAATTTTACATATCAGCCATGGATTCCCCTGTCCTCCCACCTCCCACCCCTAGCCTTCACCCTCAATCCACCCTCCATTACTTCCTCCTCCAAGGCAAGGTCTTCCCTGGGGATTCAGCTCAGCCTGGTAGATTTAGTTGAGGCAGGTCCAGTCCCCTCCTCCCTACACCAAGGTTGAGGAAAAAGTCTCATCATAGACCCTTAGTTCCAAAAAGCCAGATCATGCATTAAGGACAGGTCCCAGTTCCGCTGGCTGGGGGCCTCCTAAATAGTTCAACTATCAACTATCTCACTTATCCAGAGGGCCTGATCCAGTTCCATGGGGGCTCCTCAGCAATTGGTTCACAGTTCATGTATTTCCACTAGTTTGGCTATTTGTCCCTGTGCTTTTTCCAATCATTGTGTCAATATCTCTTGCTCATATAATCCCTCCTCTCTCTTGCTGATTGGACTCCTGGAGCTCCACCTGTGGCTTGGCCATGAATCTCTGCATCTGCTTCCATCAGTCACTGGATGAGAGTTCCATCATGACAGTTAGGGTGTTTGGCCATCCAATCTCCAGAGTAGGTCAGTTCAGGCTTTCTCTCGACCATTGCCAGTAGTCTATCGTGGAGGTTTATTTGTGGATTTCTGAGGACCTCTCTAGCACTCTGCTTCTTTCTATTCCCATGGGGTCTTCATTTATCATGGTATCTCTTTCCATGTTCTCCTACTCTGTTCCTGATCCAGCTGGGACCTCCCACTCTCCTAAGCTCTCTCCCCAGACCCTTGCCCTCCATTATCTTCCCCTCATGTCCAGTTTGCTCTTGTAGATCTCATCTATTTCTCTGTCATTGGGTGATCCCTGTGTCTTTCCTAGGGTCCTCTTTACTAGCTAGCCTACCTGGAGCTATGAATTGCAGTCTGGTTACCCTTTGCTTTACATCTAGTATCCACTTGTGAGTGAGTGCATACCATGTTTGTCTTTCTGAGTCTGGGTTACCTCACTCAGGATGATTTTTTCTAGTTCCATCCATTTGCCTGCAAATCTCATAATGTCATTGTTTTTCTCTGCTGAGTAGTATTCCATTGTGTATATGTACCACATATTTTTTTTAGCCATTCTTCAGTTGAAGGGCATCTAGGTTGTTTCCAGATTCTGGCTATCACAAATAATGCTGCTATGAACATTGTTGAGCATGTGTCCTTGTGGTATGCTTGAACATTCCTTGGGTATATGCCCAAGAGTGGTATAGCTACGTCTTGAGGGAGATTGATTCCCAAATTTCTGAGAAAGTGCCATACTGATTTCCAAAGTGGCTGTACAAGTTTGCATTCCCACCAGTGGAGAAGTGTTCCCCTTGCTCCACATCCTCTCCAACATAAGCTGTCTTCAGTTTTTTTTTTATCTTAGCTATTCTGACAGATATAAGATGGTATTTCAGAGTCATTTTGATTTGCATTTCCTTGATGATTAAGGATTCAACTACTTTTCTAATCCACAGTGCAAGTCCAAATTCCTCCAAACAAACATGGGTAAGTGTATCAAAATAACACCCCAGTCCAGTTGCAAACTTCTGTCTTAGTTAGGGTTTTCTTGCTGTGAATATACACCATGATCATGGAAACTCATAGCAAGTAAAAGATATAATTTTGGCTAGCATACACCTCAAAGGTTTACTCTAGTATTGGCATGTTGTTAAACATGGCAACATGCAAGCAGACATAGTGTTGAAGAGAAGCTGAGAGTTCTGTATCTTCAGAGTAAGGCAGCAAGAAGTGAAATGAGACACACCTACTCCAACTAGGTCACACCCCCTAATATTGTCACTCCTTATGAGCCTATGGCATCCACTTACATTCAATCCACCTCAATACTTGTCTTTGAAAACTATTTAATAATCTTCTATTGAGAATTATTTATC